>NC_059474.1:352053-952053 GCF_018139145.2 Gymnogyps californianus
TGCCACGGCCACACCACCCAGGTCCCCCTCCTGCCACCCACCCTGCCTCCTCCCTTGCCTCCTTCCTGGGGCTCCTTGCAAAAAGCCAGAGCAGAGTTTCCTCCTGCTTCTCCCTCCCTCTCCTGTTCCCCCACGGCTCTCCATGGCCAGAGCCGGTGTCGGTCCCATAAATGCTGCTGAAGTGCCAGCTCCAGCTCCATGGCACGTCCTGGCACCCACCACTGCGCCCACCCCTCTCTGCTGCCAGTGTGACAGCTTTGCCCCCCCCCCTTTCCAGCTCCCCTTTTCCCTCACGTGTAAACAGCAGGACGGGCTACAGCAGCGTCCTGCAGGTCCTGCCCAGCCTCACCGCTGCCCGCCGTGTCTGTCCGTCCTCCCCGCAGACGCCCCTAAGGACACCCAGGTGTCGGTCCGCCCCTCCGCGCAGAACATCCGCGTGGGCGACACAGTCGCCCTCACCTGCGAGGTGAGCAGCAGCTACCCCCCCATCTCGTCGTACCGCTGGTACAAGGACGGGGTGGCCGTGGGCAGCGAGCAGATGCTGACCCTCCGGGGGGTTCGCCGCGAGGACTACGGGCAGTACCGCTGCGAAGCCGAGAACGCCGTCGGGGCTGGGTCGGCGCCTGCCGTGACGCTCTACGTCTTCTGTAAGTGCCAGGGGAGCTTGCCCAAGGCTGGGGCGTTGCTGGAGGAGGAGCGGGGGCCATGGGAGCTGGAGGGTGTTTACCCAGCCAGTCTGGGCTGGGGTGGGCAGGGGCTGGCACCGAGGTAGCTGGTACCAGCTGGAGGTCCAGGAGCTGGGGAGTCCGTGGTGGAGGACTGTGATGCCTCCATCATGCCACGCCTGCATCCTTCCTCCATGGTGCAGGGCTGTGGCGAGCCCCAAAGACAGGGTGGGGAGGGATTTCCAGCCAAGCCCGGGGAACGGAGCCGGCTGTGAGGCTTCGCTGCCGCTGCTGGGAAGGAGGTTGTCAGAGCGCGTGGGGATTCGGAGCCAGGGTGGTCTGCGGGGAGGGGGAGCCAGGCTCCTCCATCGGATCCTGCAGTAGATACAAGCCCCAGACCGCTGCATCACCCAGGAGCCTGCCTATGTCCGAGTCCCCCTGGGAGCATCGCCTCCCCGGCCTGGAGTGAGTGGGGCTGGTCTGCTCCCCCCCAGAGCCCCCCGTGCAGACCGTGAGAGGCGAAGGACGCTGCTGCGCCCGCCATGCCCCTGGGGCTTTGCATCAAAGCAAAGCTGAACCCAAGCTGGCAAGGTGCCGGTGGCAGGGAACAAACCCAAACCCAAACGCCTCCATCGTCATCCCTGGGGGGCAGAGGGGCTCCCGCCTGTCCCCGGACTCTGTCCTGCACCGCAGGGGCGGGGGGCTCGGCGGGGAGGGGGCTGCTCTCCTGCCTCCGAGGCCATCCTGAACGCACTCTCGTCTCCGTCAGCTGCAGAGATCTCGGTGAGCCCCACGGCCGAGGTCCGGGAGGGGACGGCCACCACCTTGTCCTGCGACGTCCCTGGCAGGGAGGGCCAGGAGCTCAACTACACCTGGTACAAGAACAGCGCCTGGCTCAAGGAGGGCACGGCGCACACCCTGCTCTTCCACCACGTGGCCGCCGGCGACGCCGGCTATTACTCCTGCAAGGTGACCAACGACCGGGGCAGCGTCACATCCCAGGCCATCAGCCTGAGCGTGACATGTGAGTGCCCACGGCTCCTGCCAGGGGATGGGGGGGGGGGTGTCCCCCACCAGACAAGGGTCCCTTTGTGCCAGGGGCTGCACAAACCCCCCGAGTCAAAACAAAATCTCAGCCCCCAAACGCCTTGGGTCCAGTTGAAAGGGGGGTTTCAGCCCTCCTGGGTAGAAGTTGCTATAAATGCAACAATTTCTGGTCATGAGCCGCATTTGAAGGTACCATTAAGAGGTATTTGCTGCAGCAGGGACCCGTCTGTTCATTGCAGCATCTCCCACTCCTCCACTAATCTGTTACACACCATAAACTGCTGGGAGGTTACTAACCCAGAAGCCAGCTATGATAATAACAGCTCAGGAGCTTTTGCAAGTCAAGGGAAAAATAAAATAGCCCTGGGTTTGGCTTTGACATTCCTGTGAGTAAATATAACCCGCTTACGTAAGGGGGAAAGCAGTTCGGAGGAGCAGCCGTGCGGGGCGGGGGTGGACGTGCCCCACGTGCAGCCGTTCAGGTAGCGGCCGCACTGCCGGGACCTTCCGAGCTGCAGCATCCTCTCCCCTCCCGCAGACCCCCCCCGGACCCCCACCATCACGCTCTTCCAGGAGACGCAGGGCGGCAGGTTGGCCATCATCCGCTGCGCCGTCGACAGCCACCCCCCGGCCACCGTGGCCCTTTACCGCGACGGCACCTTGCTGGCGGCCAGCGGGTTGCAGGCGGCCCCGCGCCAGCGGTTCGGCGTCACCGCCTCCCGCAACGGCCTGCGGCTGGAGATCCGCGGCGTGGGGCCCCAGGACAGCGGGGAGTACCGCTGCACGGCCGCTAACGCCTACGGCAAAGCCAGCGCCACCAAGGTCTTCGTCGCCCACGGTGAGTCCCGCTGCTCCCGGTGCTGCCAAGCTCCTGGCCCCGCGTCTCGGGTGCCGGTGAATCCCCGGGGCTGTTGGGGCTGTTTCTGCAGGGCTGGGGGGGCCCATGCAGCCCTGAGAGCTGGAGGGACCCGCATGGAACCGGGGGACATCAGTGTCTCGGGGACCGTGCGGTGGCGGTGCCCTCCCTGCAGCCCTTCCCCACCTTGGGGGGGGTCAAAGCTGCTTGCAGAGCTGGAGGCACTCCTGACTTTTGTTTTTTTCAAAACGCCGCAAAATCGGTAGTGAATTTTGTCCAAACTGTTTCTTCCCTGAGCCCGCAAGCCCCCAGCGGTGCTCAGCGTCTGGGCACACCGTGGGGACCGGCTCCTCCTGCTCCATCCCCTAACCCTCTGCACCCCAGCCTTGATGGTTTGGGGTGACAGAGGCAGCAACTGTAGAAAAGGAGGAGAGGAAAGCCCCCTAAAACCCAGTCCAAGAGGAACCCCCCTTGGGATGTCCAAAGAAACCAAAACAGACGCCAGGGTCCAATTCCAGAGAAAGTAAAACCTGAGTTTGGGTGCCACAGTGGTTAGCTGGAGTCCGTTTCGAGTCGGCCAAGATGCCTCCAGCCCAGCCTGTCACCCACTGGCGGGCAGGGGGGACCGAGCCTGTCCTGGGAGCAGTTCGCCCGGCCGAACACGGGCGCTCGGAGAGAGCAGCTGAAGGCTCAGGAAAGGCCCCGTTTGTCTCTGCTGGTGGCAGAGATCTGGGGCGAACAGCTCAGGTGGAGACATCCCAGCTGATGTCCGGCGTCCCCAGGGAACGTCACCCACCAAAGACGCAGCCACCGACGCCACGGGCTCCTGCGAGGGAGGAGGCTGCTCAGGTCCTGCCTTAGAGGGAAGCTGAGCACGGGGCTTTGGCTGGCTGGGGCCAGGGGAATGGCGAAGGTTTGCGGCAGAGGTTTCCCCTCCCTCTCTGACATCCCTCTCCCATCCCTCCTTCAGCTACAGAGGTCCTGATCCAGCCCTCGGCGGAGGTGCGGGAAGGGGCGGCCGTCACCCTGACCTGCCTGGGGGCTCAGGGTGCGGCGGAGGAGACCCTCTACACCTGGTACAGGAACAGCAAGCGGCTGCAGGAGAGCTCGTCCCCAACGCTGCGCTTCCCCTCCGTCCGCGGCGAGGACGCAGGCGCTTTCCAGTGCAGGGTCCAGAGCAGCAACGGCAGCGACACGTCGGCGGCCGTCCCGCTCCGCGTGCTCTGTAAGTGCTGCCGGGGGTTCTCCCCCCTGCTAACACCCAGACCAGTGAGGGGGGTCCTGGGTCCGGGCTGGGTGGTCCTGCTGGGAAGCCCCTCTGCGGCTTCCACCCCGAGGTTTCCCCCATCACCGCCAAGCATGGCCAAGGAGCTTGTGAGCAGAAATGCAGAGAAGGCAGAAATTTCCCTTTTGCAGGTAAATCTGTGAATGTGGGGGAGGAGAAATTCGGAGAATCCCAAAATTCCCAAGAACCGAAGAGGTTTAAAATGTCCCAAGAAATTAAATTCAACTTCTCAGAACAATAAATGATCCCTGTGAAAAATACATTCCGGTTGGATTTGGCCTCCCAAATATTTTCTGCCCTGCAAAATAAAAATCTTCCCTGATACCAAACCAGAAAAAATACAATTAGGAAGTTTCAGTCCTGACAAAATGGCATTTTTCTGAGGTCGTGCTAGGACACGTGGATCACAACTGGTCCCCAGATGCCCGAAACGCTGGGATCTCTGCAAATCTGCCCCAGGGTTTGGGGTAGGGCTGGGCACCTGCACTCGGACCCTGAACTCAAGCCAGGTGACAACCGAGGTGCCATCAGAGGTGCCTGGGGCATGCAGGTCCCTTGCAGAGAGCCGGCAGACGTGGGACCCCGGGGTCTGGCAGCCGGAGGGTCGTGGGATGCCCAAGAGCTGCTCAGGTGGCACTGGAATGCAGCAATCCCGCCGGTTCTTGGGGTTCTCCCAACCTCAGGAACCCGTAATATTCTCACCAGAGGCGTTTTAACCCTGCAGTCCCACCGAGGCAACCGGTGATGAGCTCCTTCCTGGAGACCCAGGGCGGGCGCCTGGGCATCATCCAGTGCACCGTTGAGAGTGACCCAGAGGCCAACCTGACCCTATGGAGAGGAGAAGAAGCGATAGCCTGCACGTGGGGCTGCCCCACAGCCCCCGACCCCCGGGTCCACGCCACCTTGTCCTACAACAGCCTGAAGGTGGAGATCCGGGAGGTGGTGCTGGAGGACGAGGGGACCTACGTGTGCTGGGCTGGGAACCCGCAGGGCAACGCCAGCGCGGCCCTGGACTTCAGGGCTGAGAGTGAGTGTGGCTGGAGGGGCGACGGGCGGGATAGAGCCAAGTGCCACACGTCCCTGGGGAAATCCTGGGAGAAGGGAGGGTGGGAAGGGAATGCCAGGGAAGGAGACAAGCTCAGGAGATCGAGGGCGATGGTGGCAGAAGGACGGAACGAGCAGAAATAGGCCACGTGCCCATGAAATCCAGGGTATCGAGCAGCGTCTGTCTTGAAAGAGCTGCCGTGCGCACCTCATCTGGTGCTAGGGTGGAGCGTGAGCGGGCTTAAAGTGGGGGCTGCTACAGGAGGGGGCTGTGCCAGCCCCTCCAGCCCCCCCAGCCTCTCCTAGTGGGTTTGGAGGGCTCCCCCATGGCCATGGCGAGGGTTCCAGCTCCTGGTGGGGATTCACTGCTGACCCCTGCCTGTGTGCGACCGGGGATGCTGAGCAAAACGCTGCTGAGGGAGTTCCCACGGGCTCCCTCCTGCTGGTACATCACCCCTGGGCTGGTGAGGCCCTGGGTGGCCAGTACCCCACCACCGGGGTCCCCCGCAGGGTGCTGCTCCAGCTCAGAGCTGTCCCCGTTCACGGCGTTGCAGGATTAGCCGGCATTTGCCTTCTCCTGGAATAGCCGCAAAGTCGCTTGCTAGCTGGCCAGCCTCGGGAGGGGTTGTTCATGGTTGAGTTCATGCCGGAGTCTGTTTGCCTCCTGCCTCTGCCCCTGCCCGTAGCTGCCAGCATCGCAGTGGCTCCGTCCTCCCACGTGCTGGAAGGCCACGCCGCCAACCTGACCTGCCGGCTGAGCAGTGACTCCCCGGCTCTGCCCAACTTCACCTGGTACCGAAACGGGCAGTGGCTCGCCGAGGGCTCGGCCGCCTCCCTGGTGTTTCGGCAAGTGGCCAGCACGGACGCGGGTCTCTACCGCTGCACAGCCAGCACCGACGGCAGCAGCCGGAGCTCCCCCGCTGTCTCCCTGGATGTTCTGTGTACGTATGGGCTGCTGGGGGACGCTCAGTTTATTATTATATCGGATTTATAGCTTACGTCTATACATGCGTGCCCAGGTCCACTTACACACGTGTAGCTGTGCCCGGGCGCTGGGCAGAGCTGATGTGGGCACACGCGTGGATCTTTGAGTACATATGTATGTCCTGGGGCTTCCTCCCGTGGGCGTCCGTACTTCCATGCCACCGTCTGCGGCGTCTTTACCTTCCTGTTGAGCAAGCACGCGCTTAACTGTGTGCGTGGGCATGTGATCCTGCAGGTGTAATGCTTGTATACGTTTGAGGGCCACTGTGTGGTATAGCACACCCCGAGAAGCCCATGAGGGCGGCTGCTGTGGGTGGGGACAGTGTGGTCACCCTGGGGATGGTGTGGTCCCTCCGGGGATGGTGTGGTCCCCCTGGGTCCGGCAGGGGCCTGGTTGGCAGAGACCTTCCCTTCCCTTCCCTTCCCTTCCCTTCCCTTCCCTTCCCTTCCCTTCCCTTCCCTTCCCTTCCCTTCCCTTCCCTTCCCTTCCCTTCCCTTCCCTTCCTTCCCTTCCCTTCCCTTCCCTTCCCTTCCCTTCCCTTCCCTTCCCTTCCCGGGGCGGCTGCTGCTGCCTTCCAGAAGATCTTGTGCTGGGGAGCCATGGCTGCTCAGCCGCCGTCCTCTGCCCTGCACAGACCCCCCGCGGGACCCCCGCCTGACGGCCTTCCTGGAGACGGAGAGAGGCCGCCTGGCCATCTTCCAGTGCTCGGTGGCAAGCAACCCTCCTGCCCGGCTGGCCCTGCACCGGGGTGAGGAGCTGGTGGCCACCAGCGAGGCGGGGAGCAGCCCCAGCCCTCGGGTCAGCGCCTCGGCCGCCCCCAACGCCCTCAGGGTGGAGATCCGGGAGGTGACGCCGGCGGACGAAGGCAGCTACCGCTGCACCGCCACCAACGCGCACGGCACCGCGGCACACCGCCTGTACTTCCGCGTGCAGAGTGAGTATCGCGTGCCGGCCGGGACCCGGTGGGGCTTTCTGGCTGCGGGTGGGCATCGATGCCTCACCAGCACCCAGACCCTCTCGCCTCTGCACCCAGACCCTGGAGCGAGGCAGCACCCGAGTTACCCAGGGGGTTAGCAGGAATCCTGGGCTGAATTCATTTCTTGGGCTGGGATCCAGCCCTCAGACTGATCGATCCGAATGTGTCTCCGTGGAGGTGTCCGCATGGGAGCCGGTGTCTGCGCTCCCACCCAGTGCCGCTGGATGCCATCCAGGCTCCGGCTGCTGCTCCGGAGGTGCCGGCTCACACCACCTCCCCCTGCACCAGGCACCTGTATTCGAACACCTCAGCCCTGGGCACCACAAGTGACTGAGTCCGGGGGGGGTCAGCTAACGGGGACAGGGAGCAACAAGTTTTCTTAAAAATAAATGCCTAGTGCCAGCCCCAGGGTTGCGAGGGTCCGCGGCCTCCCCAGTCAGAACAAGAGCACCAAAACGTGCAGCGCTGTGATGCTCGCTATGGAAGCGATGAGGGTTTGGGTTTCGGTTTTGTCCCATGCTGTGTCGGGGCTGCTCAGGGACCGGCAGTGCCGAGCTCCGCCGCGGTGCCCTCTGAGCTGCCATCGTCGTCTCTCCGTGCTCCAGCTGCCCGAGTCCTCATCTTGCCGTCCGCGGAGGTGCGGGAAGGAGACGACGTCTCCCTGATGTGCCAAGTGGCGGGAGAGCCACAGGACGACACCGTCTTCTCCTGGTACAAGGACAGCAAACGGCTCCAGGAGAGCCCCGACCACCTCCTCGCGCTGCCCCACGTCGCCAGCGCTGCCGCCGGCTCCTACCACTGCCGAGCCCGCAGCCCCTCAGGGACCAGCATCTCCCCAGCCATCGCCCTGCACGTCTCCTGTAAGCGGGACACTCCTGGGAATCAGGGTGGGAGGGAGTGGGATGCTGGGGGTGGGATGGTGCCGGAGTGGGATGGTGCTGGGGATGGTGCTGGTGGTGGGATGGTGCTAGGGATGGGACGGTGCCAGGGATGGTGCCGGGATGGGACGGTGCCAGGGGTGGGACGCCGAGCAAGGCCGCTCGGCCGCGCGGGGCTATGGCTGGCACGTAGCAGGCACCTTGCACGGGCCCTCGCTGCTGGCACTGTCCCCAAACGCTGCGTGTCGCACGCACAGGAGGAGGCTGGGTTTGAACTAGAGCTCCGCACGCTTTGTAATGGAACACCCTCCGCCCTTAGAAAATGCCAAAGCGTTAAAAGTGGGAAGTTTATGGGAGCGTATCTCCTCGGTAAACCCCTGGTCTGAATTAAAACCAGTCGAACATGTCCCCTTTCAAGCAGAACTTTCGGATGAGAAGCGGTGTGGCCGCCCCATGTCTCACCTGCCTGCCGTGTGGCATAAAAAGGGGAAAAAGCAACAAGAAATATTTTGGTTCTGTTGAAACAACATGTTTCAATCGACCTGAAATTACCCAATTTTTTCAAGACTTCAGTTTAGGAGAAATCTCTTTCTGGGATGGAAGGGAAAACCATGGAAAGGAAAAGTCTGGCTTATGCTTTGCTGCACGTGTGGGCTGCTGCTGCCTCGGCGCCGGCTGAGAGGTGCCAGGAGCCACTGCAAACACCTCGGGGTGTCCGAGGAGCCTGGGGAAGGCAATGCCACCCAGGACCTGGCGAGGACGGGAGCCCTCCCGGGCCGGACCTGGGGCCAGGCAGCCCAGCTTCGGGGGGCTCTGGGTGCAGACTCAGGGTTTGCTCACCCTCCGTGTAACATCTGGCCCGGGCAGATCCTCCACGGGCGCCGGTGCTGACCTCCTTCCTGGAGACCCCCGAGGGGCAGCGGGGGGTCCTGCAGTGCACGGTGGACAGCAGCCCGCGGGCAGAGCTGGCTCTTTTCAAGGACCAGGCGTTGGTGGCCTCCACGGCGCTGCCCCAGCCCACCGCCCTGCCGCGGCTCAGTGTCGCCTCGGCCTTCAACACGCTGCGGGTCAGCATCCGCCCCGTGCTGCTGGAGGACGAGGGGGAGTACGTGTGCTCCGCCAGCAACGCCTACGGCAATGCCAGCACTGCGGCAAACTTCACGGCGAGCAGTGAGTGCGGGGCTGGCGCTGCCTCCGGGGACGGGCAGGGTACAGGCAGGGGATGGGGATGGGGATGGGGAAGGGGATGGGGATGGGGATGGGGATGGGATGGAGCTGTGCGAGCAGCGGCAGGAGCGATGGAGACAGGGGGTTACGGTGAAGAGGTGAAGGCAAGCGCTACTGGAGGATGCTCGTGGTGAAGGGAGGGGAGAGAGAAGCTGGAGTAGGATGGACAGCACAGAAACAGAGGGGAGACAGAGGAAGATGTGTGTTTATGGGGACAGAGGGTTATGCCAGAGGTGTTCCCGGAGAGCTGCATGTATCCCCCCGCACCTAGCGAAGGAACTGCAGCTCCTTTTGGAGGTGATGCAAAGGGCTGGCTTTGCTGTATCCATCCATGACACCGTCCTGGCTATGATCACGCAACCGGTGTCACCCCAGGCTGTCCTACAGCCGCCGCAGGGGGCGGGGGGGTGGCAGGGAGGGGGCTGCAGCATCTTCATCGCTTCTTGTCTGGAATGACGGGAAAAGAGCCCCAAGCAAAAGTCCCGGACAGGACCTGCTCTCCCACCAAGGAGCCCACCGCCCTCCTGCCCAGCCGCCCCTCCATCGCCTCCAGCCCACCCTGCTCACCCCGAGCATCACCTCCTTCCCCTTCCACCGCAGCTGCCAGGGTCTGGATCTCTCCCTCCCCGGATGTCCGGGAAGGCGACGCCGTCAACCTGACCTGTGCGGTCGAGAGCGGTGGCGGGGAAGCGCTGAGCTACACCTGGTACAAGAACAAGGTCTGGTTCAGCGCCGGCTCGGCCCCGGCCCTCGCCTTCCCCAGCGTCACTGCCGCCGACGCCGCCTCCTACCACTGCACGGTGCAGACCCCGGCACGGACCCGCAGCTCTGCCCCCACCACCCTCAACGTCCTCTGTGAGTCCCCACGGGCAGGGGGCTTCATGCCGCAGGGGGGTGGTCCCCGGCACCCACCCGGGGCAGGGACCCGGCCGCGCTGCGCGGAGGACCCTCAGGGTGTCACTTATCCCTTGGCCGGTGCCCTCGGCTGGGAGGCATGGTCTGGAGGGGTTGGGAGGTAGCAAGGCCTGGCTTAGTTTTGGGGGAGCTCGATAAAAATTAGCCTTTGTCCCCAGTGATAACTAAGCCGAGCTTTATTCCCCAGTCCCGTGTTAGACCCCCGGCAAGCAGACCTGGCCAAACAGCCCCACGTCGCCTGCGGAAGATTTCAGTGAAGCTTCCCCAAGCGCCCCAAGTTTGTACCAAACTGAAACAGAAAAATCTTTGGCTTTCAGGAAACGTTGCAGGATTTTTTTTTTTTTTCCTGATTTGGAAAATGAAAACCAGACTTTGTTTAAAAAAAGACGTGCAAAAAAAAATGTAGTTGCAAGTCAGAATGTAAGATTTTTTTTTCCTTCTCGTTAGAAAAAGACGGCTTTAACTTATAAACCTGCTGTGAGGAGTGAGTGTGGAGGAGCTCTCCTGGAAATCTCCTCCAGAGAGCCTGAGACCCCGGCAACAAATCCGTTACGTCTCTCCCTCCTCCTGATTTTGGATGGGGAATGCCGGATGGATGCTGCCAAAAATATCTTGGCATTATGGGCCCGAGCTGCACCCGCAGTCGTGCTGCCTTTGCACAAGCCTCGCTGTTGAGGTTTGCCATATACCGATGTGCAAAGAGTATTTTTTCTTGAGGCCAGGGTGCAAGCGGAGCACCGAGCCGGGCTGTACCACGCGCCATGCCACGCTCCCACACCCGGCTGGCATGGCCGGAGCTGCAGGTTAGAGATGAGCTCAGCAAATGACCCTGCGCCATGTTTTGAGCGTCGGTTTGGTTCAAGGGGACCGCAGGTGCTGAGGAAAGAGGCAGCGCTGCCTGAGCAGGTCCTGTGTTGCAGGCAGCGGAGCCTGGCAGCAGAGCATCACCACCCCACCGGCTCACAGCCCAGCCGAGACCATGAGAGCAGCCGGCCCGACCTGAGCATCGCAGGCTGGGGATGCTCCGACTCACTGAGACGCTGCTTATCCTACAGTCCACCTCTTCCCCCCCCCCCCCGCTTTCCTTCCCGCAGACCCCCCCAGGAACCTGCAGATGAAGGCCTTTGTGGAGAGCGGCGACGGGATGGCAGTCGTCCTCCTCTGCGCCGTGGAGAGCAATCCCCTGTCCGAGATCACCCTGCTCAAGGGGGGGCAGCCGGTGGCCTCCAGCCCCCCCGCGGGAGGCGACCACCCCGGGCAGAGGGGCCGCATCTCCCCCGCTCCCAACGCGTTGAGGCTGGAACTCCGGGAGGCCTCCGAGGAGGACGAGGGCGAGTACGAGTGCCGGGCACGCAGCCCCCTCGGCAGTGCCCGCGCGTCCCTGCCCCTCCGTGTGCAGGGTGAGTCCGGCTTCGCCGCGGGTTGGGGGGGGGGACAAGGGGCTGGGGACCCCCGAGGGGTATGGCCCAAATAAGCGTTGCCGTTGGGCAGCAGAGCGTCAGGGGGGTCAGGAACGGTGCAGGGCTGGTGGAAGGGCAGGGAGGTGCTGCTGCCCACTCGGGTGGGCACCCACTCTATGCACGCACCCCGCTGAAGGTGAAAGGGGTGGCTTCGGAGCCGGGCAAGGCTTTTCCTCAGCCGCAGCCGAGGAAGGCAAACCTCGTGCCGGTGAGGGCTAGCACCGCTTCGCTCTCCCCAGCCATCAGGGTGGTGGTGCGACCCTCCGCCGAGGTGCCCGAGGGGACCGACGTGACGCTGACCTGCCGGGCCGTGGGTGCCCACCCGGGCACCCTCTACACCTGGTACAAGAACGGGCGGTGGCTGGCGGAGGGGCTCGACGCCTCCCTCGTCCTCCCCAGTGCCCGGCGCACGGATGCGGGTGCTTACGGCTGCCAGGCGGGGAGTGGGGTGCGCGCCCGGCGGGCCCCCCCCGCCGCCCTGCGGGTGCTCTGTGAGTGAGGGGCGGCTGCATTTTGGGGGGGGGGGGGGACGGGGACACCGGGTCCTGCCGGCAAAGGGGAGCCAGAGCAGCCCGGGAGGGATGTCGTTGTCGCAGCACCGCGGTTGGGAGGACGGTCTATGTCGCCACCTGGTGACATCCCGCGACAGACCCGTGACAGCCCCGCGGCCGGCCGGGCAGCCCAGCCCCCTGGCCCGGGGAGGGGGGGGGGGGGTGTCCCAGGCGCTCCCGGGCCTCGCATCGCACCCCTTTCCCCCCTCCCTTCAGCCATCAGCAAACCTGTCACCCCCCCAAACCCCACTGGCTGGTCCCCTGCCACCAGAGCTGGTTGGGGGGGGTAGGGGGGTGTGTGAAACGCTGTCCCTCTCCCTGCAGATGCACCTCAGGAGCCATCCTTCATCTCCTTGGTGGAGCCCCAGGGGGGGCGGCAGGCCGTCCTGCTCTGCACCGTCGACAGCTTCCCACCCTCTGACATCGCCCTGCACCGGGGTCCTGGCCGTGCGCCCCTGGCCTCCACGCGGGGCCCGGCCGACCCCCGCTTCGCCGTCCAGGCGGCCCCCAACTCCCTGCGGGTGGGGATGGAGGGGCTGGAGCCGCGGGACGCGGGGCTCTACGTCTGCTCGGCCAACAACAGCTACGGCACCGCGTCCTCATCCCTGCGCCTGGACATGGAAGGTGAGGGCGGCCCCGAGCCACGGCCACGGCGAGCCCCGTGTCGGGGTCCCGGTGGGCCCTCCCGTGGGAGCGTGGCTCTCGGGAGCCTTTCGGAGGGGGTTTGGGGATGGTGTTGTCCTGTGCAAACCCAAGCCCTGGGCACCCCCTGAGTTCCCGGCCTCCCTCCTCCTCCTCAGGGGTCACAGTCACGGTTGAGCCCTCGCCAGAAGTCCCCGAAGGCACCACAGCCACCATGACCTGCTCGGCCGTCCCTTGGGTGGGCAAAGAGGCCAACTACACCTGGTACAAGAACAGCCGGTGGCTGCAGGAGGGACCGGCCGGCTCCCTCGTCCTCACCAGCGTCTCCAGCGCTGACACCGGCTCCTACCGCTGCCGGGCGAGCGGGACACGGGGCAGTGCCACCTCGGCCCCGCTCAGCCTCAGCGTGCTCTGTGAGTGTCCCCCGGCCCCGCGGGGACAGCCCACCGGGCAGGATGGGGCGCAGAGGCTCAGACACGCTGGGTACATCCAGCCCAGCATCACACGCGTCCCATCCGCGCGGTCCTGCTGCGGCGAGGGGGCCTTCCTCCTCTTCTTCCTCCTCTCCCTGCCTTGCTCCTCTCCCTTTGGGCCCGGGGAAGAGGACGTCGGGGTTTTGTCTAGTGGTGGCTGCAGATACCCCTCAAAAGTCAGATTTGGAGCCAACATGCTCCGAGCCGGGGGGGGACTCTCCAGCTGGGGTGGGGGGAAGTGAAGGGCTGGAGAGGGTGTGAAACCCCGCGCCCTGGGCTGGGTGGGCTGGAGCCGATCCAGACTGGAGGAGGGATGCGTTAAGCAGCCCTTGGAGAGCATCCGGGCCAGCGTGGGAGGGGGTCCCACGTCATGGCCCACCGTCAGCCCCATCTCCCCCATGCAGACCCCCCCCGGGACGTATCCGTCAGCACCTTCCTGGAGAACCGCAGCGGGCGGGTGGGCATCGTGCTGTGCACGGCTGACAGCCACCCGGCTTCCACCATCGCCCTGTACCGCCGCGGCCGGCTCCTGGCCTCCAGCCTGGCCTCAGCCACGGTGCCGGGGGTCCGCGCTTCCCCCTCCCACAACACCCTCCGGGTGGAGCTCGGGGCCGTGGGGCCGGAGGACTCGGGGGAGTACACGTGCGTGGCCGGCAACCCCCTGGGCAACGCCACGGCCGGCGCCTACTTCGACGTGCGCAGTAAGTGGGGCTGGCCCCCTCCCCGGGGTGCTGTGCCGGCGGCGGTGGGGCTCGGCGGGGAACGGGGAATTGTGCCAGAAAGATGATTTCAGAGCAGTGGGGGGTGACCGGCAGAAGTGGGTTGAATCGGCCACGAGTCTTTAGGTGGATGGGAACAGAGGGAGGGTTTTTCCGCGAGAACTGGGTATTTCCTTTCAAGGAGCTTTTCTCCCGAAGCGTCCCAGGTTGGTTTTTATGAAAGGGCTAAAAAAGCCCACAGACACAGAACATTGAGTTGAATGCTGCGGAATGATCGAAGAAGTGAGGAGGAATTGGCTTGGGTTCGACAAACGGCAAAACAGGGTGCTGCTGCTTGTCGCTGTGCCGGGTGGCTCCCCCTGCCCTGCCTGCTCCCTGCCCGGCCCCGGGTGCTGGCAGGGGATGGGACACCGTCCAGTGTGGGGGTGACACACAGAGATGTGCCAGCCCGCCCAACGGTGACGTGGGCAGGGGCAGCCAGGAGCAGCGAGTGTCCCCGCGTAGTCCCAGTGGGGTCCCAGCCTGGTGCCGTGCCACCCTGTGACCCCCCGCCGTGTGTCCTTGACCCACCGACTGGCTGTCCCCAGCCCCGGGGACCTGGCAGTGGTGCCAAGGGGTGTCCCCTGCTTGCAGCCGGCTGTCACAGCCACCTCCCTAGGGTCCCCTTCACCCCTCATGGGGCACCCCAAGGCCTGGGAGGGGGGGGTCCCACATACACTGACCCGAAACCAGGGCCATGGGGAAAAGGGCCAGGGGGATGCCACCCCCCCGTCCCCCCCCGCAGGGCTCCCTGAGCCCCCTCCGGTCTCACCGAGCCGGCAGCCCCGGTGCTGGCGGGGGTCTGCCCTGGCTCCCCTCTGCCCGCAGCTCTCACCCACCTCCTGGCCTTCACCATCCTGGCCGGGCTGCTCATGGCCGTCATCTGCGTGGCCGCCCTGGCCCTCCTGGCTGTGAAGCTGTGGCCCAGGTAACGTCTCCAGCTGGGACGGGGAGGGGGGGGGACAGGGACCCTGGGCTGAGCCGGCCCGTGGTGGGGAGCGGGGGTGGCAGGTCCCTGTCCTCCCTTCCAGGATGAGGAAGTTTCAGGGCTGGTCCCGTGCCAAGGACACCTTCGAGCTGAGGAGCAAACAGGAGCAGGCACAGGTAGGGACCTCGGCGGGGCCAGCTTTGAGGACCCCCCCACCCTGAGCTCCCGGGGGATCCTCGCAGGATGGGGTCCGTGGGGTGCGCTGTGCTGGAGAGCATCTCAGTGCTGCCCCGGGGGATGCGGCTCCGGGCTCACACACACACACCGGCCGGGATCTGGCCCAGCCAGGCTGCTACCCGCTGCCACTGCAGCCTCGGCTGTCGTTGCCGGTGCTGGGGAAAGGGCAGGAGGGGCAGAGCCTCACGAGGACCAGAACTACCCCTTGCAGGCTCATCCCAGCGGGGTTTCACAGTGCACACGGGTGCTGACCCCTGTGGGAGATGCTCTGGGTGCTCCCCTGGCCCCGTGGGCTCCACCGTGGGCAGGGTCTCCTCAACCATCCCCAACCTTTTCCAGGTGGATGGATCTTCCTAAGCCGGTGGCTCTTTGGCCCAGGAGCAACTGTAGCAGCTGGTGCTGGAAGCGCACAACCCCGGCCTGGCTGGATCCAGGCAGCCACCACTCTGGGGATAACCCAGTCCCATCTCCATCCCCTCTCAGCCCCCTCTGCCCCTCTCCTGTCCCGCCGTGCCCCTCGTCCCTCCCTGCCGTGGATGTTGTTCTCATGCCGGGCACGGTTTGTGCTCGCCACCGTGCGTGGTGTGCCGCGTGCACCGGGCACTGGCAAGCTGTGACGGCTCAGAGCTGCTCTCCGGCAGCGAAACCCCAGGAAAAAAAACAAAACAAAACAAAACAAAACAAAACAAAATATCCCGGTGGCGATGCAAGCCCAGGGACAGCCTCTCCATCACCACCGTCCTCCTGTCCCCCCACCAAAGCCACCACCGCAGGGTGCTGCCCGCCGTGGTGCTACGCGGCCCCCACGTGCCGGGGGCCTCCCTGCGTGCTATTCCTCTGTCTGGAAATAAAACCCGGAGCAACGCGCAGCCGGTGTCTGTTGGGATGAGCTGGGAAGGGTTTTGTTGCCCTGCTTTGGGAAGGGTGGAGAGCTGGGAGGCACCAGGCAGCCGCGGGGCTGGGCAGGGTTGGTTCGCCCGGGGACTCCCCCATGTTGGCGTGTGATTCCTTCCCAGCTCTCTCCTCCACGTTATCCCCCAAAACCGGTCTGCGGCCACTGCGGAGCAATGGCTTGGTCTACGGACGGGGCCGCGGGGCAGGTGGGAGATCGGGGACACGATGCTCGGAGACAGCCCACGGTCACAGCACCCTATTTTCCTGGCATCTGTCTTCTCAGCCCATCAGACAGGAGGGCAGAGGTGTCCCCAGGCCAAACGTGTCCCCTCGGTGCCCGGGAAGAGGTGGGAGACAAGCAGGAGCCCCGTCCTGTCAGCTCCGTGCTGCCGGAGGGGAGCTGGGGCTGGGGGCCGCGGGAGGGCTTCATGTCCAGAGGTTGCAGCCCCCAGCGAGGAAGGTGGCTGCTGGGCCGTGTCCCCTCCCGGCCCGCTGCCGTTAGATGTCACTCTGCGGCCGCCTCGCCGCCGGACGCTGCCGGACAGGGGCTCGGCCGTGGGTGTGCAGCCGGCCGGTGCTTTGGAGCATGGAGCTGGAGCTTCCCCAGCATGGCTCGGGAGCGATGCTCAGCTCACGTGGGTGCTTAATCCCCCCTTATCCTCCTGTGCTGCTGCTCCTGTTCGTGCACCGAAGGAGCGTGCTGCCGTTCCCGTGGGCCGTGGGAGAGACAGCCAGCACCCGCGCCAGCCAGCCAGCCAGCTATCCCCCCCACCCCTCCAGCTCCCCGCGCTCAAACTTACTGAGCTACCAGCCATATTTCTAGCTAATCTCCCTCTTGCTCAGCTCTCTGGATTGCACAGACCCTCATCCTCCTCGGGTGCATCCTCCCCGTGCTGCGGCTCCCAGTGCCGTGGCTCCCGGTGCCGTGTCTCACCGGCGGTGCAGCCTCTTCCCCTGCGTGAGCAGGGTCAGCCAGGCAGGACGGTCCCACGGGTGCAGGGCTGGTGGGACAGCAGCGCTCCAGGGAAGGAGTTTCACCAGCAGACACGCAATATCCCCCTGCGCCCGTGCCCAGGGTGAGAGCAGGGAACCCCTCAGCTCACGGGAGGGCTGCATGCGGGGAGGCTGTCCCTGTCCCCATCCCTGTCCCCATCCCTGTCCCCATCCCCATCCCTCCCGCAGTCCCCAGGCAGGGTGGCAGGACCAGGGCTGGTGGCAGCCGGACATGGCGCAGCAGGGAGGGGGTCAGGGAGCCCCCTCCAGCAGCACACCCCCGTGGGTGCTCGCTGGGGTCGTTCAGGGAGGAAGGACGAGGTTGGGATGCGGGGCTGGGTGCCCCATGTGAGTGCAGGGCAGTGATGCCTCCCCCTGCCCGGCACTGGGGCTGGCCCCACGGTTCCCTGTGCTGCCGGGGGCTCCCAGCCCCGGAGAAATGCCCACAAAGCGGGGTGAGGTGGTGGAGGGGCTGGGAGAGGGGGGGCTGAGCGGCAATGGGGACAGTTGGGGACCTCACTGCCGCCCCACAGCTGGGGGAAGGTGGGTTAGGGAGGAGATGGAGCCAACCCCTTCCCTGGGGAGCACAGTGACGGGAGCGGGGCAAAGGACACAAGCTGCAAAAATCAAAAGGCTGATTTGATACAAGGAAAAATAACCCTTCACTGCGAGCGTGGTTAACATGGGAACCGGGGTCTGGAAAGGCTGTGCTACCTCCGTCCCTGGGGTATCCGAAACCTGGCAGGACAAGGACCCGAGCAAGCTGACCTGAGCGGTTTGCCCTCGGAGCAGAGGGTGGCAGCCGAGACCTCGGGAGGTCCCCAGCCCACCTTATGACCTGGGCTGGCGACGGGACTCGGGGTGCAATGCCGCAGCAGCGCTTTCCTGCCCTGGGAGGTGCCCAAATCCCCACGCCCGGGCAGCCAAAACCTCCCTAGAGCCGGGCCGGCAGCGAGGGGCAACGCCGACGGTGCGGGGAGCAGAACTGGGCCAGGGCTCGGACCTGGCACTGGGCAGGAGTGACCCTGGCAGAGCTGCCCCTGCTCGCAGCACTGGGATGGGGAGCTGAGGGACTGGTGCTGGCTGGGGACTCAGCCGTGGCTGAGGGGGATGATGCTGGGGACCCAGTCGGTGACCAGGTCCCCTGGCTTCAGAGCAGCCATTCAGAAGCATTCGGCACAAGACTTCCAAAAGCAATTCCTGCCGGCAGGTACCTGCTCCGCCGCAGGCACATAACACCAATTGACACCAGCCAGGGGCTCAGGCACCCTATTTTCTGCACTGGGAGACGGAAACGCCAGTTTGAGGGGGTTAGCTCCATACAGTGACCCCCGGGTGCACCCCCCTGAGCACCCCGCAAGGCCCTGTGCTCTCCGAGTGAGGGGCTGGCTTTGCTCCCGTGGCCTCAGCTTGTGTCTGTGTGTGCTCTGGGGATGGGGATGGGGATGGGGATGGGATGGGATGGGATGGGATGGGATGGGAGCGGCGCTGAGCCCACGGGTGGCAGACAGGGTGGCAGGCAGGGTGGCAGCAAGCATCCCCCTCCCCGGCTCGTTGCAGCAGCCGCTGCCTCCTCGCTTGAGATCCCTCAGAGCATCTGGCGGCAGCGAGGTTAAACCTCCGTCGTCTGCTAAACCGCAAGCGCAGACGGATGAGTTCGGATGGAGCCGGGTGACCTGGGCAGGTCGATCCCTCCGGCTGGAAATCACCTTTTCAAGGTACCTCCGTGGCAGAGCCCTCCAACCCCACCGCCGCCGAACCAGCCTCCTCCTCCACCACCTGCGCCCACGCTGCTCGCCGCCTCCCGACCGAGCCCCGGGCTTCGTGAAGGGTCCCCGCGTGCATCTATTCCCTCCCTCCCGCATCTCCCCAGCCTGAAGTTAATTCATTCTTGCCCAAACCCCCCGGGGTGGCCGGGCAGCTCCGGCTGGCACACTTGCTGGGGGGGCCGGGGCAGATGTTGCCGGCTGGCATGCACACATCGGGCCCCGTGAGCTGCTGCCGGCTGGCCATGCCAGATGCCGGCTCTTCCCCAGCAGCGCAACCGGTGCAGCCTGGTCCCTGGGGGTGCAGAGAAGAGGGTGCGGGGAAGGTCCCACCAGTTACAGGACCTACATCCAACCTGGAGCAAGGGCAGCACAGAGACAGGCTGTGGGCAGGATGGGGCAGGCACCGGGCAGCACCGATGGAGAGCCGAGGGATTGCTTCTGTAATGCTAAACCTCTGCAAACTGCCTGCCCTGACCCGCGTGGAGGGGCTTGGAGACGTGGGGAGCAGCAAGCAGCAGGGTTTGGGAGAGGACCGGGGAGTGCGCCCGCCTTAATCCAGCCCCACAGCTGCAGGAATGCCCCTGCGCCATGGGCAGGGAGCCAGCGATTACCTCCCGGCCCTCTGAGCTCCTTCTCCTCTTTTCCTTCTGGAGCGACACACGTTAAGCCAAATCCTCCCGTCACATGGTTTAAAGGCAGAGCAAGGGAATAAGGGCAGGTCAGAAGGTGAACTGGAGGCCACGGATTTGCCATCGGGCAGAGGACCTTGCAGAAATGTGCTAGGCATTTCTCCTTGGATAAATTAGTGCACGCTTTGATTTGCTGGTTGCAGTAATCCTGGGGACGGCTGAAATGCACCCGGCGCTGGCGGCGAGGGTGATCTCGGGGCACACACAAGGCTGGGCTCGTTGCCCTCGCTTTGTGCCGGCAGAGCTGTCCACAAACGTGAGCCCGGCCGGCTTCAGCACGACAGCGATGCTGATGGCTCTTGCGATGATTGTTGCTGGCTTGCCGGGCTCAAAGGCCCCCTTTGGTCAGGAAACGAGCCCACCCGCTCCGTGTGAGCAGTGGCGTGATGTCCCTGTGCAGATGTGGCCCTCACCCCTGCCCTGGGCCTCGGTCCCTGCGGCGGGATCGGCTCTGAACAACGCCAGCCCGGCAGGTCGGTCCCGGTGGCGCGGGATGAAGGGGTGCTGCTGTGCTGCCAAGAGGAGAGACGTAGGGCAATGCCGTGCTGCCCACCTCGTGATGCCTCTGCATTTCCCAGGATTTACCCCCAAACCCAAACCGTTGGCAGCCAAACCCCCCTACTCCAAGCGGGCAACATCCCCAGCCTGCCCCGAGGGCATCCCTGGCCAGGGCCACCTCTCCTCCATCCCAGCACTGGTGCTTCTCACGTTCTCCTTCCCCGAGTTTCAGCACTCTCCGTAACATCTGCTAAGTCCATCCCGCTTCTTCCTCGCCATCGTCATCAATGATCTGTAGGTTGCCGCTAGCTGCGGGCTGGTGGCAGCAAGGCTTGGCGGCCGCGGTGGGCCACCCCGCGGGGCCATCCCCACCTGACGCTCCCGTTTGGGCCCGAGTCAGCGGTGATGGACACAGGCGGGGGTGGCTGGGTGGCCGGACAGACACCCCCCCCCCATCCCCGTGTCACACACGCTGCCCGGTTCCCAGCACGTGGCTGCACTTCGTGGCTGCGGTCATGCAGGGGCTGGGCTGGGACCGGTGGGGTGGAGGGGACGGGGGTCACCAGCCCCAGCCTCGCTGAGCCCCACAGACCCTCTGCACTCCCCTTAACCCGCACCGAACACCCACGTGCCGTGGGAACCAGGAGGAAGGGCTGGTCTCTGCCCTCCCGTGGCTGTGAGGGTTGGCCCGGTCCTGCCCAGCCCCCCAGGAACCCCCTTCCTTCTTCTCTTCACCCCGTAAACCCACGGGAATCTGGGAGTGTCTGTCCCACGGAGGCTGCCGGAGCATCCCCAGCCCCAGCGCAGAGCCCCGGTGCTGCCTGCACGCCGTTGGGACCCCACTGCTCCTCCTGACAGCAGCGGAGGTTTATCGGGGTCCCTTGGGGCCCCCCTTGTCTGTTGGGGTCATCAGCTCAGCCGGGGCCACTGCGGGAACCCGAACCCCCAGGAGCACCCCGGGGCTCCACAGACGAGGTGCAACAAGGCCCCCAACTACGTTAATTTGATGCTCATTAGCTGGAATTGCCTGTGTGCGGCGGGGATGGGTGCCCGGGGGATGAAACAGTGGTTTGGAGCCCATTCCCCCCTCCTGGGAAGCAGCCAGCCCAGGGGGGACGCAGTGGCTGTGGGGTGCCGGGCGAGTGTGGTGGGGGACCCACAGTGAGTGTCCTGGGGGACCCTGAGGGTCTGGGGGGAGGGAAGTTTCCAGCAGAGCAGGAGCTGGGGAAACTGGAAAGGTCGAGGTGATCAAAACACGGTAGCAGGTCCCCGGGGCTGCGATCGCACCCTGCTCCACGCACCTGGCGGCACGCGGTGTGCCCACAGCGCCGACACCTTGTCACCCGCCTGTCCCCGCAGCCCCGCTTGCCCTCACTGCGTGCCTGCCTCGGCCGGGAGGGCGAGACGCCGGGGCTGGGAGCAGCCGGAGGGCAGGGAGGGAGCACAAGAAGCAGAAACTGGAGCCTGTGAACGCTGAGCAGCATCTCGTGGTGCAGAATAACCTGCGACTGCACTTCGGAGAAGCCGAGCCCCGAGGTCTCTTCGTCCTCCTTCTCCTCGCCTCCCCTTTCGGGTGCCATCCCAGTGCCCGGGAGGCTCTTTGCAGCTGGTGGCTCCACGTCCCTTGTTGGTCTGGGCTCTGCTGTGGATGTTTCCAGTGAAGACACTGGTCTGTGGACACCCGTGTGCCTCCAGCCTTCGCTGCGGGGGTGGCACCAGCTGTGCCAGGCTCCCCAGCAGTGGGATGCAGCCAGAGCTGGGGGCGGGGGGGGCCTGCAGCCATGCCACCTTCCCCACGGGTCCTGTGCACACCTGGGGAGGGTAAACTGAGGCACCGATAACAGCCTCTGCGTGTGGCAGAGCTGGGGGTGCTGGGGGTGCTGGGGGACACAGCCAAGCTATCACACCTCCCTCCCTCAAGCCATGGTCTGGGGGTCCACCCTGCGCCGTGGGGGTCTGGGGGGTGGGGGTGGGGGGGTGGGGGGTGCTAGTGCTATTTCTTTCAGCTCTGCACTCTGCCCCGTGTCCCTCTGAGCTCTTCTCTTCCCCCCCCCAGTGATTATTTTCTTTAATTATCCCGAGCTGGAGCTGGCAGGATGCTCCGGGCTGGGGCCGGGCGAGCGCTGGGCTGCGGGGCTCTCCGGGGCCAGGCCTCTGCCGGGACCACCGCACCGCCGTGCCAGGAGCGGGACTGGCCGGAGCAGGGATGCTGGGAGCAGGGATCCTAGGGCCAAGACCCCAGGAGCAGGGTCCCTGGAGCTGGGATCCCTGAAGTGGGCACCCCAGGAGCCGGGATCGCAGAGATGAGGTGGGAGAAGGGATCCCAGAAATCAGGATGCTGGGGGAGAGGATGCTGGGAGCGGGGTCTCGGGAGCAGGGATGCCAGAGGAGGAGATCCCAGGAGTGGGGTCCCAGGAGCGGGGTCCCAGGAGCAGGGATGCCAGAGGAGGAGATCCCAGGAGCGGGGACTCAGGAGCGGGGAAGGATTTGGGGTCCCCGGACCCCGCCGCTCCCCGTGTGGAGGTGGCCCCGCCGCTGCGGACTCGTTTGAGGCGGGGAGCCCCGGGGGAGGAGGTGCTGCTCGCCGGGCCGGGGTGCTGGAGGGGGACCCCCCGTTCCCGGCGGGCTCGGTCACTGCCGGGGTGTCGGAGCAGCCGTGCCAGGGGGGGTTGTGCTACCGGCCCGCCCTGATTTCGTTTGATTTCGTTTGATTTCGTTTTATCCGAGCAGGCGCGGCGGGGCCGGGCGGGCCGGGCCGTGGGGAGCGCACCCACCCACGGGGGAGCCCGGCGAAGCGTGGGGCGGCCGCGGCCCGGGGAGGGGTGTCCCCCCCCCCCCGGGGAAGGGTGCCCCCCGCCCGCCCGCTCCCGGGGCCACCCTGGGCTCCCCGGGACAGCCGGCTCCGCTAACGAAATCAGCGCTGCCGGGGGACCGGGGGGGGGGCACATCGGGGCTGGGCACCCCTGAGAGGGCCCCGGGACGAGGGGGTGCCCCCGGCCCCCCCAGCGCTCCCCTCCATCCTCTGCCCTCGGTGGCGTCCCCGGAGCAGCCGCCGGAGCCCGCGGCGGGCGAACCCGCCGAGGCCGCCCGGTCCCCGCTTGTCCCGGCGAGCAGCCCCGGGGCCCGGCCGGGATCGGCGGGGGTGTCCCTGGGGGGGTCCCCGGGGGTGTCCCCGGGGCAGCGACCCACGCTCGGCCGTGGCAACATGCACCGCAGCGCTGCAGAGGGGTGCACCCTCAGCTGCAGCCCCGCGGGGACCCTGCACACGTACACCGTTATCTGCTGGCGGTTACGCTGTGTCCGTGCACACCCACCCGTGCCCGTGCACCGTTACACTGGGTCCGTGCACACCCACCCGTGTCCGTGCACCGTTACACTGGGTGCGTGCACACTCACCCGTGCCCGTGCACCGTTACACTGGGTCCGTGCACACCTACGCTGTATCCACGCACATTGACAGCGTCCGTGCACAGTTACACTGTATCCGTGCACGTTTCTCCCGTGTTCGTGCACGGCTCCCCCGTGTCCGTGCACGTTTACTTCGTGTCCTTGCACATTTACCCCGTGTCCACACACGTTTACCCCATGTCCGTGCACAGTTCCCCCGTGTCCGTGCACGTGTACCCCGTGTCTATGCACGGCTCCCCCGTGTCCATCCACATTTACCCGTGTCCGTGCACAGTCCCCCCGTGTCCGTGCACGTCTACCCATATCCGTGCACTGTCCCCCCCGTGTTTTCGCACGGCTCCCCGCGTCCATGCACGTTTACCGCATGCTTTTGCACGGCTCCCCCGTGTCCGTGCACAGTCCCCCGTGTTCGTGCACGTCTACCCGTGTCTGTGCACAGTCCCCCCCGTGTTTTCGCAAGGCTCCCCCGTGTCCTTGCACAGTCCCCCCGTGTCTGTGCACGTTTACCCGTGACCGTGCACGGCTCCCCCGTGTCCGTGCACGATTACCCCGTGTCCCTGCACAGTCCCCCCGTGTTTTCCCTCCCGGTGGACACCCCCCGCCCCCCTCGCCCCCCGCAGACCGGGCCCACGGGCCCGCAGGCCGCCGGCGTGGACCGTGGGCCCGGATAAACGCGGCCGCACCGAGCCGTGCCTAGCCGAGCCCAGCCTAGCCGAGCCCAGCCCAGCCAAGCCGAGCTGAACCGTGCCGAACCGGGCGGGCACGCAGCCGGCCCTGCGTTACCTTCGTTTCCAGCGAGCCGGGGGGTGCTCGGGGCCCCTTCGCCAGGGTATAAACCGGGAAAAATGCGGGAATATTGGGTTTTTTCAGCCCTTCACCGCTCCGGGAGCGGGGCGGGGAGGGGGGGGAGCGGGGAGGCGGCTCGGGAGGGCCCCGGGGGGGCTCGGCGGGGGTGGCAGCGGGCGAGCGTCGGTGTCGGGAGCCAGCGAGGGGCCGCTGAAAACGGGGCTGCTCCGGGCGAGCGCGGCCCCCCCACCCCGGGCCGGCCTTCCCCGGGCTGGATTCTGCTCCGCACGGCCCGAGAGAGAGAGAAAAAATAGCCGTAAGAATAATAACACCTATAGCAATAATAATAACAACAATAATAACAATAACCACAAGAATAACGGTAATAATAATAATAACTACAACAACAACGGTAATAACAACAAAATCAACGACAGTAATAATGATATAATGGGAAAAAGCAGCATAATTCTTTATTACCGTTATTACTATTATTATTTATGAGGACAAGGCAGGTCAGGCCGAGGCTGCCGTGGCTCCGCTCCACGCTGCGCGGGTGGATCCCCTCGCCTTCGCTTCCCGGGAGCGGCAGCGCCGGCTCCCACCCGGGCCCTGCCCTTCCCCGGCTCCCCCGCAAGCTCAGACCCACCCGCAGCAAAGCCCTTATCGCTATCCTTAATGCTAGAACGAGAAAAACAGCAGTAAGAGAGCAGGAGCCCGTGGGGGGTGGGGGGGAGGCGCGGCGGGGCCCGTGGGGGGGCTGACCGGGCTCCGGGGCCGCTTCTCGCCCGGTTGTACCGCGGCCCGGGCCGCCGCTCGGTGCCGGGGCTCGGTGGAGGGGGGGATATTTCGTTACAGCAGCTCCCGGACGGCGGGTGCCCTCCGCTTTCCCCGCTGGAGACCGGCCCGGAGCCCTTCCCCACGCGTGACCGCCGGGCACGGCCTCTCGGATGGGCGGTTTTGGGTCGTGATTATTTTTCTTGTTTTTCTTGATGAATCCTTTGCCAATGTCACGATATGAACCAGCCTCCAGCCGGGCCCGGTGGCGGGGGAGAGCGGAGCCCGGCTGCCCGGCCCCGGCCCGGCCTTGCCGCAGCTCCGGGAGCCGGGAACCGGGAGCGGGGAACCGGTTGCCGCCGTCAGCTCCTAGCCAGAACCGGAGGCTCCATCCCGCCGCCGCGCCCCGCTCGCCCGTCCCGGTCCCGCCGAGCCGAGGGTGCGGGCGGGGGGCACCGACCCTTCGCGGAGCCGGCTCGGCCCTCGCTCCACGCCCGCCCGGCCGCGTCCCGGCTCCCCGCTCTCCCCCTGCTCTGCCTTTTTCGTTTGCTTATTTTCTTTTTTCTTTCATTTTCTTTTATTTTTTCCTTTCATTTTATTTTACTTTTTACTTTTATTTTTTCCTTTTATTTTTTCCTTTTATTTTTTCCTTTTATTTTTTCCTTTCTTTTCTTTTTCTTTTCTTTTCTTTTTTCCTTTTATTTTTTCTTTTCTTATCTTTTTTCTTTTCTTTTTTTTTCTTTTCTTTCTTTTTTTTTTTCTTTTATTTTTTTCCTTAATCTATTTTGATTTGCTCCACGCTGTTCCCGTTATTTCAGGGATGGGCACAGGCTGCCGCAGACACGGACACTCGGGGCCCACCCCAGACCAAGGGCAAATTTGGAGGCCTTGAACTCCTCGTCTCCGACCCGGGCGCCTTCTGCCTCGACCGGGCTCTCCCTCCGGGAAACCGGGCCGGACCGAGACCCCTCCGGGACACCCCAGCTCCGGCCGAGCCCGCCGCAGCCCCGGGCAGCATCGGGTTGCGGGAGCGGCAGAGCCCGGGTGGGTGTCGGGGGGGTTTGGAGCCCCGGTGTGTCCCGGTCGCTGGGGATTGAGCTCTCGGGGATGCTGGGCTCTCGGCAATTGGATTAACAGCTAATTTATTTATTTTTAATCCACCGTCATTACAACCGCTTCGATTTGAGGGGATTCGGGGCAAGACGAAGAGGGGTGCCGCCGCCCCCGCCCGCTCCCCCGAGGTGAAGCATCGCTGCCGCCGCTTTTCCGCCGGGTTTTGCCCCGTTGCAGAGAGCGGCGGAACGGAGCCCACCGGGGGAGGGGGGGGGGGGAAGGCCGGGGCGGGGGGGAAGCTGCCCGGGACCCCCGGCCTGGGGAGGCCGCCCGGGGGCCCGTCCGCCCCGGCTGGGCACGGGGAGCCGCTCGCCTCGGTCCCGGTGCCGGAGCCGGGCCGGGGGGGGCCGCGGCTGCCGGGAGCGGCTGTGCC
This sequence comes from Gymnogyps californianus, assembly GCF_018139145.2. Lineage (NCBI taxonomy): Eukaryota > Metazoa > Chordata > Aves > Accipitriformes > Cathartidae > Gymnogyps > Gymnogyps californianus. The sequence continues at coordinate 378,281 of NC_059474.1, forward strand.
GGAGCAGGGGGGTTTCGGGGCTCCCCCGCTGCCCGATCCCGGGGAGGCGGTGGGGTAACGCCGGTAGCAGCGGGGACCCTCGGACTACCGGACTGCGGGGTAACGTGGGCAAGAGGGGCCGGAGCCCCCCCGCCCGGCCCGGAGGGGCGCGGGCACCCCGGGGATGGGGGGGTGAGGGGAGCAGAGCCGGGGCCGGGTTATTTCTTTATTCGCTTCCATCTCGGCTGGCCCTTCTCCGCCCAGGCGGGGGTCCCCGCGGGTGAACCCCCCCTGAGAAGAGGGCACCCCCGCCGCGGGAGCCGGAGCCGGAGCCGCCGCCCCCAGCCGTGCCCGGCCCTGCCGCCGCGCTGCCCGCACTCCCGGGGCTGGGCAGCGGCCGCCGAGGGGTTCTTTGTTTACCAATCGGTATCACGGACCGGGAGAGCAGGAAATTGCGTCTGTGCCGGGCCGTTAATTTAAAATCGCTCCTTTCCTCCCACCGCCTCCCCCCCCCCCCCCCGAGCCGCTCCCCGCCGCGGCGGAGGCTCGGCCGCCCGCTCCCGGCTCCGGCGGCGGCCGGGGGATGCGCAGAGGAGCGCGGCGGCGCGGGGGAGGGCCGGGCCGGAGGAATAAGGGCCCCGTCTTCTTCCCCGGTCCCACCCCCGGCCGCTTCCTCCGCAGCTCCCTCCCCTCGGCCTCCCCTCCGCCTCCCCCCCCCCCTAAAATCATCCTTCCACCCACACCCCCCCCCCCCCCGCCCTCCTCCATCTCCCGGTATTGATTTCCCCGCACGCGAATCCCAGCGCAGCGCGGCGAGCCTGGGTACCGGCGGCTCCTTCGCTCGCTCCCGCCGCCTCCCCGCCGGGACCGGGACCGGGACCGGCTCTCCATGGAAGGGCAGCGGCTGCGGCCGGAGCGCCTGAAGTTTGCCCGGAGCGAGGTGCCGCGGGAGGTGGAACTGGGGAGCTGGGGGTGTGTGGGGGGGCTCAGCCGCCTGTCAAAGTTTTTAACTCCTTTTTACACCCCATCGCACCCTCTCGGGACGCCCCGAGGGGTCCCGCCGCCCCCCCCCCACCCCCGGCAGGTGGAGTGGGGAGGGGTGTACGCTTTAAACGCCAGCGCCCCTCCCCACCACCTCCCCCCCCCCCGGGTGGGAGAGGGCCGGCTCCGCGGCGGAGAGGCGGGAGAACGACGGTCCCCGGCCATGGGGGTGAGCTGGGGCGCGGTGCCCCCGGCTCTGCCAGGGCGCTGAGCCCCCGGGGGGGGGGGGTTGGGGGGGGTCGGGGAGGGGCGGGGAGGGGAAGGGGTCTGGGGAAGGTGGGGGGGGCTCCCCTCCCCTCCCCCCCCCGCCTAGTCTTGCCTCCTCTCTCCCTGTCTCTCTCTCTCTCTCCCTCCCTCCCTCCTGATGTTTGATCCCGCCGCGGCGCCCGCAGGGATGAGCGATGGAGGGGCCGAGCCTGGCAGGAGCCCCGTGCTGCTGGCCGAGCCCGCAGCCACCGGGCGGGCCCGGGAGAAGGCGCCGACCCGGGCGGAGCTGGAGAGCGCTTTGCGCGGCGGAGGAGGAGGAGGAGGAGGCGGCGGCAGCGGCGGCGGCGGCGGCGGCTTCAAGGACATCCCGGGAACGTCGGCAGTCAGCCCCGGTTCCTCCAAGGAGTGCGCCCCGGACAGCGAGAGCCCGTCGGGAACCAGCGAGGCGGACTACTGCCGCCGCATCCTGGTGCGAGGTACGGGCAGGGTCCCCGGGCCCCGACCCCCGCTCTCCGCTTCCCTCACCGGGGCACTTCCCGGCTGCGCTCGCCCCCGCCGGCCGGGTCCCCGCTCCTCGCCCCGGGGCCGGGTGGCAGCGGGATGGGGGATGCTCCCCCCCCCCCCCGCTCCGGCACCGCTTCCAGCGCATCCCCGGCCGTTCCCGGGCGCTGGCCGGCTGCGAGCTCCGGCCTGCCGGCCCCGCCGCCGCGGCTTCCCCCGGCTCCGCTCCGTGCGGTGGAGACCGGGCCCGGTCCCCCAGCCCGCTCTGCCGTACGGTTCCCGGGAACGCGGCCGGGCTCGCCGTGCGTGCCCGCCTCGGTTTGCGGCCGAGAGGCCGGGCTCGGCCGGGCGCAGCGGGCCGAACGGGGGTCCCGGGAAGCAGCCGCGGAGCCCCGGACCCCCCGGGCCGGCTGAGTCCCGCCGGGGGGGACGTGCAGGCAGCGGGAGAGGGGTGAAAGCATCAGCTTTGCTTTTAAAGCGTTGTCGCAGGAGAAAAGCGTCATGGAGCGGCGGCGAGTAGAGGCTATTTTTTTTATTTTTTTTATTTTTTTTTTCCCTCGTTATAATATCACTCGGTCGCTCGGGGATGGGGGAACGCGGCGGGCTCGGCCCGGGGCTCGGGGCACGGCGGGACCCGGAGCTGGCGTATCCCACCCCGCCGCCCGCCCGCCCTCAGCCCACCGCCGGCCCGGGGCTCGCCGGGACCAGCCTGGGTTGTGGCGAACCCCGAAAGTTTGGGGTGCCTCGGCGGCGGTGCGGCAGGCGGGCAGGTGCCGAGCGCTCCCCGGCTCGGGGCTCCCGGGGCGGCAGCGCGGCTCCATCCCGGGGGCCGCGCTGGGGATGTTCAGCGTCCGTTCCCCCCCCCCCTCCCCGCCGCCGCCGCTCCCCAAGCCGGAGCCCGGAGAAGCTCCGCGGCTGCTCGGTGAGCGGGGCCGAGGCCGCCCGGCCTTTTGCCCTGGCCCCAAGCCCAGCGCTCGGGCAGGGCAGGGCGGCGGGGACCGGAGCCGCGGCCCCGGCTCGTTCGCCGTGAACGGGGCCTGGCACGGCTCGGCTCGGGCATCCCGGCCCTCCCGGAGGCTGCGGAACGGTTGGCGGCCGGGTTGCAAAGAGCCCCGCTGCCCACCCAAGCCTCTTTCCCGGCTGTCGCGATAGGCGCCTGTCGCCGACGACCCGGCTTGTCGCAGCCCAAAATCTCCCCGGGGCATCTCGGCGGGGGAGCGGGCAGCACTCAGGAGCGGGTCCCGGGGTCCCGGCCGGGTTGTCCCCGGGTCCTCGGTGGTCGCCGAGGCCGAGCCCGGCCGCCGCAGCCCCCGCCGGGGTCAGGCCGGGGTCAGGCCTCTCCTCCGCCTTGGGCTCGGTCCTACCGGGGCCGCCCCGACGGGCCCGGGGCTGGGAGCGGGGCGGGGGGGGAGGCTCGGTCCCCAACCCCGGGGCAGGGTCCCCGCTTACTCCCGGCCCCGGGGACCCTCGCCCGGTAGCGGCCGGTCTCACCATCTTGCTGCAGCCGCCACGGCGCGGACAAAATGGTGGCGGGGAGAAACGCCGCAAAATAAACGGGGAACGGAGCCGAAATAAAGCGGGGGGGGGGGGGGAACGCGGTGGGGAGACCCGGTTTGCGGGGCCACGGGCCCGCCCGGCTCCCAGCCCTCCCCCGGGGAAGGGAAAGGGCCCGGTGCCGAGCACCGGCCGGTGCCAGGGAAGGGCCTGCAGGCTGATTTTCTGCAAAGTGGTGTTGTTTTGGGTTGTTTGTTTGTTTTTTTTTTTTAATTTTTTTTTTAAATATTTAAAAATATTTTTAATTTCCCCCCAGGCGCGGGGTGAGCCGGTAGCGGGTGCCGCAAGGACCCCTCTCCCCCCTCGCTGCCTGCCCCGGGGGTGCGGGGCCATATCTCCCCCCCCCCCCCCCCCCCCCCCCCCCCGCGTCTTCCCCTTCCAGCCACGGCCCCGCCGCAGCGCTGCCCGGCCCGGAGCGGCTGTCCCGGGGCTGCCGCCCGCTCCGGCCCATCCCCGGTGCTCGCCCACCCTGGCTTTAGTGGGGACGGGGCTCTCGGGGGAGCATCCCCCGTCGGCGGGAGCCGGTTGGGAAGCGGCGGGGTCCTCCGTGCCCTGGGACCGCCGGGAGCGGAGGAGTGGGGGGGGGGTTCCCCGGCTCGGCCGGGCTCTGTCCGCTCACCGGTACGGCACGGTACCGGGTACCGGCCGTGAGAGACGGAGCCTCCAGCCGCCGCGACGGGGCGGCTATGCCCGTGGAGGCGGCCATCCCCGTCTCGTCGAGGCGGCAGGGCTGGCGGGTGCCGTTGGACGCGGGCACGGCCCGGGGGTTGCCGTTAACGGGGATTAACGGGACAAGGACTCGCCGGAGGAGCCGGGCCGCTCCGGGGCTGGTCCCGCTGGCATCGTGGGGCAGCTGGAAGGGGAGGGGGGGGCAGATCTCGGGGTGCTCACCCCCCTCCTCCCGGTCCCCTCCCCGGGGCTGCCCCAGCGCTGTGCCCGGGGGGTGCAGGCGGATGAGGGGAGCTCCGGGGGGCGAGGGGGACACCCCGGTGCTGTTTGGGGTGCGCTGAGAAGGGCTGCGGGCTCCTGTGTGTCCCGAGGCGTGCGTGCCACCATGGCCGCACCAGCCTTCGGCATGGAGAGGGATGGGTGTACGTGTTCGGGGCCGGCAGGACGGGTGTGCGCCCCAGAAATGTCCCGGCAGCCGTGTCGGGGCAGCAGCCCCCATATACACGGGGGTGCGCGGTGTGTCCCCGTGCGGGGGAGAGGTGCCCCTCCTGCACACGGGCGTGCGCGGTGTGTCCCTGGGTGTACGGGGGGGGGAATCTGTGTCTGCCCGGCTCCGCTGCGTGTGTGGGTGTGCAGGATGTGATCCTCCTGGCCTGCTGCGCCGCAGAGGGTGTGCGGGCTGTAAAATCGCTGTTCACCAGCTCGGGGGGGGTCAGTGCCCCAAAGCTGCTGCCTGTTCGCCTTCCTTCCTGCTCCCCGGCCATGTCTGCCTGTCCTGCCTCGTCGTATTTAGCTGCTCAGGCAGAGGAGAGGTTGGTCCCCTTGGCACCAGACCTCTTTCGGGGGATTTCAGTCCCAGACCTCGTCCTGGATGTGCTGCCATCAGGCGTAGCCTGGTCCCCAAGAGCAGACCCTGTCACCACGGCCCCACTGGAGAGGCCAAGGGCTGCTGGAAAACCCCGGGCAGCCGCAGCAGGACCTGGTGGGCGTTGGGGGTCTGGGATCCAGCGGCTGATGGGGGAAGGCTCTCAGGAGGGGGTTCCTCAGGCAGGGCAGTGTTTTCCCCCTTCCTGGCATGGGGGGATGGCCGTGGGACCCCCAAAACCCACACGAACGGGCAGCGGGGAAGGTCTGCGGCACGCAATAGGGCTGCGACCTGCCTGCGCCACGGGGGCTGCGAGGGGCTTCGCCTCTCCCCTGCCGAGCTGGCACCACCGGCTGTGCCCCCTTCCCTTCCCTTCCCTCCGGTGCTGTGCCCAGCCCACTACCCCCGCCCCACGCCCCAGCTGCCAGGGGGGGAAATAACAATAAATAATACCCATAATAATGCCGGCAGCGCCGTACAGAGCGGCGAGGGCGGAGGGGCAGATACATGCAGCTGCGGCTGGAAAGCACAAGCGTCTCTGTTAGCTGCTCCTTGCTGGCAGCCCCGGCTGCTGTTGTGTCGGGGGACCGCGGCGTAGATGCGGGAGTGCGGACGTGGTCCGGGCATCATCCCTGCAAATGCTCTTTCCCTCGCAAGATGGTTCCCAGGCTGGCGTCCTGATCCCACCAGAGATACCCTACCAGAGATACCTCCAATCCACCTACAACCCCTTTCCTTTCCCACAGCCCAGTGCTCACCAGTGGAGTTTTGGGGCACGGACCAGAGCCCGTGCTCCTGCTCCCACCGCACCCTCTCCCACCCTGGCCCTCCCCAAGCCCTCTGCGGCCCCGGTGCCTCCTGCAGTGCCGTGCTCCAGCCTGGAGCGGGCTGGCCCTGCCGGGACGGCACCTCTGCCACATACCGCAATGTAGCGGTGCGAAACCGGCTTTGGGATTGAGGTCCCTCTTCCCAGTCTGGGCTGGCTCCCCTGCTCCTACCACCCCCACGCCAGCTCCATCACCCCTTCCCAGGCTGCTCCTCACTGTTTCCCCCCTTCCTGCCCCAGCAATTTTATAATCCTTTCACGCCTGAGTCAGGCAGAAAGAGAGAAAGCAACTTACCTCCAGCCAGGGCTGCTGGGGACCTCGGGTCCCTCCGGGCTTTGGAGCCAGCAGCCCTGAAAGCAGGGCCTGGAACCGGGGCTGCTTGCCCGGTACGGCTTCTGTGGCTGGTTTTTAACCTGCAGGAAAGCCACTGGGCGGAAACAGGGAGCTCTGCAGCCAGGGCTCACCCAAACCGGGCTCTCCACTGGTGTTGCTGGTGCTTAAGGAAAGGCGGCACAAGGGACAGGGAGCACGAGGGGTTTGGGGTCTGGCAGGAACCTGGCGGGCAATTTCCAAGGCTCATTTTGTAATACCAGGCGCCGCAGCCGGCACACGGAGCCCGTCGGGGCACGTCCCAGCCCACGGAGCAGGGACAGGCTTCCTGGCACCTCAGGGGCTCCGTGGATTTTTCTGGGAGAGCTCGTCCTTTGTCGGTGGAAAGTAAAGCTGTGGCTCCTTTGGCTCCTTTGGAGGAGCCACAGGCAGCATCCCGCGGCGTGGAAGGGGCTGTGCGGGGCTGACGTGGGAGCTGAACCCTCCGGCTTTTGTTTCTCCACGTCAAGGCGTGGGCAGCGACAGTCCCGGCCTCGTACAATCCGCTGCCGTGAGCGGCTCGGGGCGTGCGGCACTTCAAAACTTGTCCTTTAATAGAGAGCTGCCCCAAAGTAGGAGCTGCTGCTTTTCAAGAAAATATTCCTTCAGTGAGAATAATTCTGGAAAGAAGGGAATTGTAACAGAGATAAAATTTTTTTCCAGTATTCCCAAGGAAGGACAGAAAAAAAAATTATATTTTTAATTAAAAAATCTTTAATTTGAACTCTTTCTTGGTATAGAACTGTTTTCTGCTTCTGGCTTTCAGAAACTATTATTTCTGTGGTTAAACGCTCTGTTTTCCTTAAAGAGTTTTTGGTTTCTATTTATCTCTTAAAAAAAAAAAAAAAAAATTATGAAGACTTGTTACTGTTCCCTGGAGGTTTATAGACTTGCAGCATTCGGGGCCAGAGGGGACAACCGAACTATGGGATTTCTTACAGTTACTCCTGCAGCGAGCCCGGACGCTCACACCAGCCCTGACGGTGCAGCCGGTGCTGAATCCAGCTTTTCCTCCCCCAGTAACGTCTGTTTTGCACCGGTTCCCCCCCCCCCCGTCCCTTTCCTCCCCAGCCCAGCTTTTTTCCTCCCTGGAGACTTTTTCCTGACGGCCCTTCTCCCCGCTTCCCTCCCAGATGCCAAAGGGACGATCCGGGAGATCGTGCTCCCCAAGGGTCTGGACCTGGACCGGCCCAAGCGGACACGGACGTCCTTCACAGCGGAGCAGCTCTATCGCCTGGAGCTGGAGTTCCAGCGCTGCCAGTACGTGGTGGGCAGGGAGAGGACGGAGCTAGCGCGGCAGCTCAACCTCTCCGAAACCCAGGTAAGGGTCGTGGGTGGCTTCTCCTTGGTGGGGACATCCCCGTGGGGACAGGCGTGCCAGCCGCCAGCGTGGTGAGGGCGGTGGAGGGGGGAGGCAGGGGCAGGCAGAGCGGCTGGAAAGTGGGGCTGGGGTGGGCGAGAGCTGTCCTGGGGGAGAGCCGGGGCTGAGCCAAACCCACCGTCCCAAACCTGGGCGGAAGGGCTCGGTGCTTGCCGAGGGATGCTAGCCGGTGTTTCGGTCGGGAGCCGGGGCTGAGCATGGCCGGGGGGAAGCGTGCGTGGTGCTGCGGGCAGTGGCTCTCCTCCAGCCCTTTCTCTGGAGCCAGAGGAGCGCTTGGTTTAGGGTTAGGGGGGGCGAGGGGCAGCCCTGAGCGGGGTCCACAGGGACCCCCCCCCCCCAGCCACCGTGCTGCTCCCCCGTGGGCAGCGTCCCCCGGGCAGGTCCGGCAAAGCGGGGAAGAGAAAAGAGCAGGAGGGCGTCAGTGGGGACCCGGGGTCCTTACGGCAGCACCCGCAGCGCAGGGCGGGCGAGCGGGGTCGGACGGCGTCGTGGGGGCTGTCGGGGTCGGGCATTTGGCTGCGTACGAGCTGGATGGATCCTGCACGGATCCTGCACCCCGCCGCTCCCCCCTCTCTGCAGCCTCCGTGGCTTCGCTCTCCCCTTCCCAGCGGGGTGGGGATGCCACTGGGGGCTGTCCCTGTGGACCGGGGGGACCCCCGAGCTGCGGCATGGCCTGGGCATCTCTTCTCCATTGCCCCCCGCATGCTTGACCCTGCACGGAGCTTCGCTGGCGGGGAGGGATTTTCCCGGTTCTCCTCCGCCGAGGTTTGCCCGGTGCGGAGAGAGCTGGGCTGAGCAGCGCAGCCTGGGCGAGCAGAGGTGGGAGAGGTTGCGCGTTGCTCGGAAGTTGGTGTTGATGTCTGCTAGGCAAAAAGTGCATCTGCTGGGGTTGCGGTGGTTTTGGCTTGAAAATTTATACAGAAATAGTAATAATAATAAAATTAAGGAAGGCCGCAGTGCAAAAAAGCACAGCTGGGAACGACGGAAAAACCCCGTCAGCCCAGTCTGCCCCTTCCCTGGCCAGTAAAAGGCATGTTTGGAGACAGCTACATGGTTTCATCGATTCAGATAGGAAATAATTTCAATTTTTCCAAACCTCTTGTGGAACGAACCTATCCCGGCTGTCAGCAGCCAGGCCCCTGGCTCCAAGCTCCCCTCGCGTGCCGAAGGGGTCTGATTTTGGGGAGACCCTGTTGCTCCGTGGTGCTTCGGCACTCGCTGTGTGGCTGCTGCATGGTCCTGCGAGGGGGAGCAGAGCCTCGGCGCACAAAAAATAGTTGCTCTTGGCTTTTTGGTGGCAAAGCGGTTTTGTTTTTTGGTTTTTTTTTGTTTTTTTTTTGGTAAGGAGCCGGTTTCTGTCCGTGGGATACATGCTGGCACAGCTGTGCCGCGGTTAGGAGCAAAGCACCCGGTGAGCTGGGCGCTGCACGGGGGTCCCTCTTCCCGGGGTCCCAGCCAAAGCCCTGGTCCCAGCGTCACCTCCAACAGAGCTGGAGGGACACGGGTGGGCTTGGCCGTGCCATGCTGGGGGAAGAGCTTCGGCTCCGCGGCAGGCGCGGGAAGGGACGGGCAGCCGGTGCGGCCGGCGGGAGCGCGGGGTAGAGGGCTATGCCGAGTGGGGTGCCGGCTGCCGCAGCCCGGGGCCGGGAGGGCACAGCCTCTCCGTAGGGACTAATGGCCTCTTATTTACTGCTTGCTTGGTGCCTCGTTGCTGCCTTCATGACTCAGTGAGAAAATTCACACCCTGTAGGCCACGGCTGTCTCTTCTCCTCTTCTCTTCTCCTTCCCGCATCCTCTTTTCCCCATCTCTCTCCTTCATCTCTGTCTTTTTTAATCCCTTTCTGTGCTTTTCACAGCATTTCCTTCCCTGCAGCAAACTCCTAGTTGTACCTTCCCGGCTCCCCCGCTGCCGCCCATCCCTCCCCAGCCACCACCGTGCCCGGGGATGGTAGTGCCAGGCTCGGTGCCCGGCTCCCTCCTCTCATTAGCGGGGTGCAGGTCCCCTTGGGTCATGGTTTCAGGCTCTCTGCACACTCAGGCATCACCCCCCCCCCGGTCCCTCGCCGTTCATGGCTGGGAGGTTTCCTCGGTCGTTGCAAGAGGTTTTACAAGACCCCTTAGATCTGGAGGGGATTGCGTGGCTCCATGCAGCGTGCTGGTCCGATCTGGATGTGGCCTGGAGACGGGATAGTCCCCACCAGCCACTCCTGTCCCACACCAGGCTCCTCTGTGTCCGTCAGCTCAGACAGGGACAAATCCAACATTTGCAACCATCACAGCATTTTGGGTACTTTTGGTGATTTTTTTCCTCCCAGCGTTATCCAGGAGCAGCTCCCAGGACTTAGGGTCAGTTCATGGTCTCATTGCTCCATCTAATGTTTTGTTGGTGGATTCCCAACCAGCAGCATCTTGTGGCTCTTTCTCGGTTGACATTTGCGTTGTGCTGGTGGTTGGGACGGCGGGACGGATCCTTTCCATCCCCTCATTGGATTATATCTTGGTTTAGGAAGCCTCCCCCCGCCAGCTGCTCCCGACTTTGCTCTCTACCGGGACCCCTGGATGCGATGGGAGCCCACCACGTCCCACCACGGGAAGGGAGAGCAAAGTCGGGGGGCACGAAGGAAGGGGCCGCCAAGGAGGGTTTTTTTTTTTGTGCCTGCGAATGTTCAGAGGGGGAAGAATCTCCGCTCCTCTGCAAGAAGAGAGTGGTGCAAACAGCATGATGAGATAGGGAGAGACACGATGTCATCGCAGCTGGAGAGCTGCAGCCAAGTGTCCCCGTAAGTGGGTCCGCGGATCAGGCTGCGCCCCCGAGAAATTCTGTCGGAGCAAAAGAAGCCTCTTTTAGGCTCTGATTTTACTTTCCTGGCATCTGATCCTGGGTTTTGGCAGTCTTAGAAGCAGGAGGCTATCGCGACCCCTTGCAGGGAAGCCAGAGTGGCCCACCTCCGTGTTGGGAAGTAGGGATCTTCTTGCTTTCTTGTCTCTCGCCCCTGGCCCAGGGAGGGGGGGAAATCACCCAGGATAAATGGGGGATTGCCCAGGCGAGAGGGGGGCTCACCCAGGCTAAGGCAGGGAGAAGCAGCACAGCCCCTCCATGCCGGGGGGGGAGTGCCTCAGAGCCGTGCGTGCCACCGCCGGCGCTCCCCGGCCGGGAGCAGTAGCTGCAGAAGCCGGTGCCCATCGGCGGCCGCCGCAGAGGAGCCTGTCCTCCCCTCGCTGCTCGCAGAGCCACCCGCCGCGTTCCCGGCCACCTCACCGTCCCTCCGGAGCCAGCCCGCACCTCGTCCCCGTTGCCCGCCTGCAGGGCTCAGCCAGGCCTGCCGCACTGAAGGGATGCTGGGGGAGTTTCGGAGCCGCCCGCGCTCAGGGGAGGATGAGGAGGGTGCTTCCACCTGCCCCAGCTCTCTCCAGCCCGGGGAACTGGCCTCCTTCCTCCAGGGAGCCATGTGCCTGTTCTGCCTCGCCGGGAGCTGCTCGGGCTCCAGCCCGATGACATTTGTGCTTTTCTCTAATTAATCCATGGACACGGTTAGCGTTAAACGAGTTTAATTAGCCTGTAGAACATTTTCATTCCCTTGTCAAGCAGCGGCCTGGCGATGCGGACGTGCCGGCTGCTGCATCCCAGGTGAGCTCTCACGTCCCCGGCGTGGAGAGCTGCGGAGGGGCTGCTCCAGAATCCGGCCCCCGTGCTCCGAGCAGAGAGTAGCCCGTATCCGTGCATCGGGCTTTCTCCAGGCAACGCATCCCAAGGCATTAGGGCAAAAGTGCCCCTTCTTAGCGTCATTAAGGGATAGAAAATGCAAGGCAGAGAGGAGGCTGCGAGGCAGGAGGACCACGGAGGGAGGATAATTCCCACAAATCCCCCGGCAGGAGGAGAGGCTGGATGGGCTGGCCGAGGGGATTTGCCGGGGCCGGGAGGCTTTGCTTTCTGGGTCAGGAGTTCAATGCTAGGCTCAGGTTCAAGTGACCTGGTGTTTTTGCCAGCTCTTCCTGCCCTCATTAGAGCCAGGGCAGAGCAGTGACACTCATGTCTGACAAGGGCTCCTTTTGAGGGCCGGGCACCCAGGAGGTCAGGACAGGGCTGGTGGTATCAGACGTTCTCCATGCAGCACCCAGCTCCGAGCCTCGTCCCTCTGCCGAGAGGTAGCTCGCCCCTTCCCGAAAGCAGGAGCTTTGGGGGACAGGGATGCCCTCAGTCGAGGAGGCCATGCCCAGGAGCGCTGCTGGCAGCTCTTCCCGTGCCCCTCCTGGAAGATACTGGTGAGCTTTTGGGCTCCTTGGCTCCTGTGCAGCACCTGAAGGCCCTTTGTAGAGGGATGGTGGGGCACAGAGTGGAGAGAGGTCTTAGCATCGCGCTTCTTGCCTGCCCGGCTGCTGGCAAATCCGTGGGACCCCCCCATGGATCCCCTGGTGTTCCATCTCGCTGCGATGGGCTCCGTCACAGCCGGTTTGGCAGACCTTCCTCGGGACGAACTCCTGGGCCATCCTTGGCAGAGGCTGGGCTCCTACAGCACCGTCCTGCCGACGGCCCGATACCCCCCGAGCATCCTGCGCAGCATGGGGAGGGTGCTCGCAGCACAGAGCTTTCAGGGCTGCGATCCCCCGCAACGTGGAGCGAAACGCGTGTGAGAAAGGAGCTGAGCCAGAGAAGGGGCGGGAAGGTCTATTTATAGCCCGGCAATTAAGATGATGCCGTTAAAAATTAATTGCACCTCGAGTCATTAACAACTATCAGGCCCTGCAAGCGAGAGAACAATGCAACAACGGTTGGCGCCAGCACAAGTTGTCCTCTCACGGGGAGAACTGCAGGAAAGCTGTGGTCTGGAGGAGGTGGGAGTCATCCAGAGCTTGGCGATGGGAGCTGTGGGTTGGGGCTTCCCCAAGGCCCGAGAGGCAGGTAGGACCGTAACGCTGGTCTGCTTGCTGCAAAGCAGCGCGCTCCTCGTCCTCGGAGTCTCTGCAGTCCTCGGGGTGCGGGGAAGCTGAGTTTTCAGTCGGAAATCCCTTTTCTAGACCACGCAGAAAATACAGGTGTCATAGCCAAGTATGTCCTTTTCTGAGGAGGCCTCCGTCCCTCCGTCCATCCATCCCTCCGCCCGTCCATCATGCTCTGCACAGGGCAATAGTCTCTAACGTCTTCCGTGGTTCGTGTTGCCTCCACCCAGCTGCTTTTGTAGCACCGCTCCTGCGTGCCGTGGGTGCTGACACTGACCGTTCTCCCGTGGGTCATTGCCCAGCGGGGAATGGTTTCTCCCCTCTGCCCGGGGAAGCTGCAGCCCCGCTGGCACTGCGCTGCGGGTCCGGGGTGCCCCATCCTAATGCAGCCTGGTTTGAGGGGTGCTGCTCCCACCCCCAAGTGCTGTTCCAAGCTGGGTGCTCCTGTCCGTCCCCCTGGGCCACTTCTGGTGGAGCTTTTTCTGGACGGGCTGAACTAACCAACCCAGCAGAAGGGTGCCTTGTTTTCCTGGAGCGGTTCTCTGCCAGGCTGGGTCTCACCCACCTCCTCGAGGGACCTGGGGTGCCCCGGGGCTGGCTCAGGGGACGTGGGGACAGCGGGATGGGGAGGCAGGTAACTGGGGAAAGCATCATGTCTAACTGTGGTAGCCTGCAGCCGGCTCCTGCTGCTAAAACCTTGGGTGCCGAGTCTGTTCTGAAGCGAGTGGGTGGCAATGGGGGATGTCAGCCTGAGTGATCCCGTATTTAATGATTCCCAGGTCAGATCCAGATGCTGACGGTATCCGTCTCCCACTGGCCTGGAAGGGAGGGGGGTCCCGGGTCCCGTTGCAGGAGGTGGCCGCTGGAGATGCCCAGGGTCACCCTGGAAGAAACTGGGCATCTCCAGTAGCTTCTGGGTCCCCTTCCCACATGCCAGTCCGTGTCAGAGCACGCTTGTATTGTGGTGGCAATAAATCTGTGTTATAACCGGGTACCACGCAGCGGCAGGACCAGGCTGGCACAAACCCAGCCGCTGCCTCCGCCTGCCCGGCCCCAGCCCCTCGGTTTTCCTCAAAAATTCACCTTTTTGGCATTTTGTTTCCCAAAGCACGTCAGGGAGCTGGGGAAGAGGGTTCGGGAGATGAGCGCTGGCTTCTTGGTGGGGGGGTTGGACAACATTTCTGAAGAGAGGAAAGGAGCAGCTCTCCGCAGGGCGGAACGAGGGGACCTGCTGGAAATAGGGCTTTTCTACAGGACAGTTGCTCCTGTGATGAATTAGATAACTCAAAAAATTATCTGGGTACCTCTACGGTTCCCCAAGCGCAGCTGGCACTAGGCAAAGTGGCTAGTGTAAATAAGTGCGAAATAATTAACTGAGATTTTTATCATTAAGCCTTTCCAATTGCAAATGCCTGCACAGTGAGAAACAATGTCAGAATTTGTGATTGAAAGTCTCAGTTCTAAATGTTGCGAGAGGGCCGGGTGTTTCCAGAGCAATCTCCAAGGCTTTCTTAGCATACTCCTTCAGGGAAACTCTTTCCTAAAAATGGCGGTTTCCGACGGAAATCGGTTTTGGTGACGGTTTTGGATCCAGCTCTGATGCTGGGGCAGGAACCCCAAACGCGAGGGGTCCCATCGCCCGCCCACACCCTCGGGCCGGCTGCTCCCACCTCCCCAGCTATATTTTGTTTTCCACTGGGAGAAAACCATACCAGTTTGCCCTGTGTGTGGAAAACGGGAGGAAACACCACGTCCGCGTGGATACTTTCTGCTGGATCCTGGCGTCGTGGGAAGGGACGTGACCGTGGGAACAGCCCTGCTGTCCCACCTGGCCCCCCCCCCCGCCACCCAAAAGTGGGTGCCGATGGCCGAAAGGCCAAGGGGGGCTCTGCCGTGGGTGATGCCACCCCGCATGCTTGCACCGCAGCCGGTCCTGGGCAAATCCCACTGGGTATCGGACCCCCGGCTGTGTGGAGAATGTCCCTGCCGGGGAGGGATGGCCGGTGGCGAGTGGTGAAACCCCCTTTTTAAAACTTCCTGAAACCCCAATAAATGGGAGAAATCATCCGTCAGCCTTCGCCAGCACCGCCGAGGAGACGGGGGGGGTTGTCTCTACCCCCGATTTCAGTGTGTTGGAGGATGCTCCCTCCGGGACACCTCGCTCTGGGGCCACCAGGCTGGATGGTGGGGGACCCTTCACCCCCGCCAGACCTGCCTGCAGAGCCCACCCCGTCCCTCCCTGCTCCTTCATCTCGTTTCCATTTGCAAAGGGCGCGGGAGCACCCGGGAGGTTCCCCTGCTGTGAAGCAGAAAATATCCTGAATTTCGGAGCAAAAGCAGGCCGAGGGCATGCTTATGGCTGGAGTTTTGGATCAGCGGCGAGGCAACGGGCTGCTCTGGGGACGGGCTCCCAGCCGAGGGCACAGCCGGGTCCCAGCGGATCAGGGACGGTTCCCACCTCGGCTGTCCCCGGCACGCTGCCCGGCCGCGGGCTGGAGCTCGGTGCGGCTGGAAGCAAGGCCCCGGGCTGTGGCAGAAGGTTTGGGGTGGGTGGCACAGCCGGGGTGGCCCCAGGTGCTGTCAGGGTGCAGAGGGGCTGGAGGAGAAGCTGAGGGATGAATCCATCCCTGCTCAGCGCCGGCTCCCCGTTCCCGCCGTGACCGGGGAGAGGCAGACGGGTCGCGCGGCCGCCGTGCCGTTACGAAACCTCTGGCCGAGGGCAGCTTTGGGCAGCGAGCCCACTGGCTTACGCAACGCCGGGGGCCCGAGCCTGCACCGAGCCTCCGCCTGCTCCGGCCTCGGTGGCTCCGTGAGCCCACGGCCCCGCTCAGGATGGAGGGAGGAGGAGGAGGAAGGGTGGCCGGCGTGCCGTGGGGAGACGGCGGTGCGGCAGGCTGGGTCCCACCTTCCCCCCGTGCTGCGGCGGGTGTCAGCTGATGGCGGCGGGGAGCTAATCCCGGTGAGGAAAATGGCCCCGGCCGGCAGCTATGAATAGTCCCGGATGGCCGGCGTGCCGGAGGTGTGCACGGTGTGGGACGCGTGATGGCGCCGGGGTCAGCCCCGGGGCAGGGCTGCCAAATAATAAACACCATTAAAAAAAACCAATGACACATCCCCCAGCCCTGCCCGCGCGGGTGCCGGGGTCCGGGGCGATGCTCGTGGGTGTCCCGGGGGAGGATGAGGACCATCCCGTTTGGGTGCCGGGGAGGCCGAGGGGCTCAGGCGTTTTGGGGGCAGTGGGGGACGCTGGCGTGCAGGAGCGTGTGCGCTGGCGTGAGCAGGGTTTACTGAACAGGCGTGACGTGCCCGCTGCCTGGGACCGGGGAGGGCAGGGATGGGGGTTTCGGGCTCCCACCGGCAACCCGTGATCGCTCGGGAGCGACGTCCCACCGCTGCTCAGCCACGAGCCGGCAAAATGCGTCGGTTAGGCGCCAGATGATATAAAAAATAAGATGTAGGGAGGGCAGGGCACTGCCCGGTCCCCGTGGCCGCATCCTGCTCTGCAGGGACCGGAGCAGGGAGGGGAGTGCTTTGGGCAGCGTGCTGGGATGGACGAGCGGAGCAGGGGCAGAGCGAGGCAGTTACTGGGCTGAAACCCTTGGCCAGATCCCGGGGTCACCGAGCGTCGTGGGGTGATGGGCTCCCGCCCTGCACCTTTCCATCCCCAGAGCGTGCGGGGAGCTCAGCCTGCCGGCGAGGGGTCTCCATCGGGATTAACCACTTGGAAATAATTTGTTTTGTAGCTCAGAGGTGTTAGATGGAGGGCAGGGATGGGAGCAGCATCCCAGCTCCCAGCCACTGCAGGTCAGGCTCAGCTGCCGGAGAAGGGGCTGGAGGAGGCGGCAAAGCCCGGGCTCAGGCGCTCCCCAAGTTTGCGGCACAGGGCACCGGGGACCAAACCCCTCGTGTGCTCAGTCCTGGTGCCACCGCGCTGCCGATAGCCATGGAAAAGCCCTGCTCACAGCACACGCTGCCCCATGGCTGCTCCTGACGCTGCCGGGACCAAGAGCGGAGCTGCCTGCTCCCGCTGCGCCATGGCACCTGCGGTTGCACCGTGCCCGGAACTGGGAGCCTGCCCGGAGCTGCCACCACGGGCTGTGGCCGCTGCTCCGGCGGGTGGGGAGATGCCGTGTCCCCGCTGCCTGGGTTTATTCCCTTCCCTGGAGCTCTGCCTGCGCTGCTGCCCTCACCCTGCCCCTGCCTGCCCAGGGAACCGGGGTGCTCGGCAAGTCCCTCTCCAGCAGCTCGGGCAACTGCGGGGGGACACGACTGCGTGCAGACGCTCCGATTTGGGGGGTCTGCGTACGTATGGGCACTCCGGTGCATGCACGCGTGGTGGGGCATGTGCGAGCACACGCGTGCGTGGCGGGAGCGTGCGTGGAGCGGGGTGTGCATGTGCACGCAGCGTGCAGCGTTTGCGATCCGGGTGGAACGGTTGAGACCACTCGGCGCAGGACGGGGCACGCCGGCGGAGGTCTCGAGCAGTGGGAGAGGGTGGCTCAGCCGCCTGCGTGTCCGTCCCGCTGCTCGGCAGGCAGACAGACGGACGGACGGATGTTGCCTTTGCAGAACACCCCCGCAGCAGCGCCCCGAGAAGTTCGGATGCTCGGTGACATTTTAAATCGCTTTCCCTTCGCGAGGGGAGCCGGTGACACCGAAGCTCTCCCGCTTTCCTCCCAGGCGTGGGACGAGGGCATGAGGGGAATGAGGGGGGAGAGGCTGGGCTGCAGGGTGGAGATTCCAGTGGGCTCCTGGAGCCCGTTCCTGGAGGATGAATCCTTCCTGAGGGGAGGGAAACCACACGCAGGGGAAACCCCAGCGGATGGAGAAATCTGTGGGTACGTCTCTGTGACCCTCAGCGGCTCGTCCAGTCGCAGAGCAGGCACTAAGGGGTGTGTGTGCATTTAAAAGAAAAAGAAACAATATAAAATCAAATTTAAGAAATAAAAATAATAGAATAGAATAGAATAATAAAATAAAATAAAACAAAGAAATATAGAATAAAATAAAATAAAATAAAATAAAACAAAGAAATATAGAATAAAATAAAATAAAATTTAAAAAAATTAAAATAACATAAAATAACCCCCTAGCCACACCAGTCAGACAGACATGGGACCCGGAGGTGGCACGGCAGGGAGGGATGCGGGGATATCCCACCGGGCTCTCCGAGGGCTCCACTTCCCACTCCCAGGCGCGTGTTTCCAAGCCAGCCGGTGCCCTGTGGACACTCTCACTGCGGTAAAAGCTGCTTGGGAGCGGAGGGAATTGCGATATTGCCTTCCCGGCAGCGATCAGCGCTGCTTCTGCACTTTCCTTGCCCTTCTCCTTGGAGGGCTCCCTCGGTGTTGGGGCAGCGTTAGCTTTGGTGCTGCTCTTGTGCGAGCAGGGGGGAACGGGCCAGGGGAAAGCTTTTCTGGGAAAGAAGGAAAAATACAAATATTTATATAATAATATATAAATATAACATATATATTTTATAGATAGATATATAATATATAAAAATATGTTCAACCTCTACGTCCCTGCTCCAGACCGGCTGCACCACGCTGCCAGCTCCCCTGAGACCCTTCTTGCTGGCAGTTTGGGATTTGTCTGTTGTGATTTCTTTTTGCCTTACCCCCCCCGTAAATGGGAATGTGATGGGAGTCACGTAGCCTGCGATGGCTGAACTAGCAACCTGAGGTCCTCGGGGGGGGGTTGAGCCCTCTCCTGTGCTGCCGAGTGAGAGCAGGACTTGCAAGGTGAAGGGGAGAGGGGGACAGGGTGCGAGGCTCCGTGGTGCCACGGGCAGGGCTACCAGGCTACACCACGCACTAGGAAGCACCTCCTGAAACGATCAGGCGGCGGGTTTCAACCTTCCAAATTGCTTTTCCACCCCCTATGCAGTTGAGGTCTCATACTCATGGTCATGGTTCGTTGGACACCATGTCCAGCCTCTCCACCAGCAAGGAGAGGATTGACCTTGCTCCGAGCGATAGGTAGCTTCAGCTTCTGATGTGGTGAAAAGAGCGGGTGGGAAGAAAATCTTGCATGGGGGACAGGAAAAGGGTGTCTGGGACCTGCAGCTATGGGTGGGTCAGTGAGGTGGAGGTGGTGGTTTATTGTATGCTGAGGACTGTTGTAATGAGTCCTGAAGGCTTTGGGTGGCAGAGGTGGGAGCTGCATGCCCGTGTCCCAGCTGGGTACCTTTGGACCTTCTCTTGTACCTATAACGTGGCAAGCTTAGACCTGGATAAGTCTTCTAGGAAGGAACGTGCTTTTTTAACCCTCTGGTTAGAGTCTCTGCTGTGGAAGCCGTTTCTCCTCCAGAATTAACCATGTTGCCGTGTTCAGCATCAAGCCATCCCATGCTGGCCAAGCACCACCGCTCTCCGGGCTCGATACATTCGTGCTGTTATCAGAGGGAGGGATGCATGATGAGGTGACCACATCTGTCACGCGTGACCCAAAACCTGCAAGTCAAGGTGGATGGTTGTGGTGAGAGACCTGCGGCTCTCTTGTCCCTCCCTGGTGAGCGCACACATGGCTGGTGGCTATGCCGGTGGGTAGGCTGAGATCTCTGCCCTGAATTTTTTATGGAAACATCCAGCCCAGGAGAGAGCAGATTTTCCTGCTCGATTTTCATGCTGCGGGACCTAGAGAAGTCGTATGCTTCCAAGCTCAAATGGACTCGAAAGGCAGATGGACCTTTCTGATCAGCTCGTAGGACTTTCCTCCTCACTCTAGTTGATCCAGGGCATCTCTCGTAGGAAAACCTCCTGTGCTAACCAGGAACGGTGCTCTGCGGGCAGTTATCTGCATGGCCCACCCATAGTGTCTCTGCCATTCAAGTCTGCCTTGCTTCAGCCCAGGGATCACGTCCTACCTCTGCCCACTCTGACAAGAAGTCCCCTGCTCTTACCAGTGTCTCCTCTCCTGCTGCAGAGACCGAGCAAAGCAGAAATTCCAGATCCAGAAAGACGAGGGGTTTCATCCTGAGATCCCTCCAGCCACTCACTCACCTTATGGAAAGGTGGACACTAGATCTGGTCACAGTAATTGATTGGCGATCCAGCGCCAGGACTCCTTCCCCAAACCCCCACGCAGATTTATAAATCTGCAAGATCGTGCTTATCCTCATACCTTCAGCATCATGCTGTTTCTTGCACGCCGTGTCTCCTAGGGCTTTCAGAGACATCTCCTCCGTACGGCTTGCCTCCTCCCCGTCCTCTGAGAGTCGCCTTCCTTTTCTGGTGAACGCATGACCTCTCACGTCCTACTCTTCAGGCACATCCGAATGCATGTTGTTGTCTATTTGTCTGCATCCAGGCTTGACCTGACTGGCCTGTCACGTGTGGTCCTGGATCCCACAGCCCCGGGCAGGGGACGTGCAGCCGATGGGAGCCGTGGGCTCTTCCTGGGACTCCTCCGGAGCAGGGGGAGGCTTCTCCCCCCCTCCCCTTGCCCTCCCCAGCCGGCTGTCCTGGCTGTCCCCCAGCGTGACACATGGGGGAACTGGCCTTTCTCTCCATTGCTAGGGAAAGGGTGTCCTTGGTCTCACTTTCTTCTTCCCCCCCCGAGTCTGGCAGGAGAGCTGGAGGTGGCTGGTTTCCTCCCACAGCCCTTCAGTTCTTACCATAGCTTACCGGGTCGGTGGCTGAGAAACAAAACATCGCACACGGGGCTACGTTACCTCCTCCATAGATGCTGGAGATGTGGTGCCCACCAGAGATGTGCAGCATGGTCCTCCCTGCCCTTCCTCCAGGCCAGACTGGGAAG
The DNA here is from genome assembly GCF_018139145.2 of Gymnogyps californianus. Classification (NCBI taxonomy): domain Eukaryota; kingdom Metazoa; phylum Chordata; class Aves; order Accipitriformes; family Cathartidae; genus Gymnogyps; species Gymnogyps californianus. The sequence continues at coordinate 398,373 of NC_059474.1, forward strand.
GGTGTCATCGCCACGTCACAGGCACGCACCAGTTCACCCAGTAGCTTGGTTGAGGAAGAAAGCTGCTTTTTTAGAGAAGGAAATGAAGCCAATGTCATCAAAGCAGACCTTGGCAAAGCTCTTGCTGTGATGAGTTGGAGCTGTGAATGAAACCGGAGCAAAAGATGAGCAGAGAACTGGCAGTGTGGAGGAGAAACTGTAATCGAGGGGAGATGGTGGAGGATATCGCTGAAAGACGGAGGATGAAGGCTGGAGGGAAATTACTCATGGACTTGTCAAGGACTGCGTCTGGCTGAGCTTATTTACATCTCCAGTGATGGGAACTCAGGGCTTGATCATAATGGAGGATGAAAAGGACATGGATCTACTAATTAATGACAAGCTGTAGATGAACTTTAGCCATGAAGGCAAATGTGGCCCGGCTCATCTGATATGTCGCCAGTGCAGATGGGGAAGAGCTCATGTCAGTCTACGAGGCATGAGGAAACCTTATTTAGCATAGCCCGTTCAGCTTGGGTCATGGTGTTCAAGGGTGACGGGCGCGGAGAGGAACCGCAGAGGTGGAGTCGAGGATGGGAGAACCTCCTGCAAGAGGATCGGACGTAGAATGAAGGCAGGGAGAGCTACAGAAGGCTTCTGTCTACACTTGTAAATGGAGGTGCAATCATCACCAAGCGCATCAGCCAGCCCTAGCGAAGGAGTGAGAGCAGAGGATATCCAGGCTGGGAGTAAGGAGGTGCTGGGACGGTCTCCCAGCAGCAGCACTGGGAAGGAGGAACCCAACGGGTCCTCTTCCCCAAAGGACCATATTGCCGCCCTTCCCCAGCTGAACCCCGTGTCGGGACGTCTGAGACCGGCGTCACCTCCACCCTTTCTCCCTCCTGTCCTTTAGCATTTCTCCTCATGTCCTCAGTGGCGTGGAACTGGGTTCCAGCACCAGAAACTGATGCACGTCAATATCCACTTCAATTTATATCGATTTATTTATTGGACTTGCCCCTCTGTATTGCTATTAATTGTTGGTATTCAGCATCGTACCCGAACAGATGACTGCTGCCCCTGGAAAGTTCCTCCCCAGCTGACCAAGAGCTCCCAGGAGAAGCAGCAGCACAGACCCAGCAGGGAACAAAAGCCAAAACACCCAGGAAAAACGAGCTCCCATGGGAAGCCGGAGGTGGAGGGGGAATCGAACAGACCTCTGGAGGCTTTTATTGGGCTGTGTTGGTTTTTCACAGCCTGTAGAAGACAACCAGAACGTAAGAGCTGACCTTAGGGGACACCAGGGCTGAGGAGCATGTCTCTGCTGGTTGTCAGTGGTGGAAGCGTAGAGGAAACAGTACGTGGGGTGCGAAGCGGTCCTGTCCTTGCCGTATCTTTCCAGCCACCAGCATCTTGGGGAGCGGTCACCGCCACGAGGTACCCAGATCATCATGTTAAATCTTGATGGATCTATTCTCCCGCCATTTCTCTGGGTCCCTTCTTCAGCCCACTTGCATTTTGGCTTCCAGGGCGCCCTGTGGCAGGGACTAACACACCCTGGGCTGTGCGAAGGGACTCTGCCTCCTCCCTCGCTCAGGTTTCCAGCCGCTACCTGGTGACCACACCTGATGCCTCCTAGTCCTTGTGTTAGGAGAACCCCTGACTCCCCGCGGCCGTTCCCCTTGCCTGCACCAGCTGCCATGCTGCGGAGTGGGACCACGCTCGCTGCCTCTTCCCTTGGGGCTTGGTCCTTCCTCTGAGGTCTCTGCTCGCCCTTCTCTGGTGTGCGGTGACGGGGCTGTGCCTCTCTGCTCGGGTAGCTTGCTCTGAAGTCAGTAAGAGCAGGTAACCCATCGACTGACACCCTGCCCTGGCTGGTGCTGCTCAGCATGATGTCAGACTAGAGATAAGGAAGACATTTTTTATGCTGAGGGTGGTGAAACACTGGCACAGGTTGCCCAGAGAGGTGGGAGATGCCCCATCCCTGGAAATATTCAAGGTCAGGTTGGACGGGGTTCTGAGCGACTTGATCTAGTGGAAGGTGTCTCTGCTCATGGCAGGGGGGTTGGAAGTAGGTGATTTTTAAGGTCCCTTCCAACCCAAACCATTCTATGACTCTGCGATTCTATGTCCTGCAGCCTCCCCCTGCTGTGTTAGAAGCTGTGATTCAGAGTGCGTTGCGATGCAGAGAGCTTTGCAGGGGCTGCCCGTGCCTCAGTTTCCCTTTGCGCTGAAACATGGTTTAGTGGTGGACTTGGCAGTGCTAGGTTAACGGTTGGACTCGATGATCTTAAAGGTCTTTCCCAACCTAAACGATTCTATGAGTCTACGATTCTCTGAAATCCCTGTGCAGCCTTGGTGGGTCTCTGAGACCCATCAGCATCTCGGGGTACCTGGAGGCGATGGACTCAAACCGGGAGGGTGCAGACACCGGGGAGAGAGCCAGGAGAAAGCTGGCGGTGGGTTCCCAGCCCTGGAGCCTCGGCAGCGGGCTCAGACGGACGCCGGGCTGAAGGAAGCAGGGTTTGGGTTGGGCTTGCGGCAGCGGGGCTCTGGAGAACCCTGGTTTGGGGCTCAGGGATGGAGATGGTCCTCAGCCGAGAGGATGGACTCCAACACATCCCTCGATCTCCGTCCTCCCTGGCACAGCGAGGCAAGGCTGGGACCGGGCTGCTGTGCCCAGGAAAGGCCGGGAGATGCTAAGCCCGATCCGGGGGCGATGGTGCTGGGTGTGGGAAGGGCCGAGGAGATGAGGAGCCTGCTGCCACCTCATCGGCGGGGCTGGGAAAATGCAGGCAGCTCCTGGGCACTTCATGCCCGTCCTCAAGGACATAAACATGCTGACAGGGTTTTTTTGGAGCTCTTCCTCTTCCAGAGTTGGCTGGCTGGCTGGGGGATGCTTTGAGCGGAGAGCGCTGGGGCTGTGCGTTTCTGTATGGACTTACACCGGACCTTCGTTAAGACGTCAATAATGACGCAGGATTGCAGGGCTGCGTGAGTCCCCTTCGGCCCCGCCGCCTGCGCTTTGGGGCTCTGCGCTCCCCAGAATTCGGCAGCTCGAGGAGGTCCCCACCAGAAAAGCTGGTGGGCTGCTAATTCTGCGCCAGGTCGCCGTGCCCCGGGACGCGGGACCGTGGGAGCACGCAGCCCTGCCCAAACCCGTCCTACTCGCTGGCGCGGAGGGACCGGTGGGGACGGTGGGGAGGGGACGTCAGCCCTGGGGACCCGGCTGGGCTGTGACGTGGGCCCAGCGGTCCCGGTGGCAACGAGGGATCCAGGGTCCCTGTGCGGGGCTGAGGTGTGCACAGGCAGGGAACGTCCTTGAGAGCTTCCGTGTGGGACCCTGCGGGTAAGGGGGGGTAGGACGTGGGCTGGCAGCGGCCCGTGGTCCCAGGAGGTTTCGGCCGTGGGATATTAGCTCAGCCCCGTGGTCCTGGTGCCCCCTCATCGCCCAGGAGCACCTCCCGCCGCTCCTTCCCGAGCATCCCCAGCCTCTGGGCCGGCTTCGCCCAGATGTCGGCTCCACTGTTATGTCCCCGGAAAGGGGCCGGGGGGCTGAGACCTCCTCCACCCCCACGCTCCATTAGCTCTGTACTGTGGGTCTATTGTGCCGGGGGACGCGCGAGGGCTGTGTCAGCGAGCGACTGTCCTGCCCCGATGAGTTTCCGATGACTCGGATGAGTTCGAGACCCCCTGGCCCCGGAGCAGACGGGGATGAAGCCTGTGCTGGGGTTCACTCCCGGGGTCCCGGCCAGCACCCGACTTGTCCGCTCCCGTCCGCCACGCTCTAATCCAAGTGTCTTCCCATCCGTCTCCTTCCCTCACCTCCATCTCTGTCCGTCTGTCTGTCCCTCATGCCTCTCTCTGTCTCTCTCTCTGCCTCTCCTACCCCTCTGCTCTGCCAGGGAGGGACAGAAGCGGGGGGCCGCCCTCCAGGGAGAGGTTAGGGGGTGCGGGGGCAGCCACAGGGGGACGGGAGCCGCGGGCTGGGGACCGGGTCCACGTCCCACCCGGGTGAGTCAGGTGCAGTTTTGGGGCGGGGGGCTCCCCACGGGGCCTCAGCCCGGACTCGCTCCTTACTTTGGCCAGAGGCAGGTTGGGTTGGGGATGTCCCCAGCTGGGTGCGGGCACAGAAACTGGTCTGTGCCTGGAGATCCAGGGCCACCAGAAGCCATCCTGTCCCCTAACGTGTTCCCCTGCACCGTAGCAAGGCCAGGAACCCTCCACCCTGCCCCGTGTCTTGGCTCGGCGAGGGAAGGGTTTGCAGACGGGGACACAAACTTGGGTTTGACGACCATCACAGAGGAGAATCCAGCACGTCCCCGTAGCTCAGCATCCCCCGGGAGAGCCAGCACAGGGCAGAGCCGGGCAGCGGCGGGGTGGCTCAGCCCCGGGCTTCTGGCTCCGGGCTCCTACCCTGGGCTCCTACCCTGGGCTCCCATCCCTGGGCTCCCGTCCCCAGGGCTCCCATCCCGCTCCCTCCTGGCACCTGCAGGAATTTGCCGTTTCCCTGGAAGCGGCAGGCGGGAGCGACTTCTCCGCAGTCCCTGTGGCGGGGGTTGGATCTCGCTTGGGCGTTTATTTTAATACGTCTCTCTCTCGTATCTCTCACTCTCTCCTGGTTCTCACCTCTCTTTCCCCGGCACCCCCCCCCACCCCTTGCTCTCTTTCCGTCCGTTGCCTTTCTGTCCCCCTGCCCTGTCCCCCGCTCCCCCCCCCCCCTCAGGTCAAGGTCTGGTTCCAGAACCGACGCACCAAGCAGAAGAAGGACCAGAGCAGGGACTCTGAGAAACGCTCCGCCGCCACCTCCGAGTCCTTCGCCACCTGCAACATCCTCCGGCTGCTGGAACAAGGCCGGCTCCTCTCCGTCCCGGCCCCCCCAGCCTCCTCTCTCCCACCTCCAACCCCATCGGCAGTCCTACGGGCAACGGATCCGGCTTGGCCACCCCGGGAACCACCTCTCCCGGGCTCGGCGGCGGGAGCAGCCCCCCCGGGTCGGGAGCCTTCAGCCTGCAGGTCCCTTCTCTCGCCTCTTCCTCCTCCTCTTCCTCCTCCTCGCCCAGGCTGCCGGCCGCCCCGCTCTGCTTCGGGGGGCCGCTCCTGGGCAGCCTGCACGACCTCCCGGGCGCTTACGGACTGGGCACTTCTGCTTTTGAGCCTTACACGCGGCTGGAAAGGAAAGACAATTCTATACCCAGCAAGAAGCCAAGCCCTTAAATCAAAATGAGTGTCAAAAGGTCTCCCCCCCCCCCCCCGCCCCCATCCCCACGGCCCCACGCACCCTGCGCCCTGCACCGGGGTTTGATTTGGCAAGTGGGATGTGGCAGACCGTTTACCGCCCGTCCGGGGGGTGTGCGAGTGTGTGCACACGGGTGTGAGTGTGCACGCCTGGCCCCCGCCCCAGACACACCAGTACAGCCGTGGATGACACCCTGCAACTCCTCGCCCCGGGGCTGACGCTGAACCCAGTCACGCCTGGAGCGGGGGGGGGGGGGGAGTCCCTGGGTGCCCCGTGTCACCGGCACTGTCCCGTCGCTCGCCGATACCACTGGATCTGCCAGGGCCACGTCCCCCCTCCAGGTATCGCCCGTTCAGGGTCTGGAAGACGATGCTGTGGTCTGTGCCGCGTGGGCTGGGAAAGGAGCAGCTCCAGGGGGGGATGTTGGGGGGGTTGCTGATGCCCCGTGGTCTTTCGGTGCCTCTTACGAGTGGGACCATGGAGCTCTGGTCCCTCTGGACTGTCACCCGGGAGCCCATGGTGTTGGGGTCACCGCCGAAGCCCCCAGAGAGCGGGAGGGCACCCTGAAAGGGAGAGCGCAGGGCAGCTCTGGGCTCTGTCTCTGCCCGGCCATGGTGTCCTTGGGCAAGGGTTGGGCCTCAGTTTCCCCACCTGCAAGGGGCTTTGTGTTCTGGCTGAGGTTGTCTCAGAGCGTCCCGGTGGCTGTGGGGTCCAGGTCCCCTCTGCCGCAGGGAACACTGCTCCCATGGGATGCTTGTCCCCCCAGACCCCCGGCCCGGGGCCAGGGGAGGTGGGGAGGTCTGTGGGGGTCCGATGGTGCTGGTGATGCCTCCAGCCCCCCCGCACCAGTGGCTCCTGCGGAGCCAAACCACCGTCCCAGACCCTGTTTTGGTGCTGTTCCACCCCGGCAAACCCCCAGGGATGCTGGAGGAGCCCCGGACCTCCCTGAGGGGGCTGTGGTGAGCTGGGGCCAGGCCACCGTCCTGCCCCCCACCAAGGAAACCCCACTGAGGGGGATGCGGCTGCGTGGGCACTTGTGATGATGGGATCTGCCCCTCTGGGTTGGGTCAGGCCACGGGGGCTCTTTGCCATCAGCGGGGCCCGATGCACCCTCAGCCCCGTCCTGGGGTGCTGGGTGCTCAGCGCTGGCACTGCAGTGAGCCCCATCCTGAGCGTTGGCCTGGCAGCACCCCCACCCCTCGCTCCCATCGCCCGGCAGAACCAGGGTCCAGCCCTGAGAGGTGCTGAGCACCCGCTGCCTGCGAAGGCAGGGCCCTGCCCTGACCCTCGGGCAGCCTCAGCTGCTCTTCCCACCTCGCACCCGGATCCCAGAGGGTGACGATGGCTTCCCACGGGGCAGGATTCGGCCTCAGGTGGGCGTTCTTGGGCAGGGCATGGCTTGGGGATGTTGCGGGGGGGATGAGCTCCATAAGGTTGCTGGTGGGCTTGGAGCCTCGCCGGTGGCAAAAACGAGAGGTGGCCCTTGGGGAAAGGGGCAGCACGGCCCCCCTGGCATCTGCTGAGGGAGGTCTGTGCTGGGCAGAGTCTGGGACTTCTGTGGTGAGAGCATCGCCTTGGCAGGATGCTCTGTGGTGGCATCGCCATGGCGGGGCACCCTGCGGTGGCATCGCCGTGGCAGGGTACCCTGCGGTGCCATCACCTTGGCAGGATGCTCTGCGGTGGCATCGCCGTGGCAGGGTACCCTGTGGTGGCATTGCCGTGGCAGGATGCTCAGCGGTGGCATCGCCGTGGCAGGATGCTCAGCGGTAGCATCGCCGTGGCAGGGTACCCTGCGGTGGCATCGCACCCTGTGGCGGCATCGCCGTGGCAGGGTACCCTGCAGGTGGCATCGCCGTGGCAGGATGCTCAGTGGTAGCATCACCGTGGCAGGGTACCCTGTGGTGGCATCGCACCCTGCGGCGGCATCGCCGTGGCAGGGTACCCTGCGGTGGCATCGCACCCTGCGGCGGCATCGCCGTGGCAGGGTACCCTGCGGTGGCATCGCGGTGGCAGGATGCTCTGGTAGCACAGCCCTGGCAGGACACCCTGCAGGGCCATCGCTGTGGCAGGAGCGGGGTGATGCCCTGAGCCCCTCCCAGCGCCCAGAAGCTGCCATGGGGCTCGTGTCCCCCCCCCCCCACCCCCAAACCGAGGGTCTCCTGCATCCTCCCGCTGCGGTTTCATGTATAAGAACAATAATTACCACTGAGCAACCCCCCAGCCTGGCCCGGGCCGAGCATCGCTGCGTGGGCTGCAGCCCCCCGCCCGGCGGCTGCTCTGTAGGGACTGGTCCCTACGGGGGACCCAGCCACTAGCCCGCGTGTTCCCGGGATTTTGCAGGGAAATATTTAAAATAAATGATTTTATGAAAAGGTTTCGGTGATTTTTATTTTTCCTTTAAATCAAGCGTTTCTATGAAATAGTATTTATTGATCACCTCACATCTGGAGCACTTTATGGGAGCGAGCCCTTAGGTGGGGAAACTGAGGCAGGCTTTGCCCAGGGATGCAGAAAGCAGGGACAGAGTTTGGTTCACGGTGACGAGCTTCCCTCTCCCGGCCCGGCTCAGACCACAGCTCGCTGCCAACACCTCCGTACCTCTCCCTAAATGTGGGATTTGCCGGATCCTCCTGGTGCCCCGGGGTGCTCAAACCCCAACACCCCGACGCCGTGTTTGACTGAGGTTTTGGATTTTGACAGAACGACGACCTTCTCCCTTCCCCTCATCACTTAATTTATATTTATGTCGCCGTTCTTCATCCTTCCCCCGTCTGCAAATGTGGTATTTAAAGACAGCGAGCCGAGGCGGGCAGAGCAGGCAGCGGGGAAGCCGTGCCCACCCGGCTACGCCGAGATGGGGGAACCCTGCCTGCAAACCTCCCCCGGGACTTGTTTTGCTTTGGTTTTCCTTCTTCTCCCTGGGAGCGGCTGAGGTTATTGGACCCCGTTCCTCCCACCCTGGGCTCACTGGGAGAACCTCGGTCCAGTTTGATGGAGAACCCACCCCCTTGCACCTTCGTGGGTGGAGGAGGTTTTGGGGCATTTCAGAGAAAGCAAAGTCCAGTTTTATTTTCGAAGGAGCCCCCAAAGCCTGGGAGTTTTTGGGGGGCGGAGTGGTCCCCAGTGTGTTTGCCCAGCTCGGGGCATCCTCATGGGTCTCCTGCATCCTCCTCCCGCTGCTCCGCAGCCAGAGGGAGAGGTGGAAAGCCAGGCAGGGAGGCCACGGGCTGCTCTGCAGCGAAATGGCAAGCCCTTTCTGCAAATTTAAACCCAAATGCTGCTTTCAGAAAGGCCCCAAAACCGATCCAAAGCTGCTGCTTCTCCCAAGTCTCTTCTCCCAAAGCAAACGCCCTCGGCGAAGCTGTCCCGGGGGTGGTTAGGAAGGTGCCATGGGGAAGCCGGCTCGCCCCCAGCCCACCCCACTCCACTCGCCTCCAGCAGCTCCTCCGGACTTGTACAACTGGGGGGAAAAAAAAAAAAAAAAGAAGTTAAAAAAAAAAAGGTTAAAAAAAAAAAGTACTGGATGTAAAACTTTAATGAATAATGTGGTTTCTTATGGTTTCTAATGGTTAATAAAAGTTATGTCCTGCCTCCTGCCTGCCTCCTCCTCCTCCTCCTCCATCGCCTTCGGGACCGGCGGCTGAGCCCCTCTGCACCCCAGCTCTCGGGGTGCCAGCAGCCTTTAGCGGGTGGCTTTGCAGGGAGGCATTTTGAAGGCTGTCGCTGCCTGCTCTCCCCGACCTCCCTGCATCGCCAGAGCCCCCCCCGAGCATGCACACTCAGAGATACCTCCACTACACCCCCCCCCAACACTCACCCCCCTTCCCCAGCAGGCACAGGGCTGCCCGGGGCACAGCCCCCCTCCCCCAGATGCCATACGACCACCCACCACACCCGACACAACCCCCCCCCCCCCCCCCGGCCCTGATCCCAGCCCTGCCCTGCTTCCACACAGGCACCCACAGCGGGTGGGGGGGGTGTGCAGACCCCTCACCCCTACCTGGACCCATAACCCCAAAACTATCCCCAGCCCTCCCCCTGCCCCTGATGCTGCCCCAAATTCCCCCTTTACCCCCCCCCTTACTCCTAACCCTACCCTTGCCCACTACCTTTAGGTTTAGCCCCCCCCACCCCTTTACCCCCCGCCCCGCCGCCCGGGTGAGGGGCTAAGGCGGGGGGGGCCGGTCCGCCGCTCCGCCGCTCCCTCACCCTGTTTACAGCCAACACCGGGCTGCGGGCGGGGAGGTCCCCGACGGGCCGGGACCGGCTCGGGCCGGTGCGGGGGGGCCGGGGGGGTTATAAAGGCCGGAGCGCTGCCGCCCGCCCCGCGTCCTGCCCGGCTCCAGCCCCGGCCATGGCCGCCACGAGGGTGCAGGCAGCGGCGGCAGCGCTGCCCGCCGCCCGGGAGCAGGCCCTGGCCGTCACCCGCGACTACAGCGGCAGCCCCAGGCTGAGTGAGTGCTGGGGGGGGCACCCCTCCCCTCCCCTCCCCTCTGTCCCCGAGCTGGGGGTCGCGATGGGTACCCCGGGGTGGCAGGGACGGGGTGGGTGGCACTGGGGCAGGCAGGGATCCGGGCTCTGGTGGCCCTCCGTGCTCCCTGCTTGCAGGCAGGGGTCCTGCCTTCGCTGCCGAGACCTTCAGAGGGAGCACAGGGGCTGCGTGGGTGTCTCTCGGGAGGGCCTGGGGACTGTCGTGGGGCTGGGGGGGGTCTGTCATCCGTCTCCTGGGGGGCTGCAGGGGCTGGGGAGGTGTCACGGCCCCCCCGAGGGCTATGGGGTGCCGTGCCGGGCTGTGGCTGATCCCGCAGTGGCGCTGGGGTGCACTGGGTGTCCCTCCAGGTGATGGAGCCCGTACTGACCCACCGCAGGGGTGGCCAAATTGGGTCAACAGCCCCCTCCTCCCTTGAGATGTGGGAGGGAAGGAAGGACCACCCGCCTCTGTTGCTGCTCCGGGTCCTCTCCGGGTGTCCACCGCCCCAGCGTCACCCTCTTTCCGGCCCCGAAATGGTGCGGTGCTCCTGTGCACGGGCGCGGGCCCTGCTGAGGTGTCCTCGGGGTCAGCCATGCGTGCGGGGAGCCCGGGGCGCAGCCTGGGCACGCAGCCGTGCAGGGAGGCACCGTGTGCCGCGTCCCGGCGGAACGGGGACGAGGGACTTGCCAGGCAGGTGTTTGCCGAATGCGGTGTTTCCCGTGGCCTCTCACGTGCCGGAGCCTGTAAGGACGGCCGTGTCCGTCTGTGTGTCTGTACTGGCAGGACTGCATACTGCGCCGTGCGGGTCTCCCCTGTGCTGCGCCCATGGGTGCTGCAGCTCTGTCCGCCCCCCCGGCGCCCCGCTCGCAGCACCCCATGGGTCCTGTGGGCAGCGCTGGGCTGCTGGCTCGACACTGGCACCCTCAAACCCCCACCCCAGGCTGCACCCCCAGGCCACCCCGACCTCGGCGTCACGCCAGCCCCACATCCAGGGGTGGGCTGTGACTCCCCCCAGCACCCCGGCCCCGAGCACTGCAGGCTCAGAGGCACCAAGGACGTTTGCTGCGACCTTTGTGCCTTCGCTCCCGGGTCAGGACGGCTGGAGGGAGCTTTGCTGTCACCTCCCTCGCCCCAAGCCGGGCAGCTCCGGGCTGGCACGGTCCCGGCTGCACCCTCCCGGCACGGCTGAGCACAGCCGGCTCTGCCCGGCCACCCGCCTGTGTTTGCTGTCAACAGGGAGCTGGGAGCAGCCACCCATGGGTGACTTCTGCCCAGTTCACGCTGGGTGAGAGCCAGCCCTTGGCTCGAGGAGGGGCACTGGGTGGCAGGGAGGGGGTCCGCAGGGAGCCAAGGCTGTTTCTCGTCGCGTTAGAGGCAGGTCCTACCCTCCCCTGGCCGGATCCTGCAGGCCCTGGCTCTCGCTGCTGCAGCTGCTCCTTTGTGCACCCATGGGAGACAGTTTGCTGGGTTGGAAGAGCAGCCGTGCCCATCGCTTGCCCGGAGGGTCCCGGCCTCGAGGGGTGCACCCCCCAACAAGCCTCTGCACAGCCTCTCTGCCCCAGGCGGGAGGGGATGGGGCAGGGACCGAGGGCTGGCATGGCGGCGGGCCCCAGCTGGCACCCATGGGGTGGTGGGCTGTCCTCCCCGGGCGCAGCCTGTGGCCGAGCTCCCATGGGGTCTCCGTGGGCTTTCCCCTCCCTGGAGCTCTCAGCTGGACCCGTCTCCATCCAGCATCCTGGCACGTGGCTCCTGCGCTCTTCCTGGCTTTTCGAGGCAAAAAAAATGCCCATTTTCAAGTTTCTTCCTGCCTGCCATGACTGCAGGCAAGTACTTTATTTTAGAGGAAGCCGTGTTTTGCCCCCCCCCCCCAATCGCTTCACCCCCGAAGCTGTACGAGCAGCGCCAGCTTTGCCAGGCTGGCTCTGCAAAGCCAGACACCCCAGCAGCCACATCCAGGCTGGGACTAAGTCCTGCCCCGGGTGTCCCGTCACCCGTTACGGCAGAGAGAGGTGGCAGAGGTGGGTGTGAGGAGCACAGGACTATAACAAGCCGATGCTCTGCAGCCCCGCGTGCCGGGGGGAGCTGGAGAGGTGGGTCCCGGAGCGGGTGGGAGCCCTTGGGACTGCTCTGAAATTATGCTGCAGGGTGAAGGCAAGGGTGGGAGCCAGGAGGAGGGACCCCAGCAATGTGGGAGAGCTGGGGGGTGTACCTGAGGGTGACATTTGGAGGGGTCTGGGGGAGCCCCCCCCCCCCAGCACGGGGGAAGAGGCAGTGTGGGGCTGAGGGCAACTGAGCTTCTGGACGGTGCCACGCCATGTGGGTGCAGCGTGGCAGGTCTGGGTGGGACGGGTGTCTGCACGCTGTGGGTATTTCCTGGGGTGTCCACTGTCCCTGTGCCAGGGAGGTCTCTGGTATGTGCCACCGTGCCGGCTTCCCACCCCACGTGCCCCACGGCGATGCCACAGCCTCTCCCCAGCCCCATGGCTGGGTGCCCAGCTGCATGGGGCACCCGGGGTCCCGGTGTGGGGTCCCGGCGTGGGATCCCAGCGTGGCACCGTGCGCAGGAGCAGCTACATGATTCCCAGTTACAGCCCAGCACCCTGACCCACAGCCCAGTACCCGGAGCTGGGGGGAACCGGGGGGCCGGGCAAGCAGGGCTGGCTGGCAGGAGCAGGCAGAGCGCTGCCTGCACTGCTCTGCTGGGGCCGGCTCTCCTGAGAGGCGGGAGAGGTATTAGCAGCTGCTTCCCAGCGCTGCGAATCCATTAGCACAAGCGAGTGGAAGAAGCACTTATCACCTCCTGGCCTTTGGCTTGCCCCATCTTCACGAAAAACAACCCAGCGAACGACGTCGCTGCCCGCACGTGGGCTCGGTGGCTGCTTGGGCAGAGTGGGGTGCCCCATGCCCTGCCCCACAGCCTGGCATGGCCCCCACGGCGTAAACACAGCCTGAGAGCGGCTCGAGGGCTGGGCTGCAAGGGGAGGGAGGGATGGACGGACGGACGGAGGAAGCAGGAGGTGCTGGCAGCAAGCCCAGTGACACAGCGGCTGTGCCGTGCGATCGCAGCCCGGCAAGGGGAGTTTGGTGAGACACGGCTTCTCCTCTGCCATGTCCTGACCTGCCCCGTTAGCCGTGACGCTCGTCTCCTGCTGGGACTCGGCGCTGGGTCCGGGCATGGTGCCAGCGCTGGGCTGGCCCCAGGCAGGGGACCGGTGCCTTTGGGAGCTGTGGCTGGTGGGGTTTGGGACACGGCGTTGCCGCTGGGGACATGGGAAGCAGATGGAGAGGAACCAGGGAGATCCCCAAGCCCTGGGCACCCCGATACGTGTCTCCTTGGGGCCTGCTGCTGGGCAGGAGTTGGGTGCTGAGCCTCGTGGGGCTGCGTCGGGCTGTGCACCCAGCCCGGGTCCCCCAGCCTCTGTGTGGGAGCCGTGGGGGCTCAGGGAGGAGCGAGGGGCTTGTGGGGCTCAGCACCGAGTCGTAGGATGGAGGAGCATGAAATTGTCCGGTCTCTTTGGTTTACCTACCCTTAATATTCCCTGCCTTGCCCAGCAAGTTGAATTCCATTTCAGGTGGAGGAGCCCGCGGAAGGCGTGAGCCCCTTATGCCCATTTCCCAAGGGAAATTGGATTTTTTTCATGTATATACGCACACGGGCTGCCTGTCCCTCGGCAGAGGGAGGTTGCTGGCGATGGAGAGCTGGGCTTGCGGCTCCTGCGGCTCTTTTCCCACCTCACAACTAACCAGCTCTGCCAGCACCTCACCCCCTCCCCGGCGCTGCTGCCGCGGCATCCCGGCAGCGCAGACGGGAGGGTGGTGGATGACCCGGGGAAGATGCCGGGAGCCCCTTGCCCTCTGCGCTGGAGCTGCCAGACCGCTCGGAAGCAGAGCTGGGCTGACATCCTTGGTGTGATGATAGGAGATGGCGGCCGCCATGCGTTCGTGGGGCTGGCGAGGGGGCTGGTGGGTTCCTGGGGGCTGCAGCCGTTGCGTGCCCACGTCCTGCTGCTGGCCGAGCCCGGGCAGGCTGGTTGTGCCTGTTCCCTGTGCTCCAGCCTCCGGCTGCAGGAGCCATCCCTCCTCCCACCCCAGTGCCAGCATCCCCAGCACCCCACGGTCCATCCCGCCGGGGTGAGATCCTCCGCCCCACGGCGTGGCAGGATCCCCCAGCCCCACAGCTCCATTCTCCATCACTTCTCCTTTCCTCTCGGGACCATCTCCTCCCCTCAGCCTTTCGAAAGCCCTCAGCCCAGCTGGTGCCTGCATCGCTCGCCCGGGGGCCGGGGTCCGGCAGCTCCGCTCCTCACCGCCTGCCCCCCCCCCGCCTCAGCCCTGTTTTGTCTGCTAGAAAATGCGACCGCAAGCCCAGCAATTTTTTTTTTTTTTTTTTTAATTTTTTTTTGCTTGTTTGGTTCACGCTCGGCTGGCCCTGCCATTCTTTGCCTTTCCTCACATGACGTGCAGGTGTGTATGGGAACCCTCGCCCGCCGGGCCCTAATTAGTGGCATAGAGTGTGACCACCCGCCGGGCTTTTCACCGGCTCTGCCGGGCTGGGACAGGCCGGTGGGGTTGACAGCGCGGCACAAAGTGACACATGGCACAATGGGCAGGTTGCGGCGGAGGGGGAAAGCGGTCACTTAGGGACTGTCGGAAAAATCCCAGGATGGCCCTGGGCTGCCGCGCTCGCCACCCAGTGCAGGATGAGGCCGCCGGGTGATGCCGGCTCTTGGCCGGGGCGGGGGGGGAGCTCGGCGAGGTGCGTCCGGGCGGATCTTGCCGTGCCTGGAGGATGGGTCAACACGGTGGCTCCGGTGCTGAGGATGGGTAGGGCTGAGTGGGATTTTGAGCTCAAAGTCGCCGTCGGGGTCGGATTCATGCCCCGTGCCGGGAGCTGGGCTGCGGCACCTCAAGCGTCGGCATGGCCCAGCATTTTGGTTAAAAACTAGGCATGCACGTGATGAAATGGTGAATGGCATCTGGAGGGGGATGCAGGATGCATCCAGCCCGGTCCGGAGCAGCCCACGGCCACCCTGTGCCTCGTGCTCAGCAAACCCAGACCCCTTTTCCCCACGGGGTGTCCGCTGCCCATCGCCGTGGGGTGCCAGGCATGGGGCAGCACAGTGGGACCCCCACCCTGCGCCTGCCGGGTGTGAGCTGGGGGCCACCGGAGACCCATCCTGGTGTCCCAGGGAGGCTCCGGACCGGCTCCAGACCTGGTGGGACACCTCTTCATCCCTGTCCTTGCTCTGGGCTGGAGGGGAGAGAGTTTTGGGGATTTTGGGGCTATTTATCAGTGCCGTTTCCTATCTTTGCTCCAGCTCGGTTCCCCTTCAGCCCGCATGTGGGGCAGAAGATGGGAGAGGGTGTCGGAGGCTCCGACGGCTGCGTAGAAACCCTGGGTCTGTAATTTGGGGTAGGGGATGTGCAAAGCCCCTCGGGCGGTGAACGGGGATGAGCATCACTCGCTGCACGCCCCATCCTAGAGGCCGAGGCGACCATCGCCGGGCAGGCGACGGCGGCTCTTTGCAGGACAAATTTGTCCAAAATCAGCCTCGATCACTTCCGCGGAGAAGGTAATCCCCTCGGCAGTTTTTTGCCAGCCTCCACGCCGTGGCCGGGGCTGGAGGAGGATGGGGCCGCGGCTGCAGCCATCCTCTCGCCGCGGCTGCAGCCATCCCTCGCCGCGGCTGCAGCCATCCCCTCGCCGCGGCTGCAGCCATCCCCTCGCCGCGGCTGCATCCGTCCCCTTGCCACGGCTGCATCCGTCCCCTCGCCGCGGCAGACGGCAGGTCCTGGGGACCACCGGCCCTTCCGGAGGTCGGGAGCGAGCCCCCGGCGCACTTTGGAGCAGAGCCCTAAGGCGTGTGTCGGGCCGGGGGGGAGCCGGCAGCGATGGCCGGGCAGGGGCAGGGGGCTGGGGAGGGCAGGGCGGGTGAGTGGGAGCAATTAGCAGCGGGTGTAGTTGGGTCGGGTCCTCTTTGTCACCGGGGGCCCTTTTCCCCCCCTCCGGCCGCCGCGGTGGTTAGTAGTGCGTGAGTGTCAGGGCTAACGGAGATTGCATCTGACAGGAGCTGTGAATTTGGGGCTGGGGGTGTGGAAAGACCAGGTTGAAAGACTTTTTCTTTTCTCTTGGCCCCTCTCCCCCTGCCTCCCGCACCCCCCGCTTGCTCCCCGGCCGTGCCCCCCGGCAGCCTCCCAGCCCGGCCGGCTGCCGCAGCCCACCCACCCCGCCGCTCCTCCCCCCCGCTTGTTCATAACAGCTCAACGTCTTAATTATCTGAATTAGTGCTTTCCGGTAGCAGGGGCTCCCCCTCCTCTGCCCCGTCCCTCCCCGTCCCTCTCCTCCTCCTCCTCCTCCGTCCCTCCAGCCCCTTTGGTGGGTTGCCACTTGGCATTACTGTCGTGATTTCCTTCTCTGTCGCGATAGAGCCCTTTGCACTGCAGAGGTGGGCATGGGTGAGGGGGCTGGAGCGATGCAACAAGTGCCGGGCAGGGCAGCTCCGGCACTGGCTCCGGCTTTGCCGCAGCGGCCGGGGCTGGCCGGGTTTGGGGCAGGCAGGGGCTGGGGGGCGAAGCTGGGAGCTGCGGGTTCCTGGGTAGAAAATGAGAAATTTTTGCAGAAAAATCCTTTGCGTGAGATTAATTTTTTCGTAGCATTGTCTGGGGCGTCGCTTTGCTTCGGCACGGAACGGCAAGCCAAAGCCAAAGGGAATCCCCCAGGGTGGCTGGCGAGGCGGAGCCCCTGTGAGTTTTGCGACGGGCTTTTCAGCGGAAACGGTGAAGAACAGGGCATCGTGGAGCAACATTTTTTTATCACCCCCGCCCTGTTCTTTTCTCCATGACCAAGTCTGGCTTGTCCCTCTGTCCATCCTCTGGAGGCCCGGTCTCCAAAAAGCCTTTTCTCGCTGGGAAGGTGGCCGAGCGCCGGGCCAGGCTGCCGGGGCTGTGGACCCTCCATCTCTGGAGATCTTCAAAACCTCCCCCCCCCATCCAGGGCCCTGGGAGCAGCTCTAGGTGACCCTGCTCGAGCAGAGCTTGGACCAGAAGATCTTTAGAGGTCCCTGCCCACCTCCACCATGCCGTGACTCCGAGAGCGAGCCCGGATCGTCGTCACCAGAGTTGGAGGTGACGTTGCAGGGCTGTGTGTGGCCAAGCCCAGACCCTTGGGTTACATTTCTCCCTCTGTCCTGGAGATGCTGGTGGTGTTGCCGTCACCCCACAACCCACCCCCAAAACAGAGTCATGGTGGGGGAAGGAGGGGATGCGGTGACAGCAGAGGGCAGCTCCTCTCCAAACAGGTTGGTGCGGTTGGAGAGGAGCCTGAGGGAAAGCCAGCGCTGAGACCTTGCGCTGCCGGGGACCCCCGTGGGTCTGGGCTGGGGAGCCTTCCCTGCCTCAGTTTCCCCATGAGGAAATGAGAGGAATAGTGCTTCCCTCCCTGAGTGACAGCTGGAGGGCAAATATATGTATATATGTTATTTAAAGATGGATGGATGGATACATCGATGGGAGGATGCAGAGCTGGATGGGTGGATGGATGCATCGATGGGAGGATGCGTCAATGGGAGGATGCAGAGCTGGGTGGGTGGGTGGATGGATGGATGGGTGGGCAGAGAGCTTGGCCGATGATCCAGTGTCACAGCCACAGGGCACCAAACGGTGCTGCCAGAGCGTCTGATGCCCTCGGTGGGAGAAGACGGCCCAGTGCAGTGGAAGGGAAGCCAGGAGGGTCCCGAGGGGATGGCAGCCATCGGGCTGGGCTGGAGACCACCGTACTGGGGGGAGAGGGATGAGCCCTGTGGCCCTGTCCCACGTGGGTGGCTCCCCAAGAGCTGGGGCTGCGGAGGGGACGTGGGGAGAGAAGAAAAGAGCCCAACAAAACCTCCCGGGGGAAGGGAAGCAGGCGAGGCGGCGGCGGCGGATATTTGTGAAGGAGTTGGAAGGGGAAATAAAAGGCAGAATGGTCACTTTGGGAATAAAGGAGACAAAAGGCGGGGAGGTTGGCGGCAGAGAGCCGGCTCCCAGCGTGCCAGCCCCCCAGGCTGCTGAATGGGCGACCAGCAGGAACTGGGCGTAATTGGGTAACGGAGAGAAGGCTAATTGCAAAAATGGCAGGGATTACCGGCACCACCAGCGTCCTCGCCGGGGCACGAGCCAGGTGAGGGAAGGGGGACGCTGGGGGCCTGGTTGTGCCGTGGGAGGTGACCCGCGCTGGGCTGTGGGGTGGCCAGGGATGGGTGCTCCCCGACATGGGATGCAGCTAGCGAGGGGCAAACGGGACCCGTCCCCAAGAAATGAATTTGTCGGAGCTGGTCTGGCTGGGCTGCTGAGCACTCGTGCAGGGCCGGCTCCTGCACCCGCCCGCCTGCGCCGGTGCCGGCATCACCAGAAGGGCGACTGGGATGCTGCGGCGCAGGGCCGCGCATCCCGCTGCCGTGGTGTGGACCACCCATCCCCGCGGCCGGTGGGAGGGAGGCCGGCGAGCTTGCCAACTGGCCCGGCCTCTCCAATCCTATTAGGATCATGAGTAAATCAGAGAACCCGGTGTGAGAAGAGAGGACAGAGGGATGAAAGGGCCTGGCGGGGTCAGCGAAGCCAGGCCCTGCCATGGCAGGCGTTACGGCGTTTGACACATCGGTAAAATGATCAAGGAGCGGCTTAGAGCCGGATCAGTTCCCCAGCACCTGCACTCGCCTGGGAAGCTGCTCCTGACCCTCGCTCTCCCCGGCCTCGGGGACCTGCCTCCTCTCCCTGGGCTCCGACACCGGTTCATCCCCATCTGTCACCCTCGTGCGTAACGTCCCAGGTGCCTCCCTGCCCCACGGTTATCCCCGGGGTCTTCGTAGTCACTTTGGAGAAATCACATCCCCGGCACCCTCATTTCCTCGCCCGAATGCGGCACCGTGCGAGTCCCTGGCACCCTGAGGTCTCATCCTTAACCGCGGGGTCCCAGGCTAGCACGCCGTGGCAGCCAGGCCGTGCCACCTTGCAGGCAGGACCAGGCAGGGTGCTTGGACCTCGCCTTGGCGGCGGTGGCCCTGAAAGCTCGTTGGCAGCATCCCGCTGGGGTTGTCCATCCTGGGGTCTCCCCTGGGGACAAGGGGTGACCTCCCGGGCTGCCATGGGGTGAGGGCAGCTCTGCTGATGTGCTGCTGGCTGAAGGCAAGGGAAGGCAGAAGGGCAGTGGGAGATGGCAGGGCTGTGCCCATCGCACGGCGCCTGGGCTGCTGTCTCTGCCTGTAGCCATGGTTTTCGGAGGGTGAGCTGGCAGGGCGTGCGGGCTGCTCTGCAACGGTGGGGCTGGGATGGTGGAGGATCTGCTGGAGTGAATGGGGCAGAGGCTGCCGTGGAGGTGGGGTGGATGGGGAGAAGCCTGGCGAGATGGGGATGCCCTGCTGGGAAGGGAGCTGGGACCTGCAGGAGCTACTGGAGTGGCCAGCAGGTCACCGGGCTGTGGTGCCACCTTACCGGGGTAGCTGTGCCACCGGGATGGGGTTACCCAAGGCTGGGGAGCTCTCCTGGTGCTGCTCGGGGTGTGGGGTGGGGGTGTTTGAGCTAGGGAACCTGGGGGACAGGGGGGGGACATCGCTCGTCCTGGGTCTGAAAACTGCCGGTCGTGGTGGCATCCCCGGTTGTGGCATCCCTGCCCAGCGTGTGGGGGCACCTCGGGAAGGCGAAGCATCCCCCGGGGCTGGGCCGGCTGCTGCGCTGTCACCGGGCACGATGGCGGGAAGCCACCGTGGAGCAGAGCCATGCCGCGGCGGCAGCGGCGGGGGGGACACGGAGCTAATCCTGCCTTAGTTGTGCTGCAGGCAGCGTTTGGTGGGGGACGGCGGTGGGGGGGTGCGAAGCAGTGTCCCTCGCGGTCTGGGTGGGGATGAGGAAGGCACCAGGGTCTCCCCGGGTGAAGCGGGGGGGTCCTGCAGTGGGAGAAGGTGGGGGGTGATGGCCCGTTTTGGGGTGAAAACTGCCCCCCCCATCTGTGCTGCCCATGGCCCCAAGCCCCTCTCTGCCTGGGCGGGATGTGGCTCTTGCGCCTTGTTAATATATTTTATTCCAGAAAAAGGGGTTTTTTGTTTTTTGTTTTTGCTTTTCTTAAAGCAAAGTCTCGGTGTAATGAAAAACTGTGCTTGGAAAAGGAAAATATTGACTTGCAGAAAGTCTTTCAGTTTGCTGGCCGGGGCAGGCTGCTGCTGCCACTGTGCTCCTGGCTTTAAACATCCTTCCTTTCTGCACTTCTTTTTTTTCTATTTAAATGTTTTATATGAACTGAAATGAAATTAATTTAGCGAAAGCGACATTTCCTGCAGGACGGATGTTCTGGGTCTCCAGTTTAGCAGCCGCCAGTCGCTTGGTCCGTAGCTGGGATAAGGAATGGGGTAGCAGGAATGGTTGGCGCTGGGGTGGGGGACGGATCCTGCCCTGCCGAGGCTGCGGCCCCCCGGCGCCCGCGGTTTTGGGGGTGGCGATGCCGGGAGCGGGGTGGGAGCATCCCCAGCTCCGGAGGCTGACGATGTGTCCTTCCTCCCCAGCCTACAAGACGGTGTGCGGTGTCAACGGGCCCTTGGTGGTGCTGGACAACGTGAAGGTAGGAGCCCGTCTGCCGGTGGGTGACGAAGGGACCCCTCGACGGTGTCACTTTGGACTGTGCGGGGACCACCGTGCTGTCCCTGCCCGGGCCTGGCTGCCAGCCCCCCTCCCAGGCGGGGAGGGTGCAATGGGGGAGCCTGTCCCCTGTCCCCTGGGCTGTCCCCTCCTCTCTGGGGTCTGTCAGCCAGCTCCGAGCTCCCTCCTCTGGACGCGGCCGGCAGCAGAGCCCGTGTGCCAGCCTGCACACGCGTGTGGGCCTGCAAGTGTGCGTGCTGGCGTGTGTGCAGGCACGGGGACGCGTGTGAGCGTACGGGTGGCCGTGTGTGCGCTCTGCCTGGGCACCCTGTGTGCGCCCCATGTCCCCCTGCACCCAGGCACCTGCTGTCCCCCGTCCCCTGTGCCCCTGCCCAAGCTCCAGCTCCAGTCCCCTGTCCCCTGTGCCCCTGCCTGAGCTCCTGTCCCCTGAGCCCCTGCCCAAGCTCCAGCTCCAGTCCCCTGTCCCCCGTCCCCTGTGCCCCTGCCCAAGCTCCAGCTCCGGTCCCCTGTCCCCTGTGCCCCTGCCCGAGCTCCTGTCCCCTGTCCCTGAGCCCCTGCCCGAGCTCTGGCTCCAGTCCCCTGTCCCCTGAGCCCCTGCCCAAGCTCCAGCTCCAGTCCCCTGTCCCCCGTCCCCTGTGCCCCTGCCCGAGCTCCAGCTCCAGTCCCCTGTCCCTTGTGCCCCTGCCCGAGCTCCTGTCCCCTGAGCCCCTGCCCGAGCTCTGGCTCCAGTCCCCTGTCCCCTGTCCCCCTGCCCAAGCTCCAGTCCCCTGTCCCCTGTGCCCCTGCCCAAGCTCCAGCCCCAGTCTCCTGTCCCCTGTGCTCCTGCCCGAGCTCCTGTCCCCTGTCCCCTGAGCCCCTGCCCGAGCTCCGGCTCCTGTCCCCTGTCCCCTGAGCCCCTGCCCGAGCTCCTGTCCCCTGAGCCCCTGCCCGAGTTCCGGCTCCTGTCCCCTGTGCCTCTGCCCGAGCTCCTGTCCCCTGTCCCCTGAGCCCCTGCCCGAGCTCCGGCTCCTGTCCCCTGTCCCCTGTGCCCCTACCCACGCTCGGCTCCATCCGGGAGCCCAGTCTGAGCGAGACCACAGCACGAACCCCAGCTCAGCCCGTCCCTCCAGCACCGAGTGGCACCTTGGTGGCACCCTGCCTGTCCCTGCTCCTGGAGCAGGGGCTGGGGTCACTTGGGTGGGCGCCGGGCTTCTCGGCATCCCCGCATGGCCCGGCCAGCCGGGACCCTCCGAGGGGCTTTGTTGGCCGGTGGCTCGTTTCTATGGCCCCTTTCACGCCCAGCCCGGCAGGATGGAAATTAATAAGCTCAATTAAAGAGCCAGACCGTGGCGGGTGTTTCCTTCGCTTTGTTGTCCTTTATGCAAAGGTCTTTACGGAAGAATTAAAGTCCAAAGTTCACAGTGCCGGAGCCAGCCCCGGTGGCTGGGAGCGAGGAGGAGGAGGAGGAAGAGGAGGAGGTGGAGGAGGAGGAGGAGGAGGAGATGGAAGAGAGCACAGAGTGTGCTGGGCAGGCAGAGCTGGGCAGGCACACTCGCAGAGCAAACCCCCTTGGATGTTGTCCCCAGAGCAGGATGTGTCCCTCAGCCAAGGGGCTACAGAAAAGTCCCCTCCATCTGCCCCAGGGGTCCCGGCTGGGTGGGGGTCCGGGGAGGTCGGTTGGTGTCCCTGGGGGGCTGCGGCCCTTGCCCCCCGTGGGTGCTGGGTCCCGCTCGCTCCTCTGGCCGATGCGAGGTGGTGGCAGCGTGATCCCCGACTTAACCTTCCACAGCTCAGGGGGGATTACAGGGGATCCGGCAGCTCCCTGGGGTCTCGAGCAGCACGGGCAGCCCCGGGCTGCTCTGTCCCACAGGGTCTAGCAGTGGGGGGTCCCCGAGGGGTGCCACCAACTCCAAGGGGTTTATCCGGGGCTGTGGATGCGCTTTGGCAGGCTCTCAGAGACGTTGCTTTATGGAGGTGATGGCTCTGTCTGCTTCTGGTGGGGAAAGGGGTTTGTATTTGTTAGTTGTCAGGCTGTGGGGAGCCCGAGAGCACCCTTGGGGGAAGCGGGGGCACCCTGCAATGTTGGGGAAACTGAGGCACAGAGCAGTGCCACAGCCTGAAGCACGCTCCGGGATGGGGCAGGGGCAGGCAGCACCTTCCCCCCGACTCCTCCTCCTGCCTGGGCTGGCGGTTCTGCCTGCGCCTGCCTGGCATGGTGGGTGCTGCCTGTTGGCATCAGCTGCTGAATGGCCCCCCCCCCGCGGTGTTCAGTGGCTGCAGGGAGCACGAACCCCCCCTGACCACAGGAGGGGAAACTGAGGCAGCGCTGGCAGACAGGCCTGTGCAGGCAGGGCTGGCAGGCAGGGGCTGCAAGGGGTGGTCTGGGGTGGGGGAGAGGAGCCCCCCCCCAACCCGTCTCACCTTGACCTTGTTTGCCCAGTTTGCCCAGTACGCCGAGATCGTGAACTTCATGCTGCCCAACGGCACCAGCCGCAGCGGGCAGGTCCTGGAGGTGATGGGCTCCAAAGCCATCGTCCAGGTGAGCCCAGCGCGGCGGGGACGTGGCGGGACGGGGGATGCGTGGGTGCTGCGTGGCCTGGGGCTCTGTCCGGGGGCTCTGTCCCCCTCCAGCCGAGCCTGCCGGGCTCTTGTCCCGGCTCTCCCAGGCTGCAGGACCAGTGACACTGGTGTCATCCCCACATCCTCCCCGCTGACCTCCCTGGGCTGCCTCCCGCTCCATCCCAGCAGGAAAACATTAACCGCCCTCCTGCCGTCACCCCACAGCCACCAGCCCTCTGTGGGGCTGGCACTGGGGCAGGCAGCGGGTTCCCGGGGTGCCCGGAGCGGGCAGGCTGCCCCCCCCCCTCCAAACCAGAGCAGCCAAGCAGTGGGGTTTCACCGCGAGCACCGGGGCCGTTTGGGGCTGTCCTGCCCAATTAGCCCGGGTCCTCTCCGGCTTGGGTCCCCCCCCTAATCAGCCAGCCCAGGGCTTGGGGGGCTGCACGGCCGACCTGGCCGAGTTCGGGCTGGCGAGCCGCCAAACCTCGCTCCTCTAATGCCGCCCGGACCTCTGCAGCGGCCTTTTAATCCTATTAGGGAGTCAGCCTTGGGAGGAAAAAAAAAGGGGGGGGGAAGGACAAAAAAAAAAAGGAGCCTTTTGCAGAAGCAGCTTTGGCGGGGGCTGACCTGCACGTACCTCCACGCACCCGGGTGCTGCGGCCATCACCTGCCCTCGTGCCTGCCGGCATCCCCGCCAGTGGGTGCTCCCGGCTTTCCCAAGCCGGCCCTTCTCCCAGGGGCCACACGGCTCTAATTAAAGCAGCGATCTGGAGGTTAATTAATACAAATGGTGTCAAATATTATACCGATCAAAATGCCTTTGGTTTCCCTGCCCTGCCCGAGGCCCCTCTGCCATGCTCGTTGCATTAACGAGAGCGTGGTTCCCCCCTTCCCCTGCTCCCCCCCGCCCCGAGCCGAAGCCCCTCAGAAGGGAGTTTTCTTAACCCCGGGGTCTCTCCCCCTCTTTTATCACCTCTCCCTGACGAGTTTTTCGGGTGAGCGCGGATCACGTCACCTCCCCACAGAGAGCCCGGCTGCCCCCGAGCCCCCCCCCCGACCCTCTGCACCCGTTAATCCCCGCTAATTGCCACCCGCTCGCCTCTTGCCCCGGGGTCTCCGCAGGTGTTTGAAGGAACATCTGGGATCGACGCCAAGAAGACCTCCTGTGAGTTTACCGGGGACATCCTCCGGACCCCGGTTTCTGAGGACATGCTGGGTAAGCCCAGCCCGCCACTGAGCCCTGACACATCTCGGTACACGGATGGTGGGGTAACCCAGGCGCAGGCAGCCGGGGAGGGGACAGGCAGTTTGAGGGTGTTGGGGTCCTGGGGTTTAGCTCTGCTGCTGCCCAGGGGCTGAGCACATCCCTGGGCACGCTCTCCGGTCCCGGGAGGGTCGCATGCAGCATGGAGAGATGGTGACGGTCCCCCTTGTACAGGGCTAAAAAGTCCCCTTGAGCCCACTCTGCCCAGTTATCCCAGGAGAAGAAGCCTGGTCTGGACTGGGAGAAGGTTGCCCGGGTCAGGATAGGCAAACTCCAGCCCACGGTCGTGCCGTTAGCACTCTCATTACCTCGGCCTTAGGAGAGCTGGGGGCTGCACAGCATCTTCACCGTCCGTGCTGAGCCCTGAGATGTGGCCAGGCTGTGAAGATGCGCAGGGGGACCGGCCACCCCTGTCCCCACGGGGACACCCGCCTGGGCAGAACTGGGTGCTGGCAGACCCCCATGGCCCCAAGCAGCCTCTCCTGAGGCCGTTCAAGCTCAGCCCTGGGCCCTTGGCCCCCCCCCCCCCCCCCCCAGCCATATTAGAGGCTCTTGAGGGTCCTACAGCCCCCAAAACAGCCCCGGGGGCTCGCAGGGGTCACAGCCGGTGACGACGGTTGCTCGGGGTGCCGGCGGAGGGACCTCGGCTGACGCACGGTATCGGGGGCCGAGTGTCTCCTGCAATCTCCTTCCCGTCTCTGCCGGCAGCGTGAAACCCGGCCAGAGCCCTGCCTGCAAAGGGCAGCGGTAAAGGGCAGCCTGGCTGGGAGGGGGCAGGTGTCGAGCGCGGTGACGGCAGCGCGCGGTGATGGCCGGACAGGTCCCGGCTCCCCGGCAGCGGGGCGGGAGCCCCCCGCTCCTTTCCCAGGCAGAGTCCCCCTGTCCCCCCATGTAGGGTCCAGGCATGAGTCCCCCGGGAGGGGACAGGGGCCGGGCAGGAGTGCGCAGAGTGCATCCCAGGCTGTCCTCGCTGCTCCCCCAAGCCTCCCTGCCCCGGCTCAGGGAGGGGGTTCCCCTTCCTCCCCCCCCCAAACTCAGCTGGGGTCCCCCAGGTACTCGGCTGCATTGTCCCTTCCCTCCCCTCTGCCGCTCTTTGCGCCGCGGCGCTGAATTAAGCGGCTGCGCGCCGGCGAGACGTGGGTGCCCAGCGAGCGCCAAGGTTACTGACCTTTCATGCTCGGTGCTCCCGCGCCCCGGCCCCGCCGTCAGCTTGATCTGCTCTGACAACGGCGATGCTTCCCCGGCCCCGTCGGGGACCAGAAGAAAGTCCCATAGGGGCGGCAGCGGCAGGCGGGGTGCCGGGGGGGTGTGGGGGGGGGTGCGGCGTGGCCGGCACGCCGGCTTCACCGCTATCGATCCCACGGCTTGGAACCGGTCGATGAGACTGAGCGATGCAGCGGCTCTCTGGGAGCCTTGTACCCCACCCTGGGGCTGGTATGGGGGGGTCCTCGGTGTCACCCCACCTACACAGGAGCTGGGCACCCCAAGGGGGAGGTGATGGAGGGTGGCTTGGATGGCATGGGGAGGTCTCTGGGGACCTGGTCCCATGTGCTGGCATCTTCCTGCCCCAGGGGCTGTGGTGTCACCCAGCCCTTGGGTGACACGCTCCCTGCCCGCCCCATGCAGTGACATGGGAACACCTCGTCCCCCGGCATGGGGGGCTGCGGGACCTCCGAGGCTGGGGGTGCCTACAGCCACCCTGGGTGCAAAATCCTCTGCTCCTCACCCCCAGACACCCAGCACCGGTACCCACGTCCCCTCTGGGGCACCCCAGGCTGCTGGGATGTCCTGTGGCACCCATGGGTGCTCTCCATTGCCCGGGTTTCCCCGCGGCCGGGGTGTACTCAGGAGGACGCTGTTGCCCAAGGGGCAGGATAGCCCCCGGGTTGCCCCGCACGCTGTGGGGGGGCTCGCAGGCAAACCCCAGCAGCAGTGCAGACCTTCGGTCTCGGAAGCACTGCTGCCTGTCCCTGGGGGGTCCCAGGGGACCGGGAGCGGGATGGAAATCCTGCCCCACAGCCGTGGGGCAGGCAGCTGCCTGCTCACGGGGCTCTGCACCAGGCTGGGGCGTTCAGCAGGGGACCCATCACCTCTCTCCTTGCAGGTCGGGTCTTCAACGGCTCCGCCAAACCCATCGACAGCGGTCCCCCGGTGATGGCCGAGGATTTCCTGGACATTAACGGTGACGGCTCTGGGCACGGCGTTGCTTTGCCGGCTCCTTTTACCAGCCGCAGATGATGCCGGAGGGTCTTGGGTGCAGCCCGGCATCTGGGGATAAAGCTGTGCCCTGATGGACAGAGTGGTCCCACGGTGCCATCCCCACCCCAGCTCCCCGGGGGGGGTCCATCCGTCCCCATTGGGGTGCCTCAGGTGGGGGTATGGGTGCAGGGGTGGTGCCTGGTGAGCCCATCTCACCCCAGGGCTGGTGCTGGGCAGCTGCACTGGTCCAAGAGCATGCTTCTTCCTTAGCTCCAGAAGCTCATGCCTGATTTTTGGCACCAACTGGGGCGATTCCTCCGTTTCGGGGTGCCCCCAGGTGCCTTATTTCCCTTTCCTCCTGCAGGCCAGCCCATCAACCCCCACGGCCGCATCTATCCCGAGGAGATGATCCAGACCGGGATCTCGCCCATCGACGTGATGAACAGCATCGCCCGGGGCCAGAAGATCCCCATCTTCTCCGCTGCCGGTCTCCCCCACAACGAGGTGGGTCCCCACGGGGTGCTGAGCCCCCGGCGCAGCCCCAGCAGAAGACAGAGGAGGAGGAGGAGGATGGAGGAGGCAGCGTGGGGGGATTTGGGAGGGCTGGAGCCCGTCTCCTGCATCTCTCCTCCTCTCCCTGCTGTGCTCTGGCTCCCTGCTCGGCTCTGCTCGCCGTGACGGGCCAGACCCACCTTTTTGGGGTGGCCATTGTGTTCCCTGACCCCCCCCCCCCAGCCACGCAGGGTGATGGGCTGGTGCATGCAGGGGAAGGGAAGCTCACATTACCTCGTGCCTCAGTTTCCCCATCTGCGCAGCGAGGGGTAAGGCAAACCCTGCCGCGCCGAGAGCTGCGCTGAGGTGGGGAGAGGTGATCTGGGCTGATGTGGGGTGTCCGAGCCCGTGGGGTGGGGGGCCATAGACCACTCCACGGCCCCACGAGCGTGGCCGTGCCGGGAGGACAGAGCAGCAGGCGCTGGAAATACTAGCCTGATCCACGGGCGCACCGGCGCGGTGGATGGGCAGTGCCGCCCCGGCTCCCCCCCCCCGGCACAGACGGTGATGCGATGGGACGGAAAAACCGGCCCTGACAGATCGGGAGCGACAGAGGAGGGTGACCACGGTCAAGTCAGGGCTCGGCACGACGGGCACTGTGCCACGGCGAGGGGGCACGGCTGGCTGGGGCGGGGGGGAGACCCCGCTCTTCCCCCCCCCCCAACCCGTGGGGCTGGGTGCCCACCTGCGGGCTGGGTGGGCAGCTGGGGGTGCTGGTGCCCGTGCTGGGATGCTCTCTCCTTTGCCAGTTCCTATTTATCCTCTCTCCATCCCCTGCACCCCCTGCCCCTCGGTGCCGCGGGGGCCGTAGCCTGGTCCCAGGGGGGTTGTGGCCTCTCGGGGGGGGGACGGACACACGGACTTGGCTGCGGGCGCTGGCCCCGTGCTGCCCGCCTGTCCCTGTTCCGCTGCAGATCGCCGCCCAGATCTGCCGGCAGGCCGGTCTGGTGAAGAAGTCCAAGGACGTGGTGGACTACCACGAGGACAACTTCGCCATCGTCTTCGCTGCCATGGGGGTGAGTCGGTCCCGGGACAGGACAGCCCAGCCGACCTCGGCAAAGCCTGCCGGTGGGGAGCCCAAATTGCACAGGACGCGTAGGCAGCCTTGCCGCCACCTCCCTGCACTGCCTCGTCCCTCTCCTGCCTCAGTTTCCCCGTGCGTGAAGCCGCCCCGCTCCTGCTGACCGGCCTCTCCTCCCACGGGGGCAGGTGAACATGGAGACGGCTCGCTTCTTCAAGTCGGACTTCGAGCAGAACGGCTCCATGGAGAACGTGTGCCTCTTCCTCAACCTGGCCAATGACCCCACGTGAGTCAGCCCCACGGCTCTGCCACAGGGCTCTCCTCCTGCTCTCCTCCTTCTTCTTCTTTCTCCTCCTCCTCCTCCTCCTTTCTCCTCCTCCTCCTTCTCCTCCCTCTCCTTCTCCTTCTCCTTTCTCCTCTCCCCCCGCTGAGGACCTGATCCGTCTTGGGTGGATCGGGGTGCGTGGGCTGGTGGTGGGCGCAGCTGGGGGTCACTGGGGTCCTGCCGTGCGTGGGAACCCCAAAGTCTGTGGGTCCTTCTGCTCCCCAGGGGCCAGCCCCACTCCTGGGCGCTGCGAGCCCTGCCCTGAGCAGCAGAGGGGGGCTGCAGAAGCTGGGGGGGGGGACGACGATGGCCACCATCCTGCGCGGTGCTGAGTCCCTCGAGCTCCTCTGTGTGCCCTCCTGGCAGCCCCCCAAACCTGGCCCTGTGCTGGGACGGGGAGCAGCCTTCAGTGTGGTTCAGTGAGGGGTGCGGGGGGGTGGGCGCAGGCTGGGCTCTGCCGGGCACGCTCTGAACTGCCCCCACGTGTGCCCTGCCCCGCACGCTGCTGGGCTAGGGGGACCCCCCCCGGCGAGGCTGGGGAGACCCCCCCCCTTGGCTGGGCTGGGGCAGCCATCCTGGGCTGGGGCCGATGGGCAGCCCAGCGGGCAGCGAACGGGCAAGGGAGCTGGCACCGAACCCGGCCAGCTTTTTTGGGGTCCCCGTCCCTTCCCGCAGTGGCTGGGAGCCGATGCCCTGGGTGGGCGGCGGGTGCCTCCCTCCGCCTCCCCAGCCATCACCCGGTCCCAGCTCAGGGACCCCGAGAGCTGGGGTCCCCGGGGGTGCCCGGTCACCCCTGCTGACAGCCCGGCATGCTGCAAGGAGGCTGTGCGGCTCAGTGCCAGGCGGGCGCCCGCCGGGCTCTGGGGATGCTCTGCGGGGGGGACGGAATTGGGATCTGGGGGTGCCCACCCTATCTCCCTCGCAGGATCGAGCGGATCATAACCCCCCGCCTGGCCCTGACCACCGCCGAGTTCCTCGCCTACCAGTGCGAGAAGCACGTGCTGGTGATCCTGACGGACATGAGCTCCTACGCCGAGGCCCTGCGGGAGGTCAGCACGTGTCCCCCGGGATCCGCCCCGGTCCCCTGTGTCCTCCCCGTGTGGCAGGGGGGGAGGACTGCCCTGTTAGGGTGCCTGGGGTTCCCAGGGTACTTGGGGTGTTTGGGATGCCTGGGGTGCTGAGGGTGCTCAGGGTGCCTGGGGTGCTCAGGGTGCCCAGGACAGCCGAGGTTCTCAGGGTACTTGGAGTGTTTGGGATGCCTGGGGTGCTGAGGGTGCTGAGGGTGCTCAGGGTGCTTGGGGTGCTCAGGGTGCCCAGGACAGCCGAGGTTCTCAGGGTACTTGAGGTGTTTGGGATGCCTGGGGTGCTCAGGGTGCTTGGGGTGCTCAGGATGCCCAGGACGCCTGGGGTCCCCAGGGTACTTGGGGTGTTTGGGATGCCTGGGGTGCTTGGGGTGCTCAGGGTGCCTAGGACGCCTGGGGTGCTCAGGGTGCCCAGAACACTTGGGGTCCCGGGGTGCTCGGGGTGCCTGGGTGTTCGGGTGCTCAGGGTGCCTGGGGTGCTCAGGGTGCCCAGAACACTTGGGGTTCCCAGGGTACTTGGGGTGTTTGGGATGCCTGGGGTGCTCGGGGTGCCTGGGGTGCTCAGGGTGCCCAGGACACCCGAGGTTCCCAGGGTACTTGGGGTGTTTGGGATGGCTGGGGTGCTTGGGGTGCTCAGGGTACCCAGGATACCTGGGGTTCCGAGGGTACTTGGGGTGCTCAGGGTGCCCAGGACGCCTGGGGTCCCCAGGGTACTTGGGGTGTTTGGGATGGCTGGGGTGCCTGGGGTTCCAGGGTGCTGGGGTTCCCAGGGTGCCTGGGGTGCTCAGGGTGCCTGGGGTGCTTGCGCCCCCTCCAGCACTAACGCCAGCCCCCCCCGGTCCCGCAGGTGTCAGCGGCCAGGGAGGAGGTGCCCGGCCGCCGCGGCTTTCCCGGCTACATGTACACCGACCTGGCCACCATCTACGAGCGGGCCGGGCGCGTGGAGGGCAGGAACGGCTCCATCACGCAGATCCCCATCCTGACCATGCCCAACGATGGTCAGCGGCCCCGGGGGACACAGGGGTCCCCGCGGGGTGTGCGGTGCCACCGCTGTGCCCGCACTGGGAAACCATAGGGCCGGGAAATGCCAAATTGTTTTGTTTTAACAAGTTTTGGGGGAGCTCATGGGATCCGTCAGGGTAGCAAAGCTTGCTGGGATGCTTTAGGGTTGTTTTTCGCCCCAAGTCGTCCCTCTGGGCCCCCCCAGCCAGAGCAGGGTGCTGGGTTTCAGCCAAAGGATGTGGTTGGGGGACAGTCAGACTTGGGGGGCATGGGGGGTGCGTGCAGGCGCGGGTGTGGGGGTGCCCACGGGTGCGTGCCCACAGAGGCGAGTCCGAAACAGGCAGTTCTCTGCCTGGTGATGGGGGAACCGGCTCTTGCTCACAACCACAGGCCAGTGCAGCTTCCCCGGGGCCGTGCTGCTCCGGTCACCCCCCAGCATGGGGCACGGCCACGTCCCATGCCCGGCCGAGCACCCAGATGTGTTTTTGGGGCTCACACCACCCTGCTTTTCCCCCAGACATCACCCACCCCATCCCCGACCTGACGGGCTTCATCACCGAGGGGCAGATCTACGTCGACCGGCAGCTCCACAACAGGCAGGTTCGTTCCCCTGCCCCTTCCCAGCTCCGTGCCGCGGCGGAACGGGGATGGATCCGGCACCGCCGTGTCCGCCGGCATTGCGTGGGGCTGGAAGCCACCTGAGAGCACCAGGATAGGGGGGTGCCGAGGGCAGGGGGGGAGCCCAAAGTGGGGGCAGCGGTCCCCTTGCCTGCACGGGGTGCCCGGCAGGGCTGGCAGCAGGTGAACGTGGGGGGGGATCCCTCTCGCCCTGCAGATCTACCCCCCCATCAACGTGCTGCCCTCCCTCTCCCGCCTGATGAAGTCGGCCATCGGGGAGGGCATGACCAGGAAGGACCACGGGGATGTCTCCAACCAGCTGGTAAGGGCTGGGCGATGATGGGGGGGACGGAGAGCGGGATCATTTGTCCCTTCAAAGCCCTCCTCCCCTTGCTTGGGGCTGAGATCTTGGTGCTCTTGGCCGTGATGGACTCGAGCACTTATATTTGGCACCTCCCTGACGTGCGGGGGAGTTGGGGTAAGGGGGTGGGATCCTTTACCCTGGGAAGTCCAGGGGATGCAAAGCCCCGAAGCGGGGGCAGAGCCGTAGCTTGTCCTGCTGCAAGAATCCCAGGCTGACAGCAAGCCGGATTTTTTCCATCCGCAGCATCTTATTGTTTATAATATAATTATATATAACTGTGGCTGCTGCGGAGACCGGCAGGCTTTGAAAAGTGCCTGCAAACCAGCCGAGCCTGGGCATGCAGACCCTGCTCGGGGTGTCCCCGAGGCGCAGGGTGACACAACCAGGCTGGCGTTCCCCTGAGCCGCTCCCGAAGCCGGGCAGGGGGGGAACCTGCGCTGCTCCCCCTGCTCTGCCTGCCCGCTGGGTTGCACGGAGCGTCCGTCTGTCCTGACGGCCGCCCGCCCATCCCGCAGTACGCCTGCTACGCTATCGGGAAGGACGTGCAGGCGATGAAGGCGGTGGTGGGGGAAGAGGCGCTCTCGGCCGATGACCTGCTCTACCTGGAGTTCCTGCAGAAGTTCGAGAAGCAGTTCATCACCCAGGGTGAGGCGGGCGGCCGGATCCCAGCCCTGCAGCCAGGAGGGGGTTTCGGGACTGGACCGGACCCCCAGCATCTCCCCGCTCCTGCACCTCCCTTGCCTGCATCTTTTCCCAGGTCCCTACGAGAACCGGAGCATCTTCGAGTCCCTGGACATCGGCTGGCAGCTACTGCGCATCTTCCCCAAGCAGCTGCTGAAGCGCATCCCCGAGAGCATCCTGGCCGAGTACTACCCGCGCGAGGCCAAGGCACCGGGCCAGGGGCCGGCCAGCACGGCCCTCTAACCCCCCCCCCCCAGTTCTGGGCTGGGACGGTCAGCTTTGGGGAGCAGCCTTGCCTCCCCCAAACCTCTACGGACCATCCAAAGGTCTCTCCGGTGGGGCTGGCCAGCGTTAGCTGCCGGGAGGGTGCAGAGGGCTGCGGGTCCTCGGCGCCGGCATCCCAAATTGGTGAGAAACCTCTTTTCCTTGCTCAATAAAACCAGCGTGGTCGCCAAAACCCCTCTGTGCTCTCGTGCTTCCCACTGTGGCCGCTTCCTTCCCACTCCTGGGCGCACCCCTGGTCCGTTCCCATCCTCCTGCCTGCACCCTGCGGGAGCAGCACTCCCTGCCCAGCCCAGGCAAGCTGCCCGATGCAGGCAGAGCTCCTCGCCGGGCAGAGCGGCGGTGCAGGAAGCTGCCCACGCTCCCGCTGAGCTGGCATCTCTTCAAACCACGGTATATTTTTTATTTTAAGATGACCTGGGAGGTGTAAAGGCCGTGCGAGGGGGGTGTTTGCTGCAGAGCTGCGCGGGGAGGGACCTGAGCATCTCCCTGCGTCAAAGCGACTTCCCAGCCGGGGCAGAGCGAGTTTTGGTTCCCCCTTGAGCCCCGGGTAGCTGCCGTGGCAGGGCCAGCCCAGCCTGGATCGGGGCGCTCAGCCCTCGCCGTAGCCGGTGGTGGTGGGGACGGCGCGGTTTCACTTCCCTGCAGCGGGCGGGGAGGGCGAGGCGAGCGCCCGGCCCTGCCGAGCTCGGGGTGCTGGGTGCCACCAGCCCCGCCGCCATGGCCTGGGCTGGGGAAGGCGCCGGGCAGCTCGCAGGTAAGGTCCCCCGCGCGCGTTCGAGGACGCGATGGACTCGGTGGGCTCACACGCGGCCGGGCGTCCCCGCACGCTTCGTGGCAGGGTGGACTGGGGTGTCCCCTGCGACCATCACCC
The DNA here is from genome assembly GCF_018139145.2 of Gymnogyps californianus. Classification (NCBI taxonomy): domain Eukaryota; kingdom Metazoa; phylum Chordata; class Aves; order Accipitriformes; family Cathartidae; genus Gymnogyps; species Gymnogyps californianus. The sequence goes on from NC_059474.1 coordinate 431,490, forward strand.
TGGCCTCTGGGCACCACCGGCTGAACGTGACGGTTTGCAGGGGGTGAAACCAGCCCCGAACCGGGCCTGGAGAGGGATTTTCTCCGCTCAGCCCTGTGTTGCGGAGGGGCCGATGAGCGGTGGGTTGTATTTAGATGGACTGCCAGCTCCCAGGCATGATGTGCATCTGCCCGCCCGTCTGTCTGTCTGTCTGTCTGTCTGTCCCTCTGCCGCTCCGGGCTGTGGGAGGTGCCCGTCCCGGCTGCCAGCTGCGGTTTAGGGCTTTTGCTGGCGTTTGCATGCTTGCACAGCTTCACCTTGCAAGAGCCGAGGCCACGGGGCAGCAGCGCCGTTTGCCCAGCCCGAGCCCCACGGCTGGCCTGGGGGTCCCGGCACAGGGGTCCCGGCGAAGGGTCCCGGGGCCTTTGCTCGGCAGCACGCCCGTCCTGTGGGTCCCGCGGGGACCCCCAGCCCTCGCAGGCGGTGTTAAGGTCCCGGCAGCGGAGGCTAGATTACAAATGGGGACGGGATTTAGATTCCAGAGCGCATTCCCCACTGGATTAGGTCTGTGATGGGAAGGGTGGGAGGCAGGTGCCGGATTCCAGCCGTGACGCACCACAGCCCCTCGGGGAGCTGCCCTGGGGGGAGCTGGGGAAGCAGCTGCCCCCCCCCAAGCCCCCCAAGGATGGGGGGACCCCAGAGCACCTGGGGACGAGGAAGCCCCTGTCCAGCTGGGGTGCGTCCCCAGTCCTGACTGCTGGGGACTACCAGTCCCCCCAGGGACTGCCCCCAGGGACATGCTCCCCAGTACATGCCTGTGTGCACTCAGTGGGGGTCTCGCACCCCCCGGACCAGTCACCCCAGTGCCACGGAGCTGGCTCGACGGGGGGAAGCTCGGTGGTGCGGGGACTGTCCAGCCCCCCGTGTCACCCCAGTGTCCCCCCCATGCCCGCCGGCACCAGCCGAGCCCAGCAAGGGCACAGCTCTGCGGTGGCACCTCTCGGGCGAGCAGCGGCCAAGGGCTCGCCGGGGCAGCAGGATGCTCTGGGATGGCTTTTCCCTCGCCCAGAATCGCTCACCGGGATTTTTCCCGGCTGTGCTCCCACCTCCTCCGAGCAGCCCCTTTACTCCGATGCCCTCCGCTCCTTTGCTGCCGCCGTTAAAGAGCTGGTTGCTGTCGGGTCGGATTTTTGCAGGCTGTTCCTCCCGCTCCAGGCTGTCCGGCCGTACGGACTTTCCCATTTTCCTTAGGACAGGCGACTCCAGCGGCCACGGAGGCATCGCCGGCCCCGCCAGCCTGCGGCGTGAGGGTGCTCAGCCCCTCTCCTCGCAGAGCGGCACGAGGCTGAGAAAAGCAAAGGGATTGAAACCCCTCCCGGGTTTCCACCTGCACTGGTGACATTCTGCCATGCTTTTGGTTCCCCTGCAGCCATCCTGGAGTCAGAAAGCAGCGAGGAGGAGGAGGAGGAGGAGGAGGAGGAGGAAGAGGATGAAGAGGCAGCTATGGTGCAGGTATCACTCACAGGCTGATTTTCTGTTTTATTTCTTCCTCCTGCCCATGTAACTCCGAGGTGATGAAGGGCTGGTCCCCCCGTCCCCTCGCCTCCAGCCGCGGCTGTGTGCCATGGTGCCAGGGTGCTGATCTCCGGGGTGTCATGGTCACAGCGTCCCCAGCGTGGCTGGCAGCATCTGGGCGGCTCAGGGCTCACCGTGACCCGGTAGCACTGTGCCAATGCAATGCTGTGCCAATGCAATGCTGTGCCAACACAATGCTGTGCCAATGCATTGCCGTGCCAATGCAATGCCGTGCCAACGTAATGCCATGCCAATGGAATGCCACATGCGCGTCTCTCTGCCAGCAGCATGCACCCCTCGGCCAGGAGGTGGACGAAGCAGAGGAGCGGCTGGCTGAGCTCGAGCAAGGTGAGCCCTGTCCTACCCCGGTGTCACGTCCCAGCACGGTCCTGTACGGGGACTTGGGGGTGGCTTCAGCCCTTCACTGGAGCCAGCGGTGATGGTGTCAGTGGGATGGTCAAGTGGGAAAATCCCTGTCGTGGTGCAGGGCCGGGTGCCGTCCCCGGTCCTGGGTGACCTGGCAGGGCTCTGCCAGCTGCTTGGCAGGGGTGACTGCGGGCAGGGAGGTGGGCAGGGTGCCAGCCTGAACCCGGCCTCCGCCGCTGCCAGCATCGCAGGCGCTGCTGGCCGAGCTCTCGGCGCTGGAGACGGAGTTTGAGATCGAGAGGACGTGCCGGCAACAAGCTGAAGCCTACGCAGCCCAGGTAGAGGCGGGCAGCGTGCCCCTGCCGCCGTTCCCCCCCAGCACCCCGGTGCCTGCAGCCCCTCGCTGTGGGTGCAAGGGTGCCAGTTCATCCCCCCCCGCACACCCAGCTCGGTGGGTGCAGTAGAAACCCCAATGCAGGGTGTGTGTGTGTGTGTGTGTGTGTGTCTCCATCCCACCCCAGGTGAAGCAGGAGAACAAGCAACTGAAGCGGCTCAGCCTGGCCCTGACGGCCCCCCCGGCCCTGCCCGAGGAGGTGCTCCCCGAGGAGGACCCCGACCCTGCCCAGCGCTACGGGCAGCAGCTCGAGGGTGAGCCGGGTTGGGGGGTCCCGGCCCATCCCCAGCCAGAAACAGCGAAGCCAGAGGCAAAGCACCGGCCCCTGCCCGGCTGCCCCGTCCCGGTGTCCCCTAAGCCTGGCTCAGCCTGGCCCCGCGGTTTTAGGTTGTGCCTGGGCCTTGTTCCGGGTAAACAACAAGAAAGCGATACTGAAATCAAATGAAAAAGGTGAAATGAAAGTGCCGTTGCTCACGCTTCCTCCTTTCCCATCCTGTTTTCCCATGTCAGCAATTTCGGCTGCGTTTGCAGCCTGATGCTCCATCTGCCTGGGGGTCCGGGGGATGCACCCCTTGGGAGAGATGCACTGCTCGGGGGGATGCACCCCTCGGGGGGATGCACTTCTGGGGGGGCCGATGCACCCCTCGGGGGGATGCCCCACTCCAGCCAAACCCTCCATGTTCAGGTGATGCTGTGACTTTGCCCGTGGGCTGACCCTTGGGGGACGCTCGGGGGCAGCTTTGGGTGGGGAGAAGGGTGCTGAGTACGGCCCCCGGTGTCCTGTGGGATGCTGTTCCATCCCACTGCCACAGCTGTGTCCCTCTGGGTCACCTCCCAGAACCAGCTTCCAACAGGGTCACTGGTGACACGGCCAGGATGGGGGTGAGCTGGGGAGGGGGTTGCTGCAGCCCCACGAGCTGGGTCCTCAGCAACCAGCTCCGGGAGGGCTGTGGGCTCATTTCCCAGCCCTCGCTCCCCCTTTTCCCAGCCCTCGCTCCCCCTTTTCCCAGCCCTCGCTCCCGCTTTTCCCAGCCCTCGCTCTCCCCTTTGCTCCCAGACCTGCAGGAGAAGATCTCCTGGCTGCTGGCGCAGCGGAAGGACCTCACCATCCAGGTCCAGGAGCTGCAGAAACAGAACGAGGACCTGCAGGACCAGGTACCTCCTGGGACCCCCACTGGGACGCCCTGGCCGAGCAGGACCCCCCCCCACGGCAGGGTCCTCCTTCATCACCCTCCTTCTTCCTCTCCTTCCCTGGCTCCTTCTCGTCCTTGTAGCTCCTTGCTGAGCTCAGGACAGGTTTTTTGGGAGGATAGACTCCCTTGCTGTCTCCCTGATGTCCCGGGGAGGGGGTGTGGGGTGGGGACAGCCGGAACCCCCCCGGCTGAGCCTGGGGCTGAGCGGGGGCTTGTCCTGCTGCAGCTGGAGATGGGGCAGGGGGAGCGGCAGCGCCTGCGGGCAGCCCTGGGCACCAGCCAGCGGGCGCTGAAGTCCTTCAAGAGAGGTGAGTTGGGTGCTGGGTCCCCACGGCCATGTCCCCTCCCCGTCTCGCTGCACCCCGGCGAGCCGGCGAAGGAGAAGCTGGCAGCTCCCCGGTGCCACCAGTGCCACCCAGTCCGGTGAACCGGTGAAGCCAAAGGCAACGGTGCAGCACTGGGAGCTGCGGCCGGATTGCCGGGACGTGGGTGTCCCCGTCCACGGGAGGTGGCTGTGCCGAGGCCCCTGCGGTGGCACGCACCCCCGTGCTGGCGTCGGCCCCCCGCCCCGAGCCCCCGCTCTCCCCGGCAGTGTCCCAGATCGTCACCCAGGATTACTGCGAGGCGGTGCAGCAGCTGGAGCTGGAGCAGGACCTCCGCCTGCACGCCGAAGCCTTCGCCCACGAGGTGTGGCTGGGCCCCGGGTCACCCTGCCCATGGGTGCTGGGGAGGGGGGGGACAGGCACCCACGGGGGGTGGGAGAGCGGGGGGAGCTGCTTGCTCTCAGCATTCCTCGATGCAGACACCCCGATACTCAGCCCACCGCTGGCTTAGCCCTGGATCCCGAGAGGATGCGGATGCTCCCGGGCACCCGTCGCGATCCCCTGGGATGAGATTGGATGGGTTTTGCTCCCAGCCTCCCCGGAAAGGGTTTTTCTCTCGCCAGGGTGAGCCCGGGGGCTCGGACCCTCCCTCACCCCCGTCCCCCGTGGGCAGATGCTGGTGCAAAAGAAGGAGGCGAACAGGCAGAGCACGATCCTGCTGCAGAGCGCGGGGCCCAGCGCCCAGCTGCTGGCGGCACTGCAGGAGGTGGGACGCCTGACCCGGGCGCTGGAGGAAGCCAGGCAGGAGCAGCAGCAGCGGGTGAGGAGCTGTCCCCAGGGGTGGGTGACACGGGGGGGGGGGGGGGGAGCAGGGCTGGGGCACAGCGTGGCTCCAGGGCTGGTGGTGGCTTCCCCTGGGTGCGGGAACCGGCTGCCATCAGGATCAGACCCCTCCGTCACCTCTCCCTGCCCATCCTGTGCTGTGTGCCGAGCCCGGAGAGGCTGTTTTTCCATGGATTTCCACTATCACATTTTGGGTGCCAGGGAGAGGGTCCCACAGTCGTGGGACCCCCCCCACACTGGGGCTAGCACCCCCCCAGCCCACCGGGCTGCCGTCACCCAGCCGAGAATTGCCCTGAAATCAGCCTGAAGCTCCTTGCAAGCTGCCAATTTGCAGGGCTGCGGAGCAGCCACATCCCTGGCAGGGATGGCACCGGGGTTCCCCAGCTCCTGGGTTGCACCCGGCTCCCCCTGACCCCCCGTTCCCGCAGGTGGAGGAGCTGGAGGAGCAGCTGGGAAGGCGGCCGGAGCCGGAGGAGCTGGATCTTGCCCGATCTGCTCTGGCTGCGGCGGAGGATGAGAAACTGCAGCTGAGGAAGCGGCTGCAGGAGGCTGAGAGGCGGCTGGCGGAGCTGGAGGAGGAAGGTGGGTGCCTTCACCCCTGCCCGATGCGGGCAGGAGCCCGCAGCGGTGCCAGAGGGATGCCCGCGGCACTGCCTGCCCGTGGCCGGGGTGGGCTCAGGCTCCGAGGGGCACCAGCCCCAACCGCACCCCGTTGCAGTGGGGTCGCTGCAGGAGAAGCTGGCCCAGGACCCACTGCCGCAGAGCCAGACCCCTGAGCCGGCTGCGCCCACGCCACCGCCACCACCGCCGCTGCCACCGCCCGCACCCGCTGTCCCCGTGGAGTAAGTGACAGGGCCGGACATCCCGGTCACAGAAAGCAGCTCCGGCAGCCCGGGGGCTTCCAGCTTGTCTCTGCCGTAGCAAACAAGCCGGGCTGGGGGCAAACCCTTCTCCGCCACCTCCAACCCCACCGCTCTCGCCCGCCGTGCCAGGCTGTCCCCAAGCCGTGCCCGGGCATCGTCCCCGGCAGGAGGTGCATGGCGTGGGGTGGGGGGAGAGGTGGCCGCAGGGGCCAGACCCCAGCGGGATGTTGGGGAGGGTGAGGGGGGCCTGGCTGCGGGGCGGGGGAGGCGGTGGGCACGCTGGGCATCGCCTCTGGCTTTTTGGGGGCGAGGGGGGCAGCTCGGCCGGGCTCTCACCTCCCCTCTCCCTTCCAGCCCGCTCTCGGCCATCAGGCAGAGGAAGGGGCTGGCAAACCTGCAGCGCAGTAAGTGCCCCCACGCTGCCCGCTGCGCCCCGGGGGGGGTCCTGGTGCCATGGGGGGGGGGGGTCCCCTGGCAGTGCCACGGGGATGGGAGAGTCCCTGGGAGGGGGAGGACGGGGTTCCTCCAGGGACAGAGCTTTGCCAGTGCCGCACTGGTTCAGGCGTCTCCCATCCATCCAAAAGTGTTGGTCCGAGGTCCCATTGTGGGGTGACGGGCACCCTGCCAGCCCCCCCGCTCCCCAAAGGAGGGTGCTCGGGCCCCAGCACCCCTGTCCTGCCTGCCACGGGTGGGAGGTGAGCCCTGGCAGGGTTGTACCCGGCCCTGGGTCACAGCCAGGTTTGGCCTCGTGAGAGGGACCCTGGGCATGGGGGGGGGGGGGGCTGCTGCAAGGGAGGTGGCAGCTCCCCACCCCAGCAGGGACTGAGCCCTGTCACGAGCGCGTGGGGTCTCAGCGCGGCGCTCCCTGCGCAGGTAAGCCAGAAGGTGACGATGCTAAAGCTCGAGCCGTGCAGGAGATGATGGAGCGGATAAAGAATGGGGTGGTCCTGAGGCCCGCGAAGGAGCGGGTGCCCCTGGGCCAGGTAGGCAGGGACCTGGGCTCGGCCGCTGCCAGACACCCCCCATCCCGTGGGGGAATGTCCCCGGGGAGCCCCGGGACTCGGGGCGGGTTTGGGGAGCATCGGCAGCCCCAGGGAGCTGCAGGGCTGGCAGGATGCGACTGCATCTCCTCCCTCCCCTCCCGCAGGGTCCGGCGGTGGCCGGGAAGCGGAGGAGCACGGTGCTGGAGCTGCAGGGCATCCTGGTGAGCAGCCGTGTCCCAAGGCGGGGGGGGGGGTGTGATGCCAGGCCATCGCATGGGGACACAGATGCCATTGTCCCCAGCTGCATTGGGACTGCGTCGGGGCTGTCCTGGCTGGCCAGGAGCGTGGCCCTGGGGGTCCCAGCGCCTGGATGTGACCCCCTCAGCATCTCGGCTGCATGCGGTGTTCCCTAGGGTGCCATGAGGAGGGCGAGCAGGAGGCCCAGCGGGCGGCAAAGCAGCCTGAAGGGCAAGGACAGGCAGCTGGAGTCCATCTTGCAGCGGCGGCGGCGGGCGGTGGATGCCTCCGCACCCTCGCTGCCCGCCCCGCCCCCGGCCCCCCGCAGCAGGACCACGAGGATGCTGGGGCTGCGGGGAGGCCGGATCCCGGTACGGAGTAGGGCTTGGTGGGGAGGGGACGCAGGGGCTCGGGCTGGATGACCGCCCTGGAGCGAGAACGTCCCCAGGGACCGGCGCAGAGGTGACACCCACTCGTGTCCCCTCACTGTCCCGCTGCTGGCCCGACGGATGCTCTGCGGTCCCCTCCCATCACCGTTCCCGGTGACAAGCTGCTGGGCGCTGGCATGGGTCCCCACGGGCTCTGCTCTTGCTCTCGCCCCGCTCCACATCTCCTTGCCGTCTCTCTGTCTGTCTGTCTGTCATTCCCCAGGGAACAAGGACATCGGCACAGCTCCATCCGGGCGCTCACCGGGGAGCGGGGACGGGGTCCCGTTCAGACCCCGGGCGATGGGTGGCCTCCCCAGGAGCCGGCCCCTCGCCTGCCTGGTCAGAGGCAGGGGGGAGCCAGGGTAGAGGCAGCTGCCCACTGCGCTGCCCTTCGCCCAGCGCCGCCGGAGCCGCACGGCCATGGCGGAGCGAGGAGGGGGCACGGGGACGGCCGCTGCAAGCTTTCACCCTCGTTTTCCAGCAGCTTGCATAGTCTTGTGCTTTAATTAAAGCGAGGTGACACTGGGTCCCTGCACGCTGCGTTGTCACTGGAGAGGCGTGTTTGCTGGGCGAGGGGGTGGCAGCGGGACGGGGCTGGGGCTGGGACTGGAGCTGCTGCAAACTGGTCCTGGCAAAAGACCTCGTGGGACCAGAGCGGGGCACCCACCCTCCTGCCACCCTAGGGTGCCCGGCAGCTGGGCAGGGACGCGTGTAACGTGGCACTTACCAGCTTCGAGGAGAGATTTGCATCTCCCCTCACCTTTGCAGTCTGAAGTCTCCACATTTAAGGAGGTAAATGGTGCCCAGACCCCGAAACAAAAGGACTTTGACTTGTGTCAGGGCAGAACACGCTGCCGTGTCCCGTGTCCCCCTATGCCGTGGTCCCGGCCCTGCTCTGCCAGAGATGCCCAACCATGGCACGGGCAGCCGCCGCACACCGGCGGTGCTGGCCAGGGGGGTGCGAGACCCCTCTCGGTGCCACTGGAGCCCCGGGGAAAGCTCTGAGCCCCGACCGGCAGCACGGGGGGCTGGGACCCCCACAGTGACCCTCCTCTGCAGCTTTTGTCTCTTGCCTGGGACCCCAGGGAGCGAGAGACCTAAACCTCCTGCTTCTGGTGAAGGAAAACCCCCAGAGCCCTGAAGGTCTCGGGTTTTCCTTTGGAGGCTGGCTGCGCTGTCGCAGCCCCCCCCAGCTCTCCCCAGCTCCCCCCGATCCCACCGGCAGCCCCCGCCGGGGGAGCCCCATCTCCGCTGGAGAGGTTCAGCCCCAGGGAGGGCTCACGGGGCGCCGGTGGGGCCACGCTCTGCACCCACATTGCCGGGGTGGGGGGGGTTCAGGTTCAGGCTGGCTGTTCCTGAGTTCCCAGGGGAGCACAGTCCGGTTGAATCCATGTCTCCCGGTACCCTGATGTCGGGGAGCGCCTGTGATCCAGCGTTCCCGGGCTTCTCCCAACAGCTCAGGGGTGAACGGTCCCTCCAGGCATGCAGCTCCGAGGCTGGGGTCCCCAGAGAGCTGGCAGAGCCTTAGTTACTCGAAGGGATGATGCTCTTAAGCCTATGCTTGTTTTTAAGCATCGGGGTCCGCAGGAGATGGGGCTCCCCTCGAGCTGCTGGCTCCAACGCTACCGAGCTGGTCCCAGAGATTTGCTGCTCCGCAGGAGCTGTCACGGGGGGGCTGTGGGGCTGGCCCCAGCCCAGGGAAAAGCGTCTCTGTATTTAGGTAAGCGGAGGTGAAGAGCACGGATCTGCTCCACGGGGTCACGCTCCCAAGCACCCGTGGTCTCAGGCCACCCATGGGTGCGCCCTGCCCAGCCGATGTGCCCCCTCCCGTCCCCTCGCCCCGCCGCAGCCTGTTGCAGCGGCGTTTCGGGTGCTTTAAGGCAGTTCTTCACGCGCAGCAGCGAAGTGAACGGCTTTGTACAGCCGAGCTTTGAACTCACCCACCGCAACTTTACCAGCGGGACCCCTGGCGATGCTGGAACGTACTGGGAGATGGCGGGGGGGGTCAGCACTGCTGGGATGTGGGGGTTTAAGGGCCGGTTTCAGGGGCAGCGGTGCTGCTCCCAAACCATCCCTCCCTCCATCCCAAGGAGCTTTCAAGCCACAGCTCTTCCTTTTAAATCCAAAGAAGAAAAGCATTAATTTAATCGTGGTTTCGCCAGCTCTGCCGCTTTGTCGCAGGCAGGCGATGCCAGGCGGGGGAAAGCAAGCGACAGCATCCTCCTCTTAACTAGCCGCTTAACTAGCCGGGGCAATTCCCTTTCTCCTCTCAGGGCTGAGTTTTATTGCAGACAAATTGTGGAGTTCAGGTCCTGAGCTCGCGGCAGGGAGGACGGGCTGGGTCCGTGCTGGAACCTGGGAGAAAACAGAGCTGCCGGCGGGGGCTCAGCCATAGGCATCCCCCCAGTTTTTGGGGGGAAGCTGGTGAGCCCTCAAATGTCCCTTCCCCGGGCAGAGGGGCCACCCCTGCCTTTGGACGATGCTGCAGTGATGTGGAGGGTGTCAGGTCACTTGTGTGGGCTCAGGCCCCTATAGAAGCAGGCACATACGTCTGGCATCCCCTATAGAGGGCTAAGCCAGGGCTGCTCGGCCCGGGCCGACAGGCAGGATGCAGGCAGGACTCTTTCTTTCTTTTCTAAACAGTTTATTCGGTTGGGTGTCAGAGCAGTCGGGGGCAGCCAGGACCGTGGCTGCTCCCCAGCGTCCCCCTTCCACGCCGCGTCTCCTTCCAGGAGTTAATTATTCTCCCCGTTAAAAACGCAACCCTTCGTGGCAGCCTGGATTGACGTACCTTCCGCTTCCAGCCAACGATCTCGTGACGCCTTTTTGCAATAACTAAAGAGCCGTCCGGGATCAGACTAAACGAAGGAATAAGGATGTGCCAGGAAACCCGCTCGGCTGGCCACGGTGGCACGGGAGAAAGGGCGAGCTGTTTGCTACGCAGCCGAGGAGGGGAGAGGTCCCTTCCCGGGGGATCGGCGGTGGCTGCGGTCCCCCCTGTTCCCCAAGGACAGCCAGGACAGGTCACTGTATTACAGCACTCCATCTCTCTCCTTTTTTTTTTTTTTTTTTAAATACATTTTCTTCCTCGTTCTCAAAGGCGTAGACAACTTGAACTGAAATATTTAAGGCGAGGAGCTTATCTTTCCAATTACCAAATGTTTCTCGTCCTGGCCTTTCGATTCTCCAGGCACCTGAGGGCTGCCATGTGGAAAGCAGACAAGGAAAGGCTGCTCGCGAGACGTACGAGCTCACCAGACTAAAGGATGAATGTCAGCTTGTTGAACAGATCCTCTTACTGGAAAAGAAGGCAAGAACCGCTGGGACCACAGCGCTGGGACCAGTTCAGAAAGCCCAGGGAGGCTGGAGCCAGGCTGCGCCCCCCCTGCTCCTTCCTTCCCCGGCCAAAGCTGAATTTCTCCAAATCCAGCTTTTCGGGTGATTCTCGCTCACGGCAAGGGACCCAGCACCACTCAGCTCTCGCGTTTCGATCCCTGCCGAATTCGGCCTCCCCGGCTCGGCGCCGTCGGGGGAAAACGCCGCGGCCCGAGCGCGGTTACTCATCGGCAGCCTGCCCTTTCCCAGCGCCGCGCTGCCTGCGCTCTGCCCGCTCCCTATCGAGTGAATTCCTCTCCCCTGATTACACCCTCCAAACACCCATGAAAATCAATGCCGGCTCCGCTCCCACGGGACGGGAAAGCCGTGCCCAGCCGGCTGTTACCGTCCCCAAGCCGCCGGAGCCACCGCAACCGGGGGAGAGCTGCCGAGCAGGCAGAGAAGCTTCGGAGGGCAGCTGCGTATTAATATACATGACTCTTAAATACTTCATCAAAGTGGTAATTCACACTTCTTTTTAAGCTGGAGCTTCTTGCAAACCCTCTGCGGGTGGACTCCGGAGCATCCTTGCCTCGTCCCTGTGAATAACGAGAGATTTTATATCTTATTGACCACATATCCCGGGCTCCCCACGTTTCAGGGCAAGGAATGGGGTTTTTTGACCCAAGCCGGGCTCCTGCGAGAAGCTGCGTTTTCAGGAGCCAGCCCCAAACCTCTCTGCTTACGGCAGGAGCCGAGAGCCCAGCCGGGGAGCCGAGCGCCATCCTCGCAGCCCCCGCAGCCTTACCTTCTCCCCACGCAGCCGTAGCCTTCGGGGGGGGCTTTTTTCTGACGCTCGCCTTTTAAATATTTATAGGGTTTCGCTCGCTATCATCCAGTTATGCGACTTAAGTGAATCTGGTTCAGCGCGAAGAAATGTGTGTCATTAACATCTTAAACACCCGACGATCGCAAGCAGGAGTCGGGGAAAAATGGACTTGTCATCTGGAAAAATACAAAGCAATCTGCCCTCGCTTTCTGGCTAAGTGAATGAGAAAACGAGGATTCAAATGATGTGGCAGAAGGGACGTTAAAGCTACTGATCTTCCCCAGTTACATCCTATCCACTGGTTCGGTGGCAGGAGTCCTGGGGCTCAGCTTTTACTGCTGTACCCCGCAGCAAGAGCCCTCCATCGCGCCCTGCTCTCCCCGTCGCGGCAGCGACGGCTCTCGAGGACTTTTCCATCACGTTCAGAGAGATAAAAACAAAATTTAAAACCCAACCCGAAGCTGGCGAAAGGGCCCCGGCGTGGGCTTCGCCCCCGGCCAGCGGATCTCGCCTGCCCTGGCCCATCTGGCTGCGCCCCGGGCGATGGAAACTGTTAAAGACAGTTTGGAAGAGAGCTGTGAACACACATCCAGGAGCTTCCCGGCAGCCTGCCGCCCCCTCCCCGCTGCCACCCCCAGCGCTGCCGGCGTCCGCCTCCCTCCTCCACGGCTAGAAATCTATTTTTCAGCCTAAATTTGGTCAAGCTTAAACCCATCCGTCAGGGAAGGGAGCGAAAGCATCCGGGCTCGTCCCGCTGGCACTGAGCCGGGGCAGGGGACGGAACGCGGGCCCGGCGTCCCCCACCCTGTGGCCTTGAAGCAAAATTACAGCACATCACCCGAGCCGGGGAGCAGCTTTTCCAGGAGCTTCCCAGCGCTACGGGCAAGGCTGACGGTTTTCTCCCACTCCGCTTTGCTTTCAGTGCTTTTACCTTCATTTCTCTGACTGCCCGATAACAAAGAGCTCTGTACCGAACGCAGACACCTCCTGCTAACCCCTCTCGGCGATTAGCATCGCCCAAGGCCTCCGCGATGTGCCTTCTTGCAGCCCTCCGGTCCCCTCGACAGCTCGCTCGTCCTCCACTATTTCTCTAAAAACGTAAAAAACAATCAGCCCGCACAGAGGGCGATTTCCTCGGGCGACACCGACTCAACGCGGGAGCCGAACGCTTGTGAGCCGGAGGGCCGCCGCCGCCGCACCCGGCCCCCTCCGACAAGCCGAACTTCACCCACGGCCTTTATCAGACAAGCAGCTCTCAAACAGAAACCACACTTCTATTAAATCAGCATCAAAACACGCCAGCGTTAGCGGGCCCTGAACAAACCCAGGGGCAGGGAGGGGGTGCGGCGGGACCGCGTGCCTCGCCTTCAGCCGAACTAGCCACGAAATGAGCCACTTTCCTCAGAAACTCCTCAAAAAGCCTTCCTGAACCGCGAAACCGCGCTGCCGGGGCGTTCCTGCGCCTCCAGCCATGCACAGCCCTGGCTCCTGCCTAGCACGGGGAGATCGAGTTCTGGCGGAGGCTGAAGGTGACCAACAACGAAGCAAAAAAGGGAGAGGGGGGAAAAAAAAAAAGAGGTTTTTTATGATTACAAGGAACAAGAACAAAGGGCTCACCTCCTCCTCAGTACGATCATTTTTTTTTCCCCCTTTAGGAAAGGAGGGAGGCCTGGTGAGGTTAGCAGCACTAGGAACGCCACGCAGATGACACCCAAGGGAAGCCGAGGCGACTCGCTCAGCGTCTCGCTCCCCTCACGCCTACGGAGCGGAGCATCGCCCTCCGTGAAACGGCTTCCCGGGGCCTCACTCAGCCGGCCGGCACTGCCGCAGCATCCCGGCCACTCAGGGAGGCTTCCAACAAAACCAGAGAAGAGAAAAATGGATATTTCCAACATTAAAATCAAACAAAAAGCGATACTGAGTCCTTCCAGGTTACCTCCCCACAGACACGGAGCGCAGGGAGAGGCGCCCGCCCTCACGTTCCCCTCCCGACACGTGCTGCGCAGGGAGATGCTGGCATCCTCCAGCACTGGCAGGCTCCTGGCGGGAATACGTAGGAGTTCGACAATTTGGTTACTTTATTCTCTTTTTTTTTTTTTTTTTTTAATTAATGGCTCTGTGTAAACCTCAGTTAAACGTCACGCGCGTTCTGCTGCCGCGCCGAGGGAACTGTTCCCCCACAGCCAAACTACACCACGCGCAAACTCCGGGCTTTCAACCCCAGCAGATGACAACGTCTCCCAGATCTCCGAGCAGGGCGGGCAGCGCCGGGGCAGGGGCCGGACCCTCCTCGCGCTCGGCTGGAGCCAAACATCCTTCTTGCACGCAGTCCCGGGGGATCAGCGGAGCTGTATAAAAAGACACGAGCCCTCCCCGCGCGTCTGTCCAGCGCTGCTGGCACCTCCGGTTGTTGCCCAGTTTATAGGTTCCTAGCCAAATCCCTTCGAGAGGCATCGAGGAGGGTTCGAGGGAGGCCTGGGGCCGGTGCTGCCTCGCAGCCCTCTGCACAGTTTGGGTCTGCCCTGCTCCTTCACCGCAGTCGACGCCGGCTGCATCCGGGGCTCAGTAAATCTTCTGTCGGCTGGGCAGGATGGCCTCCTTGATGAAAGAGAAGACGAGGAGGATGCCGGAGCGCTTGCCCCTCTTTCCCTTGGTGAAGTAGTTGGAGACCACGTCGTCTGCGGAGAGGAGGGAAGAACAATCAAACACAAAGCCCCTGACGGCCACGGGAGCCCTGGGACGGATAGTTTGATTTCAGGGCGATGCACGAGCTGCCTTTAAAGCACGGAAGTTTCTGGTTTGCTCACATCTAGCCTACCTGGGTGCTCCCGCAAGCCACTGACGGGGAGCCCAGATCCTGAGCTCCCTTTCTGGAGCTGTAGGAAGAGTGCAGGGAAAGCGACCGGGCCCCAGGACTGAAGAGGTGCAGGAGGTAAAGCCGGAACAGCCCTCCACTCTGCTCGCCCACCCCTCACCCTGTAGAAGCCCCCCTCTTTTCCTGCCTCGGCTTTTGGAAAGGGTTTACCCGGCCAGCTGCCCCCCTTCCCCGCTCTGGGCGGAGGGAACGGGGCAGGGGGGGGTTGTTGAGCACAGCCCCTGTCAAAAACCAGCGGGCGTCTGGCCGGGCCTCGGGAGCGCTCACCTCCGGGCTGCACGGTGGAAGGCAGGACGTTCTCTCCGGCCGACAAGGAGACGAAAAAAGCAAAAGGAATTAACCACAGGCAGAACGTGAAGTAGGCGAGAACCTGCGGGCAGAGCAAGGGAAGCAGTGAGAGCCGAGTCGCAACGTGCTCGGTGGCCTTTCACAGGCTGACTTCGGTCTGGGCTGACACCCACGAGTGCTGCCTCAGCCCCAGCTCCCCTACGATACACCCCAAGTTTCTAATACACCCCAAGTTTCTACCTGAACCCCTCGAGAGAAAGGGCACTGAAGGGAAAGAACCGCAACTCAACCTCTCCCAAGTCCTCTCCAAGGGTGCTGAGATAGCGTCGCCCTGCGAAGCTTATAAGGGGATAAAATTCACCCAGCAACTTCCACGGAAGGACAGGGCGCGCAGGAAAAGCCCTTGCTGCTGTCCTACGCGCCGGAAAACCTTTACTGCTCCCCAAAACCAGAGTTTTAAAGAGCACGATTAAACAAGCAGGAAATTGGCTGTGCTGTTAGGATTAATTAAATCCTCTTCACACCCTCCAGGGACTAAAAGGAAGAGTCAAGACCTGGGCTTGCTCCTCCTGCCCCGGGGCAGGACGCTGGTGTAGCACGAGGAGTCGGCGTTCGGGGGAGCAGCCGCTGCGGTTTGGGGAGAGCTGAGCCGAGAGGCGCCGAGCTGCCGCACCAGCCACCTTGTGCACGCAAGTGCCGGAGAACCGTTAAATTTCATAAAAAGGTGGTTGGTTTTTTTTATTTCGGTGGAGGTTTTTTTGTTTGTTTTTAAAATTTGCGCTAAGCGGCAGCTACTGTTGGGCCCAAACAAGCCCCTTTGTGAACGCGGGCCTTCGTCTTGGCAGGCGCGAGGGTGGTGACGCAGAAGAACTGGCACGTCAGAGACATAAAAAGAATGAGGAGCAATTATGCCGAAAGGGAAGCGATTTGTGGTTAGTTAAAAAAAAAAAATTAAAATAATATTATTATCCACTTTTCCTAGTTTTCAGCATTTCAGGGAAAAAAAAAAAACCATCTGTGCTTAAGATTCAATATTTCTTCTGCCCTTCAGCTGGCTGAGAAAGCCCCAACCCGAGCAAAGAAACCGCAGCTTCCCTGGTACTTCTGAGGGAACGAGCACAGGAACCCCCAGGGAAGGTCTGCGAAAAATATCCTCAGTGTCTCTTACTGCTGAGCAAAAAACCGGCATTTTCCTCTTCCCTCCTCCCACCAGCAGCTCCACGCTGGCTGGAAGAGCACGGATCGACTCCTTCCCAAAGGTCTCTCACCTCAGAGAACAGGTAATACTCCTCGGCGAAGTACTGGAACGCTAAGTAGTGATTGAATATAACCAGCACTGCCAAAGAAAAACACAGCAAAGTCAGTCTCCAGCCTGGAAGAAATACCATCGGCGTATTCCAAGCCCCCGAAAGCGGACATACGCCTCCGCTGCCGCAGCCCCTGCAAGGAGCAGTTCCTCCCTGTCACGCGTCCCCTTCCCCGCAGCCCCTGGAATCCCCGGAATCCCGCCGTTGCTAAAATATTTTCACACATCTAGTGAGAAACGGTGTGAGCAGCCAGAGTGTCCCCCCCCCCATCCCAGCTCCAGGTTGTTACTCTGTGCAGCCCGGGTCGAGTCCCTCGTCCCTCTGGTGCTTTGTTCTCCGTGTCCCCGAGGGCACCCTGGGGAGCCCAGCCGGACACTTGCTCATGCTGCGCAGCGCTGAGAGGAGAAGCGAAAAACCCCGCGTCCCCGACAGCTGCTGCGGAGAGAAGCTCTTCTGCCGTCCGGAAACCAAGTCAAGCCGAAACGCGGCCAGGACAGTAGGGTTGACGCCGTCCTCGGCAGCGACAAACGCCACTCAGCTCCGAAGAGGCAGGAATCGGAGCTTGCTTTCGCCTTTTATTTGAGATGCCAAGACAGCAGCCCCAGCCCAGGAGCACCGGGTCAGTAGAGCCCCAGCAAGAGACAGCCCCGACACGAAACGCTGCGACCCCACGCTGCTTTGTCGTCCTCTCCAGCCTAAGAGGAGCCAGATGAGAGTCCAGGTCCACCAGAAAACGCACCTTCTGATCTACGCACCACGGGAAAGCTAGGCTCATTTTCACGTAGCAGATAAAATCCTGCCTACGTGAACGCTTTGAGGAGCAAAGGTACTTTAGTCGTACGCAGACAGCACCCTGAAATATGCATAAGGACTCCAGAAAGTCACGCTGGAAGAAATTTTGCCCGTTTGCTACTTGAGGTGTCACTACAAATCACTCAGAGCAGAGATTTGAAGTCAGATCCATGCACAGGACACTAAAACACGCAGGAGACCCGGCAACTCGCAGCGGGAAGAAACCATTTGACGTACTCAGAGCAGCCAAAAACCAGTGTAATCGGCAGAGCTACCGGCCCACCACCCCAGACCCGGCGGGGAGCTACTCCCAGGTTCAGCCTACGACACAGCTCTGGCCGTTCATCACCCGAGCGCGGCAGACAAACGACTAAGCTGCCCGCTTCGGCCAAAATACGGGCGCTGCTAAATGTAAGTCCCTGCCCGACCCCACACCACAACCCTGCGCCCGCGTCGGCCGCTCAGAAGAGAGGAGAGACCCTCGTGCCCGTCTCGCACCAGGGCTGGGCCAGGCAGGGCCCGGCAGCCCGCAGCCCAGCCGGGGATGGAGCCGCGGCGGCCGCAGACACGGGCTCGGCAAATACCACAGGAAAGGCGCAAACGTGAAAAATAAAAATCCCTGATTTAAGCTCGGCAGTGCGCTTTTTTAACAGGGCTTTCTCCAGTAGCCCTGAGGAATTTCCACATTAATTGCGGACATTCGTCTCAAAGCTTTTCCTTCTCTAAACATCAGCTCCTTGCGACACACACGCACCGTCTCGCACAGCCCAGCCTGACACCAGGCTGTAATTATACACGCCGGGTTTTTTAGTTTCCTTCAAAACCCTCCGGCTTTTTACCAAGACCCAGCAAACACCCAGAACGGGAGGTCTGCAGGGAGGACGCCGAGCTTTGGGACAGC
Source organism: Gymnogyps californianus (assembly GCF_018139145.2). Classification (NCBI taxonomy): domain Eukaryota; kingdom Metazoa; phylum Chordata; class Aves; order Accipitriformes; family Cathartidae; genus Gymnogyps; species Gymnogyps californianus. The sequence continues at coordinate 448,981 of NC_059474.1, forward strand.
CGGGATCTCATTTCCCCAGCGCTGCCGCCTGAATTTGAAGTGGAACCAGCCAGAGGGTGAAGCCGAGGGTGCCCAGGAAAGCCCAGCGTCTCCGGCTCTACTGCCAGGGCACAAAACCGAAGGTGCTTCCCGCACTACCAGGCCCAGCGCACAATTATCGCAGCCGCACCATAAAGCGCGATGAAAAAGTTCCGCAGAAAGCTCAAAGTCCTTTTAAAAGCCAGGGCAGCTGCAACAGCAAACCCCAAACCTTTGCTGCCACCCAGAGCCCACCCGGTGACGGGGGTGACGAGGCTTCCTCCACCCCAGCACCCGCTCCCACGGGAAGGCGACGGCCCCACTCACCGCAGGACAGGATGAAATTGGAGGACGTCAGGACGATGAAGGGGAAGGTCTGCAGCAAACCGAAGTAGACCAGGTTGGTGAAGAGCCCCACGCCCACCATGAAACCGGGAAAGTGTTCGAAGAGGTAGAGGCCGACCAGCACGGCCGAGGAGAACTGGAAGAGAGAACGGGGGTTGCCCGGGGCAAACACGGGGGTGCAGAAAGCCGGACTGCGGGCAGCTGCGCAGGCAGGAATCCTGCCACGGTCGAGGTGATTTTTAGCGCACTCTGACAGCACCACATCTCCCCACGCGTCTCCCACTCGGCACCATCCCCTTGGGAAAGGTCCAGACGGGAATCCCACCTTGCTGCTGCGGCTCCTGGTAGGACACGCCGCGGCTGGGCCTCGGTTTCCCCAGCCGAGGCGGGGGGAGAGGTGTCACCCGGGAGGGGTTAGGCAGGATCACCCCCTCTCTGGTTAAGCGAGGTGCTGATCGAAGCGGCCCCTGCCGACCTCCCTCCTCGGGAGCCAGAGCTGCCGCGGGGCCAGGGGAAACAGGAGCTTCCCGAGCGCTCGTCCCCTCCGTCCAAAGCCGACGTCCCACGCCACAGCCGCTCCGCCAGCCCCGCTGCTGAGTTCGGCAAGGAGCCGCCCGTTTCCGCGAGCACAGGGACTTACCCAGATCATGTATTTGATTATCCTCCGGGTGACAACCGTGTACTCCTCGATCAGCTCCGCCAGGTAGTACAGCCCAGCAGCTGCGGGAAAAACGCCGGGCTCAGCCCCACCGGCCGGGGCAAACACCGCGGCCTTCAGCCCTGGGGCTCCGTGCTCACCCAGTCCAGGAGAGACTGAAGGGCAGGGGTGCCCCCCCGGCCCCCTCCCCGCAACTCTCTGGGGCACCCAAGGAACCCTCGGGGGTACCCGGGACCCCCAAACTCTGGGGCTTCCACAGGACCTCTGGAGCACTCAGGGGTCTCGTGGGCACCCATGGGGACCTCCCCCCCCCCCATCTCTGGGGCTTCCACAAGATCTCTGGTGCACGCAGGGGTCTCATGGGCACCGGTGGGGACCCCCCCCCATCTCTGGGGCTTCCACAAGATCTCTGGAGCACGCAGGGGTCTCGTGGGCACCAGTGGGGACCCCCCCCCCCATCTCTGGGACTTCCACAAGATCTCTGGAGCACGCAGCGGCCTCGTGGGCACCCATGGGACACCCCCCCCCCCCAATCTCTGGGGCTTCCACAGGACCTCAGGAGCAGTCAGGGGCCTCAGGGGACCCCCAACCTCTGGGGCACCCAGGGCGCCCCGGGACACCCCTGCCGGGCCCGGGCCCCCGGGAAGTGCTGGACCCGCTGCTCCGAACCGGGTTCCAGCAGGAAACCCAGGCTGCTCCCTCCCCGGAGCCACCTCCTTGCCGAGAAACGCACGCCATATCGCGACAGCCGCCGGGAGGAGCCTGCGGCCGGGCCTAGACCCCGGCGCGGCGGTACCCCCGAGGGTCCCGGTCCCCGGCAGATTCCCCCCCGGGCGGCGGGCTCACCGATGGCCAGGGTGACAAAGGCCACCTGGATGAGCAGGGACAGCCAGCTCAGCGCGTAGATGAACCACATGGCGGGGACGGGCCGGGACGGGCCCCGCCGCTCCCGCTTCCTGCTCCCGCTGGGGCGGCGGCGCGCAGGCGCTGACCACGCGGCGCCGGAACAAACGAGATCCGCCTAGCCCGGCCCGCCCCGGCCCGGCCGCCCGGTGCTACAGCGACCCCTGCAGGAGCGGAGGGTTCTCGCCCTGCAGCCGGGGGGGGGGGTGTGTGTGGCCGAACTGCGGGGGGACCCCGAAACGTACGGGGACCCCCCAGAACTGTACAAGGGGTCCCGGAACGCGGGGAGAACCTCGAAACTCCCAGGGACACCCCCAAACCGTATGGGAACCCCCCAAAACTGTACAGGACTCCGAACCATACAGGGACCCCCAAATGGTACAGGGACCCCGAACCGTACAGGGACCCCCCCCAAACCGCACAGGGACCCCCAAAACCGTATAGGGACCCCAAACCACAAAGGGACCCCCCAAACCGCACAGGGACCCCCAAAACCGTATAGGGACCCCAAACCACACAAGGACCCCCCAAACCGCACAGGGACCCCCAAAACCGTATAGGGACCCCGAACCACACAGGGACCCCTCCCAGCTGCAAAAGGATGCCCCAAAACCTCACAGGGACCCCCAGCCACACAGGGACCCCCAAACTGCACATGGACCCCACCAAACCATATGGGGATCCCGAACCATACAGGGATGCCCCGAAACCATTCAGGGACCCCCGAACCACACAAAGACACCCCCCCCCAAACCGTACAGGGACTCCAAACTGCATGGGGACCCCTGAAACTGTACAAGGAACCCCCCAAACCTGTGTAGGGACCCCCTGAAACCATATAGAGACACCCTGCACCTGTATAGAGATCCCCCTCTGTATGTATAGGGACACCTCCCGCAGCTGTATAGGGATCCCCTGCACCTAAATAGGGACCCCCTGTCCAGCCATACAGGCTCCCCCCATCCATAGGGACCCCCTCCGCACCCCTGCAGGGCCCCCTGATGCTGTATAGGGACCCCTGCACCCATTCAGGGATTCCTCTGCGCCCATGTAAGGGCCCCCTCACACTCATGTAGGGACCCCAGCACCCATATAGAGACCCTCTTCACCTGTATAGGAACCCTTGCACCCGTATAGGGACCCCACAACCTGTATAGGGACCCAGAAGCCACATAGGGACACCAGGGACCCCGGCACCAATGTAAGTACCCCTGTATCCATATAGAGACTCTCTGCACCCATATAGAGACTTTCAGCACCCATATAGGGATGCCTACACCTACCTCGGGACCCTGGGCTGGGACCCCAGCACCCATATAGGATCCCTTCCACCTATATGGGGACCCTCCGCATCTGTATAGGGACTCCCTGCACCCCTATAGGGATCCTTGCACCCACATCAGGACGGCAGGCTGGGACCCCCGCACCCATATAGGGACCCAGCACCCTCACACCGGGCGGAATCCTGACCCACTGTGTGTCTGGGACTGACCCCTCCCCACCCCACAGCTCGGGGACCCCCGGGGGGGGACACCCTCAGCCTCTTCCCTCCCCTGCAGCTGCGGTGGGGCTCCACTGGGATGCACTGGGCTGGTACTGGGTTGGTACTGGTCTGGCACTGACCTGCACTGGGCTGGCGCTGGGCTGCACTGGGCGTCACTGGGCTCTGCATCCAGGCCAAGGCTCTTGCTGGAGGCATCCCCTCCTTCCCTTGCACCCCGGGGGGTGCCTGGGACCCCCCCCCGCCCCAGCCCTGCCAGGGCACCCAGCAGCCCCCCGCCCCGGCCAGATCCCTGGGGGAACAACCACCGCGGGGAGAATTTCGGGGTGCCAGTGTGGAAGCCCTCACTGCTGGGTGCTGGGGTGCTCGCTGCGGGGTGCTGGGGTCCTTGCTGCAGGTGCTGGGGGGCTCAGTGTCTCCGGGAGCTCGAGGGGAGAGAGGACAAGCTCATGGGCAGGACCTGTCACGCCTGCACCTATTGCCGTGCATGCACCCACACACATGCACCCATGCGTGCACCCCCCACCCCACCCCTGCACAGCCCCGGGGGGCAGAGGGGGGCAGAGCTGCTGTCCCCCACTCAGAGCCGCTGCTCCCCCCTGCCGGGGCTGGCTGGGGGGTGGGGAGGGGGCTCCGAAGAGCTCTTTGCACCCGCACCTTGCCACCCCGTGCCTGGCATGGCCCGTTTCACGCTCACCTCCCTGGGTCTGCAGCTTTGGGGCATGCTTAGCACGCTCCTGGCAGCCCCCTGCAGCCCCCTGCCTTCCCCTCGCACCCCCCCCTGCATCCCCCTGTGTCCCTCCTACCTCCTCCTGCATCCTCCTGCATCCCTCCTGCACCCCCTTGCATCCCTCCTGCATCCCCCTGGATCCCTCCTGGATCCCTCCTGCATCCCTCCTGCACCCCCTTGCATCCCTCCTGCATCCCCCTGCATCCCTCCCACATCCCTCCTGCATCCCTCCTGCACCCCTTCTGCACCCCCTTGCATCCCTCCTCCATCCCCCTGCATCCCTCCTGCACCCCTTCTGCACCCCCTTGCATCCCTCCTGCATCCCTCCTGCACCCCCCTGCACCCCTCTACCTCCCCCCCTGCACCCCCCATCTCCCCCTGCCTCCGCAGGCGCTGCCCCTCTCTCCCCCCATCTCCCATCTCCCCCGGCCCCGTAGCCGCCCGGTGCCCGGAGCACCCTCAGGCCAGCGGGGTGCAGCTCAGCCCCCCCTGCTCCGCTGGGCAGGAGCGGGGGAACCCCCGGGGAGAGGGAGCGAGGGGCCGGGGGGGGGGGGGGGGGGCAGAGCCCGCAAAGGTGGAGGAAACGGCTCCTGCTTTTGCCTGCAGCACGCTGTTATTGTAGGGTTGCGCGAGAGATGGGTTATTTACCCACAGAGTTGTTACAGGGTTGTGAGAGAAGCCGGTTGCACCCCCCGAGCTGTTATTGTAGGGTTGCACGAGCACCATGCTGCGTACCCAGCCTGTTATTGTAGGGTCGCGCCGTGCTGTGTATATGACCTGTTATTGTAGGGTTGCACGAGCACCGTGCTGCATACCCCACTTGTTATGTGTGTATTGATTGTTAGGGGTTGCACGCACCGTGCTGCTAGTGTATGATGCACGTCTGTATATATGTTTAGGGTTGCACGAGCACCGTGCTGCATACCCACTTGTTATTGTAGGTCGCACCGTGCTGTATATATGACCTGTTATTGTAGGGTGCACGAGCACCGTGCTGCGTACCCGACCTGTTATTGTAGGGTCGCACCGTGCTGTGTATATGACTTGTTATTGTAGGGTTGCATGAGCAGCAGGTTGCATACCCTGACCTGTTATTGTAGGGTCGCACCGTGCTGTGCCCCCCCAGCAGGGCAGCCCCTGGGGACACCCACCCATGGGTGGCCTGGGCAGCACCCGCTGTTTGGGGCAGGGCTGAGCCGAGCAAGGGCGCAGGGGTCCGGCGCTGGCAGGATCTGGCCCCGCTTCGTGCCGGTCTCCCGGGGCTCCGCCGCTGCCGCTGCGTCCCCGCCGGCCGCTCTGGCTGCGTCTCGGGGTGCGTGACCGTCCCTGTCCCCCGCCGAGCTTGGGGTACCCCAGGGGTGGGGTGACAGGGAGCGAAGCAGCCCCAGGTTGGGGTGACAGGGAGCGGAGCAGCCCCCCAGGCTTTGCTGGGTTTGCCTCGAAAGCACTCGGGGTGCAGCAGCGTTCTCCCGCCTGCCACCAGCTCCCAGCCCCGGGAACTGGGGGGGGGGGGGTAATATTTTGCGGGTGGGTGAGGGGCTGCAGCACCCCACGGGGATCCCCCACCCTCAGCACCTGCCTCGGCCCCCCAAACCTCGCTGAGGCCCCGGGGAGCGTGGGTGGGTGGGTGTGCATGGGGTGTAAGCGCATGGGGGTGCATTGGGGGGGCGCGCTCGGTGGGGACATGCGTGGGGGCTGTCTGCATGTGGGGTGTGTGCAGGGGGGTACACGCATGGCGGGGCTGCATGGGGGGGTGTGCGTGGGGGTACATGCATTGGGGGGCTGCATGGGGGGTGGGGGGGGGTACATGCATTGGGGGGCTGCATGGGGGGGTGTGCGTGGGGTGTACATGCATGGGGGGGTGTATGGGGATGTTCGTGCACGAGGGGGTGCAGGGGTGTACATGCACGGGGTGTGCGTGGCACGTATGTGCACGCGGGGTTTGTGTGCGTGGGGGGTGTGTGCGTGGCGTGCACGTGTGTGTGCATGGGGGGGTGTGCGTGGGGGGGGGGGGTGTGTGTGTGCGTGTGCGGAGGCCAGGCCCACGGTCCCCGCGCTGCTGTGCCGGAGCCAGCCCGGTGCTAATGCACCCTGGCACGGCTGGCAGCGGCTGCCGGTGCCGGCGCTGACCCCGGGGGGTTCGGTGACCGAGCACTGACCCCCATGAGGGGGGCTCCAGCCCGGCCCCCCCAGTCCCGGCCCCCGGGCCGCCCCAGGCGGCCAGGAGCTGCGGGGGGAAAGGGGCTGCGGGGCCGGTGCCCAGCCCCTGCGGGTGCGGGTGCGGGTGTGGGTGTGGGTGCAGGTGGGTGCTGCTGTGTCCCCTGGGAAGCTCCTCCTGCTCCTCTTCTCCCATCGCTGCCCTGCTGGGTGCAGAGCATCCCTGTGCTCCCCAGGAGCATCCCCGGCCAAGCCCCTTGCCTGGCTCCTGCCTGCTGTGCTCCTGCCTGCTGTGCTGCTGCCTGCCATGCTCCTGCCTGTCATGCTGCTGCCTGCATTGCTCCTGCCTGCGTTGCTCCTGCCCGTCGTGCTGCTGCCTGCCATGCTGCTGCCCACCGTGCTCCTGCCTGCTGTGCTCCTGCCCATCGTGCTGCTGCCTGCCATGCTCCTTCCCGCCGCGCTCCTGCCTGCATTGCTCCTGCCCATCATGCTGCTGCCCACCATGCTCCTGCCCATCATGCTGCTGCCTGCGTTGCTCCTGCCCATCATGCTGCTGCCCACCATGCTCCTGCCCGTCATGCTCCTGCCTGCGTTGCTCCTGCCCATCGTGCTGCTGCCCACCATGCTCCTGCCCGTCATGCTCCTGCCTGCGTTGCTCCTGCCCATCGTGCTGCTGCCCACCATGCTCCTGCCCGTCATGCTCCTGCCTGCGTTGCTCCTGCCCATCGTGCTGCTGCCCACCATGCTCCTGCCCATCATGCTCCTGCCTGCGTTGCTCCTGCCCATCGTGCTGCTGCCCACCATGCTCCTGCCCATCATGCTCCTGCCTGCGTTGCTCCTGCCCATCGTGCTGCTGCCCACTATGCTCCTGCCCACCATGCTCCTGCCTGCGTTGCTCCTGCCCATCGTGCTGCTGCCCACTATGCTCCTGCCCGTCGTGCTCCTGCCTGCGTTGCTCCTGCCCATCGTGCTGCTGCCCACCATGCTCCTGCCCGTCGTGCTCCTGCCTGCATTGCTCCTGCCTGCCGTGCCCGTACAGCAGCGGCAGGGATCGAGGGGCTCAGCTGCCCGGGAGGCTGGGCTGTGGCAGGGTGTAACTGCGCAGCCGGGGGGGCTCCGGGTGGGGAGCAGCTCTGCTGGGGGGACTGTGAGCACAGGGAACCCCCAAAACAGCCGAAATGCCGAGCGCTTTCCGTTGCAAAATATGCGTTTTTCTCAAAATGGTGCCCAGCGTCCGGGATTTGCAGGAAAAGGCAGGGTTTCACACCGGTTCTGGAAACAGCTGATAAAAAATGCTCACTGGAAGCTGCTGGGAAGCTCTTTGGAGAGACGACGACCCAGATTTAGGGGGGCTCGTGCCAGGAGTGGTGGTCGGCAGAGCTGGCGGTGCCCGGCCTTCCTGGGCCGTTGCCCTCTCCCCGTGTTCCCCCGCACTGAGGTTTCCTGTTTTCCCTGTAAATCCCCCTTTTCTCCCGCTTTGGGGAGCTGCCGTGGCCGCAGGGTCTGCTCAGGCGCTCGGCCGGCGGCTGCCCTGCTCCCGGGGGAAGCTCTGGCTGGAGCAGGAGCCCCAAACTTGGGCTGGAAGCAGCAGCGAGCGGCGGCGGGGGAACCTCGGAACCCCGAGCACCTCGGGCACCCCAAGCACCCTGGGCACCCTGGGCACCCTGGGCACTCTGAGGACTCCAGGCACCCCAAGTACCCCAGGCACCCCAGGCATCCTGGGCACCCTGGGTACCCCAAGCACCCCAGGTACCCTGAGCACCCCAAGCACCCTGGGCATCCTGGGCACCCTGGGTACCCCAAGTATCCCAAGGACCCTGGGTGCCCTGAGCACCCTGGACATCCAAAGCACCCTGGGCACCCCAGCCATCCTGGGCACCCCCAGGTACGCTAAGCACCCCAAGCACCCTGGGGACTCCAGGCATCCCAGGTAGCCCAAGCACCCCAAGCACCCTGAGCACCCTGGGCACCCCGGGCACCCCAGGCACCCAAACAGGGCAGTCCTCATCCCCCACGCCACCTCTGCCTGGGGATAACCAGGCTGCAGCCCCCAAGCAAAGCACCCACGTCACCCCGCTCCCCATCCCACCGGGGCACCGGGGTCCCCTGAGCCACCGTGTCCCTCTCCTGGAGCCTGCAGCCTCGGGGGACGCTTGCACAGCGGTGCTCAGTCGCCTTACTGGGGACCAGAGGGTGCAGGATCCGGCCTGGAGGGGCCCTGGGGATCCCGCCTGGCCCCGGCGAGGGGGTTCGGGACCCTCTGTGTGCTGCAGCGGGTGGGTGGGCACGGCCCCACGCCGTCTGCTGGGGCTGGGCTGCGCGGGGGCTATTTTGGGGGTGTTTTTTTCCCCCCGTTTTTTTTTTTCCCCCAGTTCAACCCCACAACAAAACGGCTGCGAAGTTCATCTCCGTGCCCCGCTGGGAGCTGCCTTCCCTGCCCGCGCTGCCGGGGCACCCAAGCACGGCTAATGTGCGAGAGCACCCCGGGAGGAGGCGCGACCGGCTTTTTCCCTTCTGTTTTCGAGCTCTTTATGTGTTTGACAGAGCTTTTTGCTGCTTTCCCCCCCCCCCCCTTCTCTGCCTCCCCACTCCCTGCCCACACGGCACAGGGCACCCCGAGTCCCGCTCCCCTTGGCCCCCCGACATCCCCGGGCATTCCCAGGTATCCGGGTTTGTCGCTCCCCGCCAGCCCCTCTGCATCCTCATGGACCAGGGTGGGGGGTTTCCCCCCCATAGATCCCCACCGATCCTGCCTGCGGCCCCCCAGCCCTGCGCATCCCCATGGGTGGGATTTTGCCCCCCCAAACCCTGTGCATCCCCATGGGTGGGATTTTGCCCCCCAAAACCCCGTGCATCCCCATGGGTGGGATTTTGCCCCCCCAAACCCCATGCATCCCCATGGGTGGGATTTTGCCCCCCAAAACCCTGTGCATCCCCATGGATGGGATTTTGCCCCCCCCAAACCCCGTCCATCCCCATGGATGGGATTTTTGCCCCCCAAAACCCCGTCCATCCCCATGGATGGGATTTTGCCCCCCCAAACCCCGTGCATCCCCATGGGTGGGATTTTGCCCCCCAAAACCCCGTGCATCCCCGTGGATGGGATTTTGCCCCCCCAAACCCCGTGCATCCCCATGGGTGGGATTTTGCCCCCCAAACCCCATGCATCCCCATGGATGGGATTTTTGCCCCCCAAACCCCATGCATCCCCATGGATGGAGCCTTCTCAGCCCCCTCAGCCCCACAGACAGGGGTTTTGCCCTCCCCATCCCCACACCCCTCACACCAGGATGCCTCCCCCACCCCACCTCACCCCCCCTCCACCCTCCAGGTCTGGGTGGGGGGGGTGCACAGGCAGGCAGAGGGGGGCAGCAGCTACGCAGGGGCCGAGCCCCATTCCTTATGCATCCCTGCGCTGATGCAGCCTGACAGGCCGGTTGCATTCGGTACCTCGCACATACGCGGCCGGAGCTGCCTGCTATTTTGGTTGATGCTAATTTGCTCCGTGTTGGGCTGCGGTTCACGCTCCGGTCAGCCTTGCCTGATACTATATTCCCGTTTGTTCCAGTAAAGGTTTTCCTGTCAGCTCCCCTTAGCCTTGACGTGCTCCCCGAACTGTGAATGCAACGCAGTTGGGGACCGGGCCATGTGAACCTGTCAGCTCCGCTCCGCTCAGCGGCCGGCGCTGGGGGCACCCCGGGGTGGGGAGCACCCCGCTCCCCTCGCCCCCAGATCGCCACGTCTCGGGGAGGGGAGAGGCGATGGGGTGAGGGAGGAGTGGTGTTAGGAGCCCCGATGGGAAGGGGGAGCCCAGCACATCCCCATGGGGTGGCAGGGGAGCCCAGCATGTCCCCACGGGGTGGCAGGGGAGCCCAGCATGTCCTCATGGGGTTCTAGTGGAGACCGGTAGGTCCCCATGGGGTGGTACAGGAGCCCAGCACATCCCCATGGGGTTCCAGGGAGCCCAGCATGTCCTCATGGGGTTCTAGGGGAGCCCAGCATGTCCTCATGGGGTGGCAGGGGAGCCCAGCATGTCCCCATGGGGTTCTAGGGGAGCCCAGCATGTCCTCATGGGGCGGCAGGGGAGCCCAGCACATCCCCATGGGGTTCTAGGGGAGCCTGGCATGTCCCCATGGGGTTCTAGGGGAGCCCAGCATGTCCCCATGGGGTTCTAGAGGAGCCCAGCATGTCCTCATGGGGTGGCAGGGGAGCCCAGCATGTCCGCATGGGGTTCTAGTGGAGACCAGTAGGTCCTCATGGGGTGGTACAGGAACCCAGCACATCCCCATGGGGTTCCAGGGGAGCCCAGCATGTCCTCATGGGGTGGCAGGGGAGCCCAGCATGTCCCCATGGAGTTCTAGTGGAGACCAGTAGGTCCTCATGGGGTGGTACAGGAACCCAGCACATCCCCATGGGGTTCTAGGGGAGCCTGGCACATCCCCATGGGGTGGTGCAGGAGCCCAGCACATCCCCATGGGGTTCTAGGGGAGCCCAGCATGTCCTCATGGGGTTCTAGAGGAGCCCAGTATGTCTTCATGGGTGGCAGGGGCACCCAGCACATCTCCATGGGGTCCTAGGGGAGCCCAGCACGTCCCCATGGGGTGGCAGGGGAGCCCAGCACATCCCCATCGGGTTCTAGGGGAGCCCAGCACGTCCCCATGGGGTCCTAGGGGAGCCCAGCACGTCCCCATGGGGTGGCAGGGGCACCCAGCGCATCCCCATGGGGTGGCAGGGGAGCCCAGCACGTCCCCATGGGGTGGTTCAAGAGGCCCCCCCGCGCCCCTGCCCCACACTGGTCCCATGCAATGCCACCAAGGTCCCCAGCCCGTGGAGGCTCCTCCTGGGGGGATCCCACGGGGCAGAGGAGGTGGCCGAAAGCCTGGCAGGGCTGGTGAGGTGCCCCAGGGACCCCCACCCTGGCTGTGTGCCATGGGGTGCTTGGTCCCGGGGGACCCCCAGCAGGAGAGCTCAGCTGCCCGTTGGGGGTGCAAGGGGCCCCCCACCATGGCCCCCAGCTCCCCACTGCCCCGCAGCCCCCAGCTCCCCGGGGGTGAAGAAATCTGTGGCTTCGGGTGCTGGTCTTGGAGTCCCCATCTTGATTTGGGGTGCTCCCCTGAACCTGAGGTGCTCACTTGGACCTAGGGGAGGCCTTGGGGTGCTCAGCTGGATTTGGGGGAGGCCCTGGGGGTTTTCACCTGGATTTGGGGTGCTCCCCTGCACCTAGGATGCTCACCTGGATTTGGGGTGCTCCCCTGGCTCTGGGGGAGGCCCTGGGGTTCCCACCTGGATTTAGGGTGCTCCCCTGGACCTGGCGTTCCCATCTGGATTTGGGGTGCTCTCCTGGACCTAGGATGCTCACCTGGATTTGGGGTGATCCCCTGGCCTTGGGGTGCTCTCCGTCCCTCACAGCCCTCTCTCTCTGCTCCGTCTCCTGACCCTCTCCCCGTCACTCGTGGGGTGTCCATGCCACCCCTCTTGCCCTCGGTAGGGGTTCAGGGGTCCCGTCTCCCCTCAGCTGGGGTTTGGGGGTCCCGTCTCCCCTTGGTGGGGTGCGCAGCCGTCACTCACCGGCCTGGGCTCTCCTGAGCTTGGACTGCCCTCTAGTTTCCCAGCTGGTGGGGACACACAGCTGGGAGCTCCCGGGGTGGCTTCTCCGCAGGACACCCGGGACGTCCACGTAGTGGGTGCCCCACTGGTGACACCGCCGAGCCTGGCCCTGGGACGTGGCTCTGGGGCCAGCAGCCCTCTGTGGCACGGTGCCAGGGCTTCATCACCCGCCAGCTCTGCCTCGGGTCCCCTCGTGTCCCCCTGGAGACCCCCATGGGGGTGAAGGGTGCTGGGGCTCATCCTGCACGCACCCCACGGCTCAGCACCCAGCACCCAGCACCCACGAATGCCCCACGCAACGGGTGGGGGGACGCCGGTGCCCTGGGGGGAGTGTGGCCCCGCAGCCTGCAGCGCTGCACCCCCAGGGCACGCCCGCACCGTACCCCATTGCACACGCATTGCATCCCATTGCACACGCGTCACACCCCATCGCACCCGTGTCACATCCCAATGCACACACACACAGCATCCCATTGCACCCGCGCCGTATCGCGTTGCACACACGCAGTATCCCATTGCACAGGCATCACACCCCATTGCACACGCGTCACACCCCATTGCACACACGTCACATCCCAATGCACACACATGCAGTATCCCATTGCACCCGCACCGTATCCCATTGCACACGCATCACACCCCATTGCACACACAGCGCATCCCATTGCACACGCGTCCCATCCCAACGCACACACACACAGCATCCCATTGCACCCGCGCCGTATCCCATTGCACACACGCAGTATCCCATTGCACACGCATCACACCCCATTGCACATGCATCACACCCCATTGCACACGCGTCACACCCCATTGCACACGTGTCACATCCCAATGCACACACACACAGCATCCCATTGCACCCGCACCGTATCCTGTTGCACACACACAGCACTCCATTGCACACGCATCACACCCCATAGCACACGCATCACACCCCATTGCACATGCGTCACATCCCAACGCACACACACACAGCATCCCATTGCACCCGCGCCGTATCCCATTGCACACACGCAGTATCCCATTGCACACGCATCACACCCCATTGCACATGCATCACACCCCATTGCACATGCGTCACACCCCATTGCACACGCAGCATCGCGTTGCACGCGCACACTGCCCCACTGCACCAGCACAGCACCCCGCTGCACCCCCATGGCACATCAGCACCCGTGTCGCGCCCCACTGCACCCACAACCCCCCCCCACCGTTTCCACGTGGTGCCCCCCTGCACCAACACAACACCCCACTCCACACCAGCACCCACGTGGCACCAGCACCCACCTGCCACAGCCACACACCAGCACCCATCTGACCCACCGGCACCCATCCGACACACCAGCACCCCCCTTGGCAAAACAGCCCCCACCCGCTACCCCAGCACCCACCCAGCTCACCAGCACCCAGGTGGCAGGGTGCTCACGCAGCACCCCACTGCATCCCCACCGCATCCCCCCCGCCCCTCCGCACCCCACGGCACCCCGTGAGCCGGGCAGGCAGGGCAGGCAGGGCAGGCAGGGGGGGGCTCCCGCCTTGCTCCACCCCATGGGGTCTGGGGGTGGCAGGGGGACAAGGGGACAACCTGGGCTTCCTCCCCACAGCCACGGGGGCTGCGGGGGGACCACGGCCCCACCGACGACCCTGAATCCCCGTGGGCAACTCCGGCCCCTGAGTGCCAGGGGTGGCGGGGGCCGGGGGGGCCGGGGGGCTCGGGCTGCGTCAAGCCGGGGATTAGTGGGGCTGGGATTCGCCTGAGCCCCTGATCCCGCTTAGCACCCAGCCCAGGCGCCCGCCCGGGGCTTAGCGGCCCCTGACGCCACCCGAAGCTGTCACCGGGTGCCCGGCGCCCGAAGGGACGTGGGGACACAAAGAGGGAGGTGGCAGAGCCGGCATCGCCTGCGGGCTCTGGTCTCCTGGACTGACCCCCAAATCCTCCCCCGTGCCAGGCGCCGGGGGTCCCCTCGCCATGCAGGGGGGATTCTTGGGTGGCTAGTACAGGGTGGGCACCCTCCTGCCTGCCCCACCCCGCCTCCGCACCCATCAGGGTGAGAAGGCGGCTTTTTTAGGGGGCACCCCCCTGCACCCCAGCATTGCATCCTGAGACCTCGGCCCCTCCACCGGCTCCGGGCTCAGCCCCGGCTCCCGCCGAGCACCGGGAGGTGCCGGGAGATGCCCAGCACGGCCCCACGGCTGCACCGCAGCCTGAGCACACCCACGGACACCCATGGGTGCAGGGGACCTGTCCCCCGACGGCACCACGGGACCCTCAGGTGCCACCGCCTCGGCGGCTCAGCCAGCAAACGCCGTGCCCGGGGGAGGCGGCGGGCAGCCCGGTGACACCAGCCCGGTGATGCCAAGGCGGCGAACGCCAGCCCAGCTCTAAATCCCTCCTGTCAGCCGGAAAAAAAAAAACAACCCCTCCTTCGGAGTTTATTAACTCATTTTCAGAGCCCGGCCCCGCCGGCTGCCGGCGCGGGAGCTAACTCGGTCAGGCGTGAGCCTCTGCCGCCGGCCAACGCGGCCACGCCGGGCGCCAACCGCCCTCCCTCCGGACAGGGGACATGAGGGGGACATGGGGAGGGGGGGAATGGGGTCACCCCAGCACCCCGCAGTCGGTACCCCCCCTCGGGGTGCACGTAGGCAGCCCCACGTGCGAGCGCGCGCCTTCCTCTGGGTGGGGAAACTGAGGCACGGGGCCGTAAATGATGTGCCAAAGGTGCCCTGACCCGGGGTGGCCTCGGGGTGCCCCGGTCCTGGGGGGGATCCTGCTTCCCCCCCGCCCCCCCCCAGCCCCGCCCTGCAATAACATCAATTAGAGATGCACAGATCAGCTTTAACGAGCGGCGTCCGGCGGCTCAGCCGCCCTCTGCCCCCACTAATGCGCTGCCCCTCGCAAAGCAGCTCCGCGGCCCTGACACCCCCCCCCCACATTTCAGCACCGGGACCCCCGCACCGGGGCTGAGCCGGGAGGGTGGGTGGGGGGGGGCCAGGCTGGGAAACGCTGAGTCGGCAAAACCGACTTCATGGGGGCGTTGAAGGGCATCTCCCCCCGGCTGCGGGGAGCCGGGATCCGTCCCTGTCCCCATCACCGTCCCCATCCCCATCCCCATCCCTGTCCCCATCACTGTCCCCATCCCCATCCCTGTCCCCATCACCGTCCCCATCCCCATCCCCATCCCCATCCCCATCCCTGTCCCCATCACTGTCCCCATCCCCATCCCTGTCCCCGTCCCCATCCCCATCCCCACGGCTTCTCTCTGCCGCTGACCGGAGAAGGCAGGAGCGCGGTGCACAGGGCAGCGTGGGCAGGCAGGGTGGGGTCTGTGGGTGACGGACACGGGTGCCATTCCCCGGTGGAAAGGTCACGAGCACGTCCCTGTGCTCGGCCCCCGGCCCTCGGAGCCGCCGCCGCTCCCCGAAACGCGTGGCAAGCCCCCCCGGCACAGACCGGTTCCGTGGGAGCCACCCTGGGTGTCCCCAGCACCGTGCACCCACAGCGGCTGCCCGAGCTCGGACCCCGACACTGCCTCCCCCACATCCCCCCGTGCCGTGCCCCCCACGGCCCCCACGCCACCTCCCCATGCCCTTCCGGGGGTCACCTCCACGTCCCCTCTGCAGGTGTCTGGGCGGAAGGTGACAGAGAGTGAGCACAAATGCCACCGACACAAGTCCCTTCCGAGGGGACGGGTGGCGGGGACCCCCCCCCCGGGGCGGGCGCAGCCACGGCGTGGCTGGTTGTGACACCCCACGCTGAGCCCGGCCCCTGGGCAGGCACGGGGGGCTGGAAATACGGGGGGGTGGATGGACGGACGGACAGACAGAGGGATGGAGGGATGGAGGGGTGGATGCAGAGCTGGATGGATGGATGGAAGGATGGGAGGATGGATGGATGGATGGGAGGATGGATGGATGGATGGAAAGATAGGTGGGTGGATGGAGGGATGGATGGACAGACAGACAGATGGATGGACGCTATGGGAACGGGCAGCCAGACGGATACAGAACCTACCGCACAGACGGAATCTCTGGGAACGGAGAGGGGTTACGGAGCCGGAGGAAGGTGGCCGGGCGCGGGGAAGGACAGACGGACAGGGCCCGCTTCACCTGCATGTCCGCGGCTCTGCTCTCCCAGAGCTCTCCTGGCCGGTGCCTCGTCCCGCTGCTCCCGGTGCCGGTGACACAGAGGTGGTCCCGTGCTGTGCCAGACCGGACCGGGATGCACCGCAGCCCCGGCACCGCCATGCTGGGATGGGGATGGGTTCAAGGAGTCGGCTGCTCAGGGTGGGTGCTCCCAGGTCACCCCAAATCCGGCCCCAAGGTCTGCCCGGCCGCGGGGCAGCATCCAGCCCCTCTGCAGCCCCCCCGGAGCTGGGCGGCCGCCGCTCCCGTCCCACGGCTGCCCCAAGCCCCATTTCACCGCTCACCAGCCTCTTCCTCCACGCAGGGTGTCCCCGGGATGGACCCGGTGCCGACTCCGGCCCCCGGCTCAGCACCGCACCCATCCTGCCCACCGCCACGGCCCGTTTCCCAACCCACCGGCAGCGGGATGGATCCGGACCCCTGAAATATCTCTCAGTCCCTCCAAGATCGGCGCTTCCATGCCGGCGCCGAGGGCGGCAGAGCAGAATAAACCTGCTCCCGGCTGCCACGGCGGGGCCTTCCTCCCACCTCTCCCTCCTCTGCCTCCCGAGCCGGGTCCTGCGTGGCAGCCAGCAACCCTGGCACCCATGGGATGCTCGAGCTGATGAAGCGGGGCTCGGGCGAGCTAACGAAGCAGGGCCAAGCCCGAGCTAACGAAGCGGGGCTCAGACCACGTCCCCGTGCGCCGACGTCCTCTCTCCGCCCCGGTGCCCTCGCTCGTCCTCCCCACGCCCGTCCGGGACCCACGGCGGCTTCGGGGCTGGAGCCACCCGGGGATGCCCGGGTTCCAGTGGGATCGGGGTGTCGCTTGGAGCATTCCTGGCTCCCGCGCACCCCATTTCTGGGGTGTCTGCAGAGGGGCGCGGCGGAGGCACCGGGGGGATTTGCTGCCTGTTTGCCCGCAACCCCCAAATCACTCTGTCTTACCCCAAGCCGGTGCGGGGCCCGCGCGCCTCCCACGTGCCTGGG
This sequence comes from Gymnogyps californianus, assembly GCF_018139145.2. NCBI lineage: Eukaryota > Metazoa > Chordata > Aves > Accipitriformes > Cathartidae > Gymnogyps > Gymnogyps californianus. Next base: position 466,015 of record NC_059474.1, read on the forward strand.
CTTTGGTCCGGCCGGTGCCACCTCTTGCCCCGGTCGGATCCGCGATGGGGGGAGCCATCCTGGGGGTGCTCCAAGGGAACCAACCTTGGAGCATCCTGGGGACCGCTGCCCTCCAGTCCCCCTCCCCGAGCGGGGCGGCGGGATGCAGTCGGGGTGCCCCCGCCATCACCCCACCAGCTCCCTGGCGCCCGAGGGTGGCACCCAGCCCACGCAGGGACATGGCTGTCCCGTCCCGCGGGCCTCGTGGGACACACGCCACGGCCCCACGGACTCACCCACAGCTCCCGGCCGCCGGCTCCGCTCAAACTTTGCCACAAGTTGAGACAAAGGCAGCGGGTCCCGTCCCTGTCCCCTGTCCCCGCTGTCCCCAGACAGCCTGGTGCCACCAGGACTTAATGAGGGCACAAGGGCGGTGGGCTCAGGGGCTGCACACACACACACACACACACACACCCCCCCCGCAGCTTAACCCTTCCCCTGCCGCTCCTCTCCACCCCATCTTCGGGGTAGCTTGGGACTTTTTTTGGGGCTCTCTTGTGTCTCTGGTGCTTCCTGCACCCAGTTTTGGCCGCGGGGGTCCCAGCCGCAGCCCCCAAGGCTCCCCACCCTGTAAAAGGCTTGGGAAGGATGCAGATGCCCCGAACATCTTCGTCCCCTGAGCCATGCAGAGCAGGGTGGCCACGGTCCCCATCCCACCGGGTCCCTCTGCAGCACCCCATGGCCACGGGGCACCCCCAGCCCTGGGAAGGAGGGTGCCCGCTGGGGAGGAGGGGTCCCCCCAGCCCCAGGTCTCACCCTGTGCCCCACGGCGCAGGGGAGCCCCGGAAGGGCTGGAGCCGGCAGGCGGGGGGGGAGCTGACCCCAGACCCGGGCTGGCTGCTCCGCTGGTGTCCCCATCCCAGCACCCCGGGACCAGGGAACCCCCGGCAGCAGCGACATCGCTGGGCCACATGTGAGGTGGCCTGGTCTGTCCTGCCAGGCTGGAACCAGCCCCCTGGGCCACCTCTCCCCTCCGCCCGTCTCCGTCCTGTCATCTTGGTCTTGTGACACCCCCTTCCTCACCTCCTCCTGCCTGCCCCATCCTCCCCCACCTCCTCTTTCTGTTCTGATATGGCCATCCATCCGTCCGTCTGCTCGTCCATCCACCTCTCCATCCTCTCCAGCCACATCATCCTCTCCATCCCTCTGCCTGTCTGTCTTCTCCATCCACCCATCCGTCCATCCATCCATCCATCCGTCCATCCTCTTCATCCACCTGCCCCTCTGTCTTCTCCATCCGCCCTTCCGTCTTCTCCATCCATCCATCTGCTCAGCCATCCACCTCTCCATCCTCTCCACCACCCTCTCCATCCACCTGCCTTTCCATCTTCTCCATCCATCCACCCATGTGTGTCCATCCACCCGGCTGTCTTCTGCCTCCATCCACTCAGCCACCCACCCCTCTATCCTTTTTATCTCTCCAACCCTCCATCTTCTCCATCCATCCATCCATCCATCCATCCATCCATCCCTCTATCCCTCCATCTTCTCCACCCATCCACCCCTCCATCCATCCACGCATCGTGACCATCCATCCTCTCCACCCACCCGCCCCTCACTCCTCTCCCCACCGTCTGTCCATCCGTCTGGCCCCTCCATCCATCCATCCATCCATCCATCCATCCATCCATCCACCACCTCCCCCATCCTCTCCCTCCACCCCCCCCCCAATCTCAGCCCCCGGCGCGGGGCGCAGCGGCTGTCACCCGCTGTCACCCGCAGCGGGGGCCGCGGTGCCTGAGGAGGGGCTCAGCTGCTCCCGCGCCCCCGTCTGCCACTCGGCCGGGCGGCGGCTGATGGGACCTGACAGCCGCTCCCGCGCTCGTTAGCGATGCTCTAACGAAGGGAAGGGGGTGTCTGCTCACGGGGAGGGGGCCCTGTCCCCCCCACGGGGGGGGGGGATGAGGCTTTGGGGACAGAGGAGGACCCCGACGCTGTGGTGGCTCCTGGCCCACAGACGTGTCCTCCAGCTCCAACCCCACTGCTGGGACCCGGGGGGGTGATGGCTGGGGTTGGGGGGGGGGGGGGGCTGGAGTGGGGGACCCCCACCCTGCACCCCCGTGGGACCCCGCTTTTTGCTCGGATCCAAGATCCCAGAGGGTGTCAGGGCGTGGGGCTGCGTCCTGGGTGGGTGCACATGTGGGGCGGTGTCTGGGGCTGGGTGTGTGCGTGGGACTGTGTCCTGAGGGTGTGCTTGCGTGGGGGGCAGCTGTGTCCCGGGTGGGTGCGTGCGTGGGGCAGTGTCACGGGTGGGTGCATGTGTAGGGCTGTGTCTGGGGTTCAGTGAATGCGTGGGGCTGTGTCCTGAGTGTGTGCGGACTATGTCCCGGGTGGGCGCGTGGGGGGCTGTATCTTGGGGGCGACTGCATTACGGGTAGGTGCGTGGGTCTGTGTCCCGGGTGGGTACGCCGGGCTGTGTCCCGCGTGATCCTGTACCCCTGCACGTGTATGACCCCCACGGCCCCCGGGGAACGAGCCGTCGCCCCCCGTCCCCACCCCACAGGGCTCCCGGGGCCACGGGGGGGGGGGGAAGGACGGGGATGGAGGGGCGGCACAGGGACCCGGGGCGGGCGGAGGGGCGGGGCAAGGACCTAGGGAGGCGGGGCGAGGCGGGGCGAGGCGGAGCCGGGAGCTGAGGCGGAGCCGGGTGCGGGTCGCGGGGGCGGAGCCATGAGCGGGGCGCGGCCGGGGGCGTGGCCAGGGGCGGGGCAGGGCGGGGCGCGTCCCGGCGGCGATGGCGTCACTTTTCGGCGGCGTGGAGGGGTGAGGGATCGCGCCGCGGGTGGGGGGGGGATCCCCACGGGGCTCTGCATCCCCCGTGCCCTGATCCCCCCCGGGTACCCCCAGCCCGGAGGGGGCTGCAGCCGGCCCCTCCCTCCCTCCCTCCCCCCCCCCCCCGACCGGCTGCTGCCGGTGCAGGGTGGAGCCACGGACCGAGGTCAGTGGGGCAGGATGGGGGGTCAGCAGCCCCCCCTCTCCCCCCCCCAGGGACCCCCATCCTGGTCCCACCCCCCCCCCCCCCGCACCCCCAAGGGCTCGTTTCGGGGCTGCAGGGGGTCCCCCGGGGAGATGCAGAGCCGGGGTGGTGGGGCTGAGCGAGGGTCCCCCCAACACTGGGGATGGGGCTGGGGGGGGCATGGGTAGTGTTGGCAGCGTGTCCCCCCCGCCCTCTCCGCAGCGGGGGCACCCACTCCAGGGTGGTGCTGGTGTCCGGAGATGGCCGGATCGTGGCTGAGACGGAGGGACCCTGCACGAACCACTGGGTGAGCTGGGGGATGCCCCCCTACCCAGCCTGGGGTGGGGGACGGGACATGGCGGGGGGGGGGGGGCTGGCCCTGGTTGTCCCCAAGCTCCCAGGGCACTTGGGTGGGATGAGGTCACCGGAGAAGGTGCCGGGGTGTTGCCGGCAGCTTGTGGCCGGCGGCGAAGCTTTTGGCCATGTGGGACCCCCCCAGGGATGGAGCCTGGGGGGGGCAGGGAGGGGGGGGGGAGCTTTAGAGCGTGTGTGTGTGTCCCCCCCCCACTTCCTCGTCTCTCAGCTCATCGGCTCCGAGAAGTGCCTGGAGAGGATCGAGCGGAATGGTCAGCGAGGCCAAGAGCAAAGCCGGGGCCGACCCTCACGTCCCCCTCCGCTCGCTGGTGAGCACCCCGGCCCCCCCACCCTGCTCCCCTGGGACCAGCATCCTCCCCCAAGGATGCTCCGGCTCCGTGTCCATGTCCCGTCCCGTCCCCCGCCGGGGGTGACGGGGACCCTCCGGCGTGGGGCAGGGGCTGTCCCTGAGCGGGGGTGACCAGAAGGACGCCATCGGCAAGCTGATGGAGGAGCTGCGCCGGCGCTTCCCCCACCTGAGCCAGAGTTACTACATCACCACCGACGCCGTCGGGGCCATGGCCACCGCCACCGACCACGGTAAGGGACAGCTCGCCACGGGGTGACAGCGAGGGGGACGTCCCGGTGCAGGGGTGGGGGTGTGTGACCGCGTGTCCCCCTCCGCCGGCTCTGACCCCGCAGGTGGCATCGTCCTGATCTCGGGTACCGGCTCCAACTGCAAACTCATCAACCCCGATGGGTCGGAGACGGGCTGCGGCGGCTGGGGACACATGATGGGCGACGAAGGCTCAGGTGAGGCCGGTGGGCAGGGGTGGTGGGGGGGCACCGGGGCGGAGGGGGGGCGGTCCTCAACCAGCTCCGTGCTCCCTCCGCAGCGTACTGGATCGCACACCAGGCCGTGAAGGTGGTGTTCGACTGCATGGACAACCTGGAGTGCCGCCCCACGACGTCGGCTACATCAAGCAGGCCATGTTCGACTACTTCCAGGTGCTGCTGGGGGGTTCTGGGGCAGGGGGGGGGGCTCTGGGCTGTGTGCCGGGCTCCAAGGGGTGGCTCTGAGCTGCACACCGGGACGGTGGGTCTGGGGGATGCTCCAGGCTGCACACCGGGACGGTGGGGTCTGGGGGATGCTCCAGGCTGCACACCGGGACGGTGGGGTCTGGGGATGCTCCAGGCTGCACACCGGGACGGTGGGGCCTGGGGGATGCTCCAGGCTGCACACCAGGATGGTGGGATCCCAGGGGCTCTGGGCTGGATGGTGGGGTCCCAGGGATTGGGGAGGGCAGGGAGGGGGCTGTCCCCTGTGCTGGCAGCCGGGACGCAGGGCTCACCGGTGGGGTTCCCCCCCGGCTCCCGGCGCTGCAGATCTCCGACAGGATGGGCCTCCTGACGCATCTCTACCGCACCTTCGAGAAGTCCAAGTTTGCGGGATTTTGCCAGAAACTGGCGGAGGGTAGGGAAGCCCCTTCGCCGGGGGCCATACGGGGCGGGGGGGTGGGGGTGGGGGGGCCAGGCCCCGGGGCAGCCCATCCCTGGGGTGATTTGGGGCTGCCCGTCCCTGCCACCCTCGGTCCCCGCCTGGGGACTGTCACCCCTTTGCCGTGCCCCCCCCGGACCCGATCTCTGCCCCCGGCGCACCCTTCGCCCTGAGCACCCTCCACCCTCGTCAAGGGGGGACGTGCCGCTCCCCCCACGCAGCCCAGCCCGGCTTGTGGGAGCTGGGTGCGAGCCCCGATGGGTGCAGGGGTGCGGGGGGGGGTTTTCCCAGGTCCCTGTCCCACTCCCCCCCACCCCGTACCCAGGCGCCCAGGCTGGGGACCCGCTCTGCTGCCACATCTTCAACAAGGCCGGTGAGGTGCTGGCTCGCCACGTCGTCGCCGTGCTGCCCAAAATCGACAGGGTGAGAGCCGAAGGGGACGGGGAGCGGGGTGGGGGGGGGTCCCGGTGCTGGCTCTCACCCGCTGCCCCCCCCCCCCCCCGCAGAGCCTGTTCCTGGGGAGCTGGGGCTGCCCATTGTCTGCGTGGGCTCCGTCTGGAACAGCTGGGAGAGGATGCAGGCGGGTGAGCGGAGGGATGGGGGCTGCTGCTGGGGTGGGGGGGTCCTGCAGTTCCCCGTAACCCCGACCCTGCGTGTTTTCCCCCCCCCAGGGTTCATCCGTGTGCTGGCGCAGGCGCGGGAGGAGGCCCCCGGCCACGTCTTCTCCCGGTTCAGCCTCCTGAAGCTGAAGCGCTCCTCGGCGCTGGGGGGGGCCCGCTTGGGCGCCAGGAACATCGGCCAGGCTCTGCCCTTGGACTACGCCGGCAACGTGGACATCTTCTACACCCACGTCTTCTAGCCGTGGGCCCCCCCCCACCCTGCCCCGCGGCCCCCCGGGGATGGAGGAACCCTCCGCCTGCTGGGGTTTGGACAAACGGGTTTTGTAATTTGGCAATAAAAAGGCTGCACCGCCCGAAGGGAAACGGGCCGGGGGCCGGCGTGGGGGCGATGGGGCAGCGTGGGGGCCGGGAGCGTGGCTCGGTAGCCACGGGGAGAGGAACCGGGCCCAGCACAGCCTCACTGCGGGGGGGTGGGGGGAGCGCTCCCAGCCGTGCTGGGGCTGCTGGAAAATGGAGAAAAAGGGACCTTGAAGGTTCCTGTTTGGGTGCCCGAGGAGGACGGGCTGCAGCGGCCGTGGGTCAGGGGATGGGGTGCTGCCCGCGCCTGCCCAGAGGCTGAGCAGGGAGGGGGTCTGGTGCTCAGGGGGCAGCTGGAGCCAAGCAGAACGGGAGGGAGGAGCTGCTGGGGAGGAGGAAGAAGAGGAGGAAGAAGGAGGAAGCCTTTGGGCTTGAATACCCGGGGTGCACGGCGAGGTACGGCCCCAAGCTCGGCGACAGGGAGAACTCACTGCTGGGTGCTGACAGCGAGGAGCAGCCCCGGCGAAGGGGAAGGCTGGGGCTGGTCCTGCCCGCATGAGTTCAAGCAGCTTTCTTGGGGCTGGTCTTCATTTAAAATTAAAAAAAAACGAAGGAAAGCCCTTTTTCTTTTTTGCTTCTTTTTGTTTGAAATAAGCAGCAAGGGGCTGTGCCTGATCTAAAGCACAAACCCCAAAGCTGCCTCTTCCTTCCAGGAAGACTGGGTGGGAAGCGCAGGCGCTGGGATGGGCACGGAGCTCGTGTACCGAGCGGGGCTGATCCTGCAGGCTGCTCCGTGCCCGGCGTCCCAGCAAGGCTCCTCCGCACGCCAACATCCTCACCCAGCAGCAGGATGAAGCCGTGGGCGCTGCGGTTTGCAATACCCTGCGTGCAGCTGGGGGAAAGGAGCCGCTGAAGAGGCAGTGGCCTCGATGCTGGGAATCCTCTCCCCTGGCTTTCAAATTCTTTTTTTAGATTTTATTTTCTGGGTGCTAAGGTCCTGACCAGGGATAAACCGGAGCTGTTTCCTCCTCCAGCCATTTCAGGCTCTGCCCGCCACGGGAGCCCCAGCCTCTGGCAGAGGATGCTGGAAGCCGGCGCTCCCATGGCCGGGAACGGTACCACCGCGGAGGGTGAAGGAGAAAAATCCTCCAGGAGCTTCAAGCTGCCTCTGACCTTGGTGGAAAGAAAGCAAATCAGGGGCACACGCTCAAAGCCAGCTCCAGCAGAGCCATCCGGTGTGCTCGAGGGGCGAACGTGTTTGCCACTGCTGGAGTTACCGAGTTGGTCGTGGCTAGGAGCAAAGCCCATGGGCAGGGGTTTCTGCCTGCCCGGCCGGCGCGGCAGGGAGCCTCCTGCCAGGACCAAGACATCGGCTGGAGCTGGTGTTGAATGGAGACCTTACCCCTTCTCCAGGCAAGACTTCTGCACCGCTCAGTTCCAAAAAAAAAGTTTATTTTTAATAACGCATTGTCTGAAATTTACAGCACATCAGAGGGTGGGGGGGGTGGGGTTTTTTTTTTTGGTAAGAAATCAAAATAGAAACCAGAGAAAGGGTGGGGGGAAAACTGCGCTACCGCTACAAAAGAAAGTTTGCCCAGCGTACAGCTACCCTTCCCCGCGCCCCGGATCACGTCCTGCAAAGCCCTGGGCACAGCCTGAGCTCCGGCCCCGGAGTGGAGGGAGCCGTTGGCAGCCGGAGGTGACCGCGCAGGCACTGAAGGCACGGGTTGTACCGGGAAAACAGGAGAATTCAACCCAAACCAACCCGTACCTCCGGGCAGCAATATTTAAGATGGGCACCTATTTAGATGGGCACCTTCAACAGCCTGCCGGCTCCAGCTGCGGTAGTGTCAGGGTTTAGTGCTGGTTTTAAGATCGGCAGCCAGAGACGGGAGATCTGCTGAGTTACGGAGCGGGCTGTACAGAGAGCAGCTGAGTTAAATCCGCTCAAACCTCCGCTTGCCATTAGTGTTTGTGGTCCAATAACCCCGGGCCCTCCAGCTGAGCTCGCCGGCAGCAGGAGCTGCGGCCGCCGGCTTTGCTGTGCCGAGCTAATGGAGACAGAGCAAGCCCTCAGCTATTGAGTGGCCATTAGCTTCCATCTCTGCAAACCCCGCAGGGATCTGTAACCCCCCCCTCCATTAACTACTCCGTTTAAGTAAAGGGAATACTGGAAGTAACTGCACCCGGGAGGGGAGATTTACACGGATGAGCGAAAGCTCCCGTCCACGTTACTAGAGCCAGTAACTATTTTAATCGTCAGGCTACGCACCTCACCGAGGAGCTTCTCTGGATAGATTTCTGACCCTGGCTTTCTAAAGGAGCCCACTAAGGACAGGATTTAAAATACCCGAAGCGCCGTGGTTTAGGGAGCTGAAGCCCGGCCAGCTCCTGCCGATGGGGAAGGAGGTCCCCAAGAGCCAGTTCACCCGACGGAGGCATGGATCCTGCTCACCAACAGCCGCTCCGGCGGCTTTGCCTTGAATGCCATCCGCCACCAGAGCCTCGGCAAAGGGGACGGCAGGGACCAGCACGAAGACGCTGCCCATCACCTTCTCTATCTGCGTCTGCGGGTGCTCCTCGGGGCTCGGACTCATCCTGACAGAGGATCCTTCTCCCAGGGAGGTCGCTTGACACCAACTCCCCACTGCTCCAGCCTGCCACACGCCTGAGAATGGCTCTATTCGGGTTTTCTTGGATTTATTTAAATGAGAAACGAAGGTACAGATGCTTCAGAGCCACAGCCCGGAGCGCTGGATAAGCTCAAGAGTCAGGGCCGGGAGGGGGGCGGGAATTCTTTAAGGAGAAGACGTGTTTTGTAGGAGAAGATGTGTTTTGTAGGAGCAGCCCTTCCCTTGGGATGGACGGCTGGGGTGATATCTGATGGGTCTGGTCTCCCCTAAGAGCTCCTGCAACCGATTAAGCAGGCAGGACTCTTATCTACCAGCAGAGAAGCATATGAGTTAGTGTTCAGCACCTATCAGAGAGCTGGGCAGGCTGCTGCTCGGAGGAATTTAGAGTTTACAGTCTTGTTACACTTCACTTTTCCTTTAGCGAAAGAAATCCTGTTTTAACGGAAACAGGGAAAGCCAGCGCAGCTCCTGGCCCAGGCTCGCTGCATCCAGGGCGGGAGGAGGCGGGCAGGGGGATGCCTACAAATTCTACTTAAACAAGAAAACATGACTTTTCCACTAGCAGGTTTGAAGCACGCATCGAAATGGGCCTCTGAAGCAGGGGAGTGCTGACTCCAGGACAGACCTGAGGGCGCAAGTCCTAGAAAGCAAAAACTGCCAAAAAAAAAAAAAGGTGATAGACGATACAAGGAAGAGTTTAAAAAAACAAAGGGGGGGGGAGGGAAGAAAAAAAAAAAAAAGGTACTTGAAGCGTAGAGCAAGATTTCGCCACGTTGCAGCAACTCCGCTACGGCGCAGAGTCCAGCCGGGGCCGACCCCTCCCTCCTTCCCCCCGCCACCTTCCCCCGGAGCAGGGACACAGTCTTTCCAAAGCCTGCCTTGATGGTCAGTACTTCACGCCGGGCACAAACTCCTTGGCATCTGGATTCAAGTTGCTTTTGCTCTGGAAAAAAAAAAATAGAGATGGGGGGGGGGGGGGGGGGGGCCATGAGTGGTCCAAACGCCGGCATCCCCCCCACCAAGCATCGCTCCGCAGACCCGCACCCGAAGGTGCCCCGTCCCGGCAGCCGCTTGGCGAGGATGCCGTTAGGATGTTCACGTGTGCGAAGCGGCTGCCCTGGCCCTCGCGTCCTCGCCGGCACCCGCAGCACTCGAGACGGTGCTGAACAAGTGCCAGCTCAAAAGTCTCTACTCCCAGGCTGGGTTTTTGGGGGGAAAACACGGGAGAATCTGCTGTTTCTGTCTCTCCCTGTTCTTGCTTTGGCCCAGGGCTGCCGGTGGATGTGCTGCGAGGTGCCAGCGGCTGTTTTACACCCACCCAGGGTAAAGCAGGGAGGTAAAGCAGCTCGGCCTGAGCAGAGTCAGCAGGGCTGGGCCAGAACAACCCCCACCATGCTGGTCCCTACGGCCCTGCGGCATATTCCTGCTTTCAGGGAGGAAAACAGGCATGGCCTTAACGCTGCCGCTCTTCCAGCCACCCAGCAGGTTTTCACCACTCTATACAGACTGGTGTATATATGGGAGTGGGGAATAGATGTATTCACATCTACACAGGCTCGGGGTGCTCAGCACCCCTGGAGCAGACCTGGCTGGTCCTCCCATACCTCTCCAGCCTGCCAGGACACCCCAGCTCTGCCCAAAAGGCAAGAAAGGTCCCGGCTTGCTCCGGGACCAGAACCCAGCTCACGTGGAAGTGGCAGCCCCATCCCATGGCTTCTGGAGAGCAAGTTCTGCAAAGCTGGATACTTTTGTCTTTAGGATACGTGGCTAAAACAAATATCCTCGCAGAAAACTCCAAAAGGCATCGTCACCGGTGCATTAGCACCGGCTCTTGCACCTACACCCCACTGCCGCTCAGGAAACCCACCCTCCTTTTCCCAGGACAGGTCCTCTGCTCTTCGCCAGACCTCGCGGCACGTTCTCCGAGGTCCTTACCAGAATGTCCTCTGAACTGTGACCGTCGCCAACGGAGAGCCCGTTCAGCTGCTGCTGCAGCTGCCCCATGCCCTGGGGCAGGTCGCGCGATGGAATGAACCAGTCCTGGTCTTCTTCCTCCAGCATCTCCTGGAAGCAGCGGTCGAGAAATTCCTGCTCCTGCAGCTCCTCCTCCACCTGCCCGAAGAGACCCGTTAGTCGCAGGTACAAACAACACGTCTTGGTGTTTTCCATACACTGTCCCCACCTGGTAAAAGAGTCTGCAACGTGCCTACCTCACCTCGGTATCCGTCCATGCCTCAGAGACATCCCCGGACAGCCAGAGCTATATTTTAAACCTGGACGAACGCAGCTTTGTCGATTTGCCTGTAGCCAACCCCAGGAGGTGCAAGAGCACAAAAAGTGGCACCTTTTCAGCAGAGCAAAGCCGTGCACAGGCATCGCTTCCCGGCCGCCGCAGACCGCCGGGGCAGGAAGATGCAGCCTGCAAGTACGCGGCACCAGGCGAATCAGAAGGGAACGGAAGATAGGATTTATGGGACATCCAGATGCAGCAGCGCACGCACGGGATTTCAGGCTGCCAGGCTCCAGCAGAGCTTGCTGCAAACGAACGGCCATGGCGAATAAAAATCACAACCGGGAAGCAGTGCTAGAGTGCGCGTTGTCGTGCGGATCCTCCGCTACGGAGCGATGCTGTAGCTCTGCCAGCCTTTCTTGCTTCCCGTGCTTCTCCGGTTCGTTAAACCGGCTCTGCTCCGTCCCCTCGGCAGACCGGTGTTCTGCAAGCACCGACGCAGTGGTGGCAGTCGGCTCCCGTCGAGTGCACCACGAATGACGCCATCTCCGCTGCAGGAAAACTCCTCCTGAGGGCCGAGAAAGCCAGAGGACCCGGCTCGGGCTCCCGGAGTAGAAAGCTGCTGATGCAGGGGTGTGCAGGCAAAGCGAGGCAGGAGAGACGGGCAGGAGGGGGGGGGACGGACGCTGGGGGTCCCGTCCTTACCCTCCAGCAGGCGCGTACCATCCGTGGGTCACGTTAACCAGCTGCTCCCATCTTCCAGGCTGGTTTTCTCTGGATGCCGACTCGAGCAAAGCGAGCGAGGCAGCGAGCTGGGCAGCCCACGCCGCCGCCGGCCTCCTGCTACACAGGCAGGCGGTCGCCAGAAAAAGAGCAGATGGGGGTGACAGCCAGCAAACAGCACGATTTTGAGCAGCTGTTATTGAGTCCAAGAGGGCTGAGTGAATCCACGAACCACAAAACGCTCTGAAAAGCTTAAACCCTTCCATTTTACAAGAAAGCAGAAACTACAACCCGAAACTAGCTTCCTGAGGGGGAAAAGGGGAGCTCTGCAACCCACTGCCCCTCGTACCACAGCCCCTGAGCTGGGGACAGGCTGGCAGCCCCTGCCACCGGCGGGCTACCGGGGTCCCACTGCCCCACCACGGCATTTACAGAGACCTGTCCATCACGAATGGCTTGGGAAGGTAACCCCGGTAAAGCCACAGTGCTATCGACTTTCAGGTTATTCACAGCCAGTCCCTGCTACATTTTAAATCACATTCAGGAAAACTCCTTGCAAGGGTTGTGAAAAAATCTCTCTCACAGTAACCAAGCCTTGGACACCGTCTCCAGCCTCAGCTACTGGAGAGCTTCTCTCCACCAGCCTTAGAAATTGGGTCTGGCCAGGGGAAAATCCCCTTTACTGATAGCAAACCATCCCATCGCTGTCCTCAACTGGGTTTCCAGAGGCTGTCCTTGAAACTACATGCTGGCACCAGCACGTGAAACAGGATATTTAACAAAAAACTACCCCAGGACTGCTGGCCGCCCCGGCAGGCGATGACGACTGCCCTTGGATCCTGCACTTCTACAGGACGCAGGACGGAGCGAGCCCAGAGCTTTGTGCCTCTCGCAACACTTCAAACCCAGGTGAATATTCCCTCTCCTCCGAGTCTCGGCGCTGCCGGCTGGACTCTAACCGCAGCCCAGCAGCACCTTGTTCCCCTTCCCACACCAGAGCCTTTTCGGTGCAGGGAACTGGCCATCGAGGCCAATGCCAGTGCTGGCTGCGAGCCGGGGATGCGGCGACGACGTCGGTCCTGGACCAGGGGACAGGGAGGGAGAGATCCTGGACATGCTCACACCTGTAACTACCTGCTACCCCTCTAGCCAGAAACCATCAACTCCTTTGCACTGCATCGTGACAACCTAAACCAGGAGAGAAAGGGTTTAGTAGTTGCTCAGGGCTCTTCTTTGGCTTCCTGTGGTATTTAATGCAGCTCTGTCACCTCCCGCCCCAGGTCCTTCTGCACCAACCTCACCTGCTGTCAGCACAGTTTCTTCTCAGCACAAGAGCCCACCACTCCCTTTTTGCCCTCCGGGATGCGCTAGCTCCATGGGAAAAGGAACGTCACTCGTATAAATAAGGGAGGATCGTGCCAAGAAGCTCGTGGGTTTCTGAAAACGCCTGCCTGTTCCCCTTGCTCAGGGCCCGGACGGCACAAAACCTTTGCGGAGGAGGGAAGGAAGCAGCGTGGCTTCAGAAAGCTGAGGAAGAGGGAAGAGCAAGCGGGTCTGGAGGAAGATTCAGCCCCAGGCCACTGGGGTGTGCACATGAAGGCAGCAGAAGCCACGACTGCCACCGAAAGGGACGTCCCTGCTGTCCCCCACCCTGTGCCCCCATCACCGGCGTCTCATCCTCTCCCGGGGGCACTCAGGAGCGACTCAGGGCAGGGAGCAGAACGGAGCAGCCGAGAGGCACGAGGCGCAGCATCCCACGCCCAGCCCCATGAGTACCCATGCCAGCCCGAGGACGGCTTCTTCCAGGAGCGCTGCCTTCCGACGGACGAAGGTCCTGGCGCAGGACAGCTCTCCCTACCCTGGCTGGTGCCCCACCAGCAGACACATGGACTTCAAAGCCCTTAGAGAGCGATTCCAGCTTCTGTACGAACCATTTTCCCCCTGAGCAGCGTTTCACCACGAGCTGGATGACGGGTTGAGCTCCCAGGGCATTGCTAAGGGGTTGGAAATGCAGAAGCGAGGGCTGGCAGACCAGGAAAGCACGGGCGAGTATCTCGGCAACACGGAGCCCAACACAGGGAAGCCCTGAGGTCTTGGCTCCGTTTTTCTCCCTCCTCCATCTCCCTCCGCCCGCGCATGCTTTCCTCCTTTCCTCCGCCTCGCTCCTCCGCCCCGGGGACGCTCCCTCCGGCACGGAGCTGCAGTATGGTTTGCTTTGCACTTTGCCTTCATCAGGCTTTTAATCAAGACAGCGCTTTACAAACATTAACTAATTAATCTCGCACATTTCCATCAGCACAGCTGCTTGTGGGGGCCGGCTGCTGCCTAATCACGTCATTAAATAAAACAAAAGCCTTGAGTCACAGCTCGCTAACAATTGCTAACGTGACGCGGGGCGGCGCAAGGCGGCTGCTGCACACTCACCGGGAGTTACTGGTCAGCGAGCGGCTGCGTTTTCTTCCTGTGGGAACAAGACTTAAGTATTACCATATGGGAGGTTTTCTCGCTGAGAACACAGTAAAGCTGATGAAATCCTCCTTTGGTGACCAGGGGTATGGTGGGGACATAAAATCCCTCTGCCCAGCCTGCCCGCAGCTCCAGAGGTCTCTCCGTGCCAGTCTCCTGACACCCCGGTGACGGGAATCTGGTGCTTGGCCACGCTCGTGGGGACGTTTTAGGGAGGGGACAAGTGTCCAGGAGAGTTCAGGTTTTCTGCCTGTAGCACAGCTCAGCCAGCTGAAGGGGCAAGCTCCTTCCTCGCCCAGTTCAAGGTGTCTGACTTCTCTCCAGCTACTGGGACGATGGCAGGAGGGCCCAGCGAGCCTCCAGCAAGCTCTTCCCTGCTGCCTCGCGCCGCCGTGGCATTTGGGATGAAGACCCAAAGCAGAAGCGCATGGAGGACGCTATGCGGCTGCTCCCTCTGCTCCAGCTCACGGAGGTCGTGTCGTTATTCCACAAGCAAGAGCTGTTCAAGTCCCACACAGGATCTACCAGAAGCTCTGGAGCGCTTAGGTGGTCATTACGGACACAGCATCTTAGTGGCCAAGGCTCCTACCAAGTGGTCTGGCTGCTCCAAGCGTAGTCGGGACCGTTTCACTGAAATGAAAGACTTCTACCCGAAACGAGAGGTACTAACTGCAGGAACTCATTGCTGAGATAGCCAGGCTACAAAAGCTCTCAAGTTTTGAGCACTGATTTTTACGCTGGTCCTCTCCCTTCAGCTGAGCATGCAGAAAGGGAAGGTCTCTGTTATCACAGCAAAGCACAGGAGAAGATGGCGGTGCCGTCACTGTCCCTCTGAGAAAGAATCTGAGAGGGTCAAAGGCATCGTGAGATTTTTTTTTTTTCCCCCCGACTTTATCCATCCCATGTCCTTACAGGCAGATCCAATATAAACAGGATGACTCTTCCCTTGAGCCACCACCTCCGTGCAGGGCCCGCGCCGGCTGTGACTCACACGCGCTTCATGGTGCCCATCAAAGGAAACCTTTCCCTCGCCTCTCCCTCGCCTCAATTTTAGCCGCAGAAACGCGGAGCTGGCAACCACCCTCCCGGTCTTACCTGTCTGTTGAAGTCTTCTTCGTTCTCCATCCACATGTACTCCGCAAAGGGGTTGTTTTCCTTTTCATCGTGGCCATTCACTACTTGGTCCTCTTTGGATTTGGGACTGGACGCCGTCGTACTGGCGAGGT
This sequence comes from Gymnogyps californianus, assembly GCF_018139145.2. Taxonomy (NCBI): domain Eukaryota; kingdom Metazoa; phylum Chordata; class Aves; order Accipitriformes; family Cathartidae; genus Gymnogyps; species Gymnogyps californianus. The sequence goes on from NC_059474.1 coordinate 481,057, forward strand.
CGGAGCCATTCATCATTACTGACTCTGGGAAGAAAAACAAGGGGGTGAGGGAGCTGCTGGGGACCCCCGTGCCCCCAACCCACGCCAGCCACCCAGCTCCCAGATGGATGCTCGCCACTGGCCATGCTGATGGGTGACAGCTCAGGCTTCCAGCACAAGAACCTGCTGCTTCCAGGCTGCTTTTTTCAAGGCACGGCGCTATTCCCGACTCCTCTCCCCTCCTCAAAAGCGCTGGAAGCGGCGCTACACCTCCCTGGCAGTGGCAGCATTTATTTGTCATGGTTTTGATCCATCAGGGATAGTCTGAACGTACTTGGTCTGGACTTAGAGCAAGGGGGACCTGACCAGCAGCTCCTGGAGAAGTTGTGGACAGGGCTTGGAAAGGCACCGGCACCCCAAACCTCGTCCATTCATCACATTTATTTCAAATCTGCCATAAAATACACCAAAAGACCACAACTGGGTTATCACTGCAGTCAACACACCAACACCACAGAAGCAGATTGCCCCCTACCCCAAAATACTGCATTTTTTGGCAGAACATACGCACACCAGGCCGTGTCCCTTTATCTCTGCCGTAATTTCTTTATTTTTAGAGGGCATTTCGCAAAAGCCTGTTGGTTTGCGACATGAAGGCTGCCTGTTTCTAAAGCAGGCATTCAGAGTCCCAGGAGCACGGCCTGAAGCAAGACAAACCTCACGGAGTCCCAAACCTCAATTTCTAAAAGGTCCCCCGGGAGCAGACGGAGGGAAGGACACACAGATAAATGAGACTGTAATTCAATAGCAAAATCCTATGGAATAGCGAAACGCGGACTAAGGCCGGCACAACCCAGCTGAAAAACATCCAAACATCACGTAACGACATCCCAGCTGTATGTTTTACTCTCCCCTGGTAAAGGCTTTATCTGGAGCTGAGCTGCATCCAGCTCCAGCACAGCACTGGGGCACGGGGATGAACTGGAGAGCATCCCGCACGAGCAGGGGCTGGAAAAGACAACTTCTTGGGATGACTGGCAGAAGCGGGTTGGTTTGGTCTCAAGGAGGGTGAGAGCCAGGGAGCCCCACACAACAGCCCTTTAGGGACAGAGAGAGGCTGCAGAACAATCAGCCTTTTGTCCTCGTGGATACAGAGGGGGTTTCGGTTTTTGCAGCAGTAGAAATTGGATTTGGGGGGCTGAGGTCGGGGAGACCACTAGTGACGATGGGAACCAATACCCTTTGCAGGGGGACAAGCCTCTCCCCAAAAGTTTCAGGGAACAGTTACTGATGGGCACCATGGATGGTCCAGGTATGCCTAATCCTACTTTAGGAAGACGGAGACAAATTAGATGACCTCTCAGAGTCTCCGCGAGCCCCTACGAGGGCTGTGAGGGCAAGCAACATCCCCGCCAGAGCCCAGTCTTTTCTGTCTCCATCCAGGTCACAGCTGCCACCAGATCTGCATCCCAGCAGCCGCTCCAATCCCCCGGGAGCGGGGATCCCACGTTACTTGTTAAATGCAGCCTGCTCTAGGGGCCAAGCAGATTATTCTTATTTTTGGGAGGAATCCGAAGCACAGACAAGTACAGGACAGCTGTTACTCTCTGAAAAGCCTCCTCGCCAATAATAAAGGTGCTCAGCTCTTACGTACTGACATTCTCGGGTCCCCAAGAGCGGCACAGCTTTAACACGGCTGCTCCTGGGCAAAGAAAAAAGGGGGAAAAAAAAAAAAAAGGGGAAAAGGAAGAGCAGCAAGGTCCTCAGGCTGCCTGCAGCCTCGGGACACAGCACCAGGCCACACTGAAGCAGCCTTTGTTATCTGCAGAGAAGCAAGAAAGGCTCCGAATTGAGCACGGAAACTTCAACCGTGCCAAAGCTAACACGGCGGCTCTCCCGTGATCAACGAGACTTATTGACGACAGACAGCTCAAGTCTGGCAGGAGAGAGTCGCAGGGCAGGCGGGAAGGGGAACAGAGCTGCAAAGCAAGCGAAAAGGCACGAAAGGTTTGGACAGGGGAGCTCTCCTTCCTTCCCTCCCTGCTTCTCTTGCCGCCAGCGCAGACATTTGCACAGGCAGAGCCCGGAGCTCAAGGACACACGAGTTTTGAGGAGCTGGCGGGGTTCACAGCTTACGTACAGCGTCCAGAGCCGGGTTCTCTGCGCAGACAGGTAGGATGGGTGCTGGGTCAAACCCAAAGTCCTCCCGCTGCCCTGCTGTAGATCAGGCAATCACTGTCAAGAGACGAAGCGAGCTGCCTGCACTGGGCCAGCGGCTCCGTACCAGGCACTGCAGAGAACAGTTTAGCTGGAGAAGCAGCACGAGAGAAGGTTTTTGCAATGTTTATGTTTGTATGCTTTTAAAAAAAAAAAAGAAAAAAAGAAATAAAAAGCTTTCTCTCCCTCCCCAAGACTCCACACTCCTTACTAATCTGGCTACAAAGAGACCTTGCTCCCGTGGTGCCGGCTCTCAGCAGAGCTTTGCAGCTCTTTCTGAACAGCAAAGGGGGTTTTCCCCTGAGTGTTTGGCATGGGTGACCCGGGACCCACGGCATGGCCGTGGGGAGCTGCGGGTGCCGTGGGAGGAGGAGAGGCAGAGGAGGGCGGCTGGCCCGGCGCAGCGAGGAGGGCGGTGTGCTGTGGTTTGGGAGCAGAGACATGAAAGGATGGCTTGCGTCTAGTTTCCCTTCCAGGTTTATAACGCAGCAGCAGGACTTTCATCGCGGTTCCCATCAGCAGGACAGGTTTTTCAGGCGGACGGGGAGCAGCAAAGGCAGCAGCTCTCAGCACAAACAGATCTTAACAGCAGGGCAGCCCCAAGCGCTGCCAGCATCCCGATGTCCACGCAGAGCCTGCAGCCCCTCGGCCATCCGCACCTCCCGCTCCGGTGCCCGGAGCAAACTGAAGGGCTCCCATGGAGCAGGCAGGGTCTGGGAATGCCGGCCAAGCTTGGCTTCCCGATTTCGGCTTCCACCATCCTGTAAGGGGCAGACGGAGAGCCGGGACCCCCGGGAAGGGCAGCCCCAGGCACACCGGGCAGCATCTGCTGCGGTCCCCAGGCCGTGTAAACAGACCCACCGCTCGCCAAAATTAGAACACGGGAAGCATTTGTACCTCCACGTCACTGCCAATGCCACTTGTTTACTCTGTCACCAACAGGTCCATTTTTCTTTCTTTTATTTTTTTTTTTTCCCCTTCTTTCTTAAACACATAGGTGTCCAAAGCCCCATTCCCAGCCCCTCTCAGCAGACTCAGAATCCCCCACGTTCACCGTGGAAGTTGTTTCACTGCGGTTATCACACACGTTTCCCTACCACACTACTCCCACCTCTTTTGTTAGATTTAAGCCGTCCCAAAGCTTCTGGAGCCATCCCCTGCCTGCTGGGGCCAGAGGTTTATGAACAGCCCCAAGCAAAAAGGGAGCTGGGAGAGGCCAGCACGGACATTTAAGCATCACGGGGCGAGACAGGAGCCCTTCCACAGAGCGATGCCCCTGCGCTTTGCTGGGAGAAACAGCAGGCAGCAAGCGGCAGGCAGGAGAGGCAGGTACACAAGCTCGTCCCTGCCGGGGGGTGGCTCCTGCCTGCACGTCCACTGGGAATATCCCGGGTGAAAAAACTCACCGAACAGGAAGACAGGCACCCAAATCTCCCGTCGGTGCTGGCCGGTATGGCATGAAGGGCAGCGGATACCCAGGGGCAGGGGTACGTGCACAGACGGCGACAGCACAGGGGTGACTTAATGTGATGTACCACTTCGGCAGCCCAAACACAAAAGTGGAAAAAAAAAAAAACCAACCCCAAAACCAACCAAAGTGGTTTTTTTTATCTCCCGTTTTTCACAGCTGGCTCTGAAGGACCCCCGGTCACGGTTTTCCCCTATCAGCCGGCGCTCGGAGCATGCCAGCAGTCCCTCGCAGCAGCCCCGGCCGTGCAGAGCCATCCCCACCTGGAAAAGCGCCTTCCAAGAGTGCATTTTCCAGTCTGGCCAAGCCAGGCTCCGTGTACATTTTGGTCTGCGTGTTATTTATCTGAGTCACCGGAGCAGCGCTGTAACCGTCAGCCTGTTGACGCTTTACCAAGTACATGCAGAGCCAGGGTAATTTTGATATATTGCTGAGACGCTGCAGCAAGCTTACTGCTCTGAGCCACGGCTCTCCATTAAAACTAAAATAAATAAAAAAAAAAAATCTGCTTTCTTATAATGAAGGCTTCTTGGATTTGTTTCTCCTTTCCCCTGGAAAATTAAGTAGATTAAAAAAGGAAAAGAAAAGTAATCTTCAACCTGGGGACTGAGAGCTCAGAAAACACATCCAGAGCACACAAACCACCTTCCGAGAGCTGCACGTCCCAAGCCGGAGCATGGCAAATCCCGAGGAGCTCTGCCGTGCGGCTGCCTGCAAGGCAGGGAGGCAGCCTGGGAGGTCCCTGCTAGTCCTTACAAACGTCTTCGTCATTCTTCATGCTCCCATACTCGCCTGGGGCTGGCACAGCAGCCTGGCAAGGCAGGTTTCCTTTGGAAAAGGTACTGGGCAACATGAAGGGGGAAACAGAAATTCGGCCCCTGTTTGGTATTTGGGTGATGCTTAAAGACATGATGCTTCAAGGCTACAGATGCCACAGGACCCGACACCAGCTGGGGCTACCAGGTGGTCCCAGGTCCATCAAACTGGAAATAGTCACCGATGCAAATTAGCACAAGTGACCAAGATATCCGAGGGCAAACTCATCGGCACGGCTCACGCACGAAGATGCCAACACAATACCACCGTCCCAATGCCGACAGCATCGAAAGAGGATGGACTTTTTTTTTGGAGGAAACATCCACGCTTCTGCGTGGACATGTCCCTCAGCCCCCGTGCTGCTGCGCAGGGACAGCACCGTGGTCCAGGCACAAGGCTGGGCACCGTCTAACCCTGCCGCAGAGCTCGCTGCGGGGCTGTGAGCGTTACCTGGCCTTCAAAGCCAAGGGGGAGAAGCAGGAGGCACGAGTCAGTGGATGCGACGGTGGCTCAGCGCTGCTGAGGGCAGGTCTGCTCCCTCTGCCCCCAGCCCCTCACCCGATCCCTTTGGCAGGAGCGGACAGGTACTGCAGCTACCCGCCCTCTGCCCACCTCCCTGCCTCCCCTGCCTGCACTTCTGCAGCTGCGGTCTGATCCTGCCTGCACTGCGCTGGTGCAAAACCCACCAAGGCGGTTGGGTTCTGCTATGTGAGACACGCTGCCCTTGCTACAGAGCAGACGCTGCGAGGCCAAGCGGGCTGCCTCGGCCCACCGCTGCCTCGGCCCACTCGGCTCCCGCTCCTTGGAATTACAAAGCAGAGCAAGAGCAAGGTCCCCTTGTCACCGTGTTGAGACATTTGATGCAAGGAGGGCAGAGACTTTGTGGACAGACTCGGCAGGAGGTGGGGAAGGACTCCTTAGAGCAGGCAGCACCCAAGCGTGGTATAAAAGGGGGCGACTGACCCTGAGGGAGACAAGGCTGAGACAGCGGAGCGAGAGGACAGCAAGCACAAAGGCGTAGGTACCCGCCACGCTGCGAGAGGAGAGCAGGAGGCGAGAGCCTGATGCAGAGAAGGAGATAACGCAGGACGATGTGGTCGGAGCGGCAGGGAAGCAAGCTGATCTCGCAGGCAAGCGTTTTTGCAGCGGTGAGCCATGCGCGGAGGGAACAGCAGGCAGGCAGTGCTGCATGTCCGCCTCGAGCAGGTCGGCAGGCTGTGGCACCGTCCGTCGGGTGGAGAGGGGAAAGGACAAGAGGCAGCAGACGGCGAGATCGCACTGTGGTTGGAATGAGCCATCCTGGGAGGAGAGCGTACACGCAGGAACGCTTCAGGCTCCTGCGACGGAGCAGCATAAGGCACGGCGAGTTATTAATAATCTGGATAATGCACTTCGATACCCCAGAATTACACATATGGTTATCCGCTCTTTCCAGGCAGGCCATTAGATCGTTTCCTCACCTAATCCAGGAGGACAACACACGGCAGAACAAACCAGAGCGAGTCACAGGAGGACTGAGGAACTCCTGAGAGGCACGACCCCTCGCGAGTCCCACTTCTGGCTGGTTTCTGCCCCTACGAGAGCATCCCTTTCTTACCCAAGCGCGGCATGAGCCACGTTGCTCCCCTTCGCCCCCAAAGAGTTAACAAGTCAGCACCAGACCGGAGAATCGAGCGCAGCTGCTCGCTTGGCTCAAGGCGAGGGACATATGGTCCTCCTTACCCTCCCAGGCTGGCGCGGCCAGAGCCAAAACCTCGGCGGAGGCTGCTTCGGCGGGGAGCGCCGGGTTACGTGATGGAGGAGGCTGGCCGGCCAGGGCTCCCAGCTCTATAAATAGCTTTGGGAATCATTGTGTTTGCAGACGGGCTGGTCGTTCAGCAGGAAAACCCACCCAGCGCAACCCAGACTTCAGACTAAAAAACAAAACCCCGAGCCCTTCTTTCTCCGTGCGCTTTCACGGCTCCTCTCCTTCCCGACTGCCCTGCCTGCGCTTAGGAGCAAGGCTGCGTTCGCAAGGGCCGGCACCACGGGGGAAGGGGAGAAGTTAGTGCTGCATCCCCAAACCTCTGCCACCAGCATCCTCACCCCAGCTGCAGAGCTCACTTTGGGTTTAACAACGCTTAAATTTCAACCTGTAGAGCCTTCGTAAGAAGAAAACCACTATTTTTCACCCTCAACCAGCGCAGAGCAAACTGGTTTCAAGTCCTCGGTCTGACCCTGACCAGAAGGCCAGGACTGAGCCGTGCCCAGGCAGCGCTGGGGCAAGGAGGGGAGGAGAGGGCTGGATGTTTTTTTGCAGGCCACCTCTCAACTCCTCTGAAGCAGCAATTAGAGAAGGGCAGCTCATTAGCCTCATTTCCCAAGGGACTGGATTCTCCCATTTCAGCTCGCACAGGTACTGGCGCTCCACAAGTCGATCTGGTTCAGCCCCGCTTCCAACGCCCTCGCTCCTTCCACGAGCTTCTCCTCCTGCGCCTCGCACAGTAAACACAAGAGATTACCTTGCTCTAATCTCCGTTTGCAGATAAGGTCTCCGCACCTCGGAGTCCCAAGCTGCACTTTTTATCTCCCAGCCGCGTAGATTTTTCCAGTAGCCGTGAGCGTTGCCAGCTGCCCCGCACGGCCCTTGCGATGTTCCCCCCTTCTCTGCTTCCAGCTGGGTCTCACCGGGGAACCCGGCGTGACTGGGTCTGGCTTTTTCTGCTAGGCTGCAATCCGGCTCCGGCCCAGCCCACGCTCTATCACCACCCTGACGTCTTTCAAGTATTTTTTTCCCCCAGGCTTCTCCTTCCTATTATACTGGCGCTTCAGGTTTTATTCCCTACCACCGACGCTGAAGCGCTGAGCTGGCGAGCTGCTGCAGACCTGGGGGAGTCACCCGCTGCTCCCCACTGTCTTCAGCCCTCTGTAATTAGAGGACGTTAAGTCTTCCAGGTTAGTCTGGACTTCTAATGTTAGGCTGGACTCCTGGTACTCCCTTCTCGTGCTTGCTGGGCTACTGGGCGGGGGGGTTTGCCAGTCCCTGCTCGCAGCCCGCAGCAGATGTGGAGCTTTCCATTTTCAGATATCTCAGTTGCTGAGGAACTGCATCCTATTTCCATCTCCGATCTGGGGGATAATCTCCTCCTGCACTATTTTAATCTGCATCCACAAGAACAATCCCCACTTTGCTGAGGCACAGAACGAAGTGCCGCCAGATCCCTCCGTCATTTTGAAAGCAACCAGAAACACCGAATGCGCTCTTGAGCTATGTCCAAGAAACGCTTAGAAACCTAATTTCAAATTCATCCTAAACGCTGCTCTTCATCGAGCTACTTTTAATCTCAGGCAAAGACGTCACATTCTGCACTTGACAGCTCACAAACGGGTCCTGCTGCTCACCAGGATTAACGCTGCGATACACTGCAGCGGCGATACGGCCGACCAGCACCGCGCATGAGCCCGCGAGCGGCAATATTTGTAATTTCTTTAAGGGAATTGATAACAGAAATTTTTTTAAAGACTTCAAAACAGAGCATCCATCAAGCAGCACCTTCCAGCTCGCCGGGCAGTGGCAGCCACTTCTGCTCTGGGAGGGGAAACCTTCTGATCAGAGCCAGGAGATGCTCTTCCCACGAGCTCCCCGCACAGGGACACCCACGGGGCAAGGCAGGGACAGCGTTCCCTGCCTGCCTGGGTGCGGGCAGAGAGAACCGAGAGCAGAAAAAGCCAGCGGTGCAATTTCTGCAGCAGCAGCGGCTGGAAACGGAGATCAGGGCAGCGAACGGAACGCTTTGCCAGGGCTCTCCGGATTTGCAGGAGCAGCTTTATCTCTGTTTGTGCCGGAGGCCCGACATGGAGGCACCATTCCAGGCACCTCGCAGCGCGCACCCTGCACTCACATCTCGAGCTTCGCCCGATCCGGCGCTGGACGCCTGCCCTCCGTGCCATCGCTTTCACTCTGAGCGGGGACCGGGAAGCAAAGTGAGGCTGACAGGGCTACGGCAGACGTGGCGATTCGACCCGCGTTTTGGGAGCTCAGATCTGCACCCCGGCAGCTGGACGGCGCTGGCTCTCGCTGCTCCCTCCCTCGGCCGTACGCAGGCTGCGGTAGCGCAGTCACGGCTGCCGGGGCTCGGCATCGTTCTCCAGGCCACCAAAACCTGACGAAAAGTGCCCTGTCAACACCAAACAACAGCGGGCGCTGGGCAGGCTGGCTCCTACCTTTCAGCAGCCTGGATTTCGGCCGCCGACAACACCGGCGTAGATCAGATTAACACCGGTGGAAGGGCCGGTGTGTTGACAGCTCTGGGGATGGATGCTGTCCTCACACCGTTGCAGTCCCCGGTGCGCGGCAGCCCAGCCAGCCCAGCCTGGTGGGTGATGGATGACCCAGAGGTGAACGGCTGAGGGTCTCGCTTCACCGTCCCGCAGCCGGCCTCGAGCTGTGGCTCACAGCAGCCGGCTGCGAGGGGAAAACAAACTGCTGCTTCGAGAGAGGGGAACAAGCCTGCTTCCCTCCTCGGCCATTCACTTCCCCAACAAAAGCTTGAAAGTTTGCATGAAAGTCCAGCTCCCTCTACCAGAGCGCTCCGATACACTATCCACCTGCATACAGCTGGTGTTTTCTGCCCATCTCAAGCAAGTACGTGGGGAATCCCGCAAGGACACGTGTGCATCTTACAACGCACACGCATGCCTGGCTCTTCCTTTCTCAGCCTGGGAAAGGGCTGTCCCCTCAGCTTGCCACCCAGGAGCTCTTCAGAGGGAAAAACCGCAGATTACTTCGCACGGAAAGGAACTGTGAACATTTTCAACGCAGTATTATAACACGCATTTTTGTCTCGAGCTATTAGGAACTGAACAAACACAACTGAGGGCTTCACGCAGTCTTTTCTGCGGCCTCTATGGCCAAGGCTAACAGAGGAACAAGGATCCGGACCAGCCGTACTCCAAAGTGACGCAGAGCCCAGCGTGCATCCCGTCAAGCAGCCACCGTGTCAGATGCAGAGAGGAGTTTCCCTACCTGGCCACGATGCTCCTGTAGCAATATCTGACTTGTCGCTGCACGCCAGGCTGAAACCTGAAGAGCCAGCACGTAACAAAATATCCGAAGGGCACAAGCCAGGAGCCAGCTACGCCATGCCGAGCCTGCCGGTGCCGCATCCCGTCCCCCGTAAACACGGCTGGCGGGGCCAGGCTGGCCCGGGCTGGGGAGGGCAACCTCCTCCCAGCCCAAACCCACCCGTGTGCCGCATCCCGAGCCTCCGCGGCACAGGCTGGGCTAGTTTTTTTAGGTAAATTTGAGAAGCCAGGTTTCAGTCACTGCAATCTGCAAAGATAGCAGCACATTGAGGTACCTGCCTCCAGGTTGGGGGTCCCTCCGGAGCGACGGCAGCGTGCCTGTCCCCCCGCGTGGGATATCATGCCGTGGGAGCGGGTCGGAGCAGGGTGAGGGAGAAGACAATCTCCCCCTGCCCCACGGCTTTGCTGAATGCATCCCCTCCCCGGACGATGGGTCAGCGGGGCCGGTGGCAGGTTCCCCTCACCTCGCCCCACGGGCAAGGGGCCTGGCCCACGCAGAGAGGAAGGAGCCTGGGGAGGGTTTCGGGAGCCTGCTCCCAAGGGGTGCCGGGGGAGCGCCCAGCCGGAGTCTGGCATGGCCCCAGCCGCCAGCGCCGGTGTCTTTGGTGAAACCGGCCAGGAGGGACTCCCGCCGGTCTCTCCGACCGGGATGCACGGTTGAATACGGGCTCCGCACCTTCCCGGGAAGGAGCTCCTCCGGCAGCCCGAGCTCCGCGCTTCCCAGTCTCTGGCTTTACCCGGCCTGCGTGTCCCAGGGAAAGAAGCTCCCCCAGCAAAACGCGGCGCCTGCGATCCGGTAAAGAATCCAGAGGCGAGAGGCGTTCGTTGATTCCCGCCCCTGCCCCTCCCCGGGCTGTCCCCCGCCCGGCGCAGACCGGACCGCGGCCGCACACGCGGCGCTCCCCGGACGAGGGCTGCCGGAGCCTGGGGGTTGCGCCAACAGAAGTGCGAGGCGTTACCGGGTCCGGGCCGGGGCCTGCTAGCGTCGCCAAGCGGGGCTTTAATTCAAGCCGTGCCGGGGTGAGGCCTGCCCGGCCTGCGCCCGCCAGCCCCAACTCCCCCCGGTGCTCGCCCCGAGAGGCCCACGGGCTAGCGGGGGCACGGTCGGGCCTGCGCCCCGGGCTCGTCCCGGAGCCCCCTGCTCGCCCCCGTACCTGCCGGCCGGGCCGGGCCGGTGCCGCTCCGCGGGCGCCCGCCCTCCGCTGCCGCCGCCGCCGCCGCCGGACCCCGCCGCCACCCGCCCGCCCCGCGCGGTGGGGACACGCCCACCCAGCCCCGCCCTGACAGGACCTGGCATTGCCATTGGCCAGGCCCGCCACGCGTCCCCGCCTCCCCCCGCGCTAGGTGTCGCTATTCCACCAGGCCGCTGCCACTCCAGCTTCTAGTCCCACCCGCTCTGCCGCCGCCTGATTGGACACCCGCGTCCACCTCCTAGCCTTCGGATTGGTTAACCTCGAAGGGTCGGATTGGTTGGGCGCACGCGTCCCCACGTGGGGTCAGGCAGGCAGACCTCGGAGGCGAGACCGTGGCGGGGTGGGCGTGGCCGGCCACAATGTAAATAACCACATCACCCCGCCCCTTCGCCCAGATTATGATTGGCGGGCGCAGCGCCCAATGGAGAGAGGCGTCACTAGCCGCCCGCCCCGCCGCGAGGGACTGCTGCTAGAGAGCCGCTGATTGGCGGGTTGATGTAAACACACCGAGGGGGCGGGGGATTCCCCGGGCAGCCCGGGGGGGGGTCTGTCACGTGGCGGGCGCGTGGCTGGGGCGGGGGGGGACACACACCTCGGGGCGGGGCCCAGCTCTGCACCCCCGTGTTGGGGGCACCGGGGGGGGCACCCAGTCCCGTACCCCCAGTGCTGGGACCACCCCAGTGCCGAGGGACCCAGCTTGCACCCCCAGTTTTGGGGGCACCTCGGTGGGGGGGGGCACCCAGCTCTGCGCCCCCAGAGTGGGGGGGAGCACCAGCGGGGGGGGGTGGAACCCAGCCCTACACCCTCAGTGTTGGGGGCACCTCGGGGGGCGCCCATCCCCGCACGCCCCCTCTCCCCCCGCTGCCCCCGGTTCCCCCAGCGCCCCCCCCCCCCCCCCCCCCCCCCCCCCCCCCCCCCCCCCCCCCCCCCCCCCCGGTACCCGTGTCCGGCGGCCGCCCGCCCGTGTCCGTCCCCCCCCGTCCCCCCCCCGCCGGTGACGAGCCCGGGCCGGCTGCCAGGACCGAGCCGGGGCCGCGCCGGGCGGCGTCCGCGGACACCCGCACCCCGGTCCCCCGAGATGCCGGCGGGTAGCGGCGGGGGCTCCGCGCCCCGAAAACGGGGCCCCCAACGCCCCCCGGTCCCCGGCCCGCTGCCCCTCGATCCGCTCAGACGGTGAGTGCCGCCTCCCCGGGGCTCCCTGCAGCTCCTGGGGGTCCCCACGCTCGGCTGCCAGCCCCCCACGCAGGGTGGGTTGGGGGGGGGGGTTTAAGCCTTTCCCAGCCCCTCGATGCACCCCAGCCCCGCTTACCACCCCCAGCCCCCACATTGGGATACGGAGGAGCTGGGTGGGAGAAGCAGCCCCTCTTCCCCGGCACCGGGACGGGGGTCTGACCCACAAGCCGTGGGGGGGGGCTCTGGCAGGAGGGTGCCCATGGGATGGGGGTGCATCCCCGTGGGGAGCCCCACGGTAGAAGGAAGGGAGTTAAAATCTCCTCCCGCTCATCGGGGTGACCCCAAACCCCTTCCACCCTCTGGGCTGGGATTTTTGCTAAAATGGGGGGAGGTGGGGGGGTTTGGCAGGCCTTGGGGGGGCGGGGGGTCCCCATACCCCTGGCTAGGGGGATCCCCACACTGTGGGGAAGTGAGAAGTCCCTAGCAGGAGGCTCCAGATGCCCCCCCCCCCGCCCCTTCCCACCTTGGGGTAGGATAGCTCCCGGCAAAAATCCCGGCGTCTCTGCCACCGGTGTGCGGGATGTCCCTGGGCATGTCACTTAGCTCTCCTGCCGGATGGGGAGGTGTGCTAACGAGCAAAACCCAATCAGTTGGGTTGGGGGACGAGGGGAGGGCCGGATCCAGGGCCAACGGCCCTGGATCCGGCCCTCCCCTCGTCCCCCAACCCAACATCTAGACGGTTACACCAGCCCCACGGCCACCACGCTCTCATCGACGGCCGGAACGGCGAGCTATTTCTAACCGTGTGCCCTCATCCGTCGGGAACCTCTTCATCACCAGGTGCTAATTCGGGGCGAGTTGAGAAATAAGGGTTGGGTATCAGGGGACAAACATCACGAGGTGTCCCCAAGAGGTGAGCGGGATGTCCGTAGGGTCTGACCGGGGGCTGTAAGATGAGGAGGATTGCTCCGGTCGAGGTGACAATCCCCTCCCGGGTCGCTGCCATTCACTTGGGTGACCTAGAAATGTGGCACCCTGGGGACAAATTACCTCCTCCCCGGGGTGGCTGATGGCTCCTTGTATGGCTGAGGACCGGGCTGTGCCACCAGACAGGATAAAAATAGCCCGTGGCCGAAGGGCCTGATCCCAACACAAAGGGATGGTGCATCGGGTCTTGCCCATACTGGTTTTGGGGTGTGGGAGATGCTGGTGGGGATCTGGGGGTGCTACCGGGCATCTGTTGGCATGGGGAAAGGGCAGAGCCGGGGCAGCCCCGCTCTGCGGTGATAGGAACGGCGCTGGGACGCTGGCACAGGACATCCCCGGCGTGTGGGGACGTTTGTCCTTACTGCGGGAGACGTTCCCGAGCGCAGGAGCCCGCCGGTTCCCCGCTGCCAGCGTGGGTCCGTCCCCGTGCCGTGGTGCACACCGTGACGAGCCCCACGGCTCCGGTGGATTTGCAGTTGACCCCCTCCCTTCCCCCTCTGGCTTTTGGGGGCGCAGGGACCCCCGTGGACCCGGAGCTCCCGCGCCGCAGGCAGGGCGAGGACCTGAGCTGTTGGGGATGTCGGTTTGGGGGCTCCCGGGGTCACTTTGGGGTACGAGAGGTCCTGGCACGGACCCGGGCGATGGTGCAAGCGGGCACGGCTCTGCCCCCAGCTCCATCCCCGGATCCTGTGGGGTTAATGGGACGGGGAACGGGCGAGGGCAGCGCCGCAAGGTCAGTGAAAGCCATCGAGTGCCCGAGTTAGTCCGGGAATGCCACCGACGCGCGGTCACACACCGCCCCGGCCCCAGCCGCCGAGCGGGGAATGTCAAACACGGCCTCCCTTGGCACCGCACGTGGTCCCGGCCACGGGGATGCCTCTGCAGGGACGGGGACACGGAGCTGCACGTCCCCCTGCTCTGTCCCCTAGCAGGGACACGGGGCTGCACGTCCCTTGCCCGCTGCACGTCCCCCCTGCATTTAACCAGCCCCATCCTCCGGCGCTCGTCCCACCAGCCCTGCGCCCGCATCTCCCCGTCTGTGCCCACACGCTCTCCTACGTCCCTTCTCTCCCTCCTTCCCGTCTGTCTCGCCGCCGTTTTGGGGTGGATTTGCGCCAGTTTGGGGGTACTGGCGGCCAAAGCAGCACCCAAAAGACCCCATCTGGCTCTGCTTTTGGAGCCAGAGGAGGAAATTTGGGAGCCCTTCGGCCTGGGAGGGGAGAGCCTCATGCTGGGGGGACATTTTCTGTTTTTTCCCCCCATTCCTGTGCACGGGTCCTTCCAAACCCTGACAAAGCCCCCCCAGCCCCAGAAATGTCCCTTCTCCTCCCAAACCGCTCTCCTGCACCAAGGGCCCGGTGGGACCCCCCCGGCACTGCCGCTCACCCCGCGCGCTGCGGGCAGGGGGGGCACGGAGCCAGCGGGCTGGGGGGGGACGCGTCCTCCTGGGCAGGGGTGCCAGGGGAGATGGCACGGAGGGGACGCTGATGTGCCTGCGGTCCTCGTCGTGTCCCCCCCGCATTAAACGCAGCCTGGGGGGGGTGGCACTCAGAGGCAGGGAAAGGGGCTTGGGCAGGAGAAGGACGTGGTTCCTGAGCTCAGCAATTTCAAACTACATCAGTTGCTGTGACTTTTAAACCTGGTGTGACCGTGCAGGGGACTGCCAGCACCGGGGGCCCCCATCCTCCCATCTCCCAGTCCTCCCAGTGTCCCAGCTGAGGAGCCGTGCATCAGCTCACCCGAACGTAAAGAAGCGCACTGGGGACGGCATCCTCCGGAGCTGCGGGGATGCCCGTGAGCTGTCTGGAGGCACGGGTGGGTGGCCAGAGGCTGTCCCCGGCCTTGGCGCTGGTGTCACGCAGCACAAGCCCCCCCGTGGTCCCCAGGGGCTGGTGGCTGCCATCTGGGGCGAGGGGCTGTCACATCACACCCCCCCCCCCCCCCCGCCCCGGGGGACAACGAGAGGGGAGCACAGCGAGCCCCCGGGCTTCCCCGCACCCGCTCCGTGCCGTGCCGCAGCCGCTCAAGTGTCACCCTCGTCAGGCCTCGCCGATGAATTAATAAATTAACCGAGGGACCGTGGGAAAGCAGGTGCTTTGACATGTCCCTCGTCTCCGGCTCCAGCCCCGAGGCTCCGGCTGGCGAGGGTGCAGCTGGGACCGGGGGGGGGGGCAGAAAGCGAAGCCCGGGGGTCCCATCCCGCAGCGGGCGATGGGGAGGTGGCGGCTCCTCCATGTCCTTGTCCCCAGCCAGCCTGGGTAGGACCGAGGGGCAATCCTCTGTTGGCAGAGGATTCAAACGTGAAGGATGCTGCGTGCAGCAAAGCGGAAGGTTTCTGGATCAGCTCTTGCTTGAGCTTCGCAGGAAACAGAGCCTGAATAAGCGGGTGTTTTACGGGGGTTTCCAGCAGCCCCGGCACCGGCGGGCAGAGCTGCTGCCTCGCTGGGGGGCTTTGCTCCCGCATCCCCCTGCACAGGGAGAGGCCAGAAGGAGCCGACCAGGAGCCGGACACGAGAAGGGGCAGGGCGGCACGTTTTGCTCCTCTGTCGGAGGGGCCACCCCTGTCCTCTCCTCCATTTCATTCCTGCTCCTCGGAGCCACGTGGAAAGCAAGGGGAGGGGATCCCACCGCAGCCGGGATCCCCGCGGGATCGCCCTGCCCCGCTCCGTGCCGCTGCAAGACGCTGCTCCCCGCTCCAAAACCGCCTTTTAATCTTGCCAAGCTCAATAATCTCATTTTATTCCGACAGCCCCATTTCCACGCACGGCTTCACCTATACGCTCGCGATCTCGTTGCACCGATGCAACCCTGCATCCGTCCCACCTCCCCAGGCCTTGCCCCGCTTTACCACTATTTAAACCGAGCGTTAAAACTCACTCTCTCAAGATTTTTTGAAGCTCAGCACCCAAACCGAGCAGAGCGTCTGCGGCAGGAGACAGGGAGTAGACGTACAGTCGTGGCAAAAAATGGATCTTAAGGGGCAGTCCCGGGGCGGGGAGCGGGAATTTCAAGCTCTGGGATGCCTGGCTGGGAAGCCAGTTCCCGAAGCAGCCAGCCCGGAGAACCTGGCCGGCGGTGCAGAATCCCGGCCCGGCTGCAGCTCTGCCTGCTCAGAGGCACCATCTGCCGGGAAAGCTCCCGGCTCAGGCCGGTGGCTCCAACGGGGATGGATGTGCCAGCAAGAGCGTGAAGGAAACCCATTCCCCCAGTAAAGCCCAGTTCCTTCCCTGGAGAGCAGCAGCTGCGGGGGCTGGGGCTGCGGAGGGAAGCAGAGCGGATGAACACGGCCTGAAGTCTCCGGCATCCATAAACATCCCCTGACAGAGGGACTCGGCTGCCCTGGCACCGCTCAGGTCCTTTTTAAGCCGCTTTCAAAACATCTGCTAAGCCCCCGCTTGCAGTCAAACAGGACGTGCTTCGAGGGCAAGGCGGGTTTTTTTTTTTTGCTGGGGTAGGAGAAACTGTGGTCATTTTTACAGCCCTTTTGGGGGTTTCTGCTCAGCGGGGAGAGTGCGGGGACCCGAGGAAGCCGCAGGGGGGTCTGCAGGAGGGGGATGTCCTGGTGCCTCCTTCTCCCCGCAGGAGGATGGCGCAGCGGGGGACGGATTGGGCACACTCCCAGGGTCTGCAGGCTCTTCTCCCGGGAAGCCCAGGGACTTGGTCACAGGGGTGATGAGGAAAATGGGGCTGCAGGGTCTGGGTAGGCATGATCCCAAGCTCAGTTCTTCTGAACGCACAGCACGGGCACCTCTGGCCTCAGCCATGGCAAGACGAAGAGCCAACAAACCGGATGGAGGTCCAGAGCTCCTCGACACGGGCTCTCCCTGTCACCCGGGGCTTTCACAGCTCCGAGGTGTGCAGCATCCATTAACGGCGACCTCCTTGTCGCTGTGATCGACAGGAGCACGCCTGGGGTGACTGTGGTGGCGCAGAAGATGCCCAAACTGACCAAGTCATAACAGGACCGTGTGTCTGGGCTGCGGCTCTCCCACTCCTCCAACTCCAGCCCTGGCTCTCACTCTTTTTTTTGGGGTGTGACACCCCTTTCCTACAAGGTGTAATCGCAAACGACTCTCCTAGGATGCTTCAGAGGGAAGCGGCACACCTGCTACGTCTCTTCTGCCGGGGAAGTGCCTGAAATCCTACTCCCCCCATAGCCCCACATACTGGGCAGAGGGACTGGACATCTGAAGATGTAAAACCAATTAATCGCATCCAATCCATTCCCAGACCCGGCTGCGGGCTGAGACAACCCATACCGTCACGCGGAGCAGGGACAGTTGCCAGATACCGATGTGTCAGGCAAAGAGTATGCGGGGCTCTGCAGCCGCCAGCCAGGTCCCGGAGTTCACAGCCTAAAGGACTATTAATACCCGTCAGCCCGGGCAGCCTGGAGTGGGACCAGATCGGATGGAAAACACAGACTTTGGGCAAGGCTGGACAATACGATGGGGATGGGAGAGCAGCTGGGAGCCAGATAATTTTGTCAAGTAGCCAAAAACCTTCCCGAGTGAAGTCCTTCGCAGAAGGAGGCGCTGGCTGCATCGCCTCCTTCCTGACTCCATGATTTACATCTCCTCTACAAGATTTAGCCAGCGCCCTGCATTACACGTCTGCCTGCTCCTCAGCAGCGACGGTCTCGGCCCGAGGCTTCGGCGATCAGCCGATCTGCAAGTGGATTGCAGATCTGAAAAATCATCTCTTCTCACTTTCTGGCTACACCCCAAGAGTCTTCTCCCCGCATCCCCACAACCCTTG
This sequence comes from Gymnogyps californianus, assembly GCF_018139145.2. Classification (NCBI taxonomy): domain Eukaryota; kingdom Metazoa; phylum Chordata; class Aves; order Accipitriformes; family Cathartidae; genus Gymnogyps; species Gymnogyps californianus. Next base: position 498,712 of record NC_059474.1, read on the forward strand.
TGAAATACAGGGTGGTTTCTGGTGAGCTTCAGGGCCAGCACTGGAGAAGGCACTCGGGTTCCTGCCGCTTGCGGGCCCGTCTCTCCTGCGTGCCGAGCTGCTGGGCTGAGCTCTCCGGTATCTTCTGGAGTTGTTCTGGCAGTAGGTTTTGTGCTTTGGTCACATACACATCTCTTTTGGGGACCTTCTCTTTATTTTGACCCAGAGGAGCAGATCTAAGAGCTAAAGGGGTAAAGACAGTTTGGGATTACTAAGCACCCTTAGAAAGAGCAAGATTCCTTGTGGACATCCCTTGTCCGTGTTTTAAATATTCAGAATGAAATTTTATATGCTTGTCATCCGTGTCATTTTACGGTTAAAATGACCAAAGCCATTTCCAAGAGCGAGGCCTGGCAATGTATCCTTGGGCTACTTAGCGTTGCGTTTGTAAAGGGCGGCTTCGTGACTTCAGCTGTGGCTGAGCACCCCACATCACACCTGGAACCGAGTCAGGAGCACAGAAAGTTGGGCAAAGCAGCAGCAAACACCTAGAACAAGCTGGATTAAGAGACCTGTCCAGCATCCCATGCGGATTTCTTCACAGGAACAAGGTGAGGACCTGACTCTGGCTGAAGCTCTTACGAAACTATAAGACTTTTACTTCAATCCCTTTGCATCTCTCCAATTTTGCAACAAATGAGGCAAAGTCCTGCAGCAAACAGGTCCTCCAGGTGCCCGACCCTGCTCATGCAGAGCTGCCGGGGCTCAAGTGTCCCATCACGTAACCAGAGATTGTGTCGGGGTACCGGGATATGTCAGACAGATCAGGTTGCACAAGCAGCCTAAACGTTTACATTCCCAAAGGTCTTAGTGCTTAATTTGTTTAATTTTACCATCTTAACGGTGCCTTTTAAGACAGCACTGATGTAATTGCTACTGGATGTTTAGCAGATGAGACTGTGGATGTGATTCCAGCCTTGTTTGTGCCTGGACCTCAGTGCGTTTTGACTCAAATTTAATTTCTTATTTTCAGCTGTCATGTTTTACAGCTGTCAGGGCAGCACCACGGAGCACTAGCAACGGGAGCAGGATGGCGTTCAAGATCCACGTAGGCAGAGCGCTCATCTTATCTTTTATAAAGCCTTTGACCCAAACGATTCTCTCCCACCAAGATATTAAAGTCTCCACAGCAGGTGCCGGGCAGAGTCCGCCCTTGGGATGCTCCTAAAACCGCAGTTAACTCTGTCAGAGTCCCGTGGTCTCACCATAAAAGCTGACCCTGTCTTTTAGTTTACAACAGATTTTCCCTTCCAGAGTACCTCGTCAGTGAAGATCTTTCAGCTGGCCCGAGAATGGCAAAACAGACACCTGCACGGATCATATAATTTAGCTGTAAATTTGATTCAGAAGTTTAGGAAATACAGCTTCCAAGTCTCCAAAATGATCCTAGCTTCTTACTGCCCCTTGCTGTGCTGTGCTGGGACTAAGGAATGCCTGTGGTCGACCGAAGTGACGGGTTGCAGGACTAGATGGCTCTAAGCAGGTCTCAAAAGCCAAGAATAAGTGGAAGTCTTAACTTTTAAAGGTTTTTAGAGTTTGCAAGACTGTGGTGTGCTGGAGAGGAACCGAAACAGGTTTGGGGACAAAGACCAGCAACCTATTTCTGTGTCAGCCCAGCTTTGTCAGAAAATCCAGCACCAGTGAATCATTTTTGGTGGATGTATGCAAAGTGTCTGTGGGATCTCAAACACAACGAGAAAGACAAACGCCCAAGCAACTTCAAAGCAGTACAGCCGAACAGATCTGCACGGCAGCCAGTCCACCGGCGCTGCTCAGCCCACTCCTGGTCTGCTAAAAAAAGCAGCTGAGTGGGTGCCTGCTGTCTGCCACATTTGCAGCAAGACACAGCGCTTTCAGCAGCTCTGACATACGCTCCACCGCGCAAGCAAATGGTGTGGTTTCAGGCAGAGCTGGTCACAGGCCTGCTTTATACCAGACGTGCTTTGGGGGCAGTCACCGTGATGCAGCAGCAACGTTTCTGGCCGTCTCTGTGGTTAGGTTTGGCATCCGCTTTGGTATTTTCAGGAAATAATGTGGCAGCTCTTAAAGGCATCTTCTGTCTCCTCGGAGAGAAGCCTGTGACTCTGCAAAGGTGCTTCGTGGGCACCCCAGAGCAACAGGAGTGCTGCTCCCTCCCTGTGCTGAAACCTCACGGGGCCACCCAAGGTGACAGAGCTTTTTAGACTCTCCTTTGCAGGTCAGCACCGGCACCGCAGACCATAGTTAACGGGGGAAGCCTGCATTTGGGGACACTGATTCACTGTACCCCTGGGGAAGCAAGCTTGTTGGAGGTACCAGGTATTAGTGCTGCTGCTCCGACAGCAAACATCATTCCAACCAGCAGCACGTACAACCCCTATGAGTCAATGCCTCAGAAGTGTCATGCTCCGTGCTGGTTTTCACTGGAAAAACTGGGGCAGCCGCTGGCTCCCAGTCAAGCCCAGGACACCTTGAAAGGAACTCAGCAGATGGGATCCACGTGTTCAGCTGGGGCTGTGCAGGAGGCTGAACGTACACTGGAGAGACATAAGGCGGGAGCCACCTGAGAGGACAATTCCAGGAGCTCATGGTGCTGCTGAGGGAGGCTCAGGGAAGAGGAGGACGGCTGCTTGGTGCCCTTGTATCTCTGATTTCTGTAGGCACAGGTCAATGACCAGCAGCAGGCAGGCGAGGAAGGGCAGGTGCCCTCACCTTGGACCAGCTCCGGCGGGAAGCGCAGCCCGGCAGCCGCACCACAGGCCCACAGCCAACACCGGGCCTTCAGCAGAGGAGCAAGGAGAAGACGACAAGAAGCAAAATAAAAGACTGATAAGAGAAACAGGGTGCATGAGAGGGCACAACAGCAGGCCCAGGAAGAGCAGAAGGAAGCAATAACAACACACAGGGGGAAGAACAGAGCAACGCCCAAACCCCTCCAGCCGCTCCCGCCACCATGAGGGAATGAGTCCCGCGGCCGCGCTTATATAGGGGGAAGTCTCCCAGCATGCTCTGCGGCCAGAGCGGTTGGCCCCTCCTTCCACACGAGGCGCATGCGCAGCCCTCCCGCCGAGGCGCGGGAAGGCGAGTGCACATGCGCACTGCATGGGTACCGGTGCCCACACCGAGGGAACTGATCCGCCGCGGCCTCGCGGGGCTGGGTGCGCCTGCGCGGCGGGCCGCCGCTCGCATGCCTGTTCTGCGCATGCGTCCTCCGCCCCGCGGGCCGCGCTCCGCCCCTTCCCTCCGCGCGCAGGCGCAGTGCCCGTTGTCTGTCTCTCTCTCCTCGGGGCTGTATCTCCGCGGCCGCGGCGGCGGTGCCCGGCCCGGCCCGGCCTGGCCCGGCTCGGCTCGGCTCGGCTCGGCGCGACGGAGCGGCGGCGGGGTGAAGCGGCGGAGGAAGCGGAGTGAAGGGCGGCTGCGAGCAGCGCGGTTCGGCTGCGCCCCGCCGGAGGTAGGAGTTCGGCGCCGGCCGCCCCCCGCCCCTGTGTGGCGCAGCGGGGGCTGAGGGGACGCACAAAATGGCGGCGGGTGGGGGCGGCCGGGGCTCCTGCCGCGGGCCGTGGGGACGGCGCCCTCCGTCACCCCCCCCCACGACGACCCCCTCCCGAGCCCGGCACCGCTCGCCCACCGGACCCCCCGGGCCGTAGCGGGGTCTGGGAGCAGCACCGGTGCGGGCTGCCCGCGGTGGCGGGGGGAGGACACACACACGCGGTGTAACGGCCTCGCCGGCTTTCTGCCTTGGTGGCTGCGAAACGCCTCCGCGCAGCCGGTTGCTAACGGGGTGTTGCGGCTGGGTATAGGCGCTGCAGTGCGTTTGGGCTAGCGGCTGCCGCCCCTTCATTTATTTATTTTGCTACCGAGGGGGTTCAGCGGGGCGACGGTGTTGGGTACAGCGCGGTGGGTACGGAGCACCCTGCCAGGCGCTGGAAGCAAAAACAGGCATGCCCGGCCCCAGCGACCCTGCATCTGGTTGTATTTTCTTGCAATTCAAAAGGCAGCTGAATAAACACGCACTTGTAAACAGCGGCATAACGTTTATCTGCATTGCAGCCAAAGTCTTGGCACGCCAGCAGTGTGCGTATTGATTTAACAAGTTTGATAGTACAACACGCGTTTACTCAATCTCAGCTTTTACATGTTTGTTCGGTTAGGGAAATGCACCATTTGCTTTCTGATTCCTTCCTGTGTTCTGTCTCTGTCCAGCTGTGTTTCAGTGAATGCTCAGACCTTTAATTAAATCCATAAATTTAGCACATTACATTGAAACAAAGCTATCTGGCAGTTCAGGAATAGTGGTTTGGGCTTTAAAAACTGGCCGTTGAATGAAGTAGTATTCTCTCTGGTTAGCTGGAGAGATCGGTTTTCATCACCGTATCCTTCGAGAGCTCAGAAAGTAGACATCTTCTGGCACCTCATGCTTGTGTTGGGGTTAAAAAGATAGCTTTCCCGTTTCTTGACTTTGAAGACAGTAGTAATTGATCTGAATTGGTCAAAATAACCGAAACAACAACAAAAATTCGTTTCACCCAAGGCAAAGTGTTTTAGCGCGTAGCATAATCTGGTTTATAGTGCTTACCCAGGAACCTCGCATATTTGGAGATTTGACCTTTTTTTTGCAGCTTAGACACATACTGCTTTTGTATTTTTGCTCAGTTACAATTATTTTAATACAGTAATGTAATATGGGTTGTTAATTTTTAAAAAATTTCTTTTTCTATATGACTATAAAGTATTTAACTGATTAAAATGTATTGTGTTTTTTGAAAAAAACAAAACAACAAAAAAAACCAAACCCCAATTTTACATTCTGGTTTATAGTCCAGAATTGATGTTGAAATGTGTGTTCAGTTTTGGGTTATGCTCTTCTCTCTGGTATGTGATCGTTCACTAGACATTTAAAATATTAAATTATGTTGTGAGGTCTTCAAGAGGGTGGATATAAAAGTGAGGTAATTATTTTCCCTATTGAGAAGGCACTCTTCAAGGACAAGAAGTATCTTTAACTGCGTTTTTTTCTGATTTAAAAAAAAAAAAATCATCTGCCAGAACTAGCAGAACAGCCACGCTGGCTTGAAGGGTGGAGGACGTAAGGGACTAGACTGATCTTTTCTTCTCCAACTTCTATGACAACTGATACAACTGAGTGATGTTTATCCGAGGGTGGGGTTCCAAGTGATTACAAAACTTGCTGCTCCCTGCTATACCGCTGGATTCCTTTTCTTCCCTTCTGTTTCCCAAGTATCTTACAGTTTCGTTTTGGGGCTGAGCTCAGTGGAAGCTCAACCGTGCTCGTGTTAGTCCTTACCAGACAAGGAGCTCTTCTGTGTATGAAACAGGAAGAACATTGAGACCTTTTTTTTTTTTTCCCCCCAGTGTTTCACATTTGAAGTGAACACAAAGTGTTTTCTAATTTCTTTGCCATCAAGTTAAATATTCTGAACGGAGTTTGGGGTTTTTTAGTAAGTTTTAGGCAGAAGTATTAGTATTTGCTCTTTGTCTACGATGCTCTCGGGCATATCTCCGCATCAGGCGTGCAGAGCTCCGTACGCCTCAGAGCTGTTGCATGTATACAAATGTACTTATGAAACAGCGTGCAGGATTTGTACTGCTCTAAAATTTGACATGGAAAGTGAAAATTGGAAAAGGCCAGTAGATTTCTGGTGCTAATATTCCATGAAGGTGCTAAGATGCCCTTTTTTGTCTTGTTTTAGGAATTACTTGCTGAAAGACTTGTGCTGATTTTTTTTTTCTTTTTTTTGTGTCTGTACATAAACTCAATGCATTGAACCCCGTGAACGCTGGAATGGAATGGAATCTTTTTGGAATATTTCAGTGAGTTATGTTACTGAGTGGTACTGGCTTTGGCTGGGATGGAGTTAACTGTCTTCACAGCAGCCTGTGAGCTGTGCTGTGGATTTGTGGCTGAACCAGTGCTGGTCACCACCAGTGTTTTGGCTATTGCTGAATGGTGGTTGCACCGTGTCAAGGCTTTCCCCCCTGCACCCCTGAGTGTAGGCTGGGGTGGGCAAGAGGCTGAAAGGGTACACAGCTGTGACCTGGATTGGCTAAAGGGATATTCCATACCGTGTAATGTCCTGCTCTGCTGTAAAAACTGGGGTAGAGGAAGAAGAAAAAGGTGGTTTTGGCTTCCAGGGTGGCCATTGCTTGGAGCCTGGCTGGGCACTGGTCTGCGTGTGGGAGGTGGTGAGTAATAATTGCCTTTACTTTGCTTGGTTTTTTCCCTCCCTTTCCTTCACCTGTTAGATTGTCTTTATCTTAACCCCTGAGCTTTATCACTTTTGTGCTTCCTTTTCTCACCCCCCCATCCTGCTGGGCTAGGGAGTGGGGGTGAGCGAGCAGCTCTGTGGGTGTTTGGCTGCTGGCCGGCGTCAACACACCACAGTCCTTTCTGGAGCTCAGCGAGGGACACAAGGGAGATCGAGATATAACGACAGATTTGATCGGAGTGTGCTGGACTGAATTTATTGCTGTTTAGCTGCTACTTGGTGGGGCTTTGAAATGGCAGCTTCCAGCCTTTGCTGTTTGCTGTGTTGTTTTGTTTTGCCTGAGAAACCTGTGATGAAAAGCGGTGCTTTGAGCCTGGTCTGGTATTTGGCCTCTGCGTTGCTGTCATCCCAGTACTCTGGGAACCAGCCCCTGGAGACAAACAGCAATTACACCTTCCTCCTCTCCTCCTCTGGGAGATCCTCCAACCTTGTTGCAATGGCCTCTTGGTTTCTTGAACATCCTGGCCTAACCAAAACGTTCATAGTGGTGTGTACTGTGAACCTGGTTTTGATTTTGACTGTTTTTATAGTGGTAATAATTGTGCCCTCCTGCCACCAGTGCCCTGCACACGCTGCCACCTCAACAGACTCTGAATCCACTGATCCAAATTCAGATCTTGGTGGATCCTGCGGTAACCACCCGGCTGGGGATGGCAGACGGGAGCGTGCCCTGCGGCAGCCAGCTCCTGAGTGGCACGGCGTGCGGGAGAATTTGGGCAGGTGCCTAGAGCGGTTTTTGCCTCCGATGGCCTGGGAATTTCTGCCTGAGCAGGCATGTAATCCTGCCGAAATGGCAGACCACCTGAAGGAGGGATGCCTTGTCTCTGCCAAAAAGAGAGAGCAGCTTCTAGTGCTGTGTTGAGACCTTGCCTACGCTTACCAGGCCTGTATTCAGTGCCCTCAAAGGAGCTGGTGGAGGGTCCCTGGATCTAAGGATAATACAGATGGACACCGTGGCTAAGCTAGAGACTCAGTGCAGACATCTCCTGTTGATGGTGAAGTATCACCTCAAGGATGATCTCGTAGAGTGTCGTGGCAAGTGGACCACTGTCCTGGTTTCGGCTGGGATAGAGTTAACTTTCTTCCTAGTAGCTGGTACAGCGTGTTCTGGATTTAGTCAGAAAATAATGTTGATAACACGCTGATGTTTTAGTTGTTGCTAAGTAGCGCTTATCTTAAGTGAAGGATTTTTCAGTTTCCCATGCTCTGCCAGCAAGCAGGTGTGCAAGAGGGAGGGAGCACGGCCAGGACAGCTGACCCGAACTAGCCAAAGGGATATTCCATATTGTAGAACGTCACGCCCGGTATATAAATGGGGAGAGTTGGCTGGGAGGGGCAGATCGCTGCTCGGGCATCGGTCAGCGGGTGGTGAGCAATTGCGTTGTGCATCGCTTGTCTTTTCTTGGGTCTAATTTCTCTCTCTTTTTTTGTTATATTCCTTTTCATTACAGTTATTATTGTTATTATATTTGTATTATTATTACTGTTGTTGTTTTATATATATATTTATTTTAGTTATTGAATTGTTCTTACCTCAACCCACGAGTTTTACTTTTTTCCCCAATTCTCCTCCCCGTCCCACTGGGAGGGGGAAAGAGGGAGCGAGTGGCTGCGTGGTGCTTAGTTGCTGCCTGGGGTTAAACCACGACAACCACCTTGTCTGTTGCCTAAGAGAAGCGGTGGAAGTGGACAACAGCCAGGTCTCCAGGGATCTGGGTGACGTACAGCGCACAGGGGCCACGCGGCGGAGGTTAGTATTGAACACGCTGGTGTTGTACAGCAGCGCCCGAGTGATGGTGAGCTGGCTGGACATCAAGGCACCGGCTGTGGAGGAACTGTCCCGTCGGCTCCAGTGGTTGGAAGAGAATCTCTTCCTCCTCGCTCCTACAGGCTGCTGCCTCAGCTGTGAAGGGTGCCACACAGAGTCAGCCTTGCCCAGCTCAGGGGAAAGGGACCTGCAGGCAGACACCACGTGCCACCCGCTGACTTCATCTCTGCGACTGTGGGGAGCACATGAGGAAGCGGGATGATGTGCCGTTTGTGAATTGTGGGGGAGAAGAGCTAAAAAGGGTCCATCCAGGAGGATTACTGCTCCGGGTGCTGTCGAGCGATTCCCCAGATGCAGTAGAAGGGCTGAGGATGCCTCTCCTCCTCCTGATCTTGATGAAGGGACATCTGGTCTGCTATGGCAGGAGTCAGATAATGAATGCTCCAACCAGGAGTAGGGGGGCCCTGTCTCTGGCCAGGCAGAGGAAAGGGGCAACATGCTCGACTGGATGGTGTGGATTTGATTTGATGGCCTGGCACATCGGACCCACAGGAGCACAAGGCTCTGGTGGACTCTGGTGCGCAGCGTACCCCAGTGCTGTCACGGTACAGGGGTGGAACCCATCTGGATTTTTGGGGGTGCCTTCACCCTGTAGTAGTCCCATATGGCAGCACCAAAGTCTGATGGAGGGTGGAGGCTGAAGGCAGACTGTCACGGTTTGAAGGAGGTCACGCTGCTGTGCCGGACATGCCGCACTCCAGTATGAGCGGGAGCCCAAGGCAGCCAGGTGGTATGGCAGAACTGGTGCTGCCCATGCCTGCTTCATCCCTTGGGCAGCAGAGTGCAGGGCTCAGGCTGCTTTCATGCGGACGGGTGTCCGTGCAGCTGGAGCTGACTACCCCGGGGTGCAAGGACAGCCCTGCCTTTTGCCATGGACTGATACAGGCAGCACTGGAACAGGGTGAAGCCCCTGAACACCCGTCATACACTTACAACATCACTGTGTTGGGCAACACAGCGTAAAAAAGTGTTTGAGAAAGGAGAAGAATAATCCAGATCCTTCTGAAGACTGATTTTGCCATAAAACAATGCAAGATCAAGGGACCTGCAAAAGAGATCCAGTTCTTGGGACTGAAGTGGAAAGATGAGCATCATCACATCCCTGTGGATATGGTCAATAATGTAACAGCCACGTCCCCACCAGCTCATAAAAAGGAAACGGCCGCTTTCCTAGGCGTGGGTTTCTGGAGAATGCACGCTCTGGGTTGCAGTCAGCTTGTGAGTCCTCTCTGTTGAGTAACCCAAAAGAAGAACTATTTCAAGTGGGGCCTTGCAGCAGGCCTTCAAACAGATCCAACACGAGATAGATAGTTGGTGCGGTCGCCCTTGGGCCAGGCCAGGCAGGACCAGCTGCCAGGAGCGTGCTCTGCGCCGCAGCCAGGGAGCACGGCCTCCCCGAGAGCCTCGGGCAGAAAACCCCTGGGGAGACACGAGGCCACCTCCAGGCTTTGGGAATATTTCAGTGGATTGTGTTGCTAAGTGGTCCTGGGTCCGGCTGGGATGGAGCGTGGTGCTGTGTTTTGGATGTGTGGCTAAACCAGTGGAGGTAAGCACCGATGTTTTGACTCTTGCTGGGCAGTGCTTGCACAGCATCAAGGCTTTCTTCTTCCCTGCTCCCCCCAAGCAAGCAGGCTGGGGGTGAGCAAGAGGCTGGGAGGGGACACAGCTGGGACAGCCAACCCGAACCGGCCAAAGAACTGTTCCATACTGTGTAACGTCATGCTTGGCAATAAAAACGGGTAGAGGAAGAAGAAAAGGGTGTGTTTTGACTTCCAAGGTCGTCTTTTTTGAGCCTGGCTGAGCATCTGTCTGACTGTGGGAGGAGGTTAGTGATTGCCTTTGCTTTGCTTGTGGTTGTTTCCCCCCCTTCTGGGGGGGTGTCTAAAGACCTGTTAGACTGTCTTTATTTTAACCCCGGGGTTTTCTTGCTTTTGCTCTTCCTATTCTCTCCCTGTCTGGCTGGGGTGGGGAGGTGGTGGGGAGTGAGCGAGCGGCTGTGTGAGTGCTCGGCCGCTGGCTGAGGTCAGCCCACCACAGAAGTATATATCGTATTTTGTTTACATTTAGGAAACTGTAGCTTCCGTTACTTTTTTCTAGGTGCTTTCATATTTGAGATAGCTACATAATGGTTTCTGTCAGTGTCTTACTGATGCTTGACAACATTAATTTTATGTTTAGCTCACGCAGTTGCTCATTTTGCGCATCAGGGTTATGTAATCAGTTCACATACACTCGTACATAGAGCTGAATTCTGATTTTCACTAGAATTAGCAGTGGGGCAGAACTTGGGGGCAGTCGCTTTGGAGTTCCCTGAGTGACCTGACCTGTGGTGGCTCTGTGGTTTTGAAGGTAGGAAATGGTGCAGTTATTATTATTCAGTTATGGTGCAGTTATTATTCAGTTAGTCACTGAATTCAGCCTGGGCAGCAAGAACAAGTATTACTGACTGCAAGGAGGGTGAGCATTCAATAGTCGCTTTTGTAGCCAGGCAGTGATAAACATTGTCGTTAACTGCCTTTTAACAGTGGTCTGCTCCAGCTCTAGGACTTTTTTTCCCGATATTGCCAAAGAGGAAAATATAGAGGCAGGAGCAAATTACAAGTTAGTACTTCAGATTTCTGCAGTCCCGTTCTTGAATTTGTTCTGTTAGTTGATTTTGCTTTTTGGGAGGTGCTTGTTGGGTATTGATAGCGTTGTGTAATAGGATGCATGTAATAAAATTGTATTTGTTTCAAATGGAAGTAGTCTGTTTAAGTTTCTGTAGGTTTGAAGGCAAGCAAGGAACAAATCGTCTGGTTTGATTTTCAAGCTGTCATAATGTGTGTAGTTGATTTGGTATTTCTAGGGAAGAAGTCTGACTTGTATCAAACTTGAATTTCTCATGTTTGGGGTCTGGAATTTATGTTGCTTCTTTCGCTGTAGTTGAACCGGCAGTGATGGAGGAGTCTGGTTGAGATGCAGTTTGTTTAATGCTTAATGTCCTACTGAGCTGGACTTGCAAGGAGATCAAGGTGTTCTGGTAATGACTTGCTTTAGTTTAATTTTCCTTCTGTTGGTGTCTTGCTGCTAACCTGTGCTGTATGCTTTGCGTTCAGATTGTGTGCAGTAGGTATCGTTTTGTACTGGCTCTGGCTGGGATGGAGTTAACCGTCTTCACTAAACCAGTGTGACCAACGTCACACACCAGTGTTTTGGCTGCTGCTGGCCAGTGCTTGCACAGTGTCCAGGCTTTTTCTTTTTCCTGCTCTGCCCCCCTGCACCCCTGAGTGTAGGCTGGGGTGGGCAAGAGGCTGGGAGGGGGCACAGCTGGGACAGCCGACCCGAACCGGCCAAAGGGGTGTTCTATACCGTGTAATGTCATGCTCAGCAGTATTGAATGGGGTGGAGGAAGAAAGAGGAGGGTTTGGGCTTCCAAGGTGGCCGTTGCTTGGAGCCCGGCTGGGCACTGGTCTGCCTACGGGAGGTGGTGAGTGATAGCCTTTGCTTGGCTCCCCCCGTTTCACTTTTCATACTGTCTCTATCTCATCCCATGAGCTTTATCACTTACCCTCTCCCTGTCCTGCTGGGGAGGGGGTGTGTGAGCAGCTAGGTGGTTGCTTGGCTGCTGGCCGGGGTACACAACCCTCTGCATGTGTAAAGTCACGTTGCTGTCAGTGCAAACAGTGTGACCCTTCTGGGGTTCCTGGGCTTGCCATTGCTCTGTCTTTGTGGCCTGAGGATGTTGGCTGTGGGTGAATATTTGATTAGCAATAGTATTGGTCTCTGCAGTATGCCTGGGTTCCCAAAGTGTCATTATATTGAAACGCAATCTTTATTTGACTGCTGTGTAATTAGCACATATCCAGAAAATTCAATACCATTTATAGAGACAAATCAGCAGAAAATTATCCGTTTAATGACTGCGCAAGACTTTAGCGTCAGATAAAGCCTTCTCTTGTGACTAGAGAAAGCAGCTTCCACATTCTTACGAGGTCTCATTGCCAAACCTGTAACTTAAGCCCACTGTTTTTTTTTTTTTTTAAATTGATTTTTGTATTGCACTGCTGACTTAAAGGTGTTTCTGTTGTTAATAGACAGCCAACCACTGAAACGGTACAGCTTTGAGATGTAGGTACCATTTGTTTTCACCTTCAACACAAAGAGCTTGAACTCAGCGGTATTGCTGGTCAAGTGCTGCATTTCCCTTTTTTCGCTTGCAGGATGACTTCTCATATTTGTTTCAGATCTGCTAGTACCCACTGCTTTTGGCTGTCGCTTCCTGTACGTGTAAGAGAGAGGAGTTTTCTACATATTTTTATGGGCTTGCCTCCAGATCGGTTTAGTGAATTGTCAGCTTTGTTAACATCCCTCTCTGGGTCACTTTGGTTAGGTGGCTTTAGCCTTGCACAAAGAGACTCTGCAAGCAGGCTAGAGAGAGTTTAAAAATGCAAAACAATTATTTGTTGCTAAACATCCACTAAGGCTGGTAGGATTTAGCAGACTGCTAGTCTAAGCATTAGCATGCTCGCTGCCCCCGGTAGGACAGCCAAAGGGTGTTTGCTGGCCAGATGGGCATGGGGAAGAGAAGGCCTTGCTGCTCCCTGAAACAGCTCCTCAGTGTTATTAGGTTGCTGTCATCCACTGATGTCATCCATCCATGAACACCATCTCCCTGTTTTTTTTTTTTTCTTTAGGATTTTTTTTACCATTCTCAGTTAGTGTTTTTCCTGTTGAATCCTTGAGCTGCAAATGGCACCTGTCTGTCTCTGCCTGTAATCTGCCCTCCCCTTTTTTAACTCTCTCTACATACTTTATTAGAACTCTTTCCTACAGCTCTAGCAGTTTTCTCAGCAGCCTGGCCAAGGTTATGCAGCTGGGCTGCACCAGAGGTGGACCTTGGATCCTTGAAACACAGGCACCTGGACCTCTGGGGAGGGAGGAAGGTTACAGGGAGAGAGAGTAGAAGCTTATTCTAGCTGTACCCTCGAACCAGGGAAGGTGCAAGACCATCCTGTACTTACCACATGGGCAAATGTTGTCATTACGGCCCTCCAGTGTGTATGCAGGTAGCCAGAACTTTTAATTTGTCTGTCCATATTGGGAAGCTTTGCAAAATGGACTGATGAAGTTGAAGGGAAAGCAAGAAGGGTATCATTTGGCTTTTCTCTGATATTCTGAAATTTTAAGTTTCAAGGACTACCTTTTCCAGGAGTCAGGTGAGGACAATGGTCTTTGGGGAATTCCACCTATTTTTCATTCACTTATGATGAAGCATCAGCGAGGTGCTTGGTCACTGACTAAGACTAGTCAGGATGTCACTGCACCAGAAAAAGCAGGCTGGAGGATCACAGACACACCCCAAACAAAGCTGCTTTTGAAGAGGAAGGTGAGAATCTAGCCTTAAACGTCCAGACCATTGTTTCCTTAGTCTTGGCATCACTTTATCTTTCAACTGTCATTTCCAGCATTTCTTTTGAAAAGGTCAGTCATGAGACCCAGCTGATTAAGGCTTCATCGCATGCTTGCTGCTGTACGGTGCTTGACTGGATGTCAGAAGAGAATCTGAGCATAGGACTTCCATGGGGAGGAACACGGTTTAAATGTTTGGCCTCCGTTTCCTGAGAGTTCAGATGTAGATAGGGCCAGATGAGGAGGAAACGAATGTCTTAGATGTGCTCAGATATATTTGCATTATTGTGGGTGTGAGTAAAGTCCTCAGTGTTTCACCGCAGATTGGTTTCAGTCTTTAAGGGCTGTACAGCACAAATATGAATGTCTTTTAAAACCTCAGCTTTAAGGTTACTTTGTACTTATGCTTTGAATTCTTTCATGAACCAGCCTTTTGATCGCAGAAATCACAAAACTGTCTTTTGTATTTCTTCAGTTATTAATATTGATGGAGAACCTAACAGTTCTAGTTTGAGAGAGAAATTCTTAGTGTCTGTTCTCTTATTTTCCTGACCCAGGAAGGTAGTTTTAAAAGCTAGTGCCATGTCTCTTCTGTTTACCTGAAGAGACTGTTTTTGGTGTGTGTCTTCCAGCACTGCAGTGGCTGAGAAAGTGGCTCTCGTGGTCCTGTTTGTTAAGGAGCATCCACTTCTGAGTCTGTTTGTTTTTTAACATTTTTGGGGGGTAGGTTAGCACGCCCAGTATTACCGTGTCCTGAACAGATGGCAGCATTTTGTTTGTCGATTCTGAGAAAAGTCTCTGTTTGGCTATTTTACTTCATTAACATCTTGGGTAAAATGACATTACAACCTTTAGGCTGTTATTGGAATAAAGTTCAAGGACTTAGGAGAAAGTACATTAAGTTATAGCATGGTCTGTAGCATCAGGCATTGGTTACTGTTGAACATAGGATATTGGACCTCTGTTCTACTTCAGTAAGGCTATTTTTATGTTTTTGGTGTCCAAAATGGAAGATGTTTTTTTCCTCATTTTGGAGTACAGTTACTAAAACTGTCGTGGTTTAACCCCAGCTGGCAACTAAGCCCCACACAGCCACTCGCTCACTCCCGCCCGGTGGGATGGGGGAGAGAATTGGAAGAGTAAAAGTGAGAACACTGATGGATTAAGACAGTTTAATAGGACAGAAAAGGAAGGGAAAATAATAATAGAATATATGAAACAGGTGATGCACAATGCAGTTGCTCACCACCCACTGACCAATGCCCAGCCGGTCCCCAGCCAACTCCCCCTGGTTTTATTGTTCAGCACCACGCTCTATGGTATGGAATATCCCTCTGGGCGGTTTGGGTCAGCCGTCCTGGCTGTGTCCCCTCCCAGCTTCTTGTGCAGCCCCAGGCTCCTCGCTGGCAGGGCAGTATGAGAAGCTGAAAAGTCCTTGACTTAGTAAGCACTGCTCAGCAACAACTAAAACATCAGTGTGTTATCAACATTATTCTCATCCTAAATCCAAAACACAGCACTGTGCCAGCTACTAGGAAGAAAATTAACTCTATCCCAGCCGAAACCAGGGCACTCCTGAACAGATCCCCTGGGAGATTCCTGATCCACTGAATTAAGGTTCAGTTTGCAAACCAGCATGTTTATTTTTAGAATGGGCTCTACTAATGTATTCATACTTGTTCTTGTTATGGGTGGCTTTGATACTGTTCTCTCTCCAACTACTTCCCAAGTTAATGTGCTGAGAGGTTTTTTTGCCCTCCAGTGATGAGAGTTCCAGAGAACAGCAAAACTGAAAGGCGAGAGATTGCTTTGTGGATATTTGCTTAATAGTCTGTTTTGAAAGTGTCTTGAACGAACTTGGCCTAACATGCAGTTACCATTTAAATACGATTTAATTTGTTGAGGGAGGGGGGATATTGGGTAAGGAGTCCTGGATGAGAGGCCAGAGTTCTGGGGTTGTTGTCTGGTGGGAATCTTTTCTGTACTATGGCTTCCTTCGTTTTTGTGATGGAGAAGAGATACAATTAATGTTTCTGTAGCTACTGTTTCTCCTTGGCCTGACTTCAGCTTGTACTTAGTTACAATTAAATAATTGCTAATAGAACTTAAAAAGAATACTTAACATACAGATGGTAACAAGTTACAGGAATTCAGCTGTAAAACCTGAGTCTCCTGCAGCTTGTACATGGTTCACCTCTCTCGAGCTGTAGCTGTGTGTAATTTTTATTTTTTGAGTTGTGGTTCTCAAGCTTCAGAACTTCAGTCCTTACAGATGACAAACATGAGAGAGGCACCTCCATTTACTTGAAAAACTTTTGTTTGGAGTCAACTTAAGTGAGATTCGAAAACAAAAACCTGTGGTGGAGTTAGTGTTGGTGAGATGAGAGCCTCAACACTGCAGAAGTACAGCGTGCAAGTTCAGAAACAACTAGGAATGTCTGCAGGCCCTATTATAGTTATGCTTAGTGAATATCTGCTAGTAAAACTCATTCAAACCTAATGTATTGCTGCAAGAAGAATGAAAACAGCAGGTTATCCAGTTTTGGGAGAGGACAGACTGACAAGGGGTGGAGTGAGGACTTCTTGGGATCCTTCTGACTGTGCTGATTCTGCAGTTGTGGAGTGCAGACAGAACTGGGCAGATGAGGCACCTTGCTTTGAGTATGTGACAAGAACGCATTTCCAAAACTTGTGGTATTTCATTTTTTGTTAGTGTGAGCATCACTTTGTCGTCTTCTATCTGTATTTGTACGTTCTTTTACTGCCTTACAGGATTGAGTTCTCAGTGGTTTCAGCTGAAATAAAAGATGGCAGTTTCCATTGCCATTGTGCTTTTTTTTATGCTTGTATGTAGATGGTTTCAGTTTCTGTATGATTTTACACCTTTCTGTTTGAAGTTGTTTCAGTATAAGATCTTGCCTTTAACATCTGGGAAATGGAAACTTTCTAGCCACAGAATTCAAATATTGTCACACCCTTTGAATACTTTCAGGGTATAGTAATTTACCCATGAGAGTGGTCATGGGAGTGTCCCCCCTGAAAACTGTTCTGCTGTCTTCAGATCAATTCCACAGTGACTTGACATCCAAGTTGTAACTGTTTTGAATTCTCTACATAATGGCTTCATTTACCATTCATATCTCATAAACATTTGGAGAGGGTTTTAATACTTTCGCTTATTGCTCCTAAAATAGCTCCAATTGTAAATAAATCCAAACTATGTTGTCATTAAGAACTGAAATACCAAGTTTTAGAAAATGCTGTTGAAAGAGTGTCATCACTAGGTATGTTATCTGTGACATTGAACTTGTTGGGTAAAGCTCATTTGCTTAATTATCTGTTATCTATTCACTGCATATTAAGATTTTATGCAGTGAAAGAAAATGCTTTTGTTCAACAGAATTTTGAATTCAAAAGTACCATTTAAACTGTCATTAAAGTACTGTTTTGTGACTTCAGTTGTTTTTCTCACCGGTTATAGAATCCACTGTGTAAAGTAGGTGAAAAGATAAAATAATCTAATACTTGTCTTTTAACTTTCAGCTTTGTGTTATTCTTGGAAAGTTTCGCACCACTTGTGAATTCCTTGAACCTTGGCATTGCAAGCCCACTTCTGTTGGGCCCTCCTCCTTTACAGCTTGCACAAATTAAGACACAGTTGGCTCTTCAGCAATTGACCTCAGTTGCTACCAACAGTTCTGCACCTCCTTATGCTTGGTTAAGTCAGGCGTTTCTGAAAAGCGCGATGTTTAGCCCTAGAGGAACTTTACCTCAGAGGCCGAGAGGACCTAATCCATCTGGCACAAAGCCTCCAGGATCCTTTAGGGGAGGAGGTGCAGCAGGTCTTCAGAGAAAGCCTGCGCCTGGAACGCCTCAAGGAATGTCACAAAGATT
Source organism: Gymnogyps californianus (assembly GCF_018139145.2). Classification (NCBI taxonomy): domain Eukaryota; kingdom Metazoa; phylum Chordata; class Aves; order Accipitriformes; family Cathartidae; genus Gymnogyps; species Gymnogyps californianus. The sequence continues at coordinate 516,127 of NC_059474.1, forward strand.
TTCGGGACAGGAAACGTTTCAGTGGACAGGTTCGCAGAGGATAAATGTTCGGGTAACTCTGCACAGGCCTGATCCGAGGAAGGTGAAAGAGAAGACGAACCTACACCAGGAGCAGAAGGTAGAGCCTCGCACAAGTCACTGGGATAGTAGCCCGTGCTCAGCTGGGACAACTGGGCAAAAGCCATCTGCCTCGGCACGGATCTCGGAGCAGAATTCAAATGCCCAGAACCGCTACACACCAGAAAGTGCTTCCAGTATTTTAGCGAGTTTTGGGCTGTCTAACGAAGATTTGGAGGAACTCAGTCGCTATCCAGATGATCAGTTAACGCCTGAAAACATGCCGCTAATCTTGAGAGAAATACGGATTCGTAAGATGGGTCATTCTTTATCCGGTTTACATACTCAGAGCCGAGGAGAAGAAACGATTGGTGGTACGAGTGGTGCAGCAGTCAAGAGTAAAGTGATTGATTATGGACATGCAAGCAAATACGGTTACACTGAAGATCCTCTTGAAGTGCATGCTTATAATCCTGAAGTGCTGACTGAAGATCCTCTCGAAGCACGCGTCTATAATCCCGAAGCATCGAGCGGAGAGAACAGGGAAGACTTCCAACGAGAGCAGAATATGTCCATGGGTGTCCCACCACCTAGCGTGACGTGTAATTCGGTGTTTCCAGTTGAAGATTTAATAAAACCGACAGGGTTCCAGAATGATTCCTCAAACACTCGATCGTTTTTTCCAGCTGAGACTACGGGCAAGGTGTCCGGATTGTGCGCAACACCCGCTGGACTCCCCGTGGTGAAATCTGTATCCCAGCCGGCGATACCGCCTGTCATGCCACCTATGATGCCACCTATAATGCCACCCTTGGCACAGCCCATGATGCCGCCTGTCATGCCGCCTCTTGTCCAGCAGTCGATGACCCAGCACATAATGCCACCGATGAGCCAGCCACCCTTTTCAGCTGAGCTTCTTGCAGCTGTAAGCCAGCATGAAAGAATTCAGCATGAATCTGGGACAAGCCAGCCTAACGCCCAGAGCGGCTCAGGAGCAGGACAGAAGCCCTTCCAGACACAGGCTGAGGGGCCAATTAAATCTCCTTTTGGTATTGTGAAAGCATCGTGGCTTCCAGTGTTTCCACAGTCTGATGCCCAGAAGATAAAAAGATTGCCCACTCCGTCAATGATGAATGACTACTATGCTACATCTCCAAGAATATTTCCACATATGTGTTCTCTGTGTAACATTGAATGCACTCATATGAAGGTGAGTGTCTTTCAAAGATTATTGCATAAACTTGTACTCGGCATCTTACCTGCTGCACTGTTTTATGAACTAATTTTTTACTGTGCATTAAATGAATTGTGATGCTGTTCGCCAGTTTGAGTGCTTACATGCAAATTTCAAAATACTAGAAACGGTGCTAGGAAATTATTGTAACTGCTGCACAGCGTGTTATGTTCCAAATTGCATTTCAAAGTTGCCATGCACATTGATATATTTTTTTTTAATATTAAAAATTATTTATGTCTTCTGCAGTGGGTTTCAAATGACAAAACAAACCCTTTCTCAGTGGAGTAAAATACTAACGTCATCTGGGTGACTAAATGGGTGCAAAAATTGTGTGCTGAATCTTGGTAGGGTAGATGAGATGTTCATGTATTCAGCCCCCCTCCTGCAAAGTCTGCATTAAAACAAAGCAGCCTATTTATCCGCAAAAATTTAATCTTCCAGACGTGGTCTATGCGACCTTGACTATTCCAGAGACTGAAGACTAGCTCTGAGGGACACACAAAATGCTTTCATTCATCTGACTGAGCTTTCAGCTGTGAAGCAAATAACAGTTTCAGCTCTTGAAGGAAGAAAAGGAAGGAACTGGTGAATACTGGGAGAGAGAAAAGCATTCTGAAAGCTGTGGATTTTTCTTGAAAGACCTAGGCTTAATATGTCAGAAATACAGGAGAACGTAATTTTACCAAATTGAATAATTCATTATTAGTTTCATGTGTTTAAATTTTAAATAGTCTTCAACAAACGTGTGGAAAGCCTGTGGGAGAGCACTTTTTTTCAGTTTGGCAGAATCATGCAAGATTGCTAGGCCCTATTTGTGCTGTGTATTAAAAAAGCTGAATGAATGGTTGAGATGGTGACAGCTGCATTAGGGGCTTCAGAGTAAAAATAAATTTTCGAGTACTTTTACACTGGAAGCACTGAAGGCCAGGGAGAAGTGCAGCTGTTTGGGCAGGCTTGAAAACTTAAAGGGAAGTCTGATTTAATATAAAAATGTGTAAAATCGAACAGGGCAACAAATTTGGGTTTGTGTTAATAAATGGACGAAGCATTTTGGAAAAGTGTAATCTGTTTAAATGTGAATTATTCAGTAGCTTGCTTACTCATGCTTTCTAAAATGAAGCAATTGTTATTACTAAAAATACTTCTTGACAAATTAGCTATGAAGTTTTCTGGGGAGATTAAAGGTTGTAACTTCTTGTCCCAGTGGCACTACAGTGTAGCATGTGTTCTCCAGACATCCTGATCCGACTGCAGCTACACAACCTTTTCTCCCTGTCATGGCTGCTTCTAGCTCTGGCATATATTAACTTTATTCTGTATAGTATTTTTTTTTCTTTATGTACACCTGCTGCTGCGTAGGCAGCTCAGATTGTTTTGAGACCTCATGGGGCAAGCCATGTTTAGACAACAGTGTTGCAAAATAACCAGAACAGTTAGGTTTTTTCCCTTACTGCAAAAAATAAAAGTTTCTTCAAGAAATGTTAGTCTTGTGTATTTGTGAATTCTAAAGAATGAAGAATTCCTCTTACTTTCAGTTTTACAGTTTGGTTTTACAAATCAAGTTGTCTTCTTTGTCTCAGTTGCATGGTTAAAGATGGCCTAGACATTCAGATTTTTGTCTTTAAAGTTGTGCGAAGTGTTATAGAGGCAGCATATGAAACAGCACCTTCAAACTGAAAGAGAAGTGATGGGGAAGTGGTATAGTAGAAACTGATAGTCGGGTGTGGTATGACTTGCACTAGGAAACGGTTGTTTCACCCGGAGCGTGGATACTGTTTGCCACAATGTTGTGAAATCTTAGTTGAAAAATAACCAGTTCATGGAAGAAAATCCTTCAGGGGCTATGCAAAGACCCTCTGATGGCTCAAGAAGTCCTTGATGAGCAGATGGCTGGAGGTGTATTCTGGGGAAGCGGCTCTGCTTTGTTACGCACCTCCCTAGCCATCCCCTGTTGCATGCCATGGGAGAAGAGGTGCTAGGTAAGCTAGATGGACCTTTGGTCTCCTCAGCACACCTGTAGATGAACTGGAGCTTCAGAGCTGGTTTTAGGTCAAAGTGATTAGACATGATGATTTCTGGTGTGTAGTACCAAGTTGTAACAAGCAGTTTAAGAATGCTGTGTTATAAACAGATGTCTTTGTAATGTGGCAAATTGGAAAGAAAGTAGGCAAGCAAAGCGGATAACGTGGAACAAGAATGGGTGAAGATGATGAAAGATACCGAATGAGGAAAACCTTCTCTTCGTCCAATGCTTGAAGATACTGGATATCTGAAAAACAAAGTTTCAGTGATGTTAAAATGATGGATTTCAAGTTCAGATTATTCATGGTGATGAGCTGTCTTTTTTGGTAGATTCTTTTAATCCAGTCTTGTACTGAAGTACAAATTCATCTAGGATTCATTTTCATGCCAAGGTTGAAGCAGAAGCTGCACTGCCTATCGGAAGAGAATTCAAGTGTGTTACCTGGCATTAGTTTATTAATATGACAGGATTACGGCTGGATGTGAGACCCAACTCCTGCTCCTGGAGAGTCAGTCTGCCTCTGAAGCTACAGTGACCGTTAGTGGCTATGACTTCGTATTTGCATCGTCTGAACTGTATCCCCCTTGTTCTTTCAACTTGGCTCTCCCATAAAGGCAGTGAAACATTGGCCGAGTTTTGGCTTGGAGTGAAAAATGCTTCTGCTGTTCCACTAAGCATCCGATCAGTTCTCCCTGCAGGTCTTTCTTCTTAAGTGTCTAACTTGCTTAATTAATGAGGTCTGATGAAATCAAAGCTGAAGATGGCCTTGAGATGTCTGCAGTATGCCAGAATACAGTTCTGTTTTGAGTGTCATACAGCTGAGCAAGCAAATGGATTTTCTTTTGTAATCTGAAAAGAATCCTGAACGCCTCTTCTACAGAACTATTTGTATATATTTGAAGGTGGGTTTTTTTGCTAATGCACTGTTCAGAAGTCAAAATTTAAAGTATCTTCCATCTGCATGGCATAGCTATTGTAGATCTGTCCAGGAAAAAAAAAATATTTTTTTTTAAGCTTTGAAACTTTTTTGTAAGGCATATGGATAATCCTGGTGTGCAATGATACATGGCAGGTCAGCAGCTGCATAATAAGCTGCCTACAGTCCGGGGCTAAATGTGAAGAATACTTCAGCTGTGTCATGCAATAGACTTCGGAAAGACTCTGTTCAGCATTTCTTTTCCTATCAAAACTGTTCACTGGATCTTTAGCAATAGGTGGCGGGAGCCTCGATTATTTGACGATGCCTCCAGCCACCTCGGTTGGGTCTTGCTGAGGTGTTTGTTCAGAGGTGAACTGGGAGAAGCCCTGCCTTTTGAATCAGCAGTGCAACTTCATACTTGGCTGTCTGTGGTCCTTCAGTCAGGTATCGGCTCTCTAACAGACTATTTAGCTTTCTAAAATATTGTGGGTTTGCGGTAAATGATGATTACTGTGGACTTGGAAGCCGGTTGTTACTGGAGCGGCATGAGAAATGTGCAAGATTTGTCCTTATTTTTATCTTGTGTTAGGAAGGTTTTTGTGGTGTTGTCAGGGATGGCTGTACACAATACTGTGTTATAAGAAAAGGTATGCTCAAGAAAGGTGGGCTTTTTGAGCTTTAAAAAATTCATTTGGAAAATTAATTGACACTAAAGTGACTTGTTGATCTAGAAGGTGTTCTCAAAAATTTGTGCATTTGTGTCCTGCAACATTTTTTCATGCAAGAGTGCCCAATTTTGCCCTTGCTTAGATGGAATCTCCCCTCAGTGTTGTCTTCTTTCAAATATATTTACAAAACCCTCAACATATCGAAACATTTTACAAATACTTCACAGAGCAGCTTCATTTTCAACTTGAAATGGTGGATGTATTGGAATAATAAAGTGTGATTTCTCTGTCTTCAAACACATGTCACTTTTGGAACAAAGTAGATTTGCAATACTGCCAGCACGAGGAATCATATTTAACGTGTATTACAATGTTTTTTTGCTAGCTTGAATAGATTTAAAGTGAGAGTGATGTCTTCTTGGGCTTTAAATTGCGTGAAGTCATGGGGACTCATTGTTTTCCACAGAGAATAGCACTTATGATTTGTTTGCTGAAGTAAGGGGTCAAAATGGGGTCTACTCCATTTTACTCCTAGTTTTTCTACGTAGTACCTTGCTGTGAAACCAGCACAAACATGTGCAGGTATTATCCCTGTATATTATTATCTTACTATTGGCAGAAGGTGCGAGTTTGGAGACTGGAGACGCTATGCTCTGTCAGCTTCTGCTTCAGGACCTTTTTGGTGGTCATCCACAAGTAACAGGAGATTTGCCAGAGGCACAGAATTAGATAAGTTAGACGTTGGGTTGTGGAGCAGCAGTGCTGCTGCTGTAAGAAACTGGCTGCAAGTTCTTCCTCTTATCAGGACGTGATGGAATTCTTGTGCTGGGAAGGGATCCTGTCCTTTGGGGGAAGGATTCATCTTTGGGGACAGACTTGCCAGAGGGAGTGGAATGTTTCTGAAGACTGAGAAGGGCAAGGAATTAATCAAAGAGGAGGAATACGCATAAATCGAGACTCCTGTAATTCTATGAAATGCAAGAGGGCATTGGCATAATGAAGACTTGAAGAAGAGAAGAATGTTGTGTTTGTTAGGGAGGAGAATATCTCTTTGTAGGCCTGCCAGTCTCGTTAATGCTCGTTGGACCGGTAGCTAAAGGCGCTTGGAAGGAAAATGGCCTCCCTCGGCGCTCGTGGACACTGTGTGTGCTTTCTTCGTTTGGGACCACGGAAGTGGGATACTTGAAGCCCAATTTCATTTCATTTCCATGAGCTAATTTGTTTTAGCCCTTGAGTAACATTTCCCCCCCCCCCCCCCCGTCTATAGATAAATAGAATTCTTAAGAATAGGATTGCTCAATAATAGCATGTTATTAGGAAAAAACTAGTGTATAATGGTGAATTGCTTGCTCTTTACTTGTGTGCATGCTGTGTATTCACTGTGCATGCAGTTCTACAGCTGCAAGTTGTTTTTCTGCTCTTCAACTCTTACTATGCTTTGGTTCAGCTGGTAAGACTAATGCAAGGGGTCTTCTGAGTAATATTTTTCTGACTTTATTTGAACAGTTAGAATGTTTTTACGAACACAGCTAGTAAAATCTTTCAGTGTCTTTCTGAGATTGGTTAACCAGCATATCTGTTTCTTCAGGAAATGATAATAAGTCTTGTGCTTAAAACGTATTTTCATTTCTTTAAAAACCCATGTTTTTTATATGTGGAGTATAAATAGTTTGGGTAGCTGTCTTGTAGCACATTTCAGTGTTGATAGGCTGATAGTGTAAGTGCAAGGAACAGCTGTTTTCACCATGTTCTCTGCTGCCAAAATGCACAAAACTAACTGTGCCCTGGTCACGTTAATTCTTCCACCTCATAGGCTTTGAGTAAGCCATCACGAGCTTTTCTTTTAACCAGTGTGTTCAGCATTTTTGTCAGTAAACAAGAGGGTTTGATACTGCCAACTAAGCATTTCATAATCTTTTGTGTTATAAACCAGCATGCGCTTAGAAAAAGTGATATGTAATTTCACAACTGCAAATTATTTTATGAAGCCTTGCCTGTCAGTTGCATTTTTCAGCCATTATTATCTATTTTAAAATATTAAAGCAGCTAGAAGTTGTTTTTTTAAGGACGCTTAATAATTATCGTTGATGACATATGATACCTTACAGCTTCAGACCATGCAATATCTCTTCTCAATAGCAAACTGACTACAGCAGTTGCTTTCACTAGCAGGTCAGTTTACTTTCGTCATCGTCGTAATAATAATACTACTAGAATAAAGTCTTCAGGCGTAGTTTTCCATGCCGGGGACTGATTCTGTGTTTACAGTTAAACCTGTGCTTAAGTTATTTTCAAGATTGAGGGCTTGCATTGTACTTCTGGATTTGTCTCATGCTTAACCCATCAGTTATTCCCAAGTAAAACTTTTGTTATTTTTTTTTAACATAAAAAAAATCAGTGTGTGTGAAAAATTTCATCAGACTTTTTGACTGACCTTTAGTTGTAACATTATTAGGAGTGAATGTTCTTGAGCTTAAGGCATGAAAAGTCATGCCTCTTTGGAAATGGTATTTGACTTAAAGATACCATGTTGTGTCGGGTTCTCTGATTTATTCAGCTTAATTTGCTGTGTATGTGTTCATCAGTCTGTAAATCTGTGAAGACTGCTAATAGTTTTCTTTCTTTTAATATAGCCGGCTGTTGGATCAACCTTTTGCACTAGAAGTGTGGTGACAACAACCCAGTGTGTTGCTGGAAGTAACAGATTCATTTCTTATGATACATTTTGTTGAACTTCCACTTACATTCCTTTGTGTTCTTTAACAGCTTTTGATAATAAGTATTTTAGTCTTTTGCATAAAGGGTAATAATTTTAAGTGAGAAATTTGACCTTGACGTAAGATCATTTGTTAGGTAAAATTTGATGGAAGGTAAAATACGACAACACGTAACTAGAAATTGTGGTCGAATGCTAACATTTTACACGCTAATCAAACTTCTCTGGATGTCTTTTCTCCAATTAGGACTGGATTCTGCATCAGAACACTCCTTCTCATATTGAAAGCTGCCGCCAGTTACGTCAACAGTAAGGAATCTGTTTAAAAAGTTCGCTTAGTGTAAAAAGTGTTTTCTGTGCATGCATGTAGTCTGTGAAAGTGTGTCAGATTTCCTCAGTGAGGGTCGTTGGTGTCTGAGCACTATTCTAAATTGGCTTCAGACCGTTAGGGTAGAAGATGAACTGACACTTGGTGCTTCTGGAGTCCTGAACGGGAACGTTTGTCTGTAAAAGCTACTACTGCACGTAAGCAGAAATTGTGTTTGGATGGCAAATGGAGCTTTTTCACTGACGGTTGTATTTTTAACTTTTAACAGATACCCCGACTGGAACCCTGAGTCTCATTCTTCAAAGAGGTAACTGCTTTTTGATTACAGGTTGTTCTTAATTTGTTGCTATTATAAACATGCGGTAATTAATGCAATTAATGTTCTTGTTTTGCTCACTGGCAAGCTGTATTACTGATTCCATATTTTCATTATAAAATTGTGTGGGGTGTTTTTGTGGGTTTTGTCCTAAGTTTGTTTAATAAGTGGCATAGTATCTAAAATTCTTTCTTGAGGACAAGAGTAAACCCTGTAGAAATGTCTGAAGACTGGTATTGTCAGCAGCTTCATCTTGAACCTTTCTTCTAACCGTGCTTCAGTTAGTTGTAAGTTATTGGATGTGATATAATAGTAACCGAGCGAGACTGACCAGTGTTAGATCACTGATTAAACTGGGTGAGTGATTTCTGACTTTTAGACTTAATCTTTTTTCCAGTTAAGCCGCTCTTGTTTGCAACTTGAAACCTGTTTGACGATAGGCGTGCTAGTGTTAGCTCTTGTTCCATAGATCCCTTGGGGAGCTACGTGATCACAAGTTGAAAAAACGCTGGAATTCATGAATTCATGTCTCTTCTGTCCTTTAAAATTATGCTGTTTACTATTAATTTTTTTTAAAAACACACCCTGTGGACTAATTCTACTTGAATCTCAGCAAGATTGGATTATTTTACTGGTTCAACATTTGTATGTATTTCAACTTGCATACAAATAGGAATGATAGGACTTCAATTTTTGCTGGATTCTCCTGGGACTTTGCATTAATTAGTTTGACATACTTCCTGGGAAGCTAACTTCAGTTTGGGGGTGTGTGTGGAAAAAAAGTGTTAGAAAGCTGAATTAGCTGGTCAGGTTAATTTGTAGAGTGCGTCTGAGGCCTCTCTATGTTATAAACAAGGAGAAATAAAACTTTACAGAGAGAAATAAAGCCAGTAAACTTTTGAAACTTTTGTGAGGAGAATAATTATATTTTAAAACCTCAAACTGAAATTGCTGTCCAGCGCTGCTAATGTTATATACAACCGAAGCAAAGGAAACTGTGCTTAGCTGGAGGAACTTAATAAATTGGAGAAGTGTTTAATAGCACTTTTTGCGAGTGAGGGATCTTCTGTACAAGAAGATGGGGGGCAAGAGTTGTTTTTTAGGGTGGTGCTTTCTTAAATCCTTCCCGATGACAGCACGTCTCCAGCTGGGAGAGTTAGAATACAGCTGTAGGCTCTCGGTGATCTGATGTCCAGAGCTGCTGGGTGCAGCCTCAGGGCGAGGTCGATGAACTTGCTCTGTACTGTTATGACTCCGGTAAATCACTTCACTGTCTCTGCTTTTTATACATTGCACTGGTTTGTTAAGACATTTAAACATTTTTATTGGGCACAGGAATAATGGGATTTATATGGGTTTTTAATGAGGTTTGAAACTTGCTAATTAAGTAACACTGTGAGATGTTGGTACGTGGGGTGGGTTGGAACATCGTTTAGGAGACCTGAGGGTTGTTCAGCTGTCCTCATCTAGCTGCTGGCCAAAAAGGTCGGGCAGCAGCTGCCTCAGTTGCTTGTCATCCCCTTCTCCTGTCTGCCAGTTGTCAGCCCTCTCTCCTTAACCTAGTTCATCTCAGAGGAACTTCATCTGTTCAAAGTCTTAAACAGTAATAATAGGGCTCGGCGTGGTGATTCATTAAGTGCTGATGCTCTAGATTACCTGTAAGAAAGTTAGACACTTTTCAGTTGAAATGTGAGCTCCTCTTCCGTGTTGTGTTAAGAGACTTGTCTATTTTAGTTGTCCAGCATACAGTCTTCCCAGTAAGTCTAGTCGTACTGGATGTAAGTGCAACGTCCCTTATTTCCCTGTGGTTTTGTTAGTTTTGCTACTATAATTGCTGGGGAGATGCTGCTTTCTGTGTTAAGCTGAAGGACATGCTGTATCAGTGGCTTCTAGTTTCAGATCTCAAGGGTGCTGTGTCTGCTCTACCCGGTTTTGAGTGGTGGTGCAGTGTATCTTTGGCATCAAAGAATTCCGTATGGGCTGAAAAATTGGACAAGTGCTTGGCTGTAACACACTGGCCTGCCACCTGACAAGCTCATAAAAAGCGTTTTGGATATTGAAGCATATACTCTATGCATTTTCCAGGTTTTCCCTTTTACTTCTGTGATCTGTCCTGTCAGGATTTTCCTATGCCTGACTACTTTCCGTGTCTCTGAGAGGGACTGTTTCTCTCATGGATCTCTCCACAGTTACTTCTTTTCATGTTCTTCATCAATTTGACGTGTCTAGGTAGCAGAAGTATGCAGTGGATGTATATTTATGTAGTCCTCTCAAATCTCTCTTTCAGTCTCAGTCAGTCTTTTAGACACAATGTCTCAAGGTTGCTTACTTCCAAACTAAATTTGGAAGAAGCAAAGAAAGTATCTTAATTCATTAGTCTTTCATGTATCCTTTTCCTCTTCCTATTATTTTTTCATAGCACTGCAGCTTGTAACTTCAGAGTTTTCTTTGCAGCTTTCTCTTGTTCCATGCAGGTTGCTCTCTCCTACTTGCTTCTTTTCAGTTCTGCCTACCTATCCTAAATTCATATAGCAAACATGTTACTGGTATGTAAAGTATGTTTGTTAACTAATTAGACTCTAAACTTTATCAGTTTCGGTTCTTTTTTGCAGAAAGTCTGTTTCAACAGACTCGGGTTAACTATTCTTTTCCGCCTTGTCAAAACTCATTATATGCCTTTATTCTGTTAGAAATGCTGGTGACAGAAAAGAAAACCAGACCCCAAAGCGTCGTTCCAACTCTGCCAGTCCCAGTCCGAGACGTTCGAGGGTCACAGGCTCCAGCTATGTTCTTCGCCGATCACGATCGAGATCCAGGAGCCCTGGCCGCTTCAGGCCAACAAGGCCAAGAAGTCGAAGCCCGCGGCAGATGCGACGACTTAGCCCCAGACACAGGTCGAGGTCGCCGCAGCGATCGAGAAACCCACTGAGGACCAGTCCACGACCTCAGAGATCTTCCAGTAATGATTGGTCATCGAGGAGGTCAACCCGATCTCAAGGTAAAGGGTGGATGCACACTGCCAGATTGCAACTTCCTTTAATTTCAGGAAAACTGAGTTGATTTCAAGAGGTTTATCTGTCCAGGTGTCACCTAGGCATTTTTCATAGCAAAATTGTTTTTAAAAACAACTTTTCCTTTTGCTGTTGCTTTGTGAGAAGTGTGCTTAGAAGAAAATGGACGTTCTGAAAGGTAGGAATATAAATAGGGGAATTTCAAAAGGTTGATTTTTTTTCTTTGACCTGTATACTGTGTCTGTGTTGTTTGTATGCTTTCAGAAAATTAAGAGGTACTGAGCTCTTGTGGGAAAGAAGTCTAGGTGAAAAGTTGTGAAGGGACAGGCAGTTTCGAAGAGATCTTCTTAAGGGTAAAATGCAAACCATTTTAATGTAGAAGAATGAGGGGAAGAGGCAGTTAATAACCAAAATATAAATTTTCCACAGAAAGAAATCATACAGGAAATTAATGTTGTGTCAGATCCTTAAAGAATAATTTAAAACAAAACATCAGTCTGTAGGACAAAGAGCAAGACAGAGAAGGATACAGAATATAGCAGAAGGCATCAAGATAGTAAGTACTGTTGTGCACCAGTATGTGAGAGGAAGAGCAAAGTCTTGAAAACTTTTCTTTTGTTACGTTCCCTGACGTACAAAATGAAACAATCATTCTTTGGCTCCAGCCATTAGGATTTTTGTAGATATCATTGCCAGTGTCACATTGTCAGTTTAACTAAAAATGTCAAGTTACACAACAGCACAGTGAAAATAGTACAGAGGTTTATTATTATTTATAGGGCATCTCTGCTAGCGTTTGATTAAGGTTCTCTAACTTCAGTGAGTCTCAAGGTAGAATCGGGAGTGGGTGGTGAAACTGAAACTGTAGAAAACCAAACAGCAATATGTGTAACTTTTCTTTTAAAAACAAACAAACAGCCCAGCGTGTTTTCCCTTCCGCTCACAGACAGAAAGGCAGCTCTGGAGGCAGTAATGAAAAGTTTGGGACCTGGCTTTGTAGCAGAGTTCAATAAACATAAGTCACTTCAAGCAGCTGGGCAAGGATCTTCGGGATCGGGAAAATCATCACCTTCTCATGGACTCTTAAGGAAGATGCCTGGAAATACGAAGAAGCCACTGAAAACAAGTGTTTCCCAAAGCCTCAAAGAAAGATGTGCCTTCTTTGCCTGGGTCAAGTTCTTCATCTCCTGAAACTGATGATTTACCCCAAAGCAAAGAAATGGAAGAGGATGAGGAAGACTTATCCACAGGAACCAGTGGACCTCGTCCTACTTCTTATAATAGAGTGAGTTTCTTAATGTTTTTCTTGGTGATTTTAAGAATTTGGTTAGTATCTCATTTCAGGGGATCACTTGTGGAAAGATTAACCATTCTGTTTGCCGATTCCATGCAATAGATGCTGCCATCTTAATGCAAAGATTTGCTGGCTGCCAGTAAGCATGGTAATTTACACAGCGAGGTTTTTTAAACAGATGTGAAGCAAAACCTCTCTAGTGCTTTCCACTAGCAGAAAGAAATGTCCATTAACTTTGGGTCCTTGTTCTACTGGGCACTTGTTTGTATGAAGTGTGAGTGATGAGCTCTGTTTGGAGGACCTTATTGAGTAAATAAAAGTAAAGGATAGGAGGCAGAAAGTGTTCATTTTGCCCTGTCCAGCAAAAAAGATGAGGCAGAGAAATTTACTGCTGTTGTAAGAAGGATCTTAAGCCAGTGTTGTCTCAGTCCATCACACAGACCATTTGGATCTCTTAGAAACACCACCTATAAACCAGTTTGTGTTTTAGTTATGGTAGATGTGATCCTCCTTGGTAGTTTCTAGCCTCTAAATGGTAAGCAAAGAGAACATTGCCTAGTGCTGTCAAAAGCTAATCGATAGTATTGAAAGGAAAGTAGTGGAATTATGCAGCCCAGACAACTGGAATTACGTAGATCTATAGTACTTGATAAAAACAAAAAGGTTGTATTGTGTTACTTGGTAATCCTATGCCATGTCTTCTGATAACTGAATGTTGAGACAGAGTAGTAGAACAACAAAATTGTGGCTCTGTCCTTGTGTTAAAAACCAAAAAACTCAAAATACCCCAGTGAACTAAGCAGTCTGTCTACTTCGGAGTAATTTTTATTGCAGATCCTTTTTTCTTCCTTTTACTGGACTTGACTTGGAAAGAGTTTATTTTTGTTTTGTTTTCAATTTGTAGCTGCTGAGAGAAGAATTGCTGAGTTGTGGGACAGTCCTTCAAATATCTGATTTACCGGATGATGGCTTTTCAGATCAAGATATTAAAAAGATTGTTCAGCCATTTGGCAAAGTTAGTGATCTCATTGTACTTCGCTCTAGAAATGAGGTAGGTTTTTCTGTGGAATGTTTTTGTGTCAGAATGCAAAAAAAATTATCAAGCAATGAAAAAGTGTAGTATTTGGATCCTCAGCTGAACACAGGATAAGGCTTCCTGAACAATTTGTCATTAAAGGTCACGTACGTAATCTTGGACTAGCTGGAACTGTTAACTTTATAAATTCAGCCTTGCTTGCTACCTAAGTCGTAAATGTTAGAGGAAGTAGGATGTCTTTTGTATAATACTGAAATCCAGACTTTTTCATCAAACTCCACATGAACTTAGAGAGAGAAGTACATGCAGTTCTGTCGTGAGCACATTTTCAAAGGAAAAATTCCAGTGAATTGTATCTTGTCTGTAATATGAATAAAGACTGAAAGTGCCATTTATTTTAGGCCTTCTTGGAAATGAACTACAAAGAAGCCGTGATAGCAGCTGTGAAATATGGTGAAACTGTTCCAGTGCTGGTAAATGGGAAGCGGGTGAAAATAAGTGTAGCGGAGAAGCCAAAAGCATCTCCTGGCCAGGTAAGCAGCCTGATGGTGAACAACATGATACTTTGTGTGTAGCTTGGTGTTTTGCTCCAAAACCTGATGTACTCCAGAAAAATAGATTTAGTAGTTTTAATATATTTTTTAATTTTCTTTTTGTAAACAGCTGTCCAAAACGAAAATGCACTTCCTAATTCCGGTTTTCCATTTTTCTTGGTTAAGTTTGATATTTGTGAATAGCATCAGTTTAACAGAGTGAAAGATAACCCCTATATTAATATATATACATTTAATTAATACTATTTATACACACACACACATTTGTATATAAAGTATAAATTATGCAGTAAAAGTTCTTCTTTCTGTCCATTTCAGGCCAAAATGAATATCAAAAAAAAGGCTCAGAATATTAAAAAAGTTGCACCAAGTACAAAGTAAGTGTTGGCATCACATACATTAGTGTTAGTGATAACGGTTGCAAACCAAATAGGTTCATATCTGTTTGGTTTCTTGTGTTTTACTGGTTTTGAGCTTTTTTAGCTGTTTTGATATTCATCAAATGTCTTTGAACCTGATTTTTCTTTATTTTTTCCCCCACCTGCTCATAATAGAAAAGATCAGAACACCACCACTAAGAGAACTAAATCAATTACAGGTAAAGTTTTGGTTACCTTTTATCTGATGATACCTCTGTTACTGCCTTCCCTCTTCGTTCCCATTTCTTTGTTTTTATGTGAGTGCTTTTCTTAATAGTGACTGAAAGCATGTTCAGAGCGCTACAAGAAAATGTCTGGTTTGTACTTTCAAACATCTTCCTTTTCATGCGACCCTATCTTTCTGTCTTTAAAAAAAACCCACAAAAACCACCCCTCAAGTAGCAATAAAAAACCCTCACCTTGACCTGTGCTTATACTCTGTAATTTTAAATGTTTGCCCCATCTGTTGAAGATAAGTGTGGCACTTCGGGCTCCATAAAATAGGTGTAACTCTTCAAGTTGACTTTAAGCCTAACGTATAACGTATTTAACATTCTCTGTCACAGTTAGTGCTAGTGCTTCCCACTGTCTTATGTTCCTTGTATGTTCCAAATGCTTTTAAATTTCTGCCCTGGTCTTCTATTGATCCTGACAAATTATTTCAATTATTATTATTACTTGGTCTGGCAGAAAAGCTTGTGTGTCATGCTGTTAGAGAAGAACTTTTTTTTAGTACTTCAATGAAAACAGGACAAACTGCAGTAAATACATCAATAGCCAATGAAACTCTACAAAAATTTGGTATTATAAAGACATTGGAAATAACAGCCATTTTTTGTTGCTTGTTTTATTGGCTTTCATGAGCAATTTTTCTGAGCAGAGTTAGGGAGCAGACATTATTTTGATGGGAAATAGTGCTTTTTGAAGATGTATTGGTCTTGATTCATTCTTCAGCATGGTCACTTCTGAATCCAGTTTCCAGAATGGAATTAAGATTCATGTAACAGTGCGTTTCAGAGCTGTCTCACAGATGGGAACTGTGAATTGTTTACAGTCAGTTAAGAGAAACAGAACACAAACTTTTTTGCAGGAGCAAGGTTTTGTCACCAGAATCCTAAACAAATTCACTAAGATACTCTGCTTCATGGCTTTCATTCAGTAGTTTGTTGGAATTAACTTATGGTTTAGATTTTGGGGTTTTTTTTTGTCATATCAGTTGAATTGCTACAGATAAAACTATTTTTCTATGTATTTATATTCTTTGTAAGTAACTTAAGTAATAAGCATTTCTACTGACACTTGTTTTTGGCTATTTTATGTAGGTAAAAAAGAAAGGACTAAGAAATCAAAGATGACAGGAGAGAGTAAAATCAAGAAAACTTCAAATACTGCGGGTAAGACAAATGAGAACTTTTTACTTGGGGAACACGGGCAGGTGCTTTCTGTCCCCCTACCCCTCCCCGCTTTCCAGAACAGATATTTACGGTAGTGAGTCCAAGCTTTTCACGCCTTTTACTGGGCTTGCCAATGTAGTAGATTGTTAGATAGGCAAGCACCCTTCTTGCTCCTTGTAGATCTAGAATAGCAAAGAACCAGGGAGAGGAGATGAGTTTGGGGAAGCCGACCCTTTCACATAACCACAGGCATACACTTGTTTTGCAAAGCTTTTCCTGTACGTCCATTTTCTGCCCATTTGTAACGAGGAGCAGGAATTTATGTGATAGGAGGCCTCTGAATATCTGGCAGAAAACATATAGTGCAGTTCATTCGTCTTTTGCAAATCGACCAGTTTAATATATTGAAACGAAGAATGCTTTTTTTTTTTTTCTGCTGTTACCTACCAGCAAAATCTATAGATGAAGACCTTCAGGTCTCAACAGAAGCCGAAATGGAAGCTGGGGAAACTAAGCTGTCAGACCCAAAGAACATTGCAGAAGGGGACAGACTTACAGAGCCTGTGAAGACGGTAGAGGCTCAGTCCAAAGGAGTGACTAATCCTGCACCTGTACTAGGTAATTCTGATCCGATAATGCCATTTTTAAGTTACTCTGCTAGGTGTAAGTAGGTGAAGTTTAACATGGTGATGTCTTCTTGAATTTATTTATTTTTTTAGAGAAACTTGCACAGATGCCTCAGGTGGCAGTGTTGGACTTGGATGAGTTTAATGAAGCTTTAATTGATCAAGGTAAGTTGCAGACTGATGGTTTTTCTCATTTCTGTCCTAACCCTCTCTGCTGTTCTGAACTAAATGAACGCTTTTGAGGCCAGGAAATTAAATGACACAGTGTATCAGAAAAGAAAATCTGTTAGAGTAGGTTCACTGACTGAAACATAAAACAACAGTTCATTGTGATGAATGAAGTGGCTAAAAACCCCCAAGATTTACGTCTTCAGTGCACATAATATTTTTACCTAGACCTTTTCAGTGTGACATGGGGACTTTTATTTACAGCTCATTAGAGCAAGGGATTCAGGCTTTCTGTATGTTCTGTTTACAGCTCCACCACTAATTCTATTAATCTCATTGTTTTACATTGCCTGCTCGAGCTGGTTCAATAGATGCTATTTTCCCCATGTTTTATAACTGATTAATAACAGACTTTGTTTTAAACGTAGCATAAGTGTATATTAATTCTCAGTTACTATGCATGTGATAGTGGAGGTAGGGTAAGGTTGTAGTTGCTGAACCTGTTAGAAATAGATACAAACATTTTACAGTAGAAGTGATTCTCCTTTACTTGTGCTTGCCTATCCTGTATGATTGCTGTTTTCCTGTTTCCTGTATTTTTCTGAGCCTCTCACCTATCACTGTGGACTTGTCCCAAGAAAAAGAAGGAAAAAGATTGTGTGGGCACATGCTGGGCACCTACATAGTCCCCGTGTGCCCACAAGAAAGTCTTGTGGTTGTGATTATTTAACTGATAAGGTCTCAATGTCAGCAAAGCGTATGCGTACTAATCAAGGGATTTTAATTAATTTTTTATCCCTACTTAAACCTGTTCTCTCTGGAAGCATTTACATAACACTGTATGTGTCTCACCAACGTCATTTGTTACTCTAAGGTAAATGAAGGAATAGTTCATTTTTCACAATGGCAGTGGTGATAGAATGTAACGCAAGAAGTTCTTAAAGCTCTGCAGTATTTAAAGAAATCTGCTGAACTACTAAACTACTCCCCCACCCTGTTGTTTTTGTTTTTGTTTTTGTTAGAAGCTACGATAACAACTACAAAGAGTGAAGAATCAACAGAACCAGCTAGCAAGGTCAGTCTAAAGGTGATTGACTCTGTGCAAGTTGTAAGTACACACTTGGTGCCATTTCCGTGTGTTGGTGTGCTGTCTGAAAACCTCAAATTTAAATCCCCTGCCTGTTCGTTTCTTGTGAGAAATAGTGAATAGTTCATTTTCTCCTTGCTGCTTGTGATTTGATAGGCATCTACCATTTCACTCTTTGGCTTTTTATTTTTTCCTCAGAGTTTGTTAGTTACACCAAAGCTCCTTTACGCTCTGATCATCTATATTGCCCTACCGTGGGTTTCTTCTCTTTAGATGCAGTATTTGCACATACAGTTCTGCAGTATTTGACGTGTGGGCACGTCATGGATATAAAGTAGTGGCATAATTATAGGGGGGATTGGTTTGGTTTGAATTTCTGCTGAGTTAACATGAGAGAGCCTGAAGTGTGTGCAGAGTTAGCTTAGGTGTAGATACATCCACAATTAAGCAGTAATTAAGGTGATTACATGACATAATTAGAGAAAAGGGTTAAAAAAAATTCTTTAATATGCTTTGCTACTAAATCCTAAAAAGGCTTAAATGATCTTTGGTTTTGACGTAATTGCAAGTATTATAACATGCTTTTAAGCAAGTGCTTCCTTCAGTTTAATGGTGGTTTTATATAGTAAAAATAAATGCTCCCTTCAGTAATACAGCAGTTTTGATTTAGAGTTGAAGAAATATCAATAATATTTACTTTCATTTGTTCACAGGAACTTGATGATATATGTGTGGTTCTTATTTCAAACTTGCCTGAGAAAGGATATTCTGTTGAGGAAGTTTCCAACCTAGCAAAGCCATTTGGAGGACTGAGGGATGTGCTAATTTTATCATCTCATAAAAAGGTATTCTAATTGGTATTTAGTAGTGTTTCTACCTAGAGAAGCAGCACATGCGTTTTTAACAAATACAAACGTGATAACGTGTTGCGGCAAGCATTGACGTGAGATGCGTTTGATAAATTACAAATTTTTTTACATTTTTGTTTTGTTTATTTTAAAAGGCATATCTCGAAATAAACAGAAAATCTGCAGATTCCATGGTTAAATTTTACACCTGCTTTCCAATGTCACTGGATGGAAATCAGCTCTGCATCAACATGGTGCCTCAGTATAAGACTATAAAAGATGAAGTAAGTAATACAATGTATTGAAGTTCTAGGATACGTGGTAACATTTCAATACAGAGCAGGATTTTGTATTTATGCTGACTTTTATACACTGCCTGTTTCACGCATTCTGACAGTTTGTCCTGTTGAAGACTGATTCTGTTAAATGTTTTTTGGGTCCTGGTCTTCTGATATGAGAATAACACAGATGTCAGAAGTGCTGATGCTGTTGGTTTTATTAATAAAGCTGAAACTAAAAAGTTGTTGGGAGTCAGTGACTGCCAGTTAGCTGCTGCTAGTGAAGCTATATTTTACAGTTCAAATCTTATAACGTCTTTTTTTTTTTTTTTTTTTTTTAAAGGAAGCAATATTTATTGCTATAATTAAAGATTCTGACCCTAAGGTAAGTTGCTAGCAATCTAACTTTTCCTCCATGTGCTATCAAAATATGTTACTTTAAATTGGAATTAGTATCCTTCATACTGAAATATTAGCTAATCGAATTGTTATCTAAGCTTTCTCTTGAATTTTAATGTTTATATATGTTTTCGTGGGCGAATGAGCAGGGAATAGAATGAGTCAATGTTCACTTAGTTTAGCTTCATGATGCATGAAGTGCAAGGAATTAAACATTTAATAAGAGTCCTTTGAGACCCTCCCCTCCCGTCACATTTTTTTCATGTTCTAACAACAAGCTGCTGACCGCTATAGCTTGGAGAATATGCAGTGTTTGCCTGTCTATAATGCCACCCGTTTTCCCAGGGTGTTTTATAGACAGATGTGTTGGTTTAACTATTGAAACTACCTCTGTGCTTTGTTCAGTGTAGCGTGTCTCCCTTATTGTCCCTCCTGTTCCTTCACTGCGCACAGTGCAAGCTGGCAATTGACGTACAAAGCATTTTTATACAGCGTAGGTAGGTAGAGGTTAATGAAGTTATAGCTTTTATGTGTTCTGTGAAAAACGTTTTCAGGATATTCTTGATGGAGGGTCAGTCACTGGGTCTGAATGTGTGTCTCTGGGCTTAAACAGTTGGCACAAGAACTTCACAAGGGTGACTTTAAGAACAGCAGTGTCAGAAGCTAATTGTATTTGGTTAAAAAGCATATTGCAAAGAGCCCTGCCAACAATAAATCACTTTCCAAGAAACCCCAAAAGGCTTGAATTTTCAATTGCAAACGTGTCTGGGGGATATCTGCTTTCTACTTAAGATCGTTTTTTGGCACTAACAGAAACATCTGAGTGCTTACTGCCAGCGGCCCTGCTGCCCTATCCTACTTATGCTTCTGATCTGCTTGTGGTGAAATATTTCTTTTCTGCTCCTGGTAACGTGATGAATAATGGACGAAAAACATACCAGACCTGGAGGGGGGTGGGAAAAATCTCTTGCTTGTTGGGAGTGAGTGTTGTGTTTCTAAAAGACATACAGCTTTCAAGTGTTTAAAGATAAAACTTGTTTAAGATTTCAGAAGTCTGCTAGTACCTTTGGACTTTGTGCCCCAGGGCCCTTCTCTTTGATCCTCCACAAAATACTCGGTGCCAGGCTTCAGTCTATGGTTCTGCTGGCACTACGTGGCTGATGATGGCTTTCCGTTTGCCGTCAGCCCACTCGTACGTTCTGCGCCAGAATCCTTCCTGGTCAGAAGAGACTTACTGGTCTCCTAGATAGCGTGTCCCCGTGATGGTGGTGATAACTCTGTTTGAAAATTGAGAAACACAAGAAGTGATATTTGACCGAGGATCTTTATGTTATTACAAACTGATCAAGTAAACCAAACTCCAACTTAAAAACCAGGATCGGAGTCTTTTGGATAGGTTCCTATGCCTTGACCAATTTATAATCTGACTAGATAGTGTCTGCTTTTCAAAATACCAAATTTTATTTAAACTTCGGCTATATTTTGCAGTGTTCCTTAAAGAGACTTTTACTAGTTAAAAAAATAAAGAGATAATTTAAAATAAAACACTCAACTTGGTCCTTTTAAGTTTGTTATTCTTTACTGGGAAGTACAGCTGGTTCTTTCAATATACTGCATAGAAAATGGAAAATCTGATGTGAATCTGAAAATGTGAACATTGGATGTATGTGAATGCTCTTTTTCGGTAAGATCCGAGTGATACAGAAGCTTTCTGTGGGGCTTTTCTAACCTAGTTCAGTAGTTGCTAATGAAGTATGTTACAAAGTTAAAGCAAGTTTTGTCATCAATTTTCTTTAGGTAAATACGGAAACTATTCATAATCAATTTGTGCATCTTGGGAACTTGCCAGATGATGGATACAGAGAACTTGAAGCGGTTTGTGTGGGACTTCGATTTGGAAAAGTAGATCATTATGTTGTACTGAAGAATAAAAACAAGGTAAGTTTTTTTTCTTTTTTTTCTATACTGCAAAGTACCACGTTAGGAAAATAAATAAATAAATAAATAAAAAAGCAAGTTTTTCATCTCCCACTACCAAGAATGTTCTGCTAATGAGAGATCAAAGTTTCTGACTCTTTCACACTCATCCTGAACAAGAAAATAGTTTGTCTTATTTGTTGAGGGCAGTGGGGAAGTAAAGAAACCAACTAACCGAAACAAACTGTAGGCTTTTATCTGGCCTGAACAATACACGAACAGTTTGGTAAGCTCTGAAAGTAAAGCTTCCCAAATGGCTGGACAAGTTATTAACCTTTGACATCAGAGTTGTAAGTGGGGGGAAAATGAGTTCCCATTTTGTAGGAAGCTCGGGGGGAAAAAAGTCATTTTGATACGAGAAGTGAAAATGTCAGAATTGCTGTAATTGCTTTTTGTTTTGGGACACTTCAAAAAGTAGTGACTTGGTTGTCAATTTTTTAAGATTTTGTTATTTTAATTCTTAATGTTTATATTTTTGCACTTAACATTGGGTTTTTATTTTATGAACTAGATTTAATTTACTGTATGTGTGTATATATTTT
The DNA here is from genome assembly GCF_018139145.2 of Gymnogyps californianus. Classification (NCBI taxonomy): domain Eukaryota; kingdom Metazoa; phylum Chordata; class Aves; order Accipitriformes; family Cathartidae; genus Gymnogyps; species Gymnogyps californianus. The sequence goes on from NC_059474.1 coordinate 538,024, forward strand.
AACAATTAAAAAGCAATTGTGTTCCCATTATTATGAGCTATTTCAAATGTCCATCTGCTAAAAAAACGTAAAACAGGTGAAGATGCTTTTAAGAAGAAGATAGTATTTTTCTTTTTTGAAACTAAAACTGCTTTTTTAAAATTTTGAAATGCAATAAAGACGACTGCAGTCAGTAAAACATCTAGGGCCAATTTCTAGACCTTCAACTAATTTTGTTGAATTGAACATCAAATGCTTTAATTCCACTGAATCAGCACTTTGTGATAGAAAGCTGTTCCATCAAATACTTTCTGATCTGTTTTCAATAGCCAGAGTTGTAAAGATCCCAGAAGGGCAGAGGTGTTTTTTTAAGGAAAAAGAAAAAAGGGAGGTGGCTTATTTAAGGCTTGCTTTAAATAAAAAAAAAAAAAAAAAAAAAAAAAAAAAAAAAAAAAAAGGTAATATAGTTAATATCAGCTTTACAACACAGCTTGAATAGCTGGAAAATTTTAAAGGTGACTTCTGAAACTCATCTTATTTTACTTGATAGCTAAAGGGTAAAGAAGTGAGAGATTTCTCGTGTAGCAGATAACCTTTTGTGTGTAGTTCATTTTACTGTTTCCTTGATAAATGTGATCTTGCAGTTTTTTTTCGTGGCACGCACTTCCCCTCGCCCTCGTGGGAAGATGCTCATGAGTTACAGCAGAATCAAAGCTGAACGTGTCCGGAAGCCAGAAGGTCGGACACATGTGGGTAGGGAAGCTCCAGGCTCCACTGGTTTGTGATGTTGTTACTTACTGAGTTCTAAAGGTAATTCCAAACAGGAGAGATTTCTTTCTTCAGCCTCTCAGAAAGAAGAGAGTCCACTGTTCTCTAGGTCCAGAACATAGGATTTAATCAAAAAATGCTGCTTATATCTGATTTAAAATGGAGATGTTGAAACCCTTCAGGAATACTAGATATCACATGCTATACCAACTGACTTTATTAAATTTGTTCTGCAGTACAGAAATAAGATGAAGTAACGGTTATTAGAAGCTTGTGCTCTTTTCCTTTCAGGCAATTCTGCAGCTGGATAGTCCCAAGTCAGCCAGATCAATGTACAGCTTCCTGAAGCAATATCCCTACAATATGGGTGAGCATACATTGACCTGTACATTGTCACCCAATGGAGAGTCTGCTGAGGTAAGTTTTTTAAAATTCTTTTTCAATAATACGTTATTTTTGTGGAATAGAACCACCTTTCCATGAAGAGCAGCTAATGGTGACAATGCCAGTATTTCCCTCGCTATTTGCTGTCATTGTGGATGAGAGCGAAAACTGTGCAACAGCTGGGAACTGGATCAGCTGGTCCGTATTCTGGGATGTGGCATAGGTGTGAAAGTGTGTGTTGCTGTTTGTCTGTCTTCTGTCTCCTTCTGTATTTTACAAACATGTATGGAATCTCTTTGCACTGATGGAAGTATTTCTTAATGAAGGATGAAGAGAAAAAGGAAGAAAGGAGGAAAGCAACTGCTTTGTGCTGGTTAGAAAAGGATTCCTAATCGAAATTAGTAGAGTTTTTTTTCTCATCTAGTTTGATTCATCTTCAGCAGTTCATCTGCTTTAGTCCTCTTGATTCCAGACTCAGTTGCTATGTCAGCATTGGTCTGTGTGCCGACGGCTGCTTCCATCTTCTCTCTTAGAAATGAAATTACTTGCAGTATTGAGCAGCTCCCAGTTTACTTCTGGTGATTTGCTGAAGGAACGGCAAGCTGCAGCAGCTGAACACCAGAGAGGAAGGAGCTTAGTGCATGTTGCATGGGATAGATAAAGAGCTTTAAGCAAGAAATGCGAACATGAGCCACATGCTAATAGCGTTCTGGCTTCCAAAGTGGAGAGTGGAAATCCAGACATGGTCCCTTTCTCAGTATGGAGGTACAGCGCTGTTTACTCTGCACTTGAACATCAGGATTTTTTCTTTCACTAGTTCTGCGTGCCCTTGCCTTCTCATTTTTCAGCTCCTTTTTTGTGTCCTGACCCAACAAAATAATTTTAATCACTTGTCCAGTGATCGACTCTCCGTCTCTTGCCACATCTTCCAAACTATGTTTATTTTAGGGGGATATAGGTTGGCTTTTATTCCTCTGAATTCCAGCCAGGTTGGTTCTTCACAGCTCATATCTAACTGAGAGAACAGGGACCAACTAACCAGTTCAACATGAACTGTATACTGTTGAGATTGAGACCAAAATGTGTATAGGAGTTTTTTGTTGTTTTGTTTTGTTGGGTGTTGGGTTTTTTTGTGGTGTCGTCCCGTCCCGTCCCCCCCAGTGATTATCCGTATGGATTCCATTCTTGGAGCTCTCATTCCCTGTGTGTTGCAGTTCCTTTTCAGTGGCATGACTTTGGGATACCATTCGAACAAGAGGATGTGCCTGGAGGGGCAGGGCATCTTAGTTTTTTCCCTTCGCTTTTATTCATCACAAGAGAAGGTTTAACTTCAGGTGCCTAATGATAACAAGGGCATCAGTCCATCAACAGGAAGCTAAAAAAAAGTCATCCAGACATGTACTTCTACTTACCAGGCTGACAAAGCTGTCAGTATTATTTGCACTGAGCATAACAATTAATTTCTTTTTTTTTAAAGAATAGGTTGTGTACTGATCATTGGCTTGTATCGTGGTCTGTTTTCTGTTGCATTGGCAATTTCTTCTGCTTTATTGAAAAGCATCCTTATTTATGAAGTCTGTAGGGTAGCTATATGGTGTTTAGGATTCACATTTTTAAAGACACATGGTGTCAATAGGACATTTCTGGTAGGGCTCTCTTGCGATAGTTGTTGAGTAGCATCTATGGTGGTTTAGGACATACGATGATACACAACAAGATCTGATTTGGGCACACAGATGTCTTTTTGACCGGACTACTAGTGCCCCCTTCCAAGTAAATCAGCAGTTACTGTGCATGTGCAGAGCCTAGTCTGTGTAAAATCAGTTAGTTTTTTACCTTTCTGCGAGTGTGACTCTTTGAAATGTCTGCAGAGGTTCAGTGATCAGCCTGCCTTCCCAGCTCCTCCCGACCTGGCGTTCTCGGCCTTCGTCCGTGGCTGAAGGGGCATAGTTTGTTCATTAGGAGCGACCCTCCCATTAACTAGCCTAGATTCAATATAACAACACTGAAAATGCTTTTTAATTACGTACTTGATTCAGAGAACTGGTTTAACTTGCCTTCTGAACGCTGCATCTCTACCAGATGAGTGTGGTGGTGTGGTCCTGTCGGTATGGCAGGGGTGGGGTGAGGTGGGCTGGCGTGCGTCCCTCGGGACCTCCGATGCAGAGTGAAGTGCTGGTAGCTAAAATCCGGTGAGCGTGGGTGCGTAGGGTGCTCTTTTCTCTTCTGCTAGCTGCAAGAGCTTGGATTAGATGTTCCAAGAGTTTTTCTCTCTCTCCTCTTCCCCATGACAGGTTTGATTCTCCCCATTGCTGACTCTCTTTGTATGGGACAAAATAGGCTCTTCTTCCGAGCCACTTTATTTTCTATTTCAGTTTATATAGTGAACTTCAGCTCATTTTAAAGAACATAAATTATAATTGTGTTTGATGTCAGATGCATTTAAGAGTAGTATCTTTTATTAGACTAACTTTGTAGCTCAAGAAAATAACCAAATCTTCAGGCTTATGAGCTTTTTCTCATCTAGAAAATCCTAAGTAATAAGCTCCCTTAGCACTGAAAAATAAGCAAAGTAGTCATGAAAGTGCTTATGCTAAGGAATGTCTGTCAAGGATGCATTGTGGAAACACTTTGTGATTCAAATCTGCTTTTTATAGCTGTTCCCTATATCTTGTGTAGCAACAGAATAACGTGCCTTTGTCACTATAAATGTTTCATCAGAGCAGAGTTCAATGCCAACAAAGAATGGCATTCACACTCTGTTTTCAAAATAATATTTCTTTCCAGCTGCACACTTTGGGTGATACAGAGTGCTTATCTGATTTAGAGAGGTTGACCAGCCAGATAGCAGTAACTGATGCCAGTGGCATAGTAACAGCAGTAATGTAAGTGCTCGCTTAATCACATTATAGTTTTGTTTCTGTAATTTTGCTGATGATGTCTGAATTTAATACTGCTGAAATAACAAAAATATGGGGAAACTTCTGTAACGGTGAAGGAGATGTGCAACTGGAATACAGAATCATAGAGCATGGCTGCAACTGGTGTCGTTCCAGTCTTTGTCAATGCAACTGTCACAGCTTTTGCGCAAATGTTAAAATAAACCTGTACTTTGGAGGTATGCTCCTAAGCTTTATTTTTATCTATATCTGAGGTGGAGAGAAAAATGCCTGGCCACACTGATAAGAGGGAAAACACAGTTTTTTTCATCTGTTCTTCTTCACTGCCTTTTGAGTCTGTTACTTCTTGTCCATCTTCTCGGTTATGTTGCCAGAATCTGGATGATATGCCTAGGTACTATAGGAACATTAAGCTCGTAGCTCCATTTTCCGTAAGCTGTTTTCCCTAGAAGCCTTTCATTCAGAAGCTGGTCTGAAGGAAAAACAAAATCATTTTTAATTCATTATAACATGTTCAAATTACTTTTGGCACTTACCTCTGGAATAATGTTTTTAGAAAGGGAAAACTGAAGGCTTTGGAATTATGTGCATAAATAAAAGATTAAAGTGAATTCTACGTGCACTGAATTTATCTGATGTTCTTTCTAATAGTGATAGTCTTCAAATTAGTTTGTAGAATGCCTTCAAAAGAGATTGAGATTTCAACACTGAGTTTTTAAAGGGTTTTTTTGTGGTTTTTTTTTTTTTTTTTTTTGATTGCTCAGACCTATGCTACTAACTGATAGCTGCAGAGCTTGGATGGTTTGTGGTTGTCTTTTTTTCAGAAGACATTATTTCATTTCACACTTATTCCACAAGTTTATTCTACATAATAGAAAGTAGAAACGCGTAGTCATCCTACAAGAAATGACTGCAGGTTTTCAGGAATAGAAACTGGCCTTGGGTTTTCCGTAGATACTTGCTCGACTTGGAATGTAGCTTGTCTTTAGAAAAGGTGTGCTGCTGTTCTCTGTGTAATACTTATTGTCAAGCTAACTGCATTCACCATGAGCTCTGCAGCCGTTAGCATCCTCGCCAGTACAGGAAAGAAGGTGGTGTCTGGGAAAAGATGTGTTTAACATCCCTCTCCCCCAAATATCTCACAGAGCAAAAGCTAATTCTGCTCAAAACCATGACAGCTTTGAAGATGAGACAAACGAAACAGTTAGTGGTGTGCTACATGTTCTGTCTAGCAAACTTTTAGTAAGGTCTCTTAAACTGCTGTGCACTTTTATTTGTCATCTTATGAAATATCTGTTCTGTGGGGAACAGTTTTAGAACAATTTGCTGTCATTTGATGTTTCAGGTGATACATGCCTAAATTTGGGTTCACGGTGTTATTCAGTAGCTGGGTTATGCAAATTCTGTGCTGATGCTTCTGAAAGTCATAGATACTGAACCCTGGTTTTTCCCTTTCAGGCTGAAGTTGTAAAAAAAGAAGTGAAGAAAGAGGACTCAAGCAAAGGAAGGTATGCCTTTCAAATATTTAAGGGTTTTTTATATATCTATACTGTTCACGGAATGCATATCCAAGATCAAGCGGATTGCTGAGCCATCTCTCTAACTAAGCTTGATGAAAAGGCCCTGTGTGCGATCCATCAACTGTTACCTGCTGTTACTTCTTTCAAGCTTTTGTGTGTTCTGTGTGTGCAGGACGTGTAGTGTATTGCTGTAGAGCTGTAATGTTTGTGATTCCTCTGAAATCTGGGGCTTTCAGAGAACATGGACAAATGGGGTGAAATCCTGTTTTCTGTGTAGTTCGTTGAGTTGTTATTGTTTTACTAATTTGGCCAGGATTTTACCACAGGTCCTGGAAAGTATGTTTGGATATACGTGTTGGTAAGACAATTTTTTGTTGTATTTAACCAGGCAGTGATTGCTTTATTTCGACCTACAGCGCTTTCCTCTGTCAGAGCACCTGGCTCTATTGTTTCTGTTTCCAAATGCTAAAAATAAACTGAAACTTCCATGTTTAACTTATTAACTTGATGCTGTGATACAGGTCCCTGAATTGATTTAAAAAAATGTTTAGATGCTATATTAACATCAGAACCTAGAAATGGGAAATGGTGGTTTTGGTATGTTCCCTTTAAAATTGTTTTACGGACATTGCTTGTAGTAAAATTTCTAATGGTGGAGTAACTATTTGTTGATTTTAGAGCCTTGATTATGTTTTTTTTATAAATGGATAGATCATTATAAGAGTTCTTGTTAACAAATATAACTTAAAACACCTTCTGTGACTCAAATCCATATTTCTGGATAAGTTTTATCATTAAAAAAACCAAAACAAAACTGTGTAATAATGGTCCTAAACTTCAATTTCAGGTAATGCCATTATACTGTCATGGGCTGTTACTGTATTTCCAAAACCTGTTTCTCTCAAAAGTAAAGTTAGGCACTCCTAGTTTCATGAAACTTCTACTCAGACCCTAGTAAATTTTGGAAGCATTTAGTTTGTAAACTGTCTCCGACTCACAGGTAGGCAGACACGCAGGTAACCTTTTTGATTCCAGACTGGTGGGCTTTAGCTAGCGGTGGTAATTAATCAAAACAAGTGACTTGTACATGAATCCCAGCTACTGCCCAGCATCATGCTGTGGCTGTCGAACAGAGGGGAAAACTGACTTTTTTCCCTACAAATAACGCTACACTCATTTGCCTTGTCTGAGGCAACTGTCTTCTCCTTGTAAGCCTTTGTGATTTGACTGATTATTTTTTTTTAGTTACATTTCATAAGAAGCAGAAAATGTCTTAAATATTATTATATATACCTTGTCACATGTTTCTGGGGAGGGAAAGAGTAGCAAAATTGGGGGAGCAGAAGGGGCTGCCCTCTCGGTTGCCCGGGATGATGAGATGATCTTGAAAAAACTTGGGAATGCTTCTGGAAGCTCGGTTGTTGTCCAGCCCGAGTAGGTAGTTCATCTAACCTTGCGGCTGAGGTGACTGACGTGTTTACGTGAACGCCTCTGCTCTTTTCAAGGATGCTGATGTGTTTTGCTGGGATTTGTTCTCCTCAGCTAAAATAGCTGAAACTTTTCTTGGCCAGGTTAAGACTCACGGACCATCCCACTGCTCCTTTTAATCCTGAGCTGATGTGTAGGAAGCAGGTTGTGTCTCCGTTGTGACACAGCCTCTGAGCTGGCATTTCTAGGACTGAACTCTCCAAGGCTTTCCCTTGCTAACTCAGGCAGTCATGGCTGCGTATGGCAGCTAATGCAGGGACGTCCTAAGCAGAAACTGAGCACCAGGTATTGTTGGTTTCACCCTTTACGCTAACTTCTGTGCAGGAAATCTGTCTTGCAGGTCTATGTGCTCTTTCTTTCCCAGTGCCTAACAGGTCTTTTAAGTGTTATTTCAAGCACCTTGATGCTTCGTCAGGCTCACTCATCTTTATCTCTGCGTATTACTGCCTCTGCAGAGCTCTCCTTCCACTGCTTCACAGTCTGGTTTGAATCTATCGGTGTATTTTGGAGACCACCAGGGCTTTGTGGAAGGCACAGGGTGGGTGTTGGCATGAAAGGAGATGTAAAGTCCCGAGGATTCAGAGACTAATATCTCATTTGAATTGTGTAGAGGATAATACATGCGTGCTACTCGCTGTAAGCTTTGTAGTTAGTGTCTGGTTCCAGTGTTCACTGACATTTTTCCATTCCCTGCAAAAAACGTATAAACAGAGGCTGTGGGGTACAGTTTAGCAGGGTGTTGGAGCTTGTATTTAATTAAGCTTTCTATGCATCAGTGACAAATCTGGCCTTTCAGAGCTGCACTTCTGGGTTTTGTGCTCTGACTTATCCAGGTAGTGTTTTGCTACACAGACACGTGAGCCGTAAATCCCATTGGTCTGTAGGATGCTCAAATAGAAGAGAAAATTAACTGAAATGGTTTTTGCTTTCGGAACACAAACAGTGTTTAATTGATGTCCAAATATCTTCTGTCTTGTGACCAAGTAAAGCAATATTGTGGCATAAAAAGCAGATCAGCCCTGACTGCTTAGCCACTCATGAGGCACGCTTACCCCAAAACATTTGCAAGTAAGAAGTTTGAATTGATTACAGGTCTGAGCAGCCTGTTGGAGATGAGCGGGATGTTGGAACGAGTGAGGTTGCTTTTCTTGCATAAGACTTCAGTTGCTGTGAGTTGAGCCGCTCGGGCTCTGAAGGAGATTCCCAGCATTTTGTGGGGCACCGCTGGGAGCACGCACGCTCCATCGCTCCTGCGAGCGCTGCCTGCCAAGCTGCAGAACGCTGCGCTCCTGCCGCTCTGCTAGGGGAGGAGTGCTCTCATATTGTGCCGCAAGCGTCCATCTGATGCATAGCCGTGATGTATTACATCTGTGCCAATTTTAAATTGGTGTTGTGAAAGATTTTGAGGCAGAATTCATATCCCTTCTTCTCTCTCGCATTTTGTAGCAGCAGAGGACAGTGCCCTCAGGTCTGGAGGAAACCTTTGAGATCGGTGTTTTTGTTGTGCTCGCATAGCACGGGTGTTAACTGAGTTTGCCTGTTCTCATCTTTCTGTTGAATCCACGTATTGTGTCTTCGTCTCGTTAACCCTCGCATCTGGCTACTTCAAGACTTAACATTTTTGTCAGCGCTGAGTTCCATTTGATCTAGCCTTCCATTTTCTTGCTGACATCGTGCTGGGAGTAGTACCAAAACGGCAGGCTTCTTTGCTCTTTTTTATTTTCATGAGGGTTTATACCGATGTGCACCCTTTATTCATATACATAGGTTCTGAGAAACCATAGCGCAGGCTGCTCCATTGTGCATAACCACTGATCGATTATGTGTGTTTGCTGCTTTTGTGTTTGTTTCGACACTTAGCATTGGTGTTTTGGCACCTTTCCATCTAGAGATGCATGAGGTGTTGGGATGCTCGTTTTCTCGAGCTTTGTGGGAAAAGGGGCACAGACATCTCTAATTTCAGTGTCTCCCAAGATCATCTACGGAGGATTCTTTCTTTCAGAGAAGAATAACGCACTTACTGTAACTGAAGTTCTCTGAAAAGTGCTATCCTCTACATTGTCATCTTGGGCTTTATTGTCCTGGGAGCTGACAGTGGGATTATACAGTGAAAACAGAGCCTGGCCGAAAGGAGCCTCTGTGCATGTATTGTGTTCCCCGCTATTTTGTGAGGTCAATGCGGTTTAAAACCAAAGCAACCCCTCCCTCCCCCCAAACCTGAACCAAAAAAAAAAGAACAAACTTCAGACTCTTAGCTACTGGAAGAGTTCTCTAGGTTGGTGACTGTCTTCAAACACAACAAAACTCTGGTAGTTCCTTTATACGGGGAGACTGAAGCTTTATTTTCGCTGTATATGTGCTTTCACAGTCTGCCTTGCATCAGGGGATCTAAATTTTAGGAGTTCATGTCAGCGCTGAGGTCACAGGGCACGTCTGTAATGAGTGCTACCTTGAGAGGTCTGACTACAAGTAATGCAATTTGAAGTGTAAGAGGCTTGCGGTACTGAGGTGGATTAAACAGAAGCATAAAACTAATCAGCTATTCGCCTCAATGTTTTTAACCATTTTAACACCGATAGGCTAGATTTCCAAATGCTAAGCACTAATGCATCAGGAAATCCCCCACCATTGGCGTCAAGAGGTTTCTGGTAACTGTAGAATTCTCAACATAGTTTGATTTCTTCTGTTTTTTTTAAATGCATTTAGCTCTGGCTTGAAAAAATATCCAGAGGGATCAGGAGTGGTGCAAACAGCAGCTGCTAATCCTCCAGTAGAGCCTAGTGTGGCAAAGAAAGGACCCATTTCCATCTCTAATGTCAAAGACGAGATGTCAGCAGTACAGATAGAGCCCTCTGAGTCCCATCTTGAAAGAGCAGTAAGGGAGTCTGCTGCAAGACTGGCAGAAACGTCTGTGGAGAAGGCGGGCGCTGGAGTCGCAGTTACTGTGGCATCTATCAAATCCGCTGATACCGAATCATCCGAAGCGAAGTCAGAAGAGATGCTGCTGGTGCCTTCCAGTTTGGAGAAAGAAGAGGCAGTTAAAGATAATACTGAACCAGAGTTGTCTGAATCTGCTGTTGTGTTGGCACCAGAGAAGGAAATTAAAGAGAAAGATGAAGAGTTGTCTGCTCCTGCCATTGAACCACCAGAAGAATTGTCCGATGTGGGCAAGGCTGAAGATGTGCCATCAGATTGTGCTGTGAAGCCGGCAGCAGGGAATACGACGGGGGCTGTCCCTGAAGCGGTGCCCCCTGATTCTGATGCAGCTTCAGTAGAGATGGTGTCATCTGTTGTCACGCAAACGAACAACAAGTTGGATGCTCCTGAAAAAAATCCTGTTTCTGCTGCTGTGAAAACCGAACATGAAATGCCTGTAACTCAGATAACAGAGAAGAAACCTGTACTTAAAACTGGGTCGGCTGTGGAGAAGAAACTGGACATAACTGGAGCAGAGAGAGAGATGAAACCAGAAGAGTCTGTGCTCAAAGCTGGAAGAACTGCGGAGGAGAACCCTGAAAAGCTTTTGGTCAAGACTGGGGCAGAGACAGAGAAGAAACTTGAAAAATTTGTGGCCAAGGTTGGGGCTGCTGTGGATAATGCTGCAAATGCTGTCAATGAGAACAACGAGGGAAGTTTAATCAAAGCCCATCAAAATAAAGGAACAGGACCAGCAAAAACTGATGAAACCCGCAAAGCAATTACGTTAAACTCCTCTTTATCTGTCAAGGAATCTTCCTCTGTTGGTAAAACCATTTTAAAGGCCGTGGTGTCTCTTCCGGATATATCAAAGTCAAGGGTTCCAGTACAGAGAAATGAGCCTTCCCTGTGCAAAGGAGAGGAGCAGAAAGCTCCCTCGAAACCTGAGACCCGAAGCCAAGCAGCGGTGGAGAAGAAAATCGCATCAAAGGAAGAGGGTCATCCGAGACCTGGTAGCAGCCGATCAAGCCTGGGAGATGGCAGCGGCAAATGTAAAGTGAGCAGAAGTTCTGTTGTTGATGGAAAGGGAGGCAATGGGAGGAATTCATCTCAGCAAGAGAAGGACTCACGAGTGGAATCTAGGGCTAGTTCAAAACAGTCTCAAGAGGGAGAGAGTAGATCATCCAGCATGAAGAAAGACAACAGCAGCAATAAGGTGAGGAGGGCAGGAAGGCCGGTTCAGTGTGCCTGATCAGTAACTAACTCCATGCTTCTCTCAGATGTTGAGTATGGGACAATGAGATTATGTTCCCCTTCCCTTTTCCATAAATCACTCAGCTGGTTTGGGCCAACAGGCAAGTTGGAATAGCGAGATGGCGGGCAACCAGTTGCTTTTAGATGCCGTGTGTGCAACGCAAGCATGTAACTGGTTTGAAAATGCTACTTGGAAAAAATGGCAGGAAGGTATTTTTGAAGCGAGTCTTTATTGAGTGTCATAAACTTTATGTTCTTGGATTAGTTCTGAATGGGAATTAATAAGCTTTCTGTCCTTTTGTGAGCTGATATTTGCTTTGTCAAGTCCTGCACAGACACTGGTTACTGAAAAGAGGCTACTAAGCAAGGTATCACCTGTGACTTGTTGCTAGAGACTGTATGCCTGGACTCTACCACTGACGGTTGGCTTAGTTCTGTATTTGCCAAGCATGTGATCAGAAGCAGCAATCTGGACAACTTTAAAAAGTTCATTAAGGGAAAAAATAGCTGATTTTTTAAATTATTTTTTCTCTTGTGGACAGGTTAGTTGGCTTAACTGATTTCATGTGAACTTTTGTCTAATTTTGCAGGCTTCTGTTGGTGGCAATACTAAAACTTCAAAAGGTGGCACTAGCAGCAGTGCAAAACAAAAGGAGGTAAGGATGTAACTGTAAATGTTCTGCAAGTCAGATTGTCTTGAAAGCCTGTGTGTGTACTAAGAATCTTTGGCGTCCTTCCCTAGGGAATTTTTTGTATTACTAGTTCGTTACAGACTACAGGCATAAAGCTGTAAAGCCAAGTAATTTGGAATAGAAACTTAATTCAGGAAGTAAGTGTTAAGAGGAGGTGTTTTTTGGTCTCGGATATTATTTGTTTGAGAGAGAGAGAATTAATTCATTGGCTCTCCAGTTGCCTGCATGAGATCTTTATTCATCACCACACTTGTGAGAAGAGGAAGGAAGGCTGAAGTCTTCTAGCTCTTTATAAATGATTTTGTACAACAGGAGGTAGTCAGAACATCTCCATCCACGGTACCTCTCCCGTGCAAAGGTATTTCCAGTGGGTTCTGCAGAGCAAGGATTACTGTACATTTTTGGTGCAGTGTTGGTTTGAAGAAGAGCTTGGGAGCCTGTAGGCTCCACAGCTAAAGAGTCTGCATTTTTACAGGAAGGTGAAAAAAAGATACCCTCTCTCTCTCTCAGATAGCTTGGGCTTTGGGAAAGAAAAGCAGAAAGAAGGTAATAAAAGTCCATGTTGATGAGTTTGTAGAAGTAGCGTTACGGGATCAAATCGAAGATCTACCAGGTAAGTAGTGGGTCCCTATGAAAAGGGTTATCTGAGATAAAGCTGGAAACCTGAATCCTTTTATTAATCTTAATTCACATAAACTTCTTGCATCACCAGCACAGGGTGTTTGTGAAGTTGATGGTAGCGATGGTAATAGAGAACGCTTTCCTATCTGATGTTCCAGATGTTTGTTAATCCCCAAGAGGAAATTCTGCACCCTTTGAAAAAAGGCTTTGTAATGTCAATTACTTCTTCCTGCTTTATGCTTCACTGTTATACAGCTGATAAGAACCAAGATCTGTGTTCTCTTTTTCATGGAAGAAAGAACACAGTAACGTTTGGTTTCAGTTGAAATGTAACCAGATTCTTTCCTTCTTTTTCTTCACTGTGCCCGCCTTGCGTTAGATATTCCTCAAGTTTCTGCATCAGAATGTGGGTGGAGGCACACATTATTCCTGGTATTTGTTAGCTTTTTAAAAAAGAAAGGGAAGAAAAGGCATGTAGCCTTTGAATTTCAGATTACTTTTTCTGCTGGAGGACAGTTTTTAGTATTTCTCAGCTGCAGTCTTACTCTCTAACAGAGGAAAATTCATCTTGCCTTGGCCTTCAAGTTCTGCTTTGACAGGAGTTTTTTCACTCTTCTTGTGTTAGATACTGACCAGTATTTGATGGTAGGATGGAATATTTTGGAAAAAAAAAATTAAAAAATTCAGAATCGTTCATTGAAGAAATTGAATGCATAATTTGGGGTGGAATGGATATTTGGATGCATTTTACTGTCTAAAATTAATTTATTGATTGACTTCAAGTACCCATCTTACCCACTTTACCCTGCCATCCTGACTGTAAAAGCATAGCTATTTTACAGTGAACAAAGGATAATATTCTATTCCAAAAACATGACTACTGTCTATTCAAATAACCTAAAAGTAATTTGCGTTAATTCAGTCTTTTATTAAATTCAACATCTATCCATACGTCCTCCTCCAGATGCTCTCAGCTACATATGGCATTAAATTGCTGCTAATTCTTTCCAGTGGTCCTAGAATAAGTTGTGTGAGCCCTGATGGAAGCTGGCATGGTCCGACTGCAGGGTAGGAGGAGTTTCAGATGCAAGACATGCTCCAGTAAGAGCATGCCGCTGACTGAGGAGAATTGGAAAGGGTCAGGCTCTGTCATCTTAAACATAAAAATACGGTAAGGCATTTGCCAGAACGCTAGAGCTTGCCCCTGGGGCCCTGACGAAAGACAGCTGGCACAGGAGGAGCAGCAAGTCTGCCAGAGAGTCCGTGGGGCTAGTCAGATCTTAATAGAAAGGAGAAAATGATCTTCTCCTACATGTTGGTTATAGAGGAGCGTGGGGAGGTTCCAGTACTGGGAGCCCTTTCCTGGGCTGGAGTGTAGGGCCATCGGAGAACCTCTCTGAAACAGAGATGTTTGTTAGGAGATTGAAACCAAAGAGGCAAGATAAAACAGCGAGTAGTCATCAGGACACAGAATGACTTTGTTGGATTGAAACATCTAACGTAGTCTCCTGTTCTGTAGCAGCGGCCAACAGCATATGCTTAGGGAAGAGAATGAGATATTGACACAAGGCAATAGTATTTGTGAAGGGTACTCCGGAGGTATTCAGATTTTCACTAGTCTTTCTGCAAGTGAGTGCAAAAATATACATGAGTATTCAGGGCATCGGCCCAGTTCTTTTAATAGACATAAATTTTGTCTATTCATCTGCTGTGTTTTGGAAAAATGCTTTGGGTTTCTGAATTAAATCTGCTTACTTAACACAAATGCTGATAATGAAAACTCTTCCACATGAGACTGAAGGCCTGAAAATTTTTTTCTGCCATCAAGTCCAGTTGCATTTTTTTTTTTCCCCCTTGAGCCAGCTTCAGCGTGTAGGTATTTTTCATCAGGCACCCTGTGGATGGAGGTGCTTGTGTCGCTGGGTGAATGTTAAACTTTGTTGTATTCACATTTTTACACTTCCTAGGAAGAAGAGCTGTTTCCCTTTAACCTGGATGAATTTGTTACTGTGGATGAGGTCGTAGAGGAAATCGAGTCTCCCGTTAAAACACGGCGAAATCCACCGAGGGGAAAGAGAAAAGATGGTGCTAAAACCAACTCCTCTTCTGAGCCTAGTTCCAAGAGAAGGAAAGGGAAGAGCTCCGTAGCACGCATTGCTGAAAGCGAACTCTCTTTTGTCACTTTGGATGAAATCGGTGAGGAGGAGGATGGGGCTGCACAGCTAATGGGAGTCGCTAATTTAGAAGCGCTCAGTGACCCGCAGGGCCTGGTTGTAGTGGATGAAGTGATTGAAGAGGAAGAACTTATGTCAGAAGCAGTAAAGGATCCACAGTTGCTTGTTACTTTGGATGAGATATCTGAACAGGAGGACCTTAGTTCTCATAAAGACGTCCCTAGGTCAGTTTTTGAGGAGCAGGATTTGAAAGCTGAGCCCTTGGTAACTGTAGATGAAATAGGTGAAGTGGAAGAGCTGCCTCTGAACGAGCCTGCTGACTTGAATATTGAGGATGTGCTGAAACAGAAGGAGGATGATAAAGTGACTGCTGAGGATACTGGAGATTGTGCTTCCTCCCAGGTGCCCGACGATCCCAGTGCTTTAGTGACAGTAGATGAAATACAAGAGGACAATGAAGATAACCCTCTAGTGACTTTGGATGAAGTTAACGAAGATGAAGACGATTATCTGGCTGATTTCAATCGTCTAAAAGAGGAACTAAACTTTGTTACAGTAGATGAAGTTGGAGAGGAGGATGAGGAAGAAGAAAATACTTTCCCAGGGAAAAATCTGAACGAGGATGAAGACGATGAAGATATTGTTGCCGTTGCAGGACCAGAAGAAGAAGAAATTGCTGCCATTGCAGGACCAGAAGAGGAGGATATTGTTGCTGTTGCAGGACCAGAAGAAATGGAAATTCTAGGAGATATGAGTCCAGAAGAAGAAATTATTGCAATCTCAAAGTCGAAAGGTAAGGAACCTCTCATAGTTTCTAGGGGGGAAATAGAAAATAAGATGCGTGTAATCAGTGCCACGCACAGAGAGATCCATGTAGCAAATAGAGGGACCTGAAAAACTCCAGATCTTTGACGAAGTTAATGGAAGAGATGCTGGGGAAAAAAACAGACACTGAGAGTGAACAGCGGCCTGAAGGTAGGATGTTTTATTAATGCGTTTTACAATGCATCTTTCTTTTGATTTAGAATTAAGCGACATGTTGATTTAAAGTGTTCATTTGGTGTTTATGATGGCTGAAAGTGGGGAAAATAGTTTCTTTTTTCGCCTTCAATGCAAGGCCTGGTAAGCTACCTAACACTGTACAGATTATTTATAGTCTTTAGTTACAGGGCCAAACCAGTAAAACAGGTGAGTCAAAGGAAATAGACACACAGATACAAAGATGTGACAGCTCCCAAGCTGGATCTAGAGGAAAACATGTAGAAGAATATCTATAGCATGGAATTAGCAAAGGGTTAAGAAAGTCTTAACGCAGGACCAAGCAGGGAGAGCTATATATAACCGACACACAAGAAGAGTTGTGGCCCAAGCGTGGGTGAAGGCTCTACGTGATGCAGTCCACTAGTATCGAGTTTTCTGTCTCGGCTGACGTAGCTGCGCACTGACACAGCACCTTTTGTTCTAGTGGTTTGGAAAAGCTTTTCTCCCATCTCGCGCTCATTGTGTAGCAGAGGCAAGCTGAGCGGTGCAGATATGGAGGAGCTGCAGAAACAGCAGCAATCTTGCTTAAAACAGAGTGTTTTAAACTTCAGTTTCTATAAACATTAGGAAAGGGATTAGTTGACTGTATACACCCCCAAATATATTTAAATGTTATATATTGTTTTGTTAATGTTATAGAACATAAGATTCCCCATGATTAACAAAAGCATTTACTGAAAATGCAAAATATCTTCGATGTTCTATTAGCAAGTTAGCTGTAAAAAGACCTCTTAAAATATCCAAGCCCTTGAGTTGATTTCTGATCTAGCTGGTAGTGCCAAATTATAATAAATATATTTGATACGCAGTAAATAAGTGATTTGAGTTCCTCTCTGTATAGTAAAAATCTCAGGCAAAAGAGCTGGACTTAGGAAAGGACTAGTTCCTCCTGAGTTTGAGAAGTGGAACCAGATAACTGGGAAGGAGGGGTTAAAGCAGGTAAAACCCTATTACTCGAGTCTTAAAATCTGAATCCAGCAGCAAAATAGGAGACGGTTTATTGCTTGCCCCGGGCCAGCAGCCCGAAGGGTGACAGCCAGAGTGCAGCTGGTGAAGAGCCACACGGCAAATCTGGAACTTCGCGTGCCGTATGATGCGGTGAGAGACTCGCAGTCGGCTGAAGCACCGAGGGGTGCCAGAGACTGATGCTGTCTGTTGCGTTCCTTCGACAGCTTCCTGGGCTTCGTTGTTAAGGCAAAGGATTTATTGCGTTAACCTTGTTTAGGACATGTTGGTATCTTGATTATCTGAGTATAGAATTAGAAAGAAAACAAATATTTTTGATGTGTGACTCTTCGCCTGCCAGTTGGACTGCTTTGATAGTCTAAAACCCAAAGACCTTGTTTATCTTGTAATAGAGGAGACTGTCAAAGTCCTTGTCTCCCGAAAAATCTTAAAACGTTGATTTTGATCTTCCCTTAGAGCTGGTTAATCTGATAACGTATTCTGTTGGTTTTGACTGGTTCTGTAATGAAGCTGAAATACTGCTGTTGGACCTCGAGCTAGATTAATTCAAGAAAGCTTGGTAGCTTGTATTATAAAGCAGTTGAGGTTTTTGTGATCATAATCACAAAGTTGGTTTGAAGCTGCTGATAAGAGCTGTAGAGGAAGGCGGCCGAGAGCGGCCGCGGTACGTCTGTGCAGAGTGCTGTGTGGTCAAGAGTGCTTTTGGAGTCATTCACCGCAGCCCCGGGGCTGTGTTTGGGAGTCTTGCCCGCAGGATTGATGTCAGGAGTCCCTGAAAATTGCCCTACAGAAAGACCAAACCGAATAGTGTAGAAAACAGCAAGGCCTGTACAGATGGTGTTCGTTTCAAGCAGTAACGAGCCATTACAGCTAGATACAGAATGCCTTTAAACTAGCGGATGCCTTTGTTTAACGTACGTTTATGGCCTCCAGTAGATCAGCTGGGATCAGGAGACAAAGAACCAGAGTCTAAGCGGAAGAAAACGGCTTCTTCAGATGTATCAAAGACGCAGAGTACTCCAAAAGGTAAAACCAAAACCACCCGCCCCAAATGCTCCATACTTTTCTTGCTGAAGACGGCTTTCTTGCCCATTTGAAAATGCCTCCTTTGCCTCGTTACCACATTTAACTTTAAAGTCATGGCCCATAGTCTGTGTTTTTATCTTGGCTCCTATAAATGCATGTTTAACAAGTTCCTGCAGCAAAATTGGAAGTTCTCTTTTCCTAAAATTTACAAAACAGGCTAACGTATTTATAATTAGCACAGTGCAGTGTAATATCTACTTACTGTTGTAATCCTGTTACGGGTTTTATTACCAACTTTCAATGTATAGAAATGAGGGAGCTGCTTACATAGTTTTAAAAGTGTGTGTGTGTGTGTATATTTATTTTCCAAGATCCTCATCTAAAATACTTTTCTATAAAACTACTGATAACGCTTGAACTGTAAAAGAAGTTGCTCAGAAAACATGGATCCTTGCCTGATGGCTTGCGTAATATTCTCTGTGACAGAAAACGCTTGCGTAACACACTGCAGGACAGAGGTTCAGCTTGGCAAACGAGTTGTATATAAAATACTTTTAAGGCCAAAAGACGCTGAGGTAGTTGCAGTGAGCTTCAGACCCAGAAGGTCAGTTGCCCTGTTCACAGAAAAGTGTGTGTCCTCCTCTCTTTATTGAAATAGGGCAGGTGGCCAACTCGGATTAGAAGCCTAATTTTTTGAATACTGAAAAGATGTAACTAACTTCCTTCTGGTAGCAACAAACTGTACAGATTTGGCTAGAGGAATCTGATTTTTTAATTTTTTTTTATTTTTTTTTTTTTTTAAAAGATGTGTTTTGTTAATGGGATGTTTTAAAGCTGCGTTTTGTTACTGTTGTGTGCTGTCTCTTCAGATTTGGATTACCTAGTTCCAAAGGCTGGCTTTTTCTGTCAGATCTGCTCGCTGTTCTACGCCGATGAAACGTCTGTGAAAAATCACTGCAAGACACCGCTTCATCAGCAAAACATGGAGGTAATGCTGAAGCTTCTCCAAACACACAGGGGTGAAAAGAATGTCATTCTAAAAATGTTTGCTTTCGCGAGTGCTAATAATTTCCTAGTGGCATAGGGAGCTCATATTAATACTTCAAGGGGTTTTAGTTTTAAACTCGGACACAAATATTGTTGAGTTACTCAAGCTCATCACCTACATAAAGCCTTCCTTGCCTAGGAATCCGTGGGGATAGCTGTTGTCTTCCCTTCATTTTTAAGAAGTGATTTTTAAAAAATATGCAGTGTTGTGTCCGAAAGCGTGGTTTTGTCAGATTTCCTGGCTTGCTGAAACTGCAGACTGGCTAAAATATCTTGCCAATGACCAAAAGGTCAGTTTAGCAGCCAGAAAACTTAGATTTGGGGTCAAAACTCCCCCCACCCCACAGCAGTGCACCCAGCCGGCAGGGACCCAGCGTGTACCCCTTCCTGTGCGAGGTGCTGGTGTGAGGGGTGGAAAACTGGGAAGGTACTTATCGACGTAGACTTTTGTGAGCTGGGTGCAATGAATATACAGCCTGTGGTGAATATTGAATAACTATTTTATATTTCATGACTAGACACAGGTGCCTGTTGTCACGTGAAATCCTGACACCTAATATTTTGCCGTATCCCCTGTAAAAATTCCACTCGGGAGCTTCACCACTTGGTGATTGTGTGTGTGTGTGTGTCAGTTTGTGAGCAAAAATTTCGAGTGTTTTTTGGTACAGATCACAGATTACCAGTATCAGGAGTAGGCTGATTTTTGGATGATACGTTTATGAAACCTACACTGTATTTCGAGGATGATCGTGTCGCGGACTGAGGAACAACGTAGTGGCGTCTTTTCACTGGCTACCCTTGTTTCTGCAGAAATTCATGGCCAAGCAGAAGGATGAGGATAATGATGGGGAAGAGCGGAGTTCAAGGTGATCGGAGGAAAGAAGAATTCTTTCAGTGGATTAAACTTAGGGTCCAGTCAATTTTGTGTATTTTGTTATGATTTAATTTGTAATTTTGTTTCAGAAACAAGCATTCATGTTGTATAAATTTGAGCTCAGTATAGACAGACTAAAAGAAAAAACGTATGGTGGCTTTGATTTGTATATCAAATCATCTGACTTGGAAGAGACTTCTTTTACAAGTGTCGACATGAAATAAATGTTCTTACTGTATAGTTAACACCAGAGGATTGTGTTTGGTGTGATTTCTTGTGTTTTGTTAACCCTGGATCACAGCAGAGACTAGGAGGGAATTCATTCCGGAGATCTCTCTCTGGTGCCGCCTTACAGAGCTCTCAGCAGGTGGAATTTCACGTGCTGCGTACACTCCGTCCTGCCCCAAAGCAGTGACCCTCCTGGTAAAGGTTTCGGTGATCCTGTGGATCGTTCCGCTCCCTTTAGCCGCCTCTTTCCTACGGCCTCTGCCGTCTGACCATAGTCTCAGGAAGATAAAGCCGAGGCCATCAAGAGGAGCAAAGCCTGTTCCAGCAGCGCGTTAGCGTGCCTGTCGTTACTGCGGTCAGCCAGGGAGGTCACTGTCCCCTTGCTGTTTCTCCTTGGTGACCGAGTTTGCTTGTTTATTTTGGGTTGTTTTTCCCTAGTTTGTTCCAGTCTGTAGGTCAAAGCCTGTGGAGCGCTCCGCAGCGTGGCTGAACTTTGTAATCTGCTCTTGAACGTTGCTCACGGCTAAGTCTGGGTCTCTGGCTGGATCGCAGTCTGGATCACGCTTGACTTTCCTTTGAGCTTTTATTTTTCACCTAGCCACTTGAAGTTTATTTAAAAGACTGTTTTTTGAAATCCACCATTGTCTCTGCCACTCCTTCAAACTTTGGGTAGTTGATTTGGGCTGAATTATGTTCTTGGAGGAGGAGTAAAGTGTTCTTACGTGTCCAGGAAAATGAGAGACTGTGGTTCAGCCTGGTGGGAATATTCCAAGTCCTAGCTGTGCCATAGCTGGCACGAAAGTCCGTGTGTCTTCGGACCGCTGATGAGTAAAGCACCAAAACGAACCAGACTTACGGTTTGGCAAAGGAAGCACCTGCAGGTCGCTGATGTGGGACGTGTTCCTCGATGGGAGGTGATCCCATGGAGTCCCTCAGACTCATAGGACCTTGCTTCTTCGAGAGCAAGCATATATGCAGAAAGAGGTACTTGCATTTCATGTATTGAAGTTGTCGAACGATACCGAGCTGTAAACGTCTTTCAATACCTGCCCACTGCCTGACGTCCATGCCGTGTGTGTGCGAGGAGGACAGAGACCCCAAACCGAAGGCTTTGCTTGGGGCTGTTCCTGTAGCTGACGGAGCAGTCGTGCTGTCCGACAGGCAGGTTACAGGACTTGGTCAGTTCTTGTTGGCCGGGCTTTTTTTTTTGTCTGTTTTTGTTTTGTTTTGCTTGGGTCCCTCGGTAAAGAGCGCTGCTGTGGGTGAAGGTGCTGCTGCCCGTGTGTGCTGGCGAGCCGCTGCCCTGGCCTGTCCCACCGCCTGCGAACGGAGCAGCGTCTCAAAAATGCGCGTGAGGGATTTAGACCAGCAAATACTTGGCAAGCCCGGGAGCCTGACTCAGGGTAAGAATGTGCGTGTGACTGCACATGTGCGTCCATCTCCCTCCTCTCTTCACTGGCTGCTAGGAGCAGCCCTCCGCTACTCCAGAGTAGTGAGCAGTACAGATGAGATCGGTGTGATGTTATTTAACTGCTTAATTACTCTCCCTGAGTTACTGTGGGGTTAGCAGCAATTCATACGGAAGAGAATTTAAAAATCCTGTCCGAAATAATAGGGTAACAAACGGGGATTTCGTGCAGGGAGGTGCAGAAAGCGTCTGCAGAGCTGTGCAGCCCGGCTGCCCCGCCGCTGGCAGAGCCCCCGGCACAGCTCAGCAGCTTTGCAGCGTTCTTTTCCCCGGCCTCGCCAGAGCGTGGGACGTGGCTCTCTGTCCTCGTCAGTCCTGTCCCCTTTACAATGCAGCTTTATGCGTTCGCGCTTCTGAGGTTTGTTTTTTTTTTTTTTTTTTCCAGAGTCCCTCTGCGGAGTCAGGAAGGCGATTTCTTGCCACGGTTTCTCTTTGTCGCTTTATCTGCGCGGAGGACGAGAAAACAATGTACGTTCTTCATTCCTGCTGCCGCCGTGCAAGCTACAGTCCAAATTTGCCTTTGCTGAGCGTACGGAGGGCTGAGGGAGAGAGGAGCACCCCGGGGACCGCCGGCCTGTTTGGGTCCTCTGCCTTCGTCGGGCTGCGATGCCCCGGCCGTGCTGCGCTCCCACCCGTGGCTCACCGGCAGCTGCTGAGTGGGACCGGGCTTGTGGGGTGTCAGGGGCGGTGGAAGCAGGCTAAGCTCATCCTCCTGGTGCTCCCCTCGCCCTGCTCTGTCTCCCCCTCTTGCACCCCCCCCCCCAAATGCTTTGGGGTGATAACCACCCTTCCTCACCCAGCTTGACATGGTTTCACCACAGTTCTTGCTTTAAAAGAAACGGCTTTTCCTAGGCAGATGCTGAGAAACCAGCCGGGATGCGAGCAGCTCAGCGGTTTTAAAGGCCGCTCCAAGGGCGAGGCGAAGGCAAACGAAGAAAACAATTCGGCTTTTAATGGGATTGAGCGGCTTCCCCAGGTATGCCCCCTCAGCAGGAGTGTGGGGCGGCTGTGGGTGCCCAGGGTGGGTGAGGACGGCAGCTCGGGGGGGGGGGGGGGGCTTCGCCTTGGCTGAAGCCCTGATGCCCACTCGGGTTGCCTGCCTGCTCCCAGCCCAGAGCTGGCGGCTTCCCGTGGCCGGGAAGATGGGATCCAGCATCGTCTCCCTGTCGGCTGCCAGGCGGAGTGTGACCTTGGAGGATGTCGAGATGCGGGGATGGGGACTCGGTCAATAAATCCTGTTCCTGCTCTGCATCCGCTTCCCCTCTGCCCGCGGCTCCCCGGATCCCCCTTCCCTTTGCGACGCCAGAACGTCTCGGATAAAACCAGGTCAGTGCCGCAGCGGTCCCAAGGAAAAGATGCAGGAGCTGTCGGGGCTACATAACTGGGGATTTTGAGGAAAAAAACATCCTGTCCCCCCAGGGTGATGTGGAAAAAACAGGAAATCTAGGAAAAATGAGGTTAAAAACCCCCCAAAACACCATTACAGAACAAGTCGCTACTGGTTTTCTGAATGTTGTTCCCCGAAACGTACGGTGCTGCGCTTCAGTTCCCCCTGTGACTGGCAGTGCTGCAAACTGAGTTTATTTTAGAGCTGCCGGTAATTAAAATGGCCACGTGCTGCGTGCCCTGTCCCCTTGGCACATCCGCAGGGACGCTGCCGCCGGCTCCTGGCAGCGTCTGGCTGCAGATGGGGGTGGTTTAAGTAAAATCCACGGAGCTTTTGCAGCAGCTTTTCCTCTGCCCTTGCAGGATTTTTCTTTTTTTCCTCCTCCTGTGCATCGCTGAGCTCAACCCGGGCAGCGCCTGTGCCTCGCCTGGCGCCCAGCCGGGCGGCCGCGGTGCCCCAGCTCATTATTTAAGGGTCCTTATTATTTAAGGCTTATTATTTAAACAGTCCTCGCAGGGCTGAGAGCGTGGGGTCCGTGGGTCCCTTGGGGCAACGTGCTGGGGACGGGGATGCTCCCGGTGAGCTGAGAGAGGGGCAGACAAGGGACGAGCAGGCTTTTTCGAGGGGACTCGTGCTAAATATCGGAGGGACACACGGGGAGTGGTGGGGGGGGGGGGGATAGGGGTGCCAGGGGACCCCGTGGCTGGGCCGTGCTGTCTCCTGCGAGGACCCTCAGCTTTCATCTCGCCGATAATTACGTTTCACCCAAATGCGATTACGCCGCTGCTTCCGCAGATTTTTCCGCTTCGGTGGCCGATCCCTGCCCTGGTCACGGCAGCCAGTGTTTTTCGGTGTGGCCTGGTGGTTAGTACCTAGCAGGAGGAGCGGGAAAAAGGGTTTAGATAAAGCCAAAGAGGGTAAAAGGGAGCGACGGGGTGAGCGTGGGAGCGGGGCAGCCCCGAGCAGCCGGGGGGGTGCAGGGAGAGGGGTCCTGGCCTGGAGGGAGCTCGCTGAGCCGCTTGCTGGGAAACCCAGGGGTAAAAATAACCTCCCCGAAATAGCCGGGTGCCGTGGCCGTCCCCAGCTGTCACCGCGCGGCTTGTCACAGCCGTGCCAAAGCGAGAGATGGTTTCCCATCCCCCCAGCTGGGGAAACTGAGGCAGGGACCTCAGGGTGTGCTGTCCCCACACACCCACCCGGGCTGGTCCCGGTGGAACCCCTGGGGTGGGGGTTTGCATGCACCCAGCTCTCGCAGGGGACCCTGCTTTGTGCCGTGCCGAGGGGTGCCATAGGGCTCGCCCTGCGTGTGGCTCAGCCCCCCAAGACCCCCATTTTCCCACCCTGGAGGTGATGCTGGGCCGCCCCCCCCCCCGGGCCTGGCCCTAGTGTGATGGTGAGGGGCTGGGGCTGCACCCAGGGACTCTCCGGCACCTTCCCAGCGCTGCGGTGCTGACCCCGGCGTGGGCCAAACCGCATTTGGGGTCTCAGGGGGGGCGTGGGGTGGGGGTGTCTCACTCCTGCAGCAGCCCCCACCCGCGGGAAGCGAACAAAGGTAAGAGCAATTCATGGTGCAGACCCCCCTCACCAGCCCCGTTTGGGGTGTCCGGTCCCAGCCCCCCTCCCCATGGCGGGGGGACACACACACACATACACACTCACATGCCCCTGCTGCAGGGGGGGTGCCAGCCCCCAGCCCCCCCCCCTCCATCCTCCTGGGGCTTCGCCAGCCGCCTCCAAGGCCGGGGTGGTGGTGGTGGTGGGGGGGGTGTCTCCCCCCCTCCTGCCCCGCCTGCGGGGCCGCAGCCAGCCCCGGCCGCAGCCGTTCCCCTTTAAGAGAGGCGGGTACCGGGCCGGCGGGGGGGCGGAGGGGGGGCTGGGGGGTGGGTGTTGCAGCGAGGCGGCGGGTACCGGGCCGGGCCGGGCCGGGGCGATGCTCCGCGTCTTCATCCTCCATGCGGAAAATGTCCGCACGCCGGACGCCGACATCAGCGATGCCTACTGCTCCGCCGGCTTCGGAGGTACGGGCTGGGGGGGGACGACGCAAAAAGCGGGGGGGTCCTGCATCTCCAGCCCCCCGCCCATCCAGCCCCTGGCTCCCCTCTGTGGGGTCCTACCTCTATCTGATGTGCCCCCACCGCGGGGAGGGGATGTCTGGGGAGCCCCCGGCCCCCCCCCCCCCCCCCCGCCTCTCTCCTTACCGGAGGGGGGGGGGCAAAGCCGCCGCCGTGCCCCCTGCGCCGGGGGGCGGGAGCGCTGCCGGGCCGGGGGGGGGGGGCCGGGGGGGGTGGCATAGCTGAGCGGTGACAGCACCAGCGGCAGCCGAGGCTATTTCTGGACTCTGCTCTGCTCTGGGGGGGGGGAGACGGAGATGGCGGGGGGGGGCCGGCACCAGGGGACGCGGTGGGGGCCGGGATGCCGCCTCCCTTCCCCGTGACCCCCGTGGGCGAGGGGGGCCGGGGCCGTCCCACGCAAGGTTGCGTGTTGGGAACCTGCCGGACGTCCACTTCCCCGGCCCCCCGCCCCGCTGCCTGCACCCCAACGGCCCTGACCCCCCCTCCCCAGCCGTGTCCAGCGGCCGGGGCAGGTTTCCTTCTGCTGGGGATTTATTTTCAGCCCTCCCGGTGTGGCAGCGGGCCCTCTTCGGCTGCACCCCACGGCTGAGCCGTTGCTCTGCCGGGTCCGGGGGCTCCACCGTGTCTGCCCATGAGAAGATGGTTCCTGGGGCTGGGCAGGGCATGGGGGGCCGTGCTGGGCCCCCCTACGTCCCCGGTCCCCTGAGTAGTGATGTTGGCTATAGGGGAACCTGCCCGCGATCTCCTGGGACCCATGCAACACCAGCCTGGGTCCCAAATCCTCCCCCCAAGGGGTGACAGGAGAAATGAGGCAGCGTCTGACGCGTCACAGCTCGTTTGCAACGCTCCGGGCATCCTTGGGATGAAAAAGCATCTTTTTGGGGGCTTGTTGAACGGGACGCGGTGAGCAGGAGCAGAGAGGCTGTGGCTCAGCACTCGTGTGCTTGCACTCGCATCTCCCGCAGTCGTGCCTGGCTCTGCAGCTGGGGGGGGACCTTCCTCGTGGCACGGAGGTCCCTGTCCCACTGTCACAGCGTCCCCCGGCGTGGTCACGGTCGTGGGAAGCCCCTCACCCGCTGGGCCTGAGCAGCAGCTTCTTCCTTCCCGTACACCCTTGTCCTTGCCAGCCGGCAGCACCCAGGGGCTGTGACAAGGGGACAACCCCCGCCTCTGCTCCAGGGGACAGGGAGGGGGGTGGCAGTGGGAACCCCACCGGTGTCGGCTGGGCCCAGGGGTGCGGGGGGCTTGGAGTGGGTGCTGGCTGCACCTCGCCCCGCAGGGGGGTTTGCGGTGAGAGCCCAGCCGGGGTTCCGGTGCTGTGGGCTGCTCAGAGCCCCCACCCGGCAGTGGGACGCGACCCCTCCCCCCGCCGGTCCCCGTGCTGCTGTGTCCCCAGTGGTGTGGCATCCCCGGGTCTGGGAGCTCCCCGGCTTGCGCCATTCCTGGGGTGCTGACGCTCTGCAGCCCTGTGGTGTGTCACCCCAGGGTTCTGGTGCTCCAGTGTCCCCAGGGTCCTGTGCGTGTGGCATCTCCCATGTCCTGCTGCTCCAGCACCCCCGGTGGGGTTTCATCCCCAGGCTGCAATGCTCAGCTATCCTCGCAGCTCACAGCACCCCCGGGTCCGGGTGCTCGGTCACCCTGAACTTGCAGCATCCCCAGATGCTCGTGCTTTTGTACCCTTGGGGCTTGCAGCATCCCTGAGTCCGGATGATTTACCATCCCCAGGGCTTACAGTGTCCCTGGGGCCCCGTGCTCGGGCACCGCCAACTCGCAGCACCCCCAGGGCTTGCAGCACCCCAAGCTCGCAGCATCCCCAGGGAGATTTACCATCCCCAGGGCATACCTGGGTCCTGGTGGTTTATTTACCATCCCTGGGGCTTGCAGCATCCCTGGATCCTGGTGCTAGGGCATCCTTGAGGTTCGCAGCATCCCTGAGTCCTGGTGATTTATTTACCATCCCTGGAGCTCGCAGCATCCCTGGATCCTGGTGCTAGGTCATCCTCGGGACTTGCAGCATCTCTGGATCCCGGTGATTTACTTACCATCCCCGGATCCCAGTGCTCGGGCATCCTCGGGGTTGGCAGCATCCCTGGGCCCCGAGGATTTAATTTACCATCTCTGGGGCTTGCAGCATCCCTGTATCCCGATGATTTATTTACCATCCCCGGAGCTTGCAGCATCCCTGGATCCCGGTGATTTGGTTTACCATCCCTGGAACTGACAGCATCCCCGGATCCTGGTGCTCAGGCATCCTGGGGGTTCGCAGCATCCCTGGATCCCAGTGATTTAATTTACCATCTCTGGGGCTTGCAGCATCCCTGGATCCTGATGATTTAATTTACCATCCCTAGAGCTCGCAGCATCCCCGGATCCCAGTGCTCGGGCATCCTTGGAGTTCGCAGCATCCCTGGATCCTGGTGATTTATTTACCATCCCCAGAGCTTGCAGAATCCCTGGATCCCGGTGATTTAATTTACCATCCCAGGGGCTCGCAGCATCCCCGGATCTCCGTGCTCGGGCATCCTCAGGGTTCGCAGCATCCCTGGGCCCCAAGGATTTAATTTACCAACTCTGGGGCTTGCAGCATCCCCAAGTCCAAGTGATTTATTTACCATCCCTAGAGCTCACAACATCCCTGGATCCCAGTGCCAGGGCATCCTTGGGGTTCACAGCATCCCTGGGTCCTGGTGATTTATTTACCATCCCCGGAGCTCACAGAATCCCCAGATCCCAGTGATTTAATTTACCATTCCCAGGGCTCACAACATCCCCAGATGCCGGTGCTAGGGCATCCTTCGGGTTCACAGCATCCCTGGGTCCTGGTGATTGAATTTAACGTCTCTGGGGCTTGCAGCATCCCTGGATCCCAGTGCTCGGGCATCCCCGGAGCTTGCAGCATCCCCGCATCCCGGTGATTTAATTTACCATCCCCGGAGCTCCCAGAATCCCCGAATCCCGGTGATTTAATTTACCATCCCCGGAGCTCCCAGAATCCCCGCTTCCCAGGGCTTTGGTACCCCCGGGATTTGCAGCATCCCAGCTCTTGCAGCCACGGGAACGGCCGCGCCGAGGCGCTCCGTGTCGCAGCCCGGGCATCTCCTCCACCCACCGGGAAGGGCTGGGACCGGGGACGGGGGACGGGGGGGGCGGGAGGCGACGCTAAGGGGGCCGGATCCTGCCCTGGATTGAGCCCGGCTTGGCCTCACCGTACCCTATTCCATCGCCTCGCCATGCTGCGTTGCTTGCTCCAACGAGCCAGTCACCTTCCCAACTTGGAGAAAGGGGACAAGCAAAGCGATCCGGTAGCCAGCTTGACTTTCCGAGGTGAGGGGACCCCAAATTCGGGCTGGGGTGGGCAGGATTATTGCTTTGCTTCTTGTCTGCTTTTGCAGCCCCCCTCCTCCAGCAAAGCCCGGCTTCTGCGGGGCGACCGGCCAGGACGTACGTCCTGGCCGGTCGCCCCGCAGAAGCCGGGCTTTGCTAAGCTCCATCCTTGTCCTAAATCCTTGCAAAACCCCCCCTCCACCACCCTGCACCCCGCTACCGATTGCACCGCAGCTCCCTCCATCCCCACCCTCTGATGCAGCCCGGTGCCACGCTCGCACGCACGACACCGGCGCGTCCAAGGGTCCCTGGGGCGGGCTGTGAATTTTATCACTCTTCCTCCTGATTTTGGGGTGCGCAGGGTCGTGGGGGACAGCGAGAAATCCCGTTTCCTCAAGGATTTTTTTTCGGGGGACGGACTTGGGGACGGTCATTTAGCGCTGCAACCCGGTGTCACGGCGTCTAAAAATGATGGGGTGACAGGGGCGAGCCCCAGCAAAGAGCAGGACCCGGCTTTGCTGCAGGGTGCTGCACCCTTGGGTGCTCTCAATCGCTCTTGTGCTTTGCTCTCGTTAAGGTATTTTAATTACTAATATGAGCTTGATAAAAATAACCCCTTATCCTAGGGGGTTATCCCATTGCTGTGGGTACCGGAGGATGGAGGTCCCGGGAAGGGAGCGCTGCCTTTGCACCTCGAAAGCGCTCGCTGGAGGATGTTGCTTTTCTTTTTTTTTTTTTTTTTTTAGGCAGTCATTTCCCGGCGGTGGAAAATGTCCTTTTTTAGGAAAAAAAACAAAAAAAAAAATAAGGAAAGGAAAGGGATGAGTGGCTTCTGACCCAGCCTTT
This sequence comes from Gymnogyps californianus, assembly GCF_018139145.2. Classification (NCBI taxonomy): domain Eukaryota; kingdom Metazoa; phylum Chordata; class Aves; order Accipitriformes; family Cathartidae; genus Gymnogyps; species Gymnogyps californianus. Next base: position 566,999 of record NC_059474.1, read on the forward strand.
CCTGTGCTCCGTGGGGCGGGTGGGGGGAATGGTGCTGCTGCCGGCCCCTGTCCGGCCGGCTCCGGGACCCCCTCATATGTTCATCCCGCGGTGGGTGCTGGGTGCTCGCCCAGGGTGGGCTCCATCCATCCACCGCCAAGGCGGAAAGCGGCTCTCATCGGCGAAATCACGATCCCGAGAGGGCGGGGGGGGAATTCCAGGGCTCTGCGTCCCGTGAAGATGAGGCATAAGCGGGAGACGTGCCTTAAACCCAGGGTGTTTGACGTCCCTTGGGCTCGGTGACGTTGCCCAGAGGTGCCGTGTCAGGGTGAGGGCAGCTCTGCCTCCCTCCCGGTCCCAGCCCGGCTCCGGCGGCCGCTTCAGCTCGGGGCCAGGAGATTTAGCAGAGACTCTTTAAAATCTGATATAGGAAAAGATTAATTCAGTGATGCTAAAATGAAAAAAAAAAACAAAAAAAAAAAAAAAAAGGAGACTATTTTGAGTGAGCGGCTTGGGCTCCCTGCCAGCCCCGTGTGCCATAACCACAGCCTGGGGTACCTATATATATCTATAGGGCCCTGCAGGGCGCCCGGCCGGTGTCCCCCGGGGTTTGAGTCACCGCTATTGTTCGGCTCTTCCTTTTCCTCTTCCCCCCGGTCCCTCCCGTGACGTGGCCCCTCGGGGCCCAGCCGGCGTTTGGCCGGTTTTTGGTGTGACGTGAGGGTCATGGTTTTGGGGTGCAGCTGAGTGTGTGTGTGGGGGCTCCTCGGGCAGGGCTGGAGCCCCCCCCCCCCGGCACCGGGGCTCCTTGGGATGTTGGCTTTGGGCTGCTTTTAACTGCTGCCGCCTGACTCCGCTCCCCGGGATGCCTGCAATCCCGAGACGGGGTGACAGCATCCCCATCCCCATCTTTTGGGGGTGTCAGTGGGCCCCCCCCCGCCCCGTTCAGTGTGCAAGCATCCGACCGCCGTCACAGGGGCTCTGGGTCCCGTCTGGGACTGTACCGAGGTTCAGGAGGAGGGAGGAAGATGTCCGGGTCCCCCATGACACCTTCCAGCCCGAAACCCCACCCAGCAGCCTTTGGGAGCCTCCTCTCTGCCCTCCTCATGGGGAAACTGAGGCACGACACATCGAGATGACTTGCCCGGGGGTTTTCCAGCAAGGCTCGTGGCAGGGCTGGGGCTCGAAGCGGGGTCCCGGAGCCCATCTGTGCACACCAGAGCCCAGCCTGTGTGCGAGGAGCAGGGCCTGATCCTGCTCCTGGGAGCTGTGGGTGTCGCTGGAGGCTCTCAGCCCCACCTGTGCATGGAGGGGACCGGAATTTTGGGGTCCTTCCCTGCGGTTTGGTGGGGAAAGCGGTCTGACCCGTGTGTGTTGCTCCCCGCAGGCGTGAAGAAGAGGACTAAAGTCATCAAGAACAATGTGAACCCCGTATGGAACGAGGTGAGTGTGTCCCCGTCCTCGCGGGGAACAGCCTGGGCACGGAGGGTGATGTGGGACCCGGGTGCAAGCCCGGGCAAGGTACCCCAAGCACAAGGGGCTTGCGGGGGCCCGGTGATGCCCCGGGGCTGTCACCTCATGGAGGGTTTGGGGCCGGTCCCCATCACGGGCAGCTTCGTATCCGAAATTCTGGGCACCGGCAGCGGAGGAGCGGGACCGAGCCAGCTCCGCGCAGCCCTTTGCTCCAGCCTCTTCCCCTTTCATCAAGATCTTATCAGGGCCAAGCACGCACATTAAAAGAAGCTGTTTAAAAATATTGCAGCTCAAGGGGAAAACAAGTGTGTTTTACTCATCAGCCTGGCCCAGGGGAGGCTATTTTTTCCAGCACCTTCTTCCTTCTAACCCTGACCTGTGCTTTCATGGGTCAAAATTAGAAAAAAAAGGGTTTTGGTGAGCAAACTAACACCGTTTTGGTGCAGAAACGCTCTGTGCCAGCTCCCATCGTTTTCTCCTTCACTTTTAATCCATGATGAGGGGAAGACCTTTGCCTGGGACATGTTTTTTCTGTGCGTCCGCCGGGAAATTTTGCTCAGGGCACGCGTGGTGCCGAGGTTTGTGCCGAGGGGCCGGGTTGGAGCTGTCAGTGCCATGATGGTGAGGCGGATCTGGTGTTTCGGTGGTTATTCTCCAGCCCCCGGTGGTGCCGGAGCCGGTCCATGCCTGCGTGTGAGCATCGTGGGCACTGATCCTGTCTCCCCTCTCCTCCCCTCCAGGGCTTCGAGTGGGACCTGAAGGGAGCTCCCCTGGACCCAGGCGCTGAGCTCACCGTCGTCGTGAAAGACCATGAGACCGTGGGGAGAAACAGGTGGGAGAAGCATGGGGTGCCGGGTGTGAGCCCCCTGCCCTGCTCCCGTCACCGGCACAGCCCGTGCACACACGCGTGTGTGTGCACGCCCGAGGCTTTGCACAAGGGGGCTGGGGTGAGCGGCGAGGGGGATTCGGGCTCTCCCTGGGCTCCGGGCGCTGCTCCCCGGCGCCGGCTGCCCTTTGCAGCGGAGGCGGCTGGTGGGAGGCGAGAGCCGCATTTCTGAGCTGCTTCGCTCGACGGCCGGGGAGAAAAAAAAAACCCCCAGCGTTCGAGGGTCGAGAGCGCACAAGGGACCCTTGTGCCCGCCGCCTCCTCTGCGCTGCCGCGCCAGCACGGCTGCGCGCCTCGGGAGCGACGCCGGCGCCGCGAGGCCCCGGTGATGGGCACTTGGCCCGGGGAGGAGTGAGACGGCGGCCAAGCTCCTTTCCCGAACACGCTTCGCTGGGAAGGGCGGCGTTTGCACAAACAAACGGCCCGGGGCGGTTTCCTTTCTCACGGCAGCTCCTGGTGCCCCTCACTTCGGGGGGCAGTGGGGGTTTCCCCACGGGGTCGGGGTCTCCCTCCTCGCAGCGGCTGCGTTAGGAAGGAGGGCGAGAGCAGACGGCGATGCCACCTCCAACCCCGGGACACCCAGCCCGGGCAACCCGTGTCTGCATGCAAGGCTCTTTTGGCCGGGATCGCTGCTTCCACAGGGGAAAAAAATATAGGAAGTCATTTATTTTTGGGCAGCGGAGGGTGGGAACTCGCTGCCCTGCTCCGGCTGGGATGGGGAGGACGTCCCTGGTGTGAAGGATCCCGTTTCCAGGGCTGGAGCCGATGCTGGATTCGCTCTTGGGCCGGAGGCCAAGGGAGGTGGAAATTGGGTCCGGTCCAGCTCGGTGGCGTTGTGCGTCTCTATAAATAGAGAGAGGAGGATGGGAGAAGGGTCCTGGCTCCTGGCGCAGGGAGATTTCGTCTGTCTGCGTGGGGAGCAGCTGCTCCGCCGCGACCCGCGGGGACCGCGATGCTCTCGCCAGTGGTCCCCTCTCCGTCACGAAGGTGATGGTGGATTTTTGCTTTTCCTTCCCTCGGGAGAAAATGCCAGCCTGCCCGTCCACGCGGGCGCTGCAAAGAGCAAACGGGGCGATTAGCAGCGACGGGCAATTAACGCCTTCAGCTGCTGTTGCGGCCTGAAATCACAGAATCACAGAAAGGTTTGGGTTGGAAGGGACCTTCAAAGATTAGCCATGATCCCGTGAGCAGGGACGTTTTCAACTACATCAGGTTGCTCAAAGCCCCATCCAACCTGACCTTGAACACCGCCAGGGATGGGGCATCCACAGCTTCTCTGGGCAACCTGGTCCAGTGTCCCACCACTCTCATCATAAAAGATGTCTTCCTTATGTCCAACGTCAGCCTACCCTCTTTCAGTTTAAAACCGTTGCCCCATGTTCTGTCACTACAGGCCCTGGTAAGAAGTCCCTCTCCATCTTTCTTATAAGCCCTCTTTAAGTACTGGAAGGCCGCTATAAGGTCTCCCCGGAGCCTTCTCTTCTCCAGGCTGAACAACCCTAACTCTCTCAGCCTTTCTTCACAGCAGAGGTGTTCCATCCCTCTGACCATCTTCGTGGTCTCCTCTGGACCTGCTCCAACAGGTCCATGTCCTTCTTATCGTGGGGGTCCCAGAGCTGAACGCAGTACTCCTGGTGGAGTGTCACAAGAGCAGAGCAGAGGGGGAGAATCCCCTCCCTCGACCTGCTGGCCACGCTTCTTTTGAGGCAGCCCAGGATGCCGTTGGCTTTCTGGGCTGCAAGCGCACATTGTCGGCTCATGACCAGCTTTTCATCCCCCAGTACCCCCAAATCCTTCTCGGCAGGAAGGATTCATCCCCCAGCCTGCATTGATACCGGGGGTTGCCCCGACCCATGTGCAGGACCTTGCACTTGGCCTTGTTGAACCTCATGAGATTCACATGGGCCCGCTTCCCGAGCTTGTCCAGGTCCCTCTGGATGGCATCCCGTCCCTCGAGTGAATCACCTGCACCACTCAGCTTGGTGTCATCTGCAAAGGTGCTGAGGGTGCGCTCAGTCCCACCGTGTATGTCAGTGATGAAGATATTAAATAGTGTTGGTCCCAGTACGGACCCTTGAGGAACACCACTCATTTCTGGTTTCCACTTGGGTATTGAGCCGTTGACTGTACCTCTTTGGATGCGACCGTCCAGCCAATTCCTTATCCATCTAACAGTCCATCCGTCAAACAGATATTTCTCCAATTTAGAGTTATGAATGTTGTTGAAGACCGTACCAAAGGCCTTACAAAAGTCCAGGTAGATGACATCTGTACCTCTTCCCTTGTCCACTGGTGCAGTCACTCCATCGTAGAAGGCCACCAGATTAGTCAGGCACAATTTCCCCGTGGTGAAGGCACGTTGGCTGTCTCTAATCACCACCCCGCCTTCCATACGTTTCGACATGTCTTCCAGGAGGATCTGCTCCATGATCTCATTGCGCTGTTAGGACAGCACAAAGCGGTTTGAGGGCTTTCCTGGCTCTGGGTGGGGAGGAGCTGGGCAGCAGCACTGGACCCGCTCCCTGGCCAGCCCTGGTCCATGGGGGAACCGGTGCTGCTGGCCGGGGTGGGCGGTGGCACGGCGCAGGAAGGGTTAACCAGAAGCCGAGCACCAGGGAGGTGCTGAAACTCAATAGGGGAAAAACAATTTTATGGTGGTTTAAAATCTTCCTGGGTGATGGTGGCACACCGACACCAGCCTCGGCTGCCAGCTCGGATCTCACCCACCTCCAGTGAAATCCCCGACCTCTTGCGTCTCTGTTTTCTGCGTTGGCAAAGAAAAATCCATCAGCGCTTCGGTTCGTGGCTCCTGGTTCCTCAGCGTGGACTTTTAGGTGCTTTTCCTTGATAAAAAGGGAACAAAGTCCCCAGCGATGCTCACCCCGGTTGTCCCTACCTGGGCTGGGTCTGAGCGACCTGATGCCCGTTCCTGTCCTCCCCAGGCAGCGGCCAGACGGGGACGCTGGCAGGCGTCCCCCCCGTCCCCGTCCCTGCCCTCCGGGTTGGTCGCTGGTGCCCGGGTTTGCCCCAGCCGCGGCTCCTTGGCCCCTTCCCCTGCTGACCCCCCCGTTGCTCCTCGCCCCCAGGTTTTTGGGAGAAGCCCGAGTGCCCCTGCGAGATGTCCTCTCTTCCCCCAGCCTGGCGGCCTCCTACAACCTCCCCTTGCTGGACACCAAGAAGCAGAGCACCGGGGTGAGTCCCTGCGCGGGGACCGGTGAGACCAGTTTGAGCAATGTTCCTGCCAGTTGCAGCTCCCAGTTGGAGATGAGTTTGAGCAATGTCCCTGCCAGCTGCAGCTCCCAGTTGGAGATGAGTTTGAGCAATGTCCCTGCCAGTTGCAGCTCCCAGTTGGAGATGAGTCTGAGCAATGTCCCTGCCAGTTGCAGCTCCCAGTTGGAGCACAGTCTGAGCAATGTTCCTGCCAGTTGCAGCTCCCAGTTGGAGATGAGTTTGAGCAATGTCCCTGCCAGTTGCAGCTCCCAGTTGGAGATGAGTCTGAGCAATGTCCCTGCCAGTTGCAGCTCCCAGTTGGAGATGAGTCTGAGCAATGTCCCTGCCAGTTGCAGCTCCCAGTTGGAGATGAGTCTGAGCAATGTCCCTGCCAGTTGCAGCTCCCAGTTGGAGACCAGTTTGAGCAATGTCCCTGCCAGTTGCAGCTCCCAGTTGGAGATGAGTTTGAGCAATGTCCCTGCCCGTTGCAGCTCCCAGTTGGAGACCAGTTTGAGCAATGTCCCTGCCAGTTGCAGCTCCCAGTTTGGGACCAGTTTGAGCAATGTCCCTGCCAGTTGCAGCTCCCAGTTTGGGACCAGTTGTCCGATCGTGGGCTCGTTTTCAACAAGCAAACCCGGTGGCTGGGGCAGGGAGGGGGCAGCAGGAACACGCTCGGTCCCTGCTCGCACGGGGGGCTCAGCTCCCTGCATCCCGTGTGTTCCCCTCTCCTCCTCGCCTTGAAGCCTGGGGAGAGCTTTGCTGGGGACACCCCGGTGCTTTGCTGGGGACACCCCGGCGGGAGATGGGTCAAACCTCTTTGCAGGGCAGACGTTGGCAGGGGCTGTAGCCCGTGCACCCACGAGACAGGGATGCCCAGGCTGGGTGGCCGGCGGGCTCTGCGGGGAGCACCGGGAGCACCCCTCGCAGCCCCTTAAATCTTGCATCTCCCTTTCCTCAGCTCCCCTCTCCTTGAGCCTTTCCCTGGCTCTGCCTCAGCATCTCCCTCCCTCCCACTCCCTTCCCGGTGGATGCAGCGTCCGGCCCCGGCTCAGCCCGGCCTGGGGCTGCCATCTAGCGGGATGGGGACCGGGTGGTCACCCCGCTGGGACCCTGCACGTCCCTGGTGCCCCCATGGGCCCTGGGACACCTCTCCCTGCTCTCCCCCCTGCTCTGTCCCTTTTTCCCGGCATTTGCCAAGTTGCTGCCACTGTTTCGGCTGCATCCCCCACGCCTGGGCAGAACATCGTGGGTGGCATCTGGCACCGAGGCTCAGGCCCCGGGAGAGCGTTTCTGGACACCCGTATAACGATTATTTCCTTTTTTTCCAGGCTTTCCTCATCCTGCAAGTGTCCTACATCCCCCCACCGGGAGCTGCCCCCCTGTTTCCCCCTCTGGCCCCCCCGAGCCAGCACCGGCTGCTGCTGAGCCCGACACGGTCACTGGTAACCAGAAACCTTCGCGTGTAGCTCCAGGGGGGGGATGCGACCCCCCCATAGTGTCACGTTTTTCGCAGCTAGACCCCTCACCCTGCGGTCCCACAGTGCCCGACCCCACCTTGCTCACGTCCTCCATCTCCTTTCTCGCCCCACGCAGAGACGGCCGGAGAGGAGGAGACGGAGGATCAGGTGGCAACGGGGGATGAGACGGAGCCCTCCTCCTCCTCGGGGCCGCCGGGGTCCGAGCCCCCCTCCCTGCCCCGCAAGCCCCCCGTGCACCACGTCCAGGGGGTGAAGCGGAGGAGGAGCTCACCCAAAAAGCCTCTATCCAACAAGCCGCAGGACTTCCAGGTGAGACGAGGCTGGTGGGGATGAGCTGCTCTCCTTGAACCCACCTCCCCAAGGCCCACCCCCCCCCCAACCTGTCCCTCTGGGGGTTCACCCCCGAGGTGCCCATCCCAGGGTAGGACCGACCCCAGTGACCCCCTGCCCTGTCCCCCCTCCCGTCCCAGATCAGGGTGAGGGTCATCGAGGGCCGCCAGCTCCCCGGGGTCAACATCAGGCCCGTGGTGAAGGTGACGGCCGCCGGGCAGACCAAGAGGACGAGGATACGCAAAGGCAACAGCCCCTTCTTTAATGAGGTGAGGGGCGGGGGGGGGGGGGGTCCCCTGCTCTGAGTGTGCCTGTGGGTACCAGGAAAGGCTCGGGAGTGTTACGGGTTGGGGTCCTGAGTGATGGAAATCCCGGCGCAGCCCAGAGGCGATGGGGACTGCAATGGGAGAGAAGCTCAAACAGCAGCAGGAAGCCGCGGCGAGCCCTTCGGCAGGTCCAGCATCCCCTCCCTTCATGCAGGGCTCATCTTGGTCACCTTCCTGAGGTGACTCGTGTGTCCCAGAGCCACCGGTGTAGCATCCTGGTGGCACGTCCTCGGCAGGGCTGCGCGCGGGCAGGGGTGGGCAACGCAGCCGGGCGTGCGGGATGGGTACGCTCGGACAGCCGTAGGCGACTTGTCCCCAGCCCTGTCCCCAAAAGCGGCTGCTTCAAGCCTGCCTTTTGGGATGTCCCCAAAGCCTGCTTCAACCTGTCCCTGTGCTTTATTTGGAGAGCCCCAGGAGAGCTGGTCTGGATGCGCTTTTGCAAACCGGCCCAGCAAAAGCAAACGGGAGGGTGTTGCTCACCAGGGTTCACCAAAGTCACCCAGCACAGCCCCTTCGGGAGGCTGCTGCTGTTAATGGGGTGGGGTCTCACCTAAAAGGGGGGGAAGAAGCTCCAGCCTGCGGAGTTGGGGGCACAGGAGAGGCTGGGAGACGCGAACGTGCCCTGGAGGGAGGCTGGGGCAGACCTCCGCCTTGCACCCTCACCCCTCTTTCCTACAGACTTTCTTCTTCAACGTCTTCGAGTCGCCGGCCGAGCTGTTCGACGCGCACGTCTTCATCACAGTGAGCTTCAGCAAGCGTCGGTCCTGCCCCTCGGGAGGGCTGGGGTGATGCTCGGGGCCGTCGCCCTGTCCCCCTCCCTGCAGTGCCCCGGGAAGCATCCCCCCGTTTCCCACACGGGCACGCAGCGGGGTCCTCCATCCTGGGAGGATTTGGGCTGGATTTACCGTTTTTCCTTGTTTTCATCCCGCAGGTTGTGGACTCTCGGTCTTTCCGGACGGACTCGGTGATCGGGGAGTTTCGGGTAAGGCCACCCTCTCTCCTCTTCCCCCCTGTTTTCCACCACGCTGACGCTCGGGGCGAGCGCTGGCATTTCTCTTTTGTTTCGTTGCACAGATGGACGTCGAGACCATTTACTCCGAGCCGAGTGAGCCCAGCGGGCGGTCGGGGTCCGGGCCAGGGTCACCTCCCGCGGCTGGGGAGGGGGTCGCTCTGGGAAACCCTTTTTTTGGGCCACACGTAGAGGATACACCCACCACAGCTCTCCCATACATAAACCCAGCCGTGCCCTTATAGCCATCATCACCACCCGTTTCCCTTCCCTTTCCCAAGACGTATGTCCTCGAGGTTTTCAAATCATTGAGCCACCAACTCGCTGGCAGAAAGACCCACCAGTGCAGCCCGGCTCAATGTTTTTTATCTTGAGCCCTGCTCATTATTTTATCTTTTATCTTCTATTTTATCTCGAAGATAATTTTATCAGGCAGATAAATTTCCTACCCTAATCACTGCAGAGAAAAGCTTGGTAATTTTAGCTGTAAAGCGTTAAGACCTACAAGGCAAATCTCTTAATAACTTTAATAACTTTTGGTCAGTCCTGAAGTGGTCAGGCAGCTGGACTAGGTGATTGTTGTAGGTCCCTTCCAACTGAATCATAGAATCATTTAGATTGGAAAAGACCTTTAAGATCATCGAGTCCCACTGTAAACCTATTCTATTCTATTCTATATAAAATGAGCATAGTATTTATTTTAAAAACCACCCAACAGCATCCTTGAAGCCATCTCCCTGCATGTCTGAGGACCAGCCCCTGGGTCTCAATCTCTTTTCTTGCCTAGAACACGCTTTCCTCAGAAAATGGTTGTTGCTCTCTGACCCGGAGGACTTCTCGGCGGGGGCCAAGGGCTACCTGAAAGTCAGCCTGTTCGTTCTGGGGCCTGGAGATGAAGCTCCTGTGAGTATCGCCCCGGCCGCGACGGGGGGGAACCTTCCAACCTCCTTGGGCCATCAAACCCGCGACTGTTCCCAGGGAAGCTGCAGCTTTGATCTTCCTCCGTTGTGGGGGCAAAGTGCTGGATTTTGGGGATGCTGCTGCTCCTTTCAGGACTTTTGGGAAGCTCGGTCGTGTTTTCCTCTTGTCCTGTTGTCCTGCAGCTGGAGAAGAAGGAGGTCTCTGAAGACAAGGAAGACATCGAGGGCAACCTCCTGCGCCCCACCGGGGTCACCTTGAGAGGGGCTCACTTCTGCCTGAAAATCTTCAAAGCCGAAGACTTGCCCCAGAGTAAGCATTTGCTTTGCTGGGCCGGAGCGCGCCGGATCTGGCCCTCGGCATTGCGGCGGGTTGCAACCTGCCAGGGAGGAGTAAGGGCACAGATAAGGAAACTTAATCCATAGCCTTGGTCCAAAGACCTTGCAGGTATCGGTCAGTCGTAATGTACTGGGAGATAAGTCTCTTACTGGTGCAAACTGGTATTTACCCTCCTGCCCATCCCCACCTGGCTCAATGGAGACGCGCAGCCCGCCCGGTGGGACAGCCTGCCCGGAAAGCCGGGGCCATCCGGCTGCCGTGCGCTTCCATGAGCTTTCAGCATCTCCTTTCCCTCCCAGTGGACGATGCCGTCATGGACAACGTCAGGCAGATCTTCGGCTTCGAGAGCAACAAGAAGAACCTGGTCGATCCCTTCGTGGAAGTCAGCTTCGCGGGCAAGACGGTGAGCAGCCGGAGCGGGGCAGCCCCTCCAGGTTCCCCGGGGCTGGGATGGCAGCTGTGCACGGGGAAAATTTCATCCCAGCATGGGGAAAATTTGGTCCTTTGCTTTGCTGGAGCATTTGCAAAGGTCCCATCAGTCCTTGTCACACCCCATCTTCTTTCCCTCTGCATTGCAATGTCCTGCAGCCCAGCTGATGTCCCCAGCCCTGTCCCCGTGTGTGTGGCATGCTTGGAGCCAAACGGTGCCGCCGGACACGGCGTGCCGGGCTGCACCGGAGCAATTTCTTCGCTGGGCTCTTCGTGGTGCTGTTGCATTAAAAATGGGGACGGAGAGTCTGAGCTCCCGGGGGAAGGGGGAGAGTGCAGCAGCGGAGGGTTGTGCTGCTCTTCTTGGCGCTGCCTGAAGCGAGAGGCTGGCTGTCCCCACGCCACCGAATGTCCCCCCATGACCACCCAGGGCATGGAGGTGGCTCTGGTGGCTTTGCAGAGCCCTGTCCCGCTCCCTTTGCTGCCGGGTCCCCTCCAGTGCCTTTGCCAGGCGATACGCCCACGAGCTGCCACTCATCTTTTGATCCGCAGCAGCACTAAAGGGCTGAGAGTCTTCCCTGCCCATAAATCTTCCCCTGGGGACACTGCCTGGGGGGAGCAGAGGCTCGGGACATTATCCTGAGCAAACACAGCGGGAAGGGGGTGAGTTTCTGGTGGTCCTGGGGGGGCGAGATCCCTGAGCAGCCCATAGCATCCTCTGCCTCCTGCACAGAGGGGTTTACCCATGCAACGCAGAGCCCCACCGGGCCGCCCATCGAATGGAGCCTGTATTTTGGGGATCTGAGACCTTCCAGTTCCATGGACGAGGCGTTGCAGCAGCCTTGCTTTCCCGAAGCGCAGCCGTGAGCTGCAAGCGCTGGGGCGGCACTGACTTTTCGTCCCCCGTCTCGCACCTCCAGCTCTACTCGAGGATCCTGGAGAAGAACGCCAACCCGCAGTGGAACCAGCGGCTGACGCTGCCGGCGATGGTGAGCGCGGGTGCCCGCCACGGTCCCTCGCCTGCCCGACCCCGCCACCACTCACCGCTCCTCTCCCTGCCTCTTTTCCCAGTTCCCTTCCATGTGTGAGAAGATGAGGATCCGGGTGACCGACTGGTGAGCGGGGAGGGGGCTCACTGGGGGGGGCTGCCTGTGCCTGCCCGTGGGGAAAGCTGAGCTGGAGGAGAGGGACGGGCAGTGGGAGACCCCACGGGCAAACTCCCCCCGGTCCACGGTGCGACGGCATGGCGGGTTGTGTTGCAGGGACCGTCTGACGCACAACGATATCGTCGGCACCACCTACCTCTGCATGTCCAAGATCTCGGCCCCCGGCGGGGAGCTGGAGGGTAAGGGGGGGGCCAGCAGGATGGGATTTGGGGTGCATGACCGTGGAGGAGCACTGCATGCTCGTGGCTGGAGGTTGGTGTTGGCTTGGAGGATGTCACAGCCGGGATGGCCCCTGTCAAGTCGCCGGTGCTGGGGGAAACGTGGGACGGGGTGCTGGGGGTTGCTCCTGTTTTCTGGGGGTCCTGCAGTCTGTTTTCTGGTGGGACCTGGCCCCTCCTGCTTTGTGGTTTGTGGTTTTGAAGACCTTCAGGTCCTCCCAGGGGTGCTGGGATGGGAGGCTGCCGGGCCACGGTGTGCCGGAGGTTTTGCTTCCTCTCTTCCTTGCTGAGCGGAGGTGGCTGCGGTCCCCTGTGCGGTTGGTGGCAGGCAGTGGTGTCAGAAGATGCCACGTCCCACCCGTGCGTGCCCTCACTGGCTGCTCCTCCTTAGGTGGCATTTAGGGGCTGTCACAGGGTGGGATGGGGGTTCAGGTCCGGCTTGTGCTGAGGGTGCTGTTTCAAGTCCCAGGGGCTTTCCGAAGCCAAGGACCACCGCGGAGGCGCTGGCAGGGATCGGCTGGGTGACACCGACTGTGTCACCTGTGCCGAGCGGGAGGGCAGGGAGCTGGGACAGGGTTGTGGGGCTGCCGAGAGCCACGGCAGGGCCAGGAGCAGAGACTGCCCTAACCTGCCTGAGCATCTCCTGCTGCTGACGAGCTTCGGTGGCATCTGCGACCCCGTGGGGACTCCCCTCGCTCTGCTCCCTTTGCTCTGTGCGTCTCTGAGACTCGCGGGTTCCCTGCAAACCCCTGCCTCATCGCGAGCATCCCCGTGCCGTAGGGGCGCGGGATTTGGGCTGGCAGCAGCCGCCGGGGCTCGAGCCCGCTGCAAAGCTGCAGCCACGTGTCCCGCAGCCCGTGCCCCCCCAGCGCTGCCCAGCCGTGCATGCAGGCGTGGATTTGGGGTGCAGCACTGTTCTCCACCGCGGTGCTTGTGTGTCCAACCCTCAGTTAAAGTGCAGCTCCTGGGCCAGTCTGGAGAGAGAGGGAGAGGCTGGGGAGGGAGGAGAAGGCTGCCAGGGGTCTGCCCAGGACCGGCGCAGCCCACCCCACCACTGAGACCTGCTTGATCCTGAGGATGTGCCGGGGAACTGTGGGTCCCGCCCGCCCCGTGGCTCCATCCAGCTTTTGCAACACGCGGAGCATCCTTCAGGGATGCTGAAATCCTGTTTCATACCAATCCCACAGCCTCCAGGAGGGTGACAGGGCTATAGAATCATAGAATCATTTAGGTTGGAAAAGACCTTTAAGGTCGTCGAGTCCAACCGTTCACCTAGCACTGCCAAGCCCACTGCTGAACCACGTCCCTAAGCGCCACACCTACACGTCTTTTAAATACCTCCCGGGATGGCGACTCCACCGCTTCCCTGGGCACCCTGTTCCAGTGCCTGACAACCCTTTCGGTGAAGAAATTTCTCCTAATATCCAATCCATGTAGCAACCTCCCCCTTTCTCTCTCTGTCTCTTTAGTTGGCACCAAAAGCCCATGAGAGCATCCCCCCTCGTCTCCCATAACCCTCCATCCTTCCTCCACGCTCCTCTGCCAGCCTTTCCTAACCGCTCTCCATTTCTTTGTGCCTCAGATGAGTTTCCTGCTCTCGCGAAGCCTCTGAAAGCCTCAGACCGTACGTCCCCTTAGCCTCTCGGTTTGCAATCGCCGCTCGGTAATTGTTTTGCCGGTTCAGCTGCCGTTAGGGCTGCATTGTGCCTGAGCCTGGGTGGGAGGAAGGGACGGCTCCAGCTCGGCCTCCCCCTGCCCTGTGGGAGCGGGGAAAAGGGCTCCACTGCCCTTCCCCACAGCGGGTTTGGGCTGTCCACGTTGGGCAGCGATGTCTTCACGTTGTAGTGTGTGTTGTGTGCTGAGCCAGCTGTGCGCAGGGAGCAGCCGGCTTGGGAGCTCAGAGCAGGACCCTGCGAATGATTTCTGCCCCTTCGCTGCTCCTCCTGCTCGAGGTTTCATAAAAATGAGCCATTCTCTTCCGAGCACTCTCTTACTGCCTTAAAGGGGAGCACTGGGCCAGCTCCTTGGCTGGTGTAAATCCCCTACGCTGCTTCACACCAGCGAAGCAATGCTCTCCTTCTCTGGGGAGCCTTCCTGGGACTGGGGAGCTCTGTGCCCCCTGCACAGCCCCACGCCCACCTTGTCTTTCTCCTGCAAAAAGGTAAGCGGTCGTAGGACTCAAAGGGGCTGAAAAACTGCAGCATTTTGGTGGCCTCCAGCCGCATGCGTGCGGTCCCCATGGTCCTGCAGCAAAGCCCTGCGGGACATGTCCCCGGGGTGCCTTCGAGACTCTCTAACGGCTCTTTTCCCCCGCGGTCCCCAGCGGACGATGGGCTCGGGTTCCTGCCGACCTTCGGTCCCTGCTATATCAACCTCTACGGCAGCCCCCGGGAGTTCACCGGCTTCCCCGACCCTTACGAGACGCTCAATTTAGGAAAGGTGACGTCGGCTTCTTTCCAGCACAACCTAAACTAAACTACCACCCCTCCTTGCCAAAAGAAAGCTGCTGTTAACCCAAACTGGCTTTGGTATTAGGAGCCTGCACTGCATTTTCTGCCCCGGGCTATTCCTGCTGGCTAAACACCTCCTGATATCGCTCTGCTGCCCAAACGCTCTGTACCTTCGAAGCGCTTGCAGAAATACTTTGCCTGATCTCGCCCCTCTGCAATGAAGCCCACTGAAAGCAAAGGCAGGGCTCGCCCGCAGGGAGGGGGCACCGGGGTCCTGACGCCTGTTCCCTGGTCTACCCCAAGGGCGAGGGAGTCGCGTATCGCGGCAGGGTGCTGGTGGAGCTGGAGACCAAACTGGTGGAGCACGTGGAGCAGAAGGTGGAGGACATTTCCGCCGACGACATCCTACGGGTGGAGGTAACGGGGTCTCTGCGAGGTATCCGACCCGGTGGGCTCTGGGGTCGGCCCTCCGGCGGCACGGCGTGTGGGGCACTAGTGTTGGTCCTGGGTGGGTGATGTCCCGTGAGCATTGGAGTGGCCGGGGAGCTCCTGGAGGCTGTCTCCTGCTGCGTTTCCATCCCAAGGTGTCCAGCTTGCTCTGACTGAGCTGCTGCACGGTAGCGAGCAGGCCATGGTGAACATGGAGGGGTGGGAGATTTGCCTCAACTCGGGCGCTATCGCAGACGTGCTCCTTTTGTTCGTTTCTTCAGGATTAAACTGTGTTTTTTATGGAAAGTTCTAGCCTTCTCCTTTGTCAGGTTTTTTTCCTAAATCTCTCGCCCCAAATTCCCTTGCTGCAACATATGCTGTTCTTCCCTGCAATAAACTTTTCCATCGGAGGCCTCGCTGAGCTGCTGCGTGCCGGGGTAGTGGAGGGTCTGTGCGTAGGAGAGCGGTGGTGGTGTCTCCTCTATGGACATGGTCCTGTGCCTGTTGCAGAAGTACCTGCGCCGTCGGAAGTACTCCCTCTTCGCTGCCTTCTACTCGGCCACCATGCTTCAAGACGTAGATGACGCCATCCAGTTTGAGGTCAGCATTGGCAACTACGGCAACAAATTTGACAACACTTGCCTGCCCTTGGCCTCCACCACGCAGTACAGCCGGGCCGTCTTTGATGGTGAGCAACACGGGGGTGACCGAGCACTGGGATGGGCTGCCCAGGGAGGGTGTGGAGTCTCCATCCTTGGAGATATTCAAAACCCAACTGGACGTGGTCCTGGACAACCTGCTCAAGGTGACGCTGCTTGAGCAGGGGTTGGACTGGATGACCTCCAGAGGTCCTTGCCCACCTCAACCATGCTGTGAAGGGGGAATATGTGACTGGGGAGGAGCGGGGAAGCTAGGACTACTTCTCTCAGCTCTGTGCTGGCTTGAAGTGGTTTTTGGGCAGCAGCTGGGCACTAACTGTGCCCATTTCTCTTCAAGGAAGAGCCAGTGCTTGCGAGTGGCCTTTCCCTGGCTCCTGTGGGGCTCTTGCTCTGGCGTGAGATATCCTCACCCCACTGCTGGTTTCTGGCCTCACTGCTCTGCAGGAGCTGCTGCAGCCGTGGAGGTTGACGCACATCCCTTTGGACCTTGGTGTGCATTGCTCTGTTGCACGTGGGTTTGGGGAATGTAATTCCCATCCTCTTGCTCCAGAAGAGCCCCAGAGACGGGCTTCTGCCCCAGGCCAAGTGCTGCACTACCCCCCTTCATCTCTGCTCCGGTCCGGGGTCCCCCGTCACCCCAATATCACCAGCTCACCAGTGTGCTGTGCCTTCCAGGTTGTCAGTATTACTACCTGCCCTGGGGCAACGTGAAGCCCGTGGTGGTGTTGTCATCCTACTGGGAAGATATCAGCTATCGGACCGATGCCCAAAACCTTCTCCACCACGCAGCAGACAGGCTGGTGAGTGCCGCGGTGGCCAGGAGCATTGCCCACCTCCTTTCTGCATCCTGCCTGGGGGGACAGGGAGGGGACAGAGGCCATCTCCAGGCTGGATCAAGTTTGGGGTTTGATGACTCTTGTGCTGCGGAGGGGAAATCTGTCGGAATCCTGGGTGCCCTGCTCAGCCCGTGGAGTGGTGGAGGGAAAGGGACCACCCTCACCCCCACTGGGGTGACAGTGGGGTGCGAACGCAGTGCTTTGCCGTGCCACCCACCTGCCTACTGATGCAGGCGTAGGAGGCGAGAACCTTCCTTCAGCTCCTGAGATATTTGTTGGTTTTCTTGCTGTATTTCACTGTTGTTTCCCCTGGAGCTCCAACAGGAGCAAAACTGGAGGTGCAGAGCCCTGGTGGGACCCAGGCTGGAGTTTCTGATCGTGGGGAGCAACCCCAGGCACTCGCTGGGAGGGTCCTGGACATGGGGTGGAGCGGGGTGCCGGGCAGTTCCCCGCTGTGCAGCTCCTCTTCCCCACCTATCGTGCAGGAAGCAAACCTGGAGAAGGTCCACCTTGCTCTCAAGGCCAACTGCTCGCCAAGTGAGCTGGACGCCCTGGGTGCCCAGCTGATGGATGACATCATCGCCGACTGCAGGTATTTTCTGCCAGTTTTGAATGTGAGCCTTTTCATGCCGTTTATTGCGAGAGCACTTATTTATCTTGGAAGGGGCGATGACTTTTTTTTTTTTTCTTTTCCCCCCTCCCCCCTGAAAAACACGGGTCATTTGCTAATGTTTGCTTCAAAGGTTACTGAGCCAAGGCACGGAGTTGAAAAGGTGACATTTAAGGCAAGTCATAAATTTCCAGCCTTCATGCAAGGGCTGCAGCGTGGCTCACCTGAATGAGCGGCATTGTGTCGGGGCAGGAGCCGGAGCCAGGCCAGCCCAGCTGGAGGGATGGTGGGGCTCGTGGAGCGAGGAGCCACCGATGAGGCTTCCCGGTTCAGTCTTGTGTGTGCCACGTAGGAGGCAACCGTGCAGAGCACCCAAAGGGGTTGTTCAGCTGTGCATGGGTGTTGTGTGTCCGACGGCTGGACCGGGGGGACAGGGATGTTGCAGGGCTGGATGGCTCAGCCATCCCACTGTCCCCGTGGGCAGCACCACCAGTGTCTGCTGCTGCTTTGCCTTTCGAAGCACTTGAATGTTCGTTCAGGGGAGGCTGGCAGGGTGCCACGGGCTTTCCCTCCGTGTAGCCTGTTTTTTTTGGGCTGGATTGCGCTTTGTGGGGACGAGGAGCCGCTCCGGGGAGCATTGCTGCGGTATGACCGTGGCGTTTTACCCCAAGGACAGCTCAGCCCTCAGGAAGGTGTTTCAGGGACTGACCTCACCAGGGTCTTTGGACCACGGTTCCCCTTCAGGTATGCCCATGAAGATGATTTCCAAGTCCTGTCCCATGCCCATGCCTGGCCACACAACTTCCCTGCAGCAGCTCCATGCCATCAATTTGGGGAAGGGCAATAGTGGGATCGCTGATGTGTTTTTAGCCCTGGCAAGCCCTTGCCAAGGGGAATTAAGAGAGCTGCCGTGCCTCTCGGAGCTTTCTTGCCTCGGGAGGTAGGCGGAGAGCAGCCGAGCTGTGGCAACAGCCCTGCACTGGGCTGGGATACCCCATTGGTGGCAACCAGTGGCTGTGGCAGGTGGATGTCCGTGGCCACCGAGCTTGTGTGGTGGCTCTTGGTCCTTTACCCCAGCAGAGAGGGAGAATTTGGCTTTCTTGGCTGTCCCTGAGGCCACCAAACCTGCCGGGACCAGTTGTCCCCCACCCCTTCCACAATAGCCACCAGCCTGCAGGACCATGTGCGCTGTCCACCTGGGCTTGTGCCAGTCACCTAAGGTGGGGAAGATGGTGCTGAGCTTGCTCCCAAGCCCTAGGTCCCCCCTTTGAAAGGCCCAAGGAGAGGTCGTGGAGGTGCTGGGGTGCAGCGGGCATGGGGGTGCAGCCTCTCTGGACCCTCCTGTGACACCCGTGTGGGACCAGACACCTCCTTCCCTCAGGCAAGGAGACCTTGAACGAGCTGACCTTGCTCCGCAGACCTCCTGGAGGACACGCTTAAGAAAACACGCACGCATACTTACAGCCTCCCTATTTATTTGCTTTTGAGCCTCATAAAGGAGCTGTGTTTTGCCCCCCATGCACGCTGGCTCTGCTGGAAAGGTCAGAGCCATCCGATGGGCTGTCGGTACCCCCCCTGCCCCTGGGCACGTGGGACGGGACCTGAGGGATGAGCCACAGCTTTGGGTTTTCCAGAGATGCTGCACCCTCCAAAACCAATTTAATTAACCGGGAGGGGAGAGGAAAAATGTGGCCGCAGGATGTGCCAAGCTCGTGGTTCCCCCTGGCTCCTGACCCTGCTCTGTGCTCGGCTCCCGTGGGATGCGGCTCCTCCGTCTCTGCAAGGGCTTGGTGTGGGGACCGGGGCTGGCTGGCAAGGGTGGTACTCACGGTGGGGGCAGCTGGAACAGCCCCGATGGCTTTTTGGGGGGGTTTCGTGCCCCTCCATGCGCTCTGCCCTGCAGGGGGGACAGGCTGAGCCATGCAGCTGGACCTGTCTGCGGCTCCCCCCATGATGCTGCCAAAGCCTGGTCTCTGCACGCAGCCAGGACAGAGCTCCTTTCCATCGGGATTTTGGAGGGATGGGACAACCCCCTGCCGCTCTCCGGTGCTTCCCCATCCTCCTCTGGGTCCAGACCTCCCCACGTCCTGTTCCCAGTAGGAAAACAGTGACGTGCTGCCAGCATCGCCTTGCAAAGGTCTGGAAAAGACGTGGGCATGAAGAGATGGAAGACGGCCGCTCTCTGGAAAAGAAAAGAATTGGAAGTAGCATACAAATGGACAAAGTTAGGGAAAGATGAGTCGTAGCAAAACCAAGTCCCCAAAATGTTGAGTTGCAGCCAGGTCCAGGCGGCTCCTGCAGCCCCTTCGTGCTGGTGAGCAGCAGCGCTGACCTGAAGGGTGGGTTTTCTCCTTCTGCTCCTGGCCCTGTCTCCTGTGGCGCGAGGATTGCTCTGTGCTAGAGCTGAGAAGGGAGCTGCCTGTGAATTGACCCCTCCACCATTCCCTGCCGGAGCTGGGAGCACGGCAAAATATGCAGGGGGTGGCTGGAGAGCCCCTGCTGCAGAAGAGGGTCCATGTTTTCGATCATCCTTTTGGTCTTCCTCGTACTTTGTCCGATTCTGTGGCATCTTTCCCCAGCTGGAAGCACAATGTTCACACGAGGGTGCCCCACACATTTATGTGCTGGCACAGTGATGTTCTCAGTGAAGGTCTCAGCCCTTTTTGCTTTTTCCTAAGAATCCGTGCCTGGAGTGGTAACAGCCAGCGCAGGACCCATCACTGCGGACGAACTCGACGCTCCCATCTTTTGCCACCTGCCTTATAACCGGCTCTTTGCCCAGGAGATGCCCATCCTCTTGGTCCAGGGGGGCAGAGCCCTTGGGGAAGGACGGTGCTGCGGGCTGCTGGGGAGCCCAGGCAGGTTGTGCCGGTACCCCAGCATCCCTCCGCAGGGGACCTCTCAGGTCCAGCTTGTCTACCTCCCTGCTCTTCTCTTCTTAGTTGTGGTTTCTGCTAGTTTGTCGGATGCAAGAGTCAGACTTGCTGATCTCGGGTTCCCTCAGATCCTCCCAGGTCTCTCTGAGGTTGCCATCGCGTTGCTCCTTCCAGTCCTCTGATCATATCAATATTAAGCGATATTAAGCACAAAGCTACAGACCCCACCCAACCGTCCAGCCGTTTCCTACCTGAATTACAAAAGATTTGCTGCTCGACTGGTTCCCTCCCAGTCCTCTCCTCCCGGCCACCAAGGCAGGTCGGAGCCTGACGAGGG
Source organism: Gymnogyps californianus (assembly GCF_018139145.2). Taxonomy (NCBI): domain Eukaryota; kingdom Metazoa; phylum Chordata; class Aves; order Accipitriformes; family Cathartidae; genus Gymnogyps; species Gymnogyps californianus. The sequence goes on from NC_059474.1 coordinate 586,957, forward strand.
GCTCTGCCCCGGTGTCCTCCCGGCTCCCAGCTTTTTTGCTATGAAAAATGCTGTTTCCAGCTCTGGCTCACCAGCACACGTTCCTCGTGTCATTTATCCACCTGAACAGAGACAGTTCTTTGGGTTTTACGCTTTTAATGGGGGCTCCTCCATCTATTTGCCCTTTTTTTTTTTTTTTTAACTACTTTGTGGTATTTTTATATTTCATTTGGTGGAGCCTGTGGTCCATTTTCCCATCGGAGCAAAATTTAACTTCATTTAACTGTTGTAGTTGTTACAGGTCTCTGACATGCGGCACATATCTCCAGGAACAAGATGTCTTCAAACCATTTCCATGCTGCCTATAGGATTTAACCCTTTCTGCTGCTCCTTTCCACAGCTCCTTAACACATTTCCTCCTTTTTTGCATAGTTTTATAGCTTATCTTTCTGAAATTAAATTCAACTGCAGTGGGTATATTTAGGTGTTTTTTTTTTTTCCTTTTTTTTCCCTGTTCCTGCAAGGATATTGAAGTACATCCTAGCTTCTGCCACAACGCGGTGTTTGCTCGGTGGGTGAGCAGTGTCCTTCCCGGGCACCAGTGACAATGCAAGCCGTGGAAAACGAGTGGGAGGTCAGCTCATGAGCAGCTCCCTCGTCATAGATACGTAAACAAAGCGTGGACACACGAAACTGAGTTCACGGAGTGCGATCGGTTTAACCGTGGAGGGCTTGGGGCTGCAACCCCAACCGGTCTTTTAATTTAGCTCCTCACAGAGGATGCTACTGAATGATCGGGCTAACCAGCAACACCCGCAGCGCTCCAGCTCCCTTTGGAAATAACAGCAAACCCAGTTCTCTTTAAGAGAAATGAAAGAACTAAGTTTCAGCGCCCCTGTTTCAACCACGCGTCCCTCCCTCAGCCTCCCGTAACTTTGGCTTTATGCAGAAAGTAGAAATTTAATTTGCAAATTTGGCCAGACCAGGTTATTAACCTGCGACAACCTGCACCGACACCATCCCGGGCAGGTACCGCGGTGTGCGTCTGTCCATTGCATGTCTCGATGAGCATAGCAGGACAAGAGATGTTGTCCTATCTTATTTATCATGCAATGAAAATGGGGCTTATGGAGCGCGGTCTCAGCCCGAGGGGGGAATGCTGTGGCTGGCGGGGGGCTGCAGGTTGGGAGCTGGGAGCAAGAAGAACATTTATGACAGCAGCACCGTAAATCACCGCATTTTACAGGAAAACCTCCAAATGGCTCAGTGCAGCGAAGATCCTCCCGGACTCCTGAAACATTTATCCAGCAGCTTGAATCAATTTATATTACAATGCGTGTGTGTGCGTGTGCGCGGCGTGCACGGCTCAGCCAGGGCCCCATCCTGGCTGCTGCGGGTGATGCGTGGGGGCTGCAAGTGCGGTTTGAAGCTCCTTTGCTCTTGGCATTGCCGTGTGCCCCCAATGTATCTTCGGTGGCTTGTTAATTCTTTGTAAGCTTGCTGAAAGGGAGAAGAAGGGGAAAAAAAAAAAAAAAAGACGACAGCAAAACCCCCAGGAGAGGGTGAGTGAGCTGCTAACACTGCGTCTCTGCCCGTCCCCGCAGTCTGACCCTGCCCGACGTCCTGGGGAAGCCGGCCAGCACCCACCTGGACCAGAACATGTACCGGTTTCGCAGCACCAACCTGGAGCAGATAGTGAAGGCAGCCCTGAAGCTGAAGCACGAGGATTCGAGCCTGTTGGCAGCCCTGGAGCAGGCAGAGGACTGGCTCTCCAGGCTGAAGGCCATGGCAGAGGAGGTAACGCTGCAGGAGCTGCTTTTGGCCTTGGAGGGGTCTCGTTCTTCCCAAGCTCGCCGTCACGGTGCTGTTTTGGTGCGATGGCTGTGAGCGATTGCCCGGTGGCGCGTTGGGAAGCAGAAACGATGCTGCTCTCGCAGGCAGAGTCCTGGCCCGCCCCGTGCAAGGGTTGCACCCGCGTCCCCCTTGCAGTGATGTGAACCGAGTTAGGAAGGCGCCAGGTTTGGCACCCGGCCGTTGAGGTTTCGCCTTGTTGGTGGCAGAGCTTTGCAGCAGAGCCAGTAAACCCTCAGCCAAAGCTGCTGCAGCGACCTGGGCTGGCTGCGGAGGGCAGGGCTTGGGGAAATGTGGGGCTGCTCTGCCCTGGCCAGACCCAGATGGGATCCGGAGCTGCTGAGGTGGGGTTTGGGTCGACTGGTCTCACTCCACGGGCTTGGGTTGGCAGCGGTGGGACTCGGGGCACGGCTGCTGCCCAGCCTTCCGCACCCCTCTGCGGCTGATGTGCTAGTTCGGAGCTCCCCGGTCGGACACTACGGCTTTTGTGTTTTCCAGCCCCAAAACAGCCTGCCCGATATAGTGATCTGGATGCTGCAGGGAGACAAGCGCGTAGCGTACGCCCGCGTGCCAGCCCACGAGGTCCTCTTCTCCAGGAGCATCTCCAGCTGCTGCGGCAAGAACTGCGGGAAGCTGCAGACCATCTTCCTGAAGGTACCTTGGCTTTTGATGTATGTGCATGCGTGGTGTTTATCTTTAAAACATTTCCCCCTAAAAAAAAGAGAGAAAATCAAGCAGGGAAACCTGAAATCCCCACACAAGGTTAACCCATGCGCGCCCGGGGCTCCAAGGGACCTCCAGCCCCAGTTTCGACCCTGTTGAAGCTGGTGCCTGCGCGGTGAGAGCCTGGTTGTGCTTCTGGTGGAGTTCAGCTCCTCTTACCTGGAGCTGCAGCAGATCCCTGTGAACATCTTCATATTTTCTGCAAGTTCCAGGATGGTGAAGATGGGTGCACTTTGGCCCAGATGGTGCTTTTTTTAAAAAAAAAAAAAAAAAAAAAAAAATTTTTTTTAATGTTATTTTATGTTTTTCAAAATTCCTGACCCTCTGCCACCCCAGGAAATTTAAGCTGCGGCCTCCCCTGCCAGGCACTTACCGAGCTTCTCACATCTCGAATGATATTTCTTTGGCCTTTCACTGCGTGCCAGCTTGGGAGCAGACAATCAGTGCTGAACAAGCTCTAAAAAAATAAAGTGAAATAAAATAAACTGAATAAACCCCAAAACCCCAAGCCCAGCTGGCAGCAGAAGACGAACCAAAATATATATATTTTTTCTGTACTTTAGCTCTGGATGGAAAACTAGCATCACTTGAAGGGGAAAAAAAGTGACTGAGAGAGAGAAAAAAGGGCAGTGAGACGTCTCCCTGTTTATTCTTTCTATTTTTGCTGAAGTATGTTGGCTGGGTTTGGTGTCCTAGCCCTGAAGGGTGTCTCACCGAGACGCAGAAGCCCTGACCACCGGGGCTTTGAAGCTCCTCACGGTCATCCCCAAAGTGCTCTGCATGCTGTTGATGTCCCAATTCCCAGGGATGCTCCGTGTCCCACCTACCCCCCGTGCCTCCCCGGCTGGGGCTACGGGGGCTTCGTACCCACCACCCCCAGCCTCGCATCCCGAGCATCCCCCATTAATATCCTCCTCGGGGATATTAACGGGGCTCTGTCTTTGGCAGTACCCCCAGGAGGAGGCGATGGGTCCGAGGATCCCAGCCCAGATCCGGGTCCAGCTCTGGTTCGGGCTGTCGGTCGATGAGAAGGAGTTTAACCAGTACGCCGAGGGGAAGCTCTCCGTCTCTGCCGAAACCGTGAGCATCTCGCAGGGACCACCATAAAGGGCTTTTTTTTCTCTCCGGCGTAGGCAGCAGCTCCACCGTGGAGGTGAGGGGGTGGGCTGGACCGCGGGTGAGGGCACTGCCAGGTGGGGGGGGTCACATCAACCCCTACCAACTGTGAGAAGAAAGAGCCGTTGCCACCAGCATCCAGCCTGAAAGGCTGGGGAGAAGGTTGGTAATGAGCCGTAAAGCCTCATCGTGGCTTCACATCACCTCCCACCTGCTGAGGGGGCAAATCTGGGGGTGCCTGTGGGGGCGAGGGGCTGGTGGGGGGCGTTAGGCTCTTCCCAGGAGGTCTGTCCTCAGGATGGGGCTCTCCAGGAAGGAAAGGATTATTCATGGGATTTAAAAAGGATCATTCATGGGGTTTTGTGCCTCCAACGCAAAAACCTCTCTGCTTTTGCTCCCCCAGTATGAGAACCAGACCAAGCTGGCGCTGGTGGGGAACTGGGGCACGACCGGCCTGACCTACCCCAAATACTCAGATGTCACCGGCAAGATCAAGTTGCCCAAGGACAGCTTCCGCCCCTCCGCGGGCTGGACCTGGGCCGGGGACTGGTTCATCTGCCCAGAGAAGACGTGAGTGATGGTTTTCTGCAAAGAACAGAGCCTGGGTGGGCTGTCCCGGGCACCCCAAAAACCTGAGCAGATGCTAAGCTGGTGGCAAGGTCACCCAGAAAGCTGGACGGAGGGCTGGGGTGCCATGGGGGTTCCTCGTCTGCCTGCCCCGTCCTTGGTAGGCAACAGCGTTAATGCGAAATGCATCGTCTCTGCGCTGGGTGATGTTCCTGGGGTGGTGGGTGCTGCACAAGGCGCTCACGGACATGGTGGCCCCAGCACCCAGCTCACCCGGGGTGCCTGTGCAAGCCCCACGCTGAGGAGCTTTGGAGGTGGGATCCCAGCGGAGCACTGAGGGGATGGGAGGGGATGGTGGATGCTCAGCACAGCTCTGCCATCTTCTTGCATTGGATTTACAGCCCGTGTTTTGGGCTTCACCTGAGCTGGGTTGCTGAGGTCTCGTGGGAGCTTTGCTTGGTGCCTCTGGGGTGGAGGAGGTTCAGGAGGCAAAGTGTGTGCTGGGGCGGCATGGCCGACCCCGAGAGGAGGGAGGACACGAGGCTGTGCTGCTGCCCGGGCAGGACTGGGAGGGCGGGAGGGGGAGCCCCTGACGCCCTGCATCTCCCCGGGGTGCAGGTTGCTGCATGATGTGGATGCTGGGCACCTGAGCTTCGTGGAGGAGGTGTTCGAGAACCAGGTCCGGCTGCCTGGAGGCCAGTGGATCCACATGACCGATGCCTACACTGATGTGGTAAGGGCGAAGCGGGCAGCTGGAGGCTGAGCACCACCCCAGGCTGCAGCGGCAGAAAGGCCCCGGGGGGCTCAGGGGAGATTCAGGCATCTGCTGGGCATTGTTTGAAAACACCCCTGCGTCCCACAGAACGGGGAGAAGGTCCTGCATAAGGATGAGATTGAGTGTCCTCCGGGCTGGAAATGGGAAGACGTGGAGTGGGACACGGACCTCAACAGAGCTGTGGATGAGAAAGGTATGAGAAAGCAGTTTTGGGTGTCCGTCCTGTTTTCATCCCCTTTACTCTGCCCATCGTGGTGTTTCGTTCCATGGTCCCATCCAGCACCAGGGATGATAACATCCCCTTCATGGCTGTGTGAGCTGCCCCGCTGGCTTCAGGAGAAGGGGGTCGGGCCCTGGGGGTACCCTCTCCCCCTTGCTCTGGCTGAGGCTGGGGCTGTGGGGTGGGCAGCCGCACAGGCAGTGCTTTCCTTGCTGCTGGGGATAGTCCAGGCTGTTCTTCTGGAAGATCTTACCTGGCTTCTGGTGAAAGAGAAATGGAAAGCATCAGGCCAGAAAGCATCCGAGACGGTCACAGGACAGAGAGGAGAGTCCCCAAGCTGTGACTTTGAGCCAAGGGCTGGTGGGACACCGTGAATCTGTCACCTGGGCATCCCCAGAGGGACACCTCCGTTGGGTAGCAGCATGAGTAGGTCGTTATCTGCGTGGACCAGCAAACTGGGAAAGCGCGTTGTATCTGGACAAAGCTTTGCTCTTAAAGCGGTTCCAATCTGGGTATATGTGAAGCGAGGTCCCTGGTGGGAGGCAAGGTGGGGGGGCTCTTCTCCCGCCTTCACCCACGTGTCGCCTTCTCTCCAAGGCTGGGAGTACGGCATCACCATCCCGCCGGACCGCAAGCCCAAGGCCTGGGTGCCGGCCGAGAAGATGTATCACACCAACCGGCGACGGCGCTGGGTGCGGCTTCGCCGGAGGGACCTCGCGCAGATGGAGGCCATGAGGAAGGTAGGATGGGGGCCGGGGAGAAGAGGGTGAGAGCGGGTCGGGGCCGTGTCCCTGTCTCTCCATGTGAAGGTGGAGGTGCTTGGCCTTCTGCAGAGACCTGCTGTGCTTTCGGAGCCTGGTCTCCGTGCTGGAGCAGGCAGCAGCCTCTGTGGTTTCCACCATGGGGGTCAACATCTCCCAGAGGGTGGAGACCACTCCAGGGGTGCTTGGTTGGGCTGCGAGGTGGGATGGGGACCTCCACCAGTGCCATGAAGCACCTCGGGGGACCGGAGCTGGCAGAGGTCCCCAGTCTGTTCCCGGTCCTGGTCCCACTTCCCTCTAGGTGGTGCAATTGGACTGCAAATGCCACCGCAGCGCTGCCGCTCTTCCCTCCCCCCAGCCAGTTCCCCAAGGCACTTGCCTCCCTTTTCCAGCACTTTTCCTAGATAATTGTGGCTGGAAAGCATGGGGAGCCCCTGCCACTCCATCTGCCAAAGGGATGCAAGTGTCACAGGGAGGTGACACCGCTCTGGGGAGAAAAAGCCTTCATGGGCTTGTGACCGATGCGCTGGGGAGCCGTTCCCAGTGGTGGCAGAGCCATGGTGGCCCCGGGAGGGATCAGAGGTGGTGGCAAAATGGAGGGCAGGCTGGAAAGATGGAGGCACTGGTGCTACCCAGGCCTAGGCAGGATGTGGCCCCCTCCTTGCTCAGCACGGGCAGCCCCCAGCCCAGCGACCCTTCTCCAGGTGGGGTTCACCCCAGGGACTGGATGAAGGGCTCAGTCCCCAGCGGTGGACTTGGCAGTGTTAGGTTAATGGTTGGACTCAATGATCTTAAGGGTCTTTTCCAACCTAAATAATTCCATGATTCTATTCTGTGATTCTAAGCCGGAGAGATAGAGGGAGGACACGGGGTGGGACAACTGTAGCAGGCAACAGCTTGAAGAGGCTGGACCCGGGTTTGGGTGGGCACAGCCTTGGCCCTGGAGAGTCCCACGCCCAAGTGGCTTTGCCCCTTGGCTGTGCCAGGGTCCCACCGTCGTCACCTGCAGAGGGGCCGTGGGGTGGTGGGACCGAACCCCCCCCCGAGCCCCGGCGTGTCCCTGCCCGGCAGCACAAGCAGGAGGAGCTGGACGGGGAGGGTTGGGAGTACGCCTCGCTCTTTGGCTGGCGCTTCCACCTGAAGCATCGCCGGACCGACACCTTCCGCCGCCGCCGCTGGAGGCGCAGGATGGAGCCCTTGGAGCGCACCGGGGCCGCCGCCGTCTTTGCCTTGGAGGGGGCCCTGGTAAGTACCCAGCTTTCCCCCCAAAATTGCTGCCTGGGAGGGCGAGCCTGGTCGGGTCTGCTCCCACCCTCTGTCCCATCCCAGGGAGCGGACCCGGAGCAAAACTCGTTATCTGCCACTCGTTATCTGCTGCCTGCACCCACCGCTTTTTGTTTAGCTAATATTCTGGCTTTCTTAATACACTGGATTTCATAATCCTTTGGCTTTTCCAATAACTAAATGAGAACCAACCACAGCAGCACAAAGCCCCTATTATAGGGCTTTTTATTTTTTTTTCCCCCATTTGGCTTTTTTTTTCCTCCTTCTCTGCTCTGTCCTTCCCTCCGTCCAGCGTTTGAACCCAGCAGCCCCTCTGGGACACGAGCGGCTCCATGGCTTTCGCATGCATCAGCCCTGAGCTCACGCTGGCCCCATCCGGGGGGGTCCCGGCTGCCGCCCACCCCCAGGGCTGCCGGTGGGACCCTGGCTTCTCCCCCTTCACCCTGGGGCCCATTCATATGATTTTTGGCCAGATGCTTCATCCCTCTGCATCTCAGCAGAGGCAATCGAGGAGGATTTGAGCTGGAAAACCCTATAACATGGGGTGTGTGTCCATGCACACGCGTGTGTGTGTGTGTGTGCATGCCCATGGGGCTGTGCAGGAACCCCCCCTGCCCTTCCCTGGCTCCGGGGGCAAGGGGAGGTAGGTGGGGGGTGTCTGATGGGGCTGCCTTGGGTCTCCGATCGGTCGTGCGGTTTTCCAAGGGACTCAGCCGTGCCCTCATTTCGCCTTCGTTAGCCCGCAAACAAGATGGGTTAGTGAGTTTGGCTGCTGATGGACCCGTCTGCTGGGGGTACCAGGGGATGTGGGGGAGACCTGGGGGAGGAAAATCCCCTGCCCACGTGTGTGGGGCAGAGACTGAGGCAAAGGGGAAGGGGAGAAAAAAGCCCTATTAAAATGGCAATGTGGCAATGTGCCTGGGAGCCGCTGCTTGCTTCGCTCCTGGTGAGGCTGATGTGGTGGCAGGGGGTCCCTGGTTGATTTAAGTGTCCCCTGGTGTCACTGGAGTGCTGCTGAACCCCCACCTGCCCCACGCTGCCGGGGGCTGCCCCTTCCAGCCCTCCACCCCCAAAGCCTGTTAGACCTGATGTTGCCTACCTTGCATATTTATTTTCCAAGCATTTCTTAGCCATGTCAGTTCGCGTTGGAGTGCCCAGTTCTTAGCAGCCTCCCAAATCTCTCATTTATCTTTATGCCGAAGTTACATCTACAACTTTTATTATATTATCATGTAACAAATCCAGTTTATTATTTTGCTTATTTTCTAACTGAAAACAATTCTAGCAAAACAGTCGTTCTGCCATGCCTTGCCATGCCTTGCCATGCCTTGCCATGCCTTGCCATGCCTTGCCTTGCCTTGCCATGCCTTGCCTTGCCTTGCCTTGCCTTGCCATGCCTTGCCTTGCCATGCCTTGCCATGCCTTGCCATGCCTTGCCTTGCCTTGCCTTGCCTTGCCTTGCTTTCCTCTCTCCCCCTTCCCCAGCAAACACTGCCCTAAATGTCACTGCTGCTCCTATACGACCCCGATGCAGACATCCAATTCCCTTATGCCAAGCAAATGCCTGAACCATAAATTTTCCCTGCTTGAACGTCAGCAGAACACAAGGAAAACCCTCAGCGGTGTCCTGAGGGACAGCAGGGTCCCAGGGGAGCACCAGCTCCTGTTGCTGTAGGACCGTGCTTCACCTGGGAGTTGAACCATTGCCCAGGCAGGGCGATGCTGTCTGACAAGGAGTAGTATTTACTTCAGGCGCGGCCATTTCGGGGGATGCTGTCCCCGTAGGGTGACAGCTCAGGAGGGAGCAGCCCGGGAGAGCGGCAGGTGAATCCCTCCCCAGCCCTGGCTCTGGCTCCCGGCAGCCTGGCGGGCGCAGGACCAGGCCGCCCGCCCTTTGGGCTCCGCTCGCCGAATTCCCCTCCACAGTAGGTCATTCTGGCTCGCCTTGGTGCCCTCATATTTTGGGGTTACTGGCCGCATTTTTTTGTGGTTGCTTGGTTTTCTGCGGATTGCTTTATAAATGATCTGGCCATACTTTCTGGTTTTGCAGCTTCGTGCCTTTCCAGCTCTCCTCTCTCGCTTGAATCACTTACGTATTTTTCCAGCGTGCTCCATCCCAAAATAATACCTAAATTTACATAGCGTCTCCTATCCAGCAACCCCAGACCCGCCGGACCTGCACAGGGTCAACCCCTCCATCCGCTGGAGCCGCAAGCGGGAGGAGGGACTCGGTGTGATGCAGCAGAGCCGGGGTCAGGGCGGTGGGGTGAAATGGTGCCGAGGATGGGAAAATACGAGTGGGTGCTGAGGGCTGGGAAGGGTGGGCACTGATTTTTCGCTCGATCTGTTTCTAATGCTTTTTTAACGCAGGCAGAGGGAGGCAGCTTTCGCAGGGTGAGGTGTCAGGGGTGCAGAGCTGAGAAGGGTGCCCGGATGGGGCAGCGGCTGGAGTCTGAGCTGCTGCCGCCGGCTCCGATTGCACTGAAGCAGAATAAAGATGCTGTCAGGAGAGGGAGCCTGGAGCATCCCCCAGCTCAGATTTTACCCAGGCCTGGGGCCAGGGCTGCCACTGGCATTCCACCGGCTGCTGGAGCCTCCCGAAGCCCCTCCTGTCTGCTCCGTCCCGTTCCTGTTATCTGCTGCCTTCTCCGCGAAAGGCATTTGTGCAATTTTGTGGTTGTGGCATGGGTTGCCGTCCAGCAAAGGGAGCCGTACGGCGGTGCAGGGAAACCGAAGCGGAGGGAGGATTAAAGTGCAAAGTCAGACAGAACAAGCCAACACCCCAAGTGCTAATTCCCGAGCTATTCGAAAGGGTTGGTTTCCAACAGGAAGGTAATACCAAACATGACCAGCAGGAATGTGTCTTGGATGCGGGAATGTGCGGACGGTGCTCGGGGTTTCTGGGCCTCCCTCTTCCCGGGGATGCTCAGCGTGCATCGCTCCAGCCTTACCAAACCGAGCAATCCTTGCCGTTAAGATGCGCTCAACCCCAACACCTCGGGGTCAGGGTGACCCAGAGCCGGGGGCAGCCGGAAAGCAGAGCCTCAGCAGGTTGCCCGGCTGCTGAGGGGGGTTTCGTAGGAGCTGGGGACTCCTCGGCAGAGGCTTTCCTGAAAAACCCCACTCCGGCGGTGCTGCCCCCGCGGAGCTGAGCAGCTGCAGCCCCGGGACTGTGCGTGGAGCTCAGCCCCTTTGCAGGGTGAGCTCAGCGTCTGTTCGGATGGACCCCATGGGGTGCGAGCGTCCGCTCCCAGCCGGCCCGGCTCCCTGCAGCAGGAAAAGCTGGGGGGGGCTGCTGTGTGACCAGGTCACCCCAGGTCCTGCCCCTCGCCCGACCCCTCTGTGTCACGACCACCCCCAGGCCCACACACGCTTGCATGCACACGCGTGCATGATTTCTTTGGCATGCTCGCTCTCCCCAAGCATGTGCTCACGCCTGCTTTTGCTCGGAGACTTCTATTTCGCTGCTCCCACGTGCTCTGTCCTTCCCCTGGACCCAAACAATGGGGAGGGGGGGACGTCCCCTGACCCCCCCGTCCCACGGGGAGCAGCGTTGGGGCCGGGCAGCGTGGCTGCTCGCAGGGCGGTGCTGCCCGAAGCCGGGCCACATGCTGCTGCGAGGGCTTGTGGTGCTGCCACGTGGCACTGGGTTTCGGCTGCCTTGGATGCAATTAGGGTGATGGATTTGGGGTGCCCGTTGGGGTGGGTTGAGCTGCCTCAGATGTTGCTTCCCACTGATTCACCCGCTCTCTCCTGCTGCCCCCAGCCGTGGGCTCTCCGATGCAGAAGGATGGCGGCCCTTTCCTTCCTGGTGTGCCGTTTTCTCGGCAGTCCTTGGAGCCTTCCTGCAGCCACCCGCGTCTTGGGACAGTCCCCAGGTGGCTCAGGGCAGGACTCTGCTTAGGAAAGCAGACCCGTGGTGAGCCCACGAGTGTCCTGGGCAAAGCATCCCATCCACCGGGCCACCCGCTTTGCCCTTGCCATGACCACTCTGCCCTCTCCGTTGCCTGTGACTTGGCAGCCTCCTCTACCCCTGGGGACACCCACAAAGCGCCTGGCGCTTATTGCTTCTCACGGTGGGTCCCAGCTGACTAATGGGGAGCTTGAGGCCAAGAAGCTGGTGATGCAGAAGGCTTTTAGCACTCCCACCCGTACCTGAAATGCGGAGCCAGCGTAACACCACTGCTTGCAGCACTATCCTGTCGTTTCCTCTCTTTTGGCCTGTATTTCACCTGTGCCTCCCCCCCGTGTAAGCTGGGCAGCCTTCCTTTCCCTTGGGCTTGCTGGCTTGGCCATCACCTCCATCATATCGACTTGTTCCTGGGTTTCCCTCTCTGGGACAGTGTGTCCCAGCTTTTTTCGGATCTGCCATGTGGCAGCTCGCTCATCGCTGACGGTCGTTAAAAGAGAAGGACCGCAGGACTCGGCGTGGCCCCCAGGCACCTCTCTGCCCTCGGTCCGATTTGTGGGAAGCCCAGAGCCGAGCTCTGCGGCTCGAGGCCGTCTCCGGTTTCTGATGGAAAGCCCAGTGGCTCTGCCCTGGAGCTGTGAGCAGCCCTCCCACCCTGCAAGCCCCGTTTCCTCCCATCCTCCTCCAAAAATCAGCCGAGGGAAACCTTTGGCTGATGGGGAGCTTTGGGTTTTCCATGCCAGGCTGGAAAATCTTGCCTGTTTCTGCCGGTGGTTACGCCCCAGCTTTGGCTCTGCACCAAGCGTGATTGAACCACCGCTCCCCGGGCAGGAGAAGAGCAGGGAGATGAGTTACACCAGGGGGATGACAGCCAGGGTGGGCTACCAAAACTTGGTAGCTTCGTGCCCAAACTACCAACCGGCTGCACCAAGCGTGGGGATCCTGGTGGGAAAGCCCAGCTGCAGAGGAGTCCTGCTCGGGGCAGAGCGGTGGGATGCCACCGGGACGAGGGTGCCTCGGTCCCCCGGTGCTCTTACACCCGAGGCGTGTGGCTGCTACCTTGCACTGTGCACCGTGCACAGGCTGCCGCTGCAGACCCCGGCTCTTGGGAACCCCGCGGGGACAGGGCGAAGGGAGGAGATGGTGGGGGTACTCCATCCTGCGTGGAGACCCCAAAGGGTAACTCATAGTCCTGATCAAGAGCTTTTTCCCTGCTTGCCCTCTCCGAGGCACGCTTTCCACGGTGTTTTGGGGTGTGAGGAGCCCCCCTTCTCCGTGATGGACAGACTGGGGGGGTCCCCAAGCCATTGCTGAGGGCTTCAGAGAGCAATCCCTGCCTGCCTCGGCTCCTGATCTCCTCTACTTGCCCTTCCCCAGGCTGGCAGCGGGTGCAGGTCGGGGTGGGGGGACTGGGGGGACCGGCAGTCCGCCGGGCAGAAAGGTCATAAAAATAACTGAGGAGCTATTCAGCTCCTGCGGGGAGGGGGGCGAGGAAGGGAAGGCAGCGCTGGAGGTTGCCTTGCAAACCCTCGGCGCGACCTCGCCGCCGTAAATACAGCGCAAACCCCAGGGCTTCCTCTGCAGACAATGTCACGGTAATTGCGATTCCTGCCGGGAAAGGCAAGGAGGGCTCTGCAGACCACCTAAGCTCCTGACGCATTTTTGGGACCAGGTGGCTCTGGGCTCTGGAAACTCCATCCTGGGCTCGCTTTTTTTTTTTTTCCTTCTTTCTTTTCCCTTTTTTTTTTTTTTTTTTAAACACCCCCTCCTGTCTCTCCCTAGCATTCAATAATTGAAAAATATTTAAAGATCAGATTTACACTCGCCAGGAAGTTACCTTTATGCTCCTTTTCCTGCAACTAAATGTTTCAAGCCGAATGTGGCAATTAGGAGGTGATAAAAGGCCGGCTCTTGCAGGCGAACACAAGAAGAGGGAAGAGCGATGGCCAAGGTCGGCCGAAGCTCCTCCCGGGCAGCGAACGGGGCATTTGGCTGCCTTTGACACCATCTGTGTCACTGTTCACAACGTTTATACTCCGTTAATTTTGCTCGCAAGGGGACTTAGTGAAATTGCTTTAACTACTAACTACTGCTCCAAGAATGATGAACTTTACGGAGAGGCTTTTCCATGCTGGTGAGATGCGGGGAAGCGGGAGGGGATGTGTGTCGGTGGCCCTCGGGCTGCTTTTGTTGTCGTGTCCTGTTCCCTCTGGGGTCCTCTCTGCCCTCCTGGGGCAGAAGAGCCTGAGGGTCCCTCCGTGGGCTGCCAGGAGGCACTGGGAGCCCAAAGACCTCTTGGACGCCCGTGTAGATGATACCTTGGAGGACCCCATCCCGTGAGGAGCCCTGGCTGCGGAGGAGGTCCCGGCATGACCGACCTTGCCTCTTTCTCTTGCAGGGGGGAGTGACAGACGACAAGAGCGACGACGGCAAATCCATCTCCACCCTCAGTTTCGGTGTCAACAGACCCACCATTTCGTGCATATTTGACTGTAAGGCCCCGAGGGTCGGAGGGGAGGGTGAAATTCCCCTGCAGTGAGTCCTGGCGCGGGGACTCTGCTGTGGGGACTCCATCGCCGAGCATTTCCCATTCTCTTCCTCATGCCCACCTTGAGTGCAGGTGGATGGCAAGGAGGGGGTGGGCAAGGATGGGGCACGGCTTGTCCCCCTGGGAACATCGACATGCTCAGGGCTCGGCGCTCTCGTGGGAAGCCACGGGAAGGATTAAGCCAAGCTGCCCTCAGACACGAGCCTGGGGCTGGTTAAAAACCCAGCTATTCCCCCGGTGCCCTGCACTCATCCCTGGACTCATCTCTTCGCTGTTTCTCATTCCTCTGTACAGGTGGGAACAGGTACCACCTCCGCTGCTACATGTACCAAGCGCGGGATCTGATCGCCATGGATAAGGACAGCTTTTCAGGTAAGCCCAAATGCTCACGTCCACTCGTTTGTGCTTGTAATTAGTGCTGTAACAAATGCTGGCGAGTAGTGGGGTCTGTAAAGCAAATTTTGGGGTATTTATTGATGTGAAATGAGGGGTGTTTGCCAGCCAAACAACAAAAGACAGCGCCACGAGGCTTTCCTAAGGCAACCAGCCTGGTAGCTTGATTTCCCATCAGCAAAAAAATCAGAGTTTCAAGAACTCTTAAGTGAGAAACCAACCAGAAACCACAAGTTACCCAGGTCAGCCGTGAGTCAGAGCTGTTTGCTTTGCTAATAGCTCCTTCTCCCCGACCCGAGGTGATGCTGAAAGCCGGTGGCAAGGCTGGGTAGCAGACGGCTCAGGGACATGACAAATAAAAACAGAGCGGAGGGCAGGGATGTTTACCGTGGCACATTGCCTGGAGCTGCCCCACCACGCTGCGTGCGAGCTGGGGGATTGCAGGGAGGATGGAGGGCTCTGGGCTGGTGTCGAGATGACGGAGCACAGGGCAGAAACCTCCCTGAGATGTGCTCAGAAAAAAAATTAAAAAGGGTGCAAGGGTGTAATTAGGACCCCAGAGCAGACAGGCACCTTGCTCTCTGGCATCGTCATGAAGTTTCTGGTCGGATTTGTGTGCCCTCAGCATCCAGCTTGCTCCCAGCTGGTTAAATCCTGGCCAGCCTCTTGCCCATCCTCGCAGGGCAGGGAGGCGGCAGTCTCCTGGCTTTGGGGTTTGTGGAGGGATTTGTCCTATGGTTTGGGGAAGGGATCAAGGCTGAAGAAGGGAGACCCCGTTTATTAGGAATGAAAGAAGTGATTGAAAATACGCTTGGAAAGGAAAATACCTAACAGTGGCAAATCTGCAAAATGGTTCGTATTTGTTTTCACGACCGAACGTTAAATTGAGCTGCTGCTCCTCCACTCTCCATCCTGGAAACTTTGCAAGGGGGCTGGGAGGCAACGGCTGGGCGGTTTCTTTGGTGGAGCCGATGCCTGAACCGGGCATCCTTCAGACCGGACTGTAAAAAATGCCCCTTCATGGAAAACAAGTGTGGTCCCAGGTGGAGAAAAGTGCATCCTGGGCTTTGAGGGAGGAGCTTTCCGTGTCGTGCTGCTCAACACATCCCCAGCACAGCTTTCAGGCACTTCTGAAACTGCCAGACTTGAGCTGATGTGGTCGGGACATCCTGTGCTGAGCTCATGTTTTCTGGGTTAGGAAATCAAGTCAGAATAAGAGATGTCACTTTATCTGTTGGGCAGCTCTGTTATCTTTTGGTGCTGAAGGGTGCTTGGGTGTAGGTGGTTCGGTTTTAGGATCGTGTCGTTTGCAGCAGAGGCTGGAAGTGTGGCTGCAGAGGTGGGAGGATGTGCCAGGAATGGTCCTTCGCGTTTGACCCAAGCAGGGACCAGCCCCCCCGGCAGCCGGAGGGTCCCAAATCCTCTTCCCCGTAGGCTGGGCCATCCCAGCCAAGTGGCCCCGTGGCTCTTTGGAGCTTGTGACCAAAGCTGCCTTTGCCCACACCCGTTAATGCTTTGGAGTGTCGTTGTGAGGTGGGAAAGCAGGACAGTGGGGATGTTGCTGTCTACCTCTGAGTCCGAGCCGGAGCTGGGGCAATGCAAAATGTCCCCCGTTGGGTTATTGCTTTGTGGTGGGGGCCGCATCTGAGATGTGAGCAGGGCCCGGGGCAGGCATCCACAGAGCACCCCACCCCTCGCAGTGATGCCCGCGGGCAGGAGGCATCCAGCATCCCTCCAAGGCTGTCACTGACTGTCTGCCACGGGGATTTGCAGAGGGGCTGGGCATGGGATTGCCCACCAGTGTTGGCACAGGGGTGACGGATCTCCGATGGGATACAGGGACAGCCCCCGAAAGTGGTGCAGCGTGGGGACCCGCAGCGGGAAGCAGCCTGCGGGGACAGCCGAGCATCATCGTGCCAGGCAGCAGGACCACAGTCCCAAGGGGCTCCTGCTTCCCCTAGTATTTTGAAGTAGAGGGGCTTGGGGGGCGAGGGTGGGCAGAAATGCCCTGGAGAGGTGCAGAGCACCCAAACAATCACCCAGTGTCTGCGCCCACCGAGGTCCCGTCTCCCCTCCGCCTCCACAAAGGGTTTGTTGTTCGAAGTGGTGGGGACCGAGGTGATCTCATGGCCCCGATCGGCGGAGCGGGGAGGGGAGTCCCTTCCTTCGGAAAAACCCGGCCAAGGACAACATGAGTAACAACATGCCACAATGTGGAATTGTGATCTCCGCTGCCTTAACAAAGCATAAAGGAGTTCATTAAGGGGGCTTTACACAGTTATAAAAATAAACCTTCTGTGCACACAAGGGTCTAAACAAAGGGGCTTTATGGAGGCCTCCTTTAAAAAGAAGAGGAGGGGAAAAAAAAAAAAAGAGAAAAAAAGCAAATCCAAATCCATGGTTTTTTTGTTTATTGTAACGCATTCTGCTTTCCTCTTACTGGAAAAAAGCGCGTAAGTGGAAAAGGTTCTTCCCAGCGTGAATAGTGCTCTCTCCAGCCAGCCACCTCGCAAACAGCCCCGGCTCATTAAACACGTCTGCTGCGGTCCGGACGCCAAGAAAGAAAATACACCCCCCTTGACCCCCCCCATCCCTGGAAAAGGGGAGGGAGGGTGGGGGATGCCGCCCTGCTCAGCCGGCCCCGCATTCAAGTGGCTGGGGGATGCTCCTCTATCTCCAGGGTAGGCAGGACACCTTTTGCTCCCAGCGTAAGCTCACAGTCTCGTGACAGTGCTGGTGTCGGGGTGTGCACGCTGTTTTGCAGGGTGGGGGGACCTCCTGGGACCGTGGGGGAACCTCCTGGGACCGTGGGGGGACCTCCTGGGACCGTGGGGGTTTGTGCAGCACCGAGCACTAAGGGTTGCATTTGTAGGGTTTGCCACGCTCCTGGCCACTGGCAGGTCTCTCGGAACTGGCTTTGGGGTGAGGCGGGTGGTACCCCCCGGATGCTGCTGGACCCCCATACACTGTCTGGTGTGTCTGTGTCTTGTGGTGGAACGTCATGCTGGGTGCCAGGCAGACAAGGTAGCCTGTGTCCTTCCAAAAAGGCCCGTGATGCCTCCTGCCACCGTGGAGGTTGGGCTTTGCAGGCAACCAGAGCTCAGGGGTCCACCTGGGACCAGTCAGGTGGGATGCAGCAGTCATGGAGATCTCATCCCTGAGAAGGACCAGTAGGCCACTATCAGGTTAGGAAGGGTGTTCAGTCTCCATGGGGTCTTATAATGTGATCCCATGGCGTGTTGCAAGCCTCTCACCCAGCCCTTGGTCCTGGTTCTACCACCGCCCGTCCTGTCCCCGTGCCCAGTGCCACCACCGGCGCGGGCTGGGTGTCCACAGCAGGTTTGGGCCACATGCTCTTTGAAGCTGTCTGGAAGGGAAGGTGTTAGAGAGGGCTCAGGTTTCATGTTTCCGTTGTTAATTGATCTCAGGCTTCCTGTGTTAATTGCTTTGGTTGTTAAGGGAGGCTGCTCCTCACTATTCGCTCCTGCCTCGCCGTGAGAAACCTCTGGCTTTGTCCCAAGTTGGGGGTGAGACACTGTGCTCCCAGCTCAGTGCCTAAGTACAGGGGTCTGATGAGACCCTGGAGTACCTGAGGCATCTGCATGGGGCTGGCAGATGTGATGCAGCAGCCCTAAGGGAGACCCAGAGCCGGCTGGTGGGGCAGCTGGAGGCCAGGGGGGACAACCCGGAGTGCTGGGAACCCAAAACCTTCCCCGAGACACGGAGGTTACTAAAGCTCATGCAAAGGGGCTGAGAGGATGACTCTGGCTGGTTGCTGGCTGCATCCTCAGCTCCTGTCCCTTCTGAAGATGTTAAAGACCCCAGGAAGGAGACAGTAACGTCCCAGCCACCTTCTTCATGGTCTGGTCTTCACAGCAAGGGGTGACCTGAAGCCACTGCTCGCCCACATGTGCAGTGCTGGTACCTGCTGCATCTCCCTGGGAAAGACTGTTTGCATCGTGGAAACAGCTTGTGCTCTCTGCTGTGCTGGAAGACGGACGTGTGATCACCATCGAAACACTCATCCTTGTAGAGTCATCTTTTGGGAGAAAACCCCACACCTTAGGGCAATAGGTGAACTGTTTGTGCTACCTCGCTGCTGGTGGACAGGGTGAGGAGTCACGAGGATAACCTGGACCAGGACAGATCAAGTCAGACAGTGAGGAAATTTCTAATGCTATGGCAGTGGAGTGCTGGGAGATGTCACCAGGGAAGGTCACGGTGTCTCCATCAGCTGGAGCTATCACAAGCCAGAGGATAAGATTGCTCCGGATAACGTGGTCTCATTGGATGTCCAAAAGGTTTTTGGCAAAAAAATCCTTCATCAAAGGTTTTTAAGGAAAGGAGGCTGCTGTGGTACAAGAAGGAAGGTCTTTGCATAGATAGACAGCTAAGTTGTGTGGGCCATTGTGGTTGTCTTGTCCTGAAAAGAGCTGGAACGAGCAGGGGTCTGGATTGGCCCTTTATGAGGAATAACTCCATAGGCTGAGACTCTTCAGCTTGAAAAAGAGATGTTTTAGGGTTGGCATGGTAGAAACCTGCAGAACCCTAAGTGTCAGTGCAGGTGGGCAGGGGTGGACTGCTCCGTCTCTCCTAATGCAAGGACTGGGGAGCCTCAGACGGAGATAGAGGGAGCTGGGTACTGCAAAAAACCATGAGAAGATGGTTCTTCATGCAGTGGGTTCAAGAGAGACAGGGCAAGTCTGCAGAAGACAACCCCTTTGCAGGGTTGCTAAACATACAGACATCACATCTAGCTTGGGAAGTACCTGAGCTGCAAATAACTGGTGTACAGGGATAAGTGCCGGAGAACTTGGCCTCATTCTCTTCTCGGTTGGAGTTGCCTGGGACATGGTGGGAATGTCATTGCTGTTTCTAAAAGACCCGCAGCTCCTTCAGCCCCTTCACAGTCTTCCCTGCACAGCCCATTGGCCCTTGAATGACTATGAATTGCTTTCTCCTTCCTAGACTGGGAGCTCTAATTCATCCTTTCCCTCTTGTCTAACATCCCTTGCAGATCCTTATGCCATTGTCTCCTTCCTCCACCAAAGCCAGAAGACGGTGGTGATCAAGAACACCTTGAACCCCACCTGGGACCAGACACTCATCTTCTATGAGATAGAGATCTTTGGGGACCCCCAGAACGTATCTGACTCCCCTCCCAACATCGTGGTGGAAATATATGACCATGACACCTACGTAAGTGTGTCGGCATGAGCTGGACCTTCATGTGCTGGGGTAGAGGGGACAAACGCATGGCATTGCTCCTGCCTGCTGGAGGGCAATGCTGTAACATCTCTGGGTGCCTCAGACATTGAGCTGGACACTCAGAAGACAAAAATTCAGCAAACAGCTCTGCTAGTGATGTCCTTGGTGGCCCTGCTCTAGTCACCGGAGCTGCATCTGCATTGTGTTTTGCTGAGTGGCCAAATTAACCATATTTCCTTGTGGAAAAAGCTTGGGAGAGGTTTTAAAGCAGTCATGCAAGTAGGGGACGATACGCTGTTGTTTTCTCAGCTGCCCAAAGGTATCCAAAGTGCCTTGTAGTGATGGCATTTGGGGGGCTGGTGAGATAACCTTGAGTCCTTCCTAGAAAAACTGGGCTGCAGCCTGTCACAAGAGCAGAAGGGATTTCAGACTGCAGGTAAGAGCAGTGCATAAGTGAAAAGCACGTAGAATACATCTCAGGAATGTTTCAGGAACATCTCAGGAACCGTTCTGCCCTCCCTCCTCCAAAAGAAGCCATCAGGAAGCAGCAAAGGCAACTGAAGATCCCATTGCAGATCGGTGAATGGGCTTTTTAAGAGCTGCTGATACTTAATGCTACACTCAGAGCTCCTGCTCTGGTAATCGTGTGATACCGTAAGAACTTCACCTCCTGTTTAAGCCACAATGCGTAAGAAAGAGTGCATTCCTAGCTCTAGTAGTTACAGGGAGGAGTTTGAAAACTTGACTCTATACGGGCATCAAACCCATCTTTTTTTCTGAACTGGTCCCATAATGGTTCAGACATTGAGCCTGATTTTTGAGTGACGGGGTTTCAGATGAGATGTGGGCGCGTGGTGATAGACTCCACTGGGAAGTGGGGTGGGAAGGAAGCTCCCTGTGCCTGTGGTTGCCTTTCAGGGTGCGGATGAGTTCATGGGGCGCTGCATTTGCAAGCCCAGCCTGGCGCGCTCGCCGCGGCTCTCCTGGCACCCGGTCATCAAGGCGAACAGAAACGTCGGGGAGCTGCTGGCTGCCTTCGAGCTGATTCAGAGGGAGAAGGTGAGCTCCCCACCTGGACCTGACCCTGTCTCTAATTGCAACACTGGCTTCTTCCCTTGAAGCCTCCCAGCACCCGGCAGGATCCAACCTTCGCTCAGCACTGAGTTATGCCCGCCTGGGCTCAGCAGCTCTGCGGCTGCCTGTCCTCAGTTTCCCCAGGATGGCTGCTCCGAGCAGACCCGGCTGCGATGCTCAGCGCTGGCCGCACCGCAGCGGTGTGATGGGAGGCATTTAGCAAGGCCAACGGGAAGAGGCTCAGTGCCGGACCGAAGCCTGGGCTGCTGGGTACGGGTTCGGGAGGCACCGCTCGTGCCCTGCCAGCCTGGCCGGCTGCGGTGCTGAGCTCAAAGCCTTGGCACCTTCACACCGTGGGAAGAGCCTGGGTGCATTTAGCCGCAGATCGCTGCCCTTTGCTCAGAGTTAATTTCCGGAGGGGGTTTATGAGAGCCGAAGCGGGCGGTTACTCCTGCAGCAAGCTGCCGCACTCAGTGCTGGCTGTTCACGTAACGAGCCACGGGGGACGGAGGCTGTGCTTCGGAGCCAGCCCGGGCAGGAGGGACTCCTCATCATGCCCCAGTGTGCTCTCGTACGCTTTCCCACCCTCCCTGTCCCCCTGCACGCACCACCCCCTCGCCTCTCTCATCTCTGGCTTTTCCACTGGCCGCGGCGCCTGGCTGCAGCCCAGATGTGCCTCTGTGCCAGGGAAAATGGATGGACTGGAAGGCTAAATCTCCCTGTCCCGTTCCTCCCTCCCAGCCCCGAGGTGCTAATTGGGAACGAGGGTCCCGCAGCTCCCTCCTCCCTCTCTCCGATGTCGGTCCCAGCTCTGCTCCTGGAGGGATGCTGCCCTCTGCGCACGATGCTGCTGCAGCTGCCGGGGGTGGATGCGCTGGGTACAAGCCTTGCTGCACCGGCGAGGGGCTGCTGGGTGGGGGTCAGGGGGTGTCTCTGCTGCCAGGACGGGGCACCAAATCATCTGCGTGCAGCCTCTTCTTCCTCCTCACCCCCCTCAGAAGTTACTGAACTGGGTGGGGAAGCCCTTGGAGAGGGGAGGACCTTGTTTCATCCTAGCAAGAAAGCAGCCGGGTGGATTTGAGGCTCTGCTCATGCCTCCTTGTCCGAGGGAGAGCCCTGCCCTCTCGCCCAGGCTTTTTGGAGCCCAGGGCTGGGCATGGAGAGGGGCAGCGTGTGGCTATGGGAGGACTGATGTTTCTCTGCCAGATAAAGCTGAGTTAGCACCAGGAGTGCAAATGGAAAGTATGTGTTTTTTCTCCACAGCCGGCTGTCCATCACATCCCTGGCTTCGAGGTAATGCCTTTCTCCTGTTTGCAGCTCCCAGGCTCTACACCCCTCAAACCATCCCCTCCCCTGCCCCTACAGAGCTGCTGGGTCCCAGCACCATCAGCTGCTCCCGCAGGGGTTTGCAGTGGACTCTGTTTGCAGCCCTGCTTCTGCAGGCAATTTGTCCATCCTGTCGTAGGGACTTATTTTAGGATGAAGGAATCCCCATGTAGAGATGCCACTTCCCTTCAGCTGGTGGTAAAGAGAGCTGGAGTGAGTGGGGCAGCTCACTTTTGACCCATAAGACAGGGCAAATGTATCCCGTTCCAGATGTAATTCCTCGGGTGTCAAACACACCATTACCTTCCTGCCCTGCGATAATTTCAGCATTCCCATCACGAGGGGCTGTGCTTCCCAACAGCTCCGGCGTGTTTCCTACCCTGCAGCCCATCTGAGCAAAGGCATTAACTGGTGCTGGATTTTAAATGGTTTTAAGTCACCCGCACTGATTTCTTCTCAAACCTCAGGGCATGTGGAACTTGGAAAGCATCCTTTTTCTGTTCAGTTATCAGCTACAATTACAAGCCCTAGGATGGGCTTATGGATGAGAATTGCTCTAACGCTGTACTCTCCTTCTCTTCTCCAGAGTGAGCTGTCCTCCAGCCTGGATGAGGTGAGTCTGTAAGATTTAGTTGTCTCTTCATCTTGGAGATTGTTAAAATTGTGCCTCCACGGGGCAGCCACTTCTTCTCAGATGAGTCAAGCCAATAGCATCAGGACCTTAGTAACATGAGCGATCACCAGCAGGACAGGGTGGATGGGCTCCGTGCTTAACCAGGAAGCGTTCCCGATGGCAGGGCACGTCGGGTAATATTTAACCTTTGTGGGATGTGTGTGCATGAGGTCTACTGGTGTGCAACCCTTCCAAACAAAGCATGCAAAAGCCGAAATGCTGGGCTGACCTTGGCTGGACCTCAGCTGAAATCCTGGTTGAAAAATTTGCAATTTTTCATGGGGAATTTGCCGTGAATTGGCAGCGTGTGGTGGACTGTTCCAGTTGCTCTGAAGGAAATACTCTCATCAGGATCCCAAGCTGCTGCTTGGGCAACCGGTCAAAGTTGCTACCCAGACCTTGTGCATCCTACAGAGCAGATCACAGGCTGAACCAAGCGGTGTCAGGGTAGGCTGGTATCTTGGAAAACTCAAGGCAGGGAGCTGAACAAGGGGCACGTCTATTTGAGTGTTGTGGTGGCCCTAGGAGCCAGTTAACCTCAAAGTCTGGGAGGTGAGCTAGGAGGGACCTGGGGCATGCAAAGAGCCTGGCCACGTTTCCACAAAAGGTTGGATGGGATAAACACATTTTTGCAAAATGGGTTTCTCCCACCCAAGCAGCCTTTCCTGACGGTGTGGGGCTCATCTTTGTGCTCCACGTGGGCTGAGATGGATGAGCTCGTGTAAACATAACCATCTCTCTGCTTTTTCTTCTCCATTTCTTGCCACTGCCATTTCTGGATGGGGCACTCCACAGCTCTGCACCCCTGCCTTGTTCTACGAGGGGCTCCTCCAATGGGTACCTTTTATGCTCAAACACTTGACTCTCCTCTGTCCTCTGCCTTTGCCCAGAAACCAAGCAAAGTCCCAACAGAGACTCTCAGAGAGACCAGCTCCTTCAGACATGGCCTGGCCTGACCCACCTGCCCTGCAGGAACCCCATCCAGACCAACCCACTGAGGCTGCATCCAAAAGAGTGATGCCGGCCTGAGGTCTCCAGTGCCCTTAGCAGTAAATAACAAGCCTTGTGGAGAATCTGGCTGATACATGCATCATTCAGGCTCATGGTGTATCTGAATGACCAGGCTGGCACCAGATTTCCTTCTACCGCATTTCTGTTTGGTGCAAATGGGAGTAGCCTTTTGGGGCCAGACCCCCTCCAAGGACTGGGATTTAAGCCCCTCTTGAAACAACATGACCCAGCTGTGCACTCAAACTGGGAGACATTTCCAGCCACTGTTTTGACTGGGCCGATCTGTGTTGACTTGCACTCACCTCTCTTCCAACCCTGTGTCAAAGTCAGGGTTGGACTAGACGATCCCCAGAGCTCCCTTCCACCCTGATTCCCTCTGCCTTGTCCTTGTTCAAACCATCCCAGCTGCCAGTGGACCCCACAGGTCTTTCATGGATGTCTCCTCCATCCAGCCTGCTCTGTCTGGGTTGAGAGCTGTGTCTGGGAATTGCTTGTTCCCCACTACTACCCTGAACCCTCCCTGCTCCTGCCTTGTCCCCAGGACCCACTGCTCATTTCTGTCCCATCTGGTGAAACATTTAATGCTCGTGCGTTCAGCTGAGACCTGGGAGAACAACTGCAAAACAACCAGGAGAGCAGCAGGGGTTGAGAAGGACTTAGAAATGGCTAGTGCTAACTGAAGACATTGCAGTGTTAGAAGCCAAGTGTGCACTGTTGGCTTTCATAGCCGCTGTTGAACCTGGAGAGGACGGGGGGCAGGCAGGAGCTCTCTCCCCAAGGCTTTCCCCTTTTGCCAGAGGATAGAAGGATTGAAATGATCTTTCATCCAATGATGATAAGGAAATGCAATATGTGATATTTGCATCAGTGAAGATTTAGGTGCCCTGTTAGGGAAAAAAACTCCCTTTTTGGGAACAGACTGCGCAGCCACCTCACAGGGGCTGTGTGGAGTTTGAGCCTGCCTTGGGGTTTGGAGATGGGCTAGGTGACTTCTGCATCTCTGTTATGCAACTTAAATGCAACTTAAGCACATTTAAAGCTAGAAATGAACACATGTCACTATACAAGGACAGACCGAGGCTCTTGGTTCAGTCCATGCTTCGGCACCTTGATGTGCTCTAAGTGCTATGGGTCACAAACAAAAGCTGGGGATAGCTCTTCAAGGGCCATTCGGTCTATTCCTCTACCCCAAGGAAGGATCAGCTCATGTTGATGGTGCAATGTCTGAGCAGCCTGAAATTAAGGCTCTGGGTAAGTAGGCGGGTTACCAGAAGTGCCGAGCACCCAAGCGATGCTGGGGATGCTCCGCACCTCTCCCTTCTCCTTAGGCACTCACCTCCCAGATAACCTTCCCTTTCCCTGCTAGCACTAACCATTTCTGCGACCATGCGGACCATGGGAGGGAGGAGTGCCTGCCCCAGATTTGCCGTCTGCCCTGTGTGGGAACCCAGACATCTGCCCCGAAACGGAGTTACCGAAAGTCTTCAGCTAACAAGCAGCTTGATTCAGCAGCCACCAGCAATTGCCAATGAAAATTCAAGCTTAGCGTCTAGTATATCTCACATGCCACCGTGAAAAATTCCTTTGTAGAGCATTTATATACATACATATATAAACCTGAACCAATCCTATAATTGAAATACATATACACACTTAATTTAATGCAATAATACTCCAGCCTGAAAAGAATGCCGGTCTCCTAAATTGGTTCCAACTGCTCTTGGTTGAGGGTTGCATTTTTAGAGGTTTTGCTTTCATTCCTGCCTTTTTCGGTGACTCTGAACTCGAAGATGCAGGTCAAGAAGAATCCGAACTCTGGGAGGGCTCAGAGCCCGTCCTCTGCGAGCGGCCAGGGAAATTTGGCTCCCTGCTTTCCTCCTCTGTGAAGGCAAATTTCGA
This sequence comes from Gymnogyps californianus, assembly GCF_018139145.2. NCBI lineage: Eukaryota > Metazoa > Chordata > Aves > Accipitriformes > Cathartidae > Gymnogyps > Gymnogyps californianus. The sequence goes on from NC_059474.1 coordinate 612,275, forward strand.
ATCCCTCACCTGCCATCCAGGTTTGGTCTCACCCTGCAGGAAATCTCCTTCTGTATACACTGTGCATAGACAGCTTTACCTGAGCCCCGTCCTCTGGCCAGCAGCTTGGCGCCTGCCGGTTAGGGTTTATAGCTGAGCTGTTGTATGAGCAACAGCGCCGTCCTGCATCCGGGGGCAATGCCGGCCCTCCGTGCCACGGTGCTGCCCCCGCTAAATTGCTCCTTTTCGGGAGCTGGTCGCAGCATCTCACCCCGTCCAACTCAAGGAGCTGTATGTCACTAATTAACCCCCTGCTGCTGCTTCGTCCCCTCTCCTCATCCCTCTGCGTAACTGTCTCATTGTGGTCCTGGTGTGGGATAGATGCGGTTTCATCCCTTCATCCCCTGAAGGAGGCTGAACCTTGATGGAGGGCAGATCCCTCTTAGTTCCCTGGGAAATGCTCAGGGATCGCTCTCAGCAGTAGATGTTTGATCTTTTCCAGGGTCAGATTAAAGGGAGAGAAAGAGTTTGCAAGTACGTTCATCCCCCCAGCCCTCATGTCCCCCTGTCTAGGTGTCCTGGACTTCTGGGAGAAGACGAGTTTTGCAGAGAGAAGGAGACTCTGGGGGGACACAGCATGGGGAGGGGGAGGCAGTGGGGTTGGTGTCCCATCGTGGCATGACCTGATGTGCCCTTGGCATCTCTGCTCCCCGCAGTCCGCGGACTCTGACCTGCCATACCCCCCGCCGCAGCGGGAGGCCAACATTTACATGGTCCCCCAAGGAATCAAACCGGTCCTGCAGCGCACAGCCATCGAGGTGAGTGATGGGGAGCGCACAAGGCAGCTCGCCCCCGCGCAGGATAACACCCCGCATGTGTGTCCCTAATGGGGGGATGAGACTCAGAAATGGGATCCAAGCCAGACTCTGAGGATGCGGAGTCCTGCCAGTGCTGGGAGCTGGTTCTGTCCATTGGTTATCAACCAAAAAAGTCTCTTTAAACCATTGTAACAGAGTAAGCCTGGCTCTAGGGTTGCCCTGACTGGAAAACCCACTGTTCCCTTCACTCCTGCTGGATGTAGTTGCCTCAATGGATGAATAGGTTTCCATTTTATCTTCTGTTCCTATCACACGACTGTCACTAGTCCCTATTTCCCACCAGGGCTTCCCTCAGCATAGCCAGGTTGTCTTGCTGGGAAAATGAGTCTCACCAAGCAGTCATGTCCTAGGGCAGAGCACAGCCCTGGATCACACTTGCTTTTTAGGACAGTTTGCCTCACGCCAGGATACTTGCCCAAAACAAAGATGGTCCATTAATAGATAAGCAGTTGTGGACCTGATGTATTGGTGTGTACAGAGAAACCCTTGCTGTACGACTTGGCTTCTCCCAGCACCGGCTGTCCTACGTGGTTGATTCACCTCCTTCATGGTGGGCCAGCCTTCAAGTTTACCCCCATTGCTGAGAAGCTCAGTGAGAGACCCCCAGGCAGACCTTTGGCTCAGTCTTTGCTCTCTGTTCCCCTCACCCTTCAGATCCTGGCCTGGGGGCTGAGGAACCTCAAGAGCTACCAGCTGGCCAGTGTCACCTCGCCCAGCTTGCTGGTGGAGTGTGGAGGCCAGCTGGTGCAGTCCTGCGTCATCAAGAACGTCAAGAAGAACCCCAACTTTGACGTCTGCGTGCTCTTCATGGAAGTGGTGAGGACCTGTTCCCCACCCTGCAGTGACGGGGTCATAGCAGAGCTGGTTGGGAAGGACCTCTGGAGGTCTCATACAAAATGCATCCTATGGTGAAGCTAATTCTGTCCTGCTCAGCCTCGGTTCCCTCTGGGGAGGTGCAGAGCAGCTGCCCTCCCTGCTCTGCGTAGTGACGTTGTCCCTCCCCTCTCCCCACAGCGTTTACCCAAGGAGAGCCTGTACAGCCCCCCCATCATCGTCAAAATCATCGACAACAGGCCATTTGGCCGACGGCCCGTGGTGGGGCAGTGCACCATCCGCTCGCTGGAGGACTTCTACTGTGACCCCTACCAAGAGGAGATGGACGGTCCCCAGGAGCACTCAGGTACGCGCTGCCACCAGGACCGTGCTGGCCGCACACCCCTGCCTTCTCCAGGAGGAGCTGTGGGTCGCTGTATGCAGTGCTTTTAGCTCACCCCAGCTGTAGGTCTGAGACAAAAAGCCCAGGAGGTGCCAAGGAGGGGTTTAGCTCTGGGGTTGGTTGGTGAGACAGGCTGTCCCATGGCCAAGCTGTTCAACCCTCATGAACACGAGCTTTGGCCGGTGCGAAGGCTCTGGGCAAGGTTGAGGTCGCGCCTGGAGGTTGATCCCAAGGTGGCTCGGCTTTGGAGTTTCGAACAGCTGGATGTCCTGGTCATGCTCGTGCTTGCTCTGATTGCAGATGACGTGAGCCTCACGCCCAGGGATGACGTCCTAATTGACATCGATGACAAAGAGCCTCTTATTCCTGTCCAGGTATGGAAAAAATCGCAGCGGTGGGAAGGTTTCTTGCTTTGCGTGATATGAGGGAACTTGTGCGGGTACAGGGCTGGGGTAGAGAGCAATGCAGATGTGCGGTCATGTCTGGCTGTAACCTTCCTTTTGCAGCTTCCACCTCTGTTTTCACCCCCTCTCCTCCACCATGCCACAATGAACAACCACAAACTCGTCCTTCTCCCCTACGTTTAATATGAGGTGTCAGATTTGCTTTTCTGGGGGAGAGACACAACAGACTCTCTCCATGCCAGGCTCTTCCCTTCTGAGTCTCTTCCTCAAATGCATGGTTTGGTTTGAGGCTGAAGAAGGTTTGCAGTCATCCCCTTGGGGCTCTGCTGTGCGGGATGCTCTCTTGGAAGTGACGGTCGCCGCCCCAAAGAGCTGACAGCCTTGAGGGGACTTACCCCAGCACTGGAGAGGGTGAGCTGATGCTGGCAGATGGGACAGTTTGCCCAAAGCCACGCTGGAAGCAAAGGTTCCCTGAGGCTCAGTCGTCCTTACCCCAGCCACGTGGCCAGGTCTCCTTTCCCCGGTATTGCTCTTTGTTTGCAGGATGCTGTGCTGCTTCCAAACCCGCCCGCTGCTCTCAGCAGCTCCAGTTACTCTGCAGAGGGTCACGGTGGGGACTGTGATTGCAGAATATCCCGTGGTGGTGGGAACTGGACACGCTTTAGCCGGGAAGGAGGGATGTGTTGCTGCTGTTGCAGAAAGCAAGCTTCTCTGTGCCATGAGTTTGACGGGTCTCAGCTGTCCCTTGTAGACAGGTCAGGCAGGGCATGCCACGGGAGCTGCTGTTCCTCCTTCCTGAAGCACAGCTGGAAGGTGTCTGGCCGCACTGGTGACACTGGCCGTGCTGGTGCTTCACATTTCTATAGCCCTCGGGTTTCTTTGCCAGCAGATGTGTCCTCTTTGAGGCAGAGACCTGCCAGCGCTGAGTGTGTGTGTGTGATGCACAAATCTGTGGGTGACCTGATTGCTCAGGAGCAGCTAAAAGTGTTGTCAGAGGCATTTGGTGGAGCTTTTCATGGTCTCCTATTCCCTTTGGTGTATTTAACGTGCGCTGGCATTTCCTTCCTCCCTGTTTTAAAGGTTGTGGGTGCTGCATGGTACCTCGGGCTAGAAAAGCCTGAGCTTTCTGTAAGGGATCTGCCTCTCAGGTATGCCTCTTGCCTAGCCTTTCACTGCCCATAAAAGCAAGATGTATATTTTGGGCATCAATGCTTCTCCTCTTTATTCATCTCCTTGGCGGCACCTCAGTGTTTCTATTCACGAGGACTTTACGATCCACTGCTCCGTGCCATCAGATATCTGCGGTCCTGTCCCAAGGTGGGCTCAGACTGGGGTCCCAGCATCAGACCGTCCCTGGAGATTCAGAGCTGGAGCTGGAGCTGCACCTCGCTCCTTGCTGCGTCCCTCGTGCTCGGTTGTCTGCTTTAGGTTTGTGCCATCCAAGTCCTCCCTGCGGCTGAGCAGGCGTTGCTTAAGCAGGAGTGCGCGTTGCATGCTGCAACCTCTGCGCGGTTCAAGGCTTTCAGGCTTTGGGCGAAGGAAAAATCAAGATTTTGGCCAGTGCTCGGCAGAAGCTGTGGGTGTGGGACTGCAGCCTGTTGTGATCCTGACTGCAGCTGGCCCTGCTCATGCCTACCTATCCCAAGCACTGATGAGATCCAGGCTGGTGCTCTCAGGCAAGGTCACCCCGCAGTCGTTGCGGCGAGCACATCAAACGAGCTGGCTTTTCGGGTTCCCTACCAGCCAAGAGGTGGGACGTTCATATGCTCAGCTCTCTGGGACGCTGGCATCTTGTGCTGAGATGCTTCAGTATTGATTAGGAACTGGACAGTGGAGTTTGAAAACATTGGCCCAAGTGAACAAGTGCCGTTGAAAGGAAAAAGCAGCTCCAGACAGAAAATGCTAATGACAACCTAATTGGCTTTCCGTTTGCTTGCCATTTGTGGATTTGTCTCAATAATTTACAGTTGTGCTCCATCTTGTATCAGTAAAGTAACTGGAGCATGTCTGTACAAAACACACCAAAACGAGTCTTGGAACAGGAACCTTCACTTCTGCAAATAACAAACCTTTTTTTCTAGCCTAGCGCAGAAAGCACTTGGGGGAAAAGTGGGGGGGTCAGGGAATAACGTGCGTAGGAGGGCTGGGGTGCAGCTCATGCCTTTACCTCTGATTAGCTGCGTGATGCCGGGCAAGCGATGTCCCTTCGCTGCACCGAGGAAGCCGGTGGCACCCAGTGCCTCCCCCAAGGCTGCAAGACCCTCTGCAGAGACAGCTGTGGGTGGGGTGGATCCCCAGGAAAGGGTCAAAGCACCCAAGAATGGGTTTGCTGCTCCCATGGTGGTGGGCACAGACCTCATCCAAGGGCTGGGAGCGTGTGTGAAGGACGGGAAGGTGCTGCCTGGTGGCAGAGGCCAGGTGGAGTTTGCTTTAGCCACGGGCTAGGACCCCCACAGAGGGTTTTTCTGGCCCCCTCCTGACCCACAGCCACAGATGGGGCAGCAGTGGGTGGACTGGTTTTGCATCTGCAACTCCAGCAAGCTGCGAAGGCATCATTTCTTATTTTTTAATAGAAAAATCCACCCAAATTTCAGTTTGGTTAGACTAAATTTTTTGGGGGGCATGCTCTGAAATCTACAGTTTAAACTCTCCCCCTTTCTTTTTTTTTTTTTTGGTCAATTTTGAGTAAAAATGGTGTTGTGTAGCAAAATAACAGCCTGCAGCACTTCCAACGTGCAATACTGCTCTTCGAGAGCATGAGAACAACTGTCTCCACACTGCTCCTCTGCTGCCTTTTTTTGATGGCAAAACCATTTGTTAAATGCAACTGATTTTACGAAATGTTTCCTTTCCTCTGACCTTCATCTGCCAGCGCCGTTTCCCACCCCTGATTTTTCTGCATCTTTGCCTTCGGTGGGGTCCAGACCCGCAGTCGCTCCTGCTCCTTCTCCTGTGACTTTGGCGGAGGTAACAGGAGGGAAATGCAATTCCCTCTGGGAGTCCAGGGTTTTGACCCAAATTTGCTTTCTCGCTGGGAGCCAGGACGGCTGGGGCTTGCGCTTAGCACCGGCCCTGGCTGCCGCGACGCAGGACGAGGCGGGCGCTTTCAGCCCGGTTGCTAATTACCCTTTTACTCTGCTTAATGGAAATTCCCCTGCTTTGTTTTGCCAGCGGTTTATTAACCCGGTGGCTGCTTTTTTGAGGGAGGTGAGGGGAGGAAAGTTTGCTCCCATAAATATCCTTTACGAGAGCCGCAGGCAAAGGCTCTGCTGGGTGCAGAGAGGGGGCTGCGGCCACCGCGGGACCCCGGCTTGGGGCTGGCGTGGAGCCGGCATCCTCTGTGAACCGGTGCTGAAGGTGCCTGGCCAAGGTCGTGCTGGACGTTCATGGTCTTACGGGGCTGGTGGAACTCCCAGTTTGCACCGTCACCTCTGCCTTTGCTGTATGGGCAGGATGGGGGGCAGCACCCTAGGGTGCTCCCACCCCACGGCACAGGCTGGGGGGACTCCCTGCCTGCAGGGGATGCTCTGCCATGCCTGCCGTCGCTTGAAATGCTCTGATCAGATTACCACGGCTGTTTAATGAAAAGATAATTTTATAGATTTTTCTTTTCTTTAGGTACTTTCTTTATTTTCTAGCGAGGAAAAATCCAGAATGTTTTTCATGTTAATTTTGCAGCAGTTCATTCACTTTCAGTGCTTCCCCCTGAGACCCATTCACTGTTTCCCTGTTTTCCCCGGGTTTTTTTGCACCTGGAGGTGAGGGCAAGGCAAGGAAGAGAAACCCAGGGCTCACGCTCTTCTTACGTTTGCGCTCCAAAAATGGCAGAATTTCAAATTTCTTTTGGCTTCCACCTTTTTTTATTGCAGTTAGTTTGGAAAAGAAAATGAAAAATTGGCCTTCAAAGGCTTCTTTTTTTCCATCTTTTGACCAGCGTTAACCGTGAACATGCTTGTTGGTGGCACGGGGTGTGCAAGCCAGAGATTGTAGGTGCTGTGTAGACGTGTGCGCGCCTGCATTTAAGGAACCAAATGTGCAAACCTCCGTCGCTGCTGAGGTGGTGCTTTGGCCCCGTCCATCGCTGGGGGACCTCTTGGAGATGCTGACCCAGAGGCAAAGGCAGCTGGGCAGGGTATTTTGGGGTAGCTTGGGAGGCAGAGCAGGATCGTGGTGTGCCAGGACCTCTTGCACATGCAGCTCAGCACCGCGCTGGGTGTTGATCACGTCCGCAGAGCAGTTGAAGGTGACAGGAGAGGTGGGAGGAGAGGGGCAGCCCGCTTCTCCTCCGAGCCTGTCCCGAAACCTGCTCCTCATTAGGCTAATTTGGAGCGAGGCCGGAGGCTCTGTTATTGTGTGCACGCAGTGCCCTGGCACGGCGGGGCTGTTTAAATTGCAAACAAGAATTAATCCCCTCCTCAGATGTGGTGGTGCATCGCGGGGAAACCGTTGCTTCGTGAGCCGCACCCCGTCACCGCAGGCGCCACAGGATCTGGCCCTGCTCCCCCCATCTCCTCCCACCCCGGCACAAACAGCTCCAGGCAGGAGGGGAGCGAGGGAGAGCTGCACCAAGGGCCAAGGGGGACCCGTTTCAGATGCCTGCACTCACTCAGGGCTGGGCTGGTGGGTTCCCCGCAAGCAGGTCGTGATGGGAGGGAGGGAAGTAGCAGTCCCTGACCCTCCTCCAACTCCCATCCTTTCCAGAGCTTTGCTCTGGATGCTCTTGTCCAAACACACTTTCTGCTCTTCACCAGTTTTTAAAGTCAGTGCAATATCTGAGTGCTTCTGCAGAAGCTGTAGGCACTTCTGATGGCATGCCGGATCCAGGTCTGTCTATCTTTCTTTGGAATTCTATCTTTCTTTGGAATTACACCCTGCCACTCATCCTTCTTTGGAAATTTGTGTGCTTTCTATCCAAATTCATGGAAAAACGCTGTTTCCCTGGCTCTGAAGTTCTTCCCTGAGACTTTGGGGTGCTCCTTGTCCCGATGGAGACCCGTACGCCGTGGAGGGGTACACGGATCAATGCTTCATCCTCGGTACAGCTGGCTCTCCATCCACTACTCGCTTTGAAAATCAGGACCGACATCATGTCTGCAGCAGGTTGGGATCCATCACAGGGACCTTGTGTGCCCCCAGCAGCAGGGACATGACTCTGCTAGCATTAGAGATCTGCAACCTGGAGGTGGCCCTTGGTGGCCTTGGTGGCCAGGCTCTCGTCTGGCAGGAGGAAATGAGGTTTCCTACTGACCTGGAGGCAAAAGAGGCATTTTTGGAAGGTGACAACCAGAAAATGGAGCCCCTGTCAGGGACCAGAAGGTTGTTGGCAGCCAGATCCTCAGCGTTTCTCTGCCACTGTTCGCTTCTTGATGGAGGTGAGGACCTGTCACCACCCTGGAGATGTTGCAGAGCAAGGAGAGCACTTACTGGGTTTGGGGCTGCAGATGGGGGAAGATGCATCTTCCTGCAGCATCAGTCCCTCTCTTTGTGCTGCCGGAGCCTTGGGCACGGAGCATCCCGGTCTGAGCCCCCGTGGTCCTGGTTGGTGTTGGGGTGGAGAAGTTGGTGACAGCTGATCCTCTGTGAGATCCCCAAGGCTTTCCCCATGGGCTGCCTGCTCAAAAGCCCTCCCTGAGCGTTGCCTGCAGGTGATCCCGGCTATCTTTTCCTTCTTTATACTTGCTCCCCCGGGCAGCTTGTGGCTGGGATGTGCAGAAGTAGATCTGTCTGTAAGGAAACCCAGCCCACCTCCCCATGCCTGTGTGCAGATCTCTTCATTAGGGGACTCAGGCTTGGTCCAACAATTAGCAAAACAGCCAGGAAGGCATTTACGGGCAGTGGGTGCAGAGGACAGAGGTGAGCGACCTTCTGGCCTCTGAGGATGCCTGTGAAGAAGAGGAGGGCTGTGGCAATGAGCGAGGGAGGGGCGGGCAAAGGGGGGCACCTCTGGCCTCACCGAAATGAGGTCCCTCAGCCTTAGGTTGCAAAGTGAAGTGAGGTGAGCTCTTGCTCGTGTTTGACTTTCCTTTAACCAAAATAAATGACGCCACGTATTGCATTATGTAATTTTTATTTTTTAAATGTCCAGCAAAGGTCAGAAAAATATTTTCCTAGCGATGTCCCCAGACCTGAAGGCAGGGCCTTCTTCCCCAAAAATAGTTGCGGGCAACAGAAGTAATGAGCCGGGTTTCCTGAGATGCTCCCGAGGCTGCTATGGATGGAGCAGCTCAGCTCTTCCCTCCGGGGAAACACTGAGGTCGATGGGGCTCTGCAGGGCTGCATCTCTCCCAGACCTTGCAGGGACTTCATCGTGATGTTACCAAATCAGCCTTTTGGGGACAAAAGCTACGGATGAGGACACGCGCACTTTTATACAGGTGTACACGGCATTTGCTGCTGGGGGGCTGCTCCCCAGCGGTGGTGGATCGGCACGGAGGCTACAGAGGTCCCTGAGGAAGGAGTGAGACAAAGGTTTGCAGCTGGAGGGACCCCAGCTCTGCAATAAATCCTTTGTTCCCTGGAGCAGTTTAAAGCCTATTGAAAGCATCTGCAGACTCGGATCAAACTTGGGGATCAGTTTAAACAGGAGGTGGAAGGACGAGAAGGGGGAGACGGACGTGGCAAAGCCAAAACAGTCTGCTGCAGCGGTTTCAAAGTGGAAGACTTTGACATTTCTTTACTGAAACAAACATTTCACAAACAAAACAACCTGCAATGAATTGAATTATTCAGTTTGACCCCAGATTAATTCTCCTCTGTTTGTTTGTTTGTCTTTCATTTTTGCGTTTTGTTTGGGGAGCGGAGGAGGAGGGAGCTTGTTCATGGAAAGCCAAACCAAAATTCCCCCATCCTAACCTCTAAATTTTGGCCCTGAATGCTGTTCCTCCCATGCCCACCCTCTCCTGGTGGCGGACATGGCTTGGGGTGACTTTTGCTTAGGTGGTCTGACACCCCGCCGCCATCGGGGTCCCTCCACCCCGCTCTGCTCCCCTCCGGGCCCAGGTTTGGAGGGTGAAGCAGGAGGTCCAGTCTGCAGAGGCCATCTTACTCCTTCTCCCTGGGAACGGGGATGGATCCCGGGCCAGGAGCCCATGCCCAGGGCTGCGGTCTCCATACCGTGTGCTCTTCGAGTGGTGAACTTGGAAGCAGGAGCCAGGATTGTTCCTGCCCGTGCATGTGTGCATGGGTGTGTTTCATTGTGTGGCTCCAAAGCCTTTCTCCCTCCTTGCCAAGCCTGGCTTTGGTCCCTCCTCTGATGGACGACTGGAACAAAGGATCACTTTGTTGTCCTCATCTGAAATAGAGAAAACAAACAAACGCGAAACCCCTCTGCTCTGAGGTTGTTGAGTGTGTTGTCCATCTTATCCAAGTGGGGTGAGAAGTTCAGCCTGAGGTCTGTTTAACAAGTCTCTGTGCACATGAACTGGAAACGTCATGGTTACCGAATGCGAAGAAAAGAAGCTCCTAAAACTCATAGAAAAGCCATTTTTCTGTAGCAAGGTCTCCTGGGCTAAGCCCTCCTAGTTTGCTTCTCTGGGAGATGCACAGGGAGTAGGGTTTTGCAAGGGCTGAGCACATGCAAGTGACTGCTGGATCAGCCCTTATTCCTGCCTGCTCTGCACCCGCAGCCTCCCCTTGTTCTCCATGCTCTTTCCTGGGTCCTCATCCCCATGGGAAGCAGATCAGGAAGCACAACCATGAGGTCCATCTGCAGCCCCGAGGGATGAGCAGATATTTGTTCCTTCTGCTCATTGATAAAACAGGCACAGAGGAGCTGTCTCCTGCTAGCCTCCAAGAGTTGCATGGGTGTCCTAGTGCGAACTGAGCCTGGGGGAATCTTTCCCCCATGAAGCAGCTGTAAATTCAGTGCTTTCAGCTTGACCCAAGGTCTGATGCAGGTCTGGTTCGATGGGGTCAAAAGCAGTGCGTTCGGGGACCAGCCCGAGCTGGCGAGCAGGGGCAGCACTGTCAGGCTTGGGCCGATGCTCAAAACCAGCTATTCTCTGGTGAGAACATCTCATTTCTCCCCCTTCTCCATCTCGAAGGCAACACACCTTGCAAGACAGAAGCAGAGCTGCTGCTTGCTGCCCAGGGCAGCGGTAGGTGGTGGCAGCCCTTGGTTTGCCGAGGACAAGCTGCGCTTGCGCTTGGCATTTTGTTTGTGCCAGACCTTGGTCCTGAGCTCTCCTAATCCCTTTCTGTTAAAGCCGCCCGGGGTCAGATCCCTCCCTGGCTCCTGCGATGAACTTGGCTCGCTGCATTTGCAAGCCCTCAGTGTCGGCAGGAGGAGATGCTGTCCTGCGCTGAGAAATATTAACAGCTTTTCTGTAACATGGGTTTTTGCTGCAGTTTCCCTTTAATACCCCGTTTATTCTCTGCAACCATTCAAACCCAGTCCCATTTGATGAACATCAATGAAAACCCAAACCCTGCTCTCGAGCCAAGGATGCCTTGACCGGGGAGACCTCAACCTTATAACCCAGGGGAGGGGGAAGGCGGCCGTGTTCGGGTTCATTCATTTTATTTCTCCTGAATTGTGCTTTTGCTGATGTATGTTAAACATTGTTTCTCTAACCCCATTGATAACCAATGATTTTAATTTGTAGCTTGCGGAGGGTATGACCAGCTCAGCATTAATTAACATACCAGCTTCTCGGGCCCAGCCTCATGTATGTATTGCTTAATTTCTAACTTACTTGCTTGATTAATGGGTTTTATGAATGATAAATGTGCATATATATATATATATTTAAAGATCTGCAAAAATTGAGGCATTTCTTTTTGTGAAAGATCCCCTCGCTGTCCTAGAAAAATGGAAATTTCATCTTGCTACAGGTGTGTGTGCATTTCAGCAATCGTTTTCCTTCATGCCAAAGAAAACGAGGTCGGTTTTGGGAGGAGGGATGAGGCAGATTCCTCCCTCTCGTCCTTGCGGAGCCGGCAGAATTACGTACATGCTCGAGGTCTGATGTCTTCCCGACAGCCTCTGGCTTCTCTGTGTATGCCAGCAGAGCCTGGTAGCTCAGTGGAGATGGTGTGTCCTGGGTGACTGCAGTGGCATGGTTGAGGACTTGATGGGACTTCTGTGCTCCTCCATGTTCTAGCTCAGGGACTGCGACAAGTCCTAGGCATCAAGTTGGCATAAGTTGAACTACGAAGGTGTTGGCCTTCCATGAGGAGGAGGGTTTCACCCCAAGGAAGGTTTCATCTCATCAGCAGGACTTTGCACAGTCCTGGTTCTTGCAGGTATACAGCCTGGTGCCCTCAAAGCGTGGGGATGAGGGAGATGCCAGGCAGCGCCCGAGCAGCGACAGTTCCCTCCTTGCAAAGTGTCTCCTGCTCCCTGTGTGCATTTTTCATAAGAAAATCAGATGTTGGGGTGTTCCTGGGTTTTGTAAGAAGGGCAATGAAGCTGCTCTGCTTTCCCAGGGCTGACACTCCAGAGGAGCAATTCTCCATGCCCCAAATTCATCCCTAGCAGGGTTGTGACCTCGGGGCTCTTCACCCCTCTTAGATCCCTCTTGATACCGGCCCATGAGTTACAGGGCACGGGCTGTTCCTGCCAAGAGCCGTGCACGTTCCTCCCGCGTGTTTCAGGCCAGAATTAGTTGCGTTGCTTTCCACTTCCTCGCTGCAATAAACAGTGACTCCTTCCCACCGGCCAAACCCAGAGCGGTGCCTGCGCGCTTCAGCCCTGGGGTGTAAAACACCAGTGAGTCAGCCCAGACCTTTGGAAGAAGGTCAGCTCGAAGGCGTTATTTATACTGTGTCTTTGGGAGGAGTAGTCTCCCTTCGAGGTCTGACCGTGCGGGATGGAAGGAAAGATGAAGTGGGCTTTTACTCGCTGAAAACAGAGTCAAAATCAAGCAAGCAGAGCACTTGAATAAGAGATGGGTTGCAGGTTCTCATGGCAGCTGTAGATTTTGCAGTGCAGAAGCCCCTGAGGGGCATCTCTGTAGGTTTGGCATAGGGTTGGAGGCATGTTTAGTGTCCAGCCTGTCTCTCCGTAATATATAGATATGTGCTTTGTTGGCCCTACGTGCATGTCTCCAGTACCCCTTTAATTCTCTGTACCCACAAAACATTGTTCACTGATGTGGCACAGAGAAGACAGATGGGCGGCTGTGCTGGGATCCAGAGTATGGAAACAAAAGCTCCATAAATAGCCTCCCCCCTCCCTCTGTTCATCAGCATCTTTAATTTACGTGAATATGTTTTTGTTTTAGTTCAAATAAAATTTTGCAAAAAAAAAAAAAAAGAAAAGAAAAAGAAAAAAGCTGCAAACCATTAATTTAAAATAAAAGCAACAGAATATTAGACATTAATAAACCCATTCTCCTGGCCTTCACCAGGACCCTACAAGAATGTGATTAAATATAATAAACCTCACATCATGGAGAGCTGCTGACGCCTCCCGGGGGAAACCATCCTGTTTTGGAAAGCAGGTCACCGAGACGGCCCGTGCACGTCTTCCTTCCCGTCTCCTTCTCCTTTATAGCTGGGGAGCTTCGCACGAAAGCAGGAGCTGTGGAATGAGGCATAGGGGCTGCAGCTGGTTAAATATTAGGAAAAAAGCTTTTACAGCCAAAAAAATCCAGCCCGGTGTGGAGTGTGTGAGGGAGCTCCTGAGCTTCGCCGGGTTCTGCCTCCAACCGTGGCGTTAATGACCTGGAGGAGGGGGAGCGCGGTGGGAGATTGTGGGCTTGCCCCCCGTGGAGAGCTGCAGATCAGTCTGCCCATCTCCTCGGTGGAGTCCACGAGAGATTTGGTTTTTTTTCTTTTTTCCCCTTCATCTCGAGCACGTGGGTTTTCCACCTCCCCAGCAGCATGGCCTCAGGGTGCTGAGAAAACCTTGAAAAACCCCAGACCCACAAACAAGCTCTGGAAAATGGGGCAGGCATTGCCAGGGGGACCCGGAGAGCCACCGAGGAGGGCGATGGGCATCACCTCTGCTCCCTGTGGCAGCAATCCCCTACACCTACCCAGGGGGAAAAGGCTGGGGAGAAGTGATAGCGTGGTGGGGACGTCAGGTCAGGGCTGCCGGAGCTGATGCTTCAGGCTCTGCCCGGAGCCTGCAGGAATCCAAGCACTTAATCTGCAATTGTTTATAACCTAGTTCATAAACCCTTTCTAATCTGGCCTCCCTTCACACTCCTCTGGTGCGGCTGTTGCCAAAGTCCTCCTAGACAAAGTCAGGAGTTGGCCCTTCGTCCTTCTCTTGTCCCTCCTGAGAATCTCTGGCATAAACAAAATGAGACGATTTTGCAACACTGGTGTCTCGTAGACCCACCTCTCTGCTTGGGATCTGTCCCCTTCCCGCTGCGCTGAAATCCTGGCTCATGCCTCTGGAGTTCAAGTGATTCAATCATGTTCAAAGGGTGAAAGAGAGACTCGTGACTTCTTAAAATGTCAAAATAAGCTCTTTCATGAGCCATTTCCCCCTCCCTGCTTGGGAGGAGCACTCTGTAATTATCCACAAAATCCCCTCTGTAATTATCCACAAGATCCCCTCTTTGCTGTCCTGCAAATCCGCTTTTCAAGCTGTCAAACCATCCTGAGAGCCCCACTTGGGCTTGGCCGGCGTCCCCTCGAAGCTCTCCGAGGATGGAGGTGCTATCGCCCTCCCTGTCTCTGCCATGATGCCCACCGGAGCCGACCTGAGAGCGTTCAGGATGAGATCCTGGTGACCCTAGGGGTGTTAATCTGGGGAAGCGCAGGGGACTGCAGGACAGAGGAGAGCCCATAGACTTCGTCAGCAGAAGGTGCAATACACCTCTTGCTAAGATCAAAGCCGAATCCCGAGCGGGGTCCCTGGGTGCCAGGGCAGTAGTAGTGATAAGCAAGAGTGTTATTGATTCATTGTTAAGGGCAAGAGGAAAATACAGAAATGCTTCTGAAGAATCACTTTAAAATGTCAGCAGATACAGCTGGGAATTACCAGAAAGCTGCTTGTGCAAGCAAAGGATAAGGAAGGTATATTTGGGGAGGATACGCTGCATTTTGCAAAGCACCTGTTTGCCACCAAGGGGCTTTGGGGGCCCTGATCCCCTTTGGCAGGGTGTCCTTGTCCATGTCTCCTCCACCCTGCTCAGGCTCAAGATCGAAGGGGGCAGACAGGCTCCTTCTCCTGAGAAGTACAAATGAGCTTTCGAGTCCTGATGAGTCAAAACGTGGGGTTAGCGTGAAAGCCCCGACGTGGGTGGCCGGTGGCGGGAGTGGAGGGGCCCAGGTTTGCAGGAGAGCTGAGAGCTGTCCCTTTGCAGAGGAACCCCCCGCACGATTAATGCCCACGCAGCTCCTGCGTTCTCAGCTGTGAAATGGTCTGGCAAGATCTCATCTCCGCCAGCCTTAGCTTGCTGGAGCAGCAGCAGGAGTCAGGCGGTTCACGAGCATCTCCCAGAGGAGAGGAGCTCACGAGGAGCCCTCAGACACCTCTGAGCTATGAAACTGCAGCGAGGAGCCTCCGTTCTCCCCTGAGAAGCACTACAAGGTGCTTTCTACGCAGTTATTCGTACCGTTATTTTGGCTTGCGATGCTTTGATTGTAAGAAATACAAATAACCCATCACATAACAAGTTAGCAAAGCTAACCCAAACCAAAAACAAAAAGTCAAAATCTGTAAACTATTTGGAATAATTGGTTATTTGCTGTGTTTGCTAGTTCCAAATCAGAGCACATATTTTACGGCTTATCCTATTACTGTTAGTTGGAAGAGCTCTTGGTGTTGGATATCTCCTGCTGAAAGCGGTCGCCAACCCACTCTGCAGCCCGGTGTTGCCCCCCCGGCGCGTTCCTGCCCTCTTTTTTTCTCCCGGTGTTTCATGCACGCTCAGGGGACGGCCCACGGCACTGCCACGGGTGATGGGTGAAAGCCCTCCCAGACCAATCTGCATGGCAAGCTGGCTTTCCACCAGCCGGGGTTGCAGGGGAAAGCGTCCCCAAATATAAGCCACGGGACAGAGGAAAAATGGAGGCAAGAAGGTGTGTGGGTGGCTGCCTTTGGGTGAGGGTGGCTAAATGTAGGCTGATTGGATGGAAACAGGATGGGAAAAAACCATTGAAAACAGTTTTGCCCGCTTCTGAGCAAAGTTAACAGTAGGGTGAAAAAAAAAAGGTGAAACAGCCATAAATGGATGATTTCTCTTTATGAACATCTGACAGTTCACACCTTGAGGGTTAATGGAAGGATAAGCCAAGTCCTCTTGCAGCCTCCCTGTGTGGATGCATGCGGTTCTCTCCTCCTCCCTCCAGCCTTGCTTTCTGCACGGTGCTGCTCAGAGCTGCTGCAGGTCCCTGGGGCAGGTTGAAGGAACCAGGTGAAAGGACCAGGTTAACCCAAGGATAACCCAAAGACAAGTCCCTCTTGGGGAAGAGGTTGGAGTTCAAGGACACGGGGAGGTTGTTAGCATGAAAAAGGCTTCCTCCAGCTCCCAAGGTCTGGCGGGTGCAAGGTCCCAAGCCAGTTGGTGACACCTCCACCCCAGCGTCTTGGGCAGGGCATGGCCTCCTAGCAGGAAAATCTGATTTTTCCTGCTTCCCAGGCACTTCTGCCACTGCTCCTGGTCTGCACTTGTAGGTGCTGGAGCCCCTTGGGCAGCAGAGGCTGACGTGCCTTGCCGGCGTGGGGATAGCTGGCACCTTGCTTGGGTGGCGGGTGGCTGGTGGGCTTTGTTGCAGCCGTTCCGTTGCAGAACCACCCCGGGGATGCCTCCTGCAGCAGCGAGCCGCTCGGTTTCCTGCCTGGGCGTGCCGACCTCTGGAGCAACGCTAGACAGAGCAGCGGAGGGATTTAGGATGTGGTCGGAAAACCCCAAGGAGCGCAGCTGCGGTGTTTAAAGGCATTTTTGTGTTCCCCAGCTGTTTGCCATGGCCTCTCCGCTGGAGTTTTCTGTGCCCGCGGGAGGACAGGGCTGGGCTGGGTTAGTTTAGTCGGGTAACGAGCTGAGCTGACCAGGCTGCCTTTGCGCTGGAGCAGATGAGGATGCTAATAGCACCCGCTCCAAGGCTGAGATGCAGGGTGTCGTCTCCTGCAAAAGCGTGGTAACAAACAGCTGGGGAGCTGCATCTATAATGTCCAAGCTGTTTCTCGAGGGATCTTCTCATCCCAGCTGCAGAGCTTTCCCATAGCAGGAAATCTGCCTCCCAGATGTGAGGTGTGAGTACATTTGAGACTGAGGCAGTGGCTTAGCTTCTTTAGAGGCAGTATTTATTATTGCTATAATTATCTATATTCCCACAGGGAAGAGTGTGTAATCACTAGGAGAGCAAGCATAAGTATTAAGACTTCAGTTGTCTCATGCCTGCTCTGCTCTCTTGGCTTTGCTGTCTGGACATTAACCTCTCTGTGCCTCAGTTTCCCCCACCTGTAAGGTGATGATGATAAGGACCAAGTTACACCAGAAGCCAGTATATCTGTTGCACGGCAGCTTCTCAGGTTCCCACACCTCCTTTTGCTCCAGACCGAAATGGCCAATTCAACCTATTTTGTGAAAATTGGATTGTGCTGGACAAGCCCAGACTCCTGCCATCCCCATCTGGGAACGCATCCGATGGGATGGGCTTGCAGTTGCAGGAAACCCCGGGCAGTGGGGAGAAAATCGCTCTGGCTCAACCTCCCTGACAAAAATGAGGTTAAAACCAGTGCGTTCCACCCCCTGGGTGAAACAAAATGAGCTTGAAAACATCCCGAGAGCTGCCGGGATCACACAGGTCTGCATTTTTGGGTCGAGGGGAGGGAAGAATTTCAATACCCTCAACGGCAAGGTGCATAGCCCTGGGTAAAAGTCCTGCGTGGAGATCGGGCACAGCCTAAACCTCCTTCCCTGTTAGCTGAAGGCGGTGAGGAAACGGCAGCTGCTAGCTCTGCTGAACTGAAGGCCCCATCCAGAATGCCCTTAAGGCTGCGTCTGAAGAGCCTCGTTGGCTTCAGAGGGATTTGCACACGCGATTGAAGTGAAGCATGCGTCTGAGTGCTTTTGCTGTGTCCAAGCCATAATCCCAGACGTGTTTCAAGTGGGAAGTCGCAGCCTGCTGGTGAAATTCTGGTTTTAAAGGCATTTTTTTAAAAAAAAATCTGAATTTCTTTATTTTTGGAAACGCCATGCTTTTGGCCGTAAGACATTCCTCTCTTCTGGGATGCCCCCCTGGAAGGGGCTGTCCTGCTGCCCCTTTCCTGGATGCTCACAGAACTGCTGGAAAACTGATGAAATGGTCCCATTCAGGCTCTTGCCTGGTGAAATGGTCCTGGACCCTCTTCTGCTGCTCCTGTGTTAAATGTTGACCTTCCTATTTTAGCAGAAAATGCCAAAGCTGGGCACCCTGGAGCATGAAAGGTCGTGACTTTATGGCAGTACGGAATGGGAAAGTGTTTGCAATCCTGACTCCAGTCTCAGGGCATTTGGGATGCAGGTGCCAGCCCACATTACGGTGGTCCCTGCTCTACGGGAGCGGTGGTCGTGAGGGAAGAGGGAGCGAACGGGGATGGGGAGACAGCAAATCTTCTGATAACCACGACAGCAGCTCACTGCATCTGAGTGAGCTTCTCCCTAAGCCAAAATTTTAGCCGTCATAGTCACTTGATGTGAAATTTATCCACAAGCCATGCTCACCCGGGGGTGTGTGCCCCATTGTAGTCCCGTGGGGTCCATGCAAAAGTTGGAGAGGGCATGCAAGGTGCTTGAGGTCCCTCAGCCGTCTGCGCCAGGGCTCGGGGCACAGACCCCGACTCTGAGGACCCTCCTGTACCATGTCCAAGATAAAACACTGGAGCTGATTTTGGCTATGGCCTGGTTGCTAAATGAAATCCCTGAATTCAGTCGCTTGCGCAGTGGAGCCATCGCTTTCCCTGGCTTTCCCATTTGCAGGCAAATGGATTAATGTCCTTCGCTATTAACATTCCAGCTGCTCCCCTTGCCTCCTTTTTTTTTTTTTCCTTCCCCCCTTTTTTTTTGTAACATCAGTAGAAATCAGCAAAAATATCTAACCAAATTCTTTGTCTTGGGGCTGCAGAAGATACCATGGGTAAGTCGTCAGATTAGTTTAAGTGCTTTCTTTGTAACTCAGTACCTGTGGAATGTCGTAATAAAGCCATGATGGTCAGAGTGTAGCTTTTTAAACAATAAAACAGGGGAAGCGATGAAAGGCAATTTTTTTTTTTTCCTTCAAAAAAAGGGAGGCAGCAGAGGCCTCAGAGTTAATTTATGTAATATTTCTATTAAAAACAATGTCTATTCAAGACAGCAATTTAAAGCCTGCACCGTTGGCTTAAAATATAAATCCAATAAACCTCTATTATGATTCCTCCATTAGGTCAGTGTGATGGAATTTTGTGGACTTCTAAAATAAGACATCATTATTTTTCAGGAATGTTTCATGAATCACAGTCAAAGCCCCTTCATCTTTGCTTGTATAAATTTCAAAAATGGTGCTCTTATAAAATATATACATTTGCTGAAGCCGGCAGCCGGCTTTCTTCTTGGAACAGCATCCTCGGAGCTGAAATGCAGTTTGCATGGCAGATGAGGCAAATGCTCCTTAATGGCACCGTGGCTGTGGGCTGTGATGTTGTGAGGCTGAGGCTGTATGAGATTTGCCCGTTTCTTTGCATAATATCAACAAGAAGAGAGTTACGTTCTTCCTGAGAGAGGTGCAGCACCTGAGGACCATTCTTTTTTAGTGGAAGTATATGCATTTTATGCATTTATTCATTTGCCCGCATGCTTTGTTTGGATGGGGAGGTTGGATGGTGCCGGGACACAAACCAGAAAGGCATTCCCCGTCCCAGAAAACCCCAAAACTTCCAGGCAAAGCCTAAAGCAGGGGCTGAGTTTAAGAGCAGCCTGCTCATCCTCCCTGAATTTCAGGCTGTCAGGACCATGTTAGCACGAGAGTTAACTTGTCTCATCCCCTGTGTGGTCCTGCGCTGAGGTCCTGGGAAGACCACCACCCAAATGGCCAAAATCTGCCCCTGGCCTAAAAATGCTGCAAGTTTCTGCTTGTGAGCTCTACCTCATCCTCCCACGGAGAATCATCCTCTCTGCTGACTGATCCAGGCCCATGGTGTTGCTGTGGCTGCATCAGCTGGATTTGGGCTGGAAGCATCCGAAAAGCACCTCGAAAGCAGGGAGTGAGGAGCCGCAGGTTGGGTTCATGGTAGCTTCATCGCCTCTGCAGGACAGAGACCCCCCAAACCCAGGCTGTGCCGTGGGGTCGGTGCACCGGGCAGAAGTTCACCTCTCGCGATTATGGGAGATGCTGCTGTTGTTGATCGGCGGGGTTTGCTCGTGGAGATGTATAACTTTGGTATCCCTTGCCGCAGGAGGAAGAATTCATTGACTGGTGGAGCAAATTCTATGCTTCCACAGGAGAGAGGGAAAAATGCGGCAGCTATTTAGAGAGGGGCTTTGACACCCTGAAGGTAAGTGGCCTCAGCTGGTTCTGGCTCATTGGACCTGCACTCTCCATGATGTTTTTCCACAAGCTTTGATTTTTTTGAGTGTTTAGGCTTTTTTTTCTTCTGGGACAAAAAAAATAAAAATAAAAATAAAAAAAAAAAATTAGATCATTTTGCCCTGAGAGCAGGTACTTTCGTTGTAAAAAACCCCTATTTTGAAAACTCAGTTTTCTTTATAAAATCTGGTAACTTTCCACTTTGCAGCCTTCAAGAAATTGTCACTTTTCTAAGTGGCAGAGGAGGTGGGGAACTGCCACCCTGAAAAGTGTTTGGGAACAACAAGGAATGCCAGAGATTGCTTAGGGAAGAGGGAGATTTAGGTACCCTGTTACAAGAATTGCTAAAATTAACACAGGACCCCAAATGGGACTAAAATGGGGAAGACCTTGCCTGGTCTTAAGGAGAACGTTCCCAGCAGGAAGGTCTCTTTGACTGATGAAAAACCCTCTGTGACACCTTGGCTTAGTCTGGGTCTTCCGTGATGTGCTGTTATTTATTGTAGGGTTGCTCAAGGTCTGTTCTTCATCACTGTCCTGGGGGGGCAACAAGGGTGACAGGTCCAGGACTCTGTCCCAGTGCGTGGTATTTCCCCCAGACCGAGGAGCTTGGGTCAAGTCTTGTCCCAGATCGGTGGGGACACACTCCTGTTCCCCCCCCCTGCCCAGGGAGCAGTCCCTGCCCTCGCCCCCCGTCTCTCCCTCCCCAGGTCTACGAGACGGAGCTGGAGAACGTGGAGGACTTCGAGCATCTCTCCGACTTCTGCCACACCTTCAAGCTGTATCGTGGCCGCTCGCAGGACTGGAATGATGACCCCTCGGTCGTGGGGGAGTTCAAGGTGTGATGGTCTCTCTTTCTACCTGTACCTGGGAACACAAGCTGCTGGGTGGAAGGTCTTGCTGCTGAGTGGGATGATGCCAATTGACTAATTTTCGGTAGGACTTCAGTGAGAAATGGACCGTAAAAGTAGACCACTGGGCCCAGTCTGAACAACCTGCCTGTGCAGGTCTGGCTGCTGTATTCCCAGCAGCGAGTGCCTTGCATGCTTCAAACCCAGTCTAGGCTGTGTCGTCATCCTGGAGCAAAAACCCATCTGAAACCGATGCTGGATGTAAGCGATGGAGCATCTTCTTCCTCCCGGGTGGTGGTGGGAGCATGTCTGGGCACTGATGGTCTCTCCATGCTGGTGCTCAGAGCTCTCCCTTTGGAGGTGTCTGTCCAGTGCAGAGGAGCGATGCATCCTTTGCTCTTTTTAACCTTTAGCCTATTTGCAAGAGAAGAGGGATTAAAATTTTCTAGCTTTTTTTCTTTTTTTTTAATTCCTGCTCTTACCCAGCACTCTCCTCCCCCAAACAATACCCAGAGACTGATTCCTGCCACTTCACTGGGAGGAAATCAGCTCTGGTGGATAAAACACTTGTAAATGTTTGCATTTTCTCTCTCCTCCTCCCGTCCCTCTCTCAGGGACCAGCTGCCTGGCTCAGGAACCCTTAAAACTGTCCTTGGAGCAAAAGTCTCAGCCTAAACCTTTGCGGGGGGCTAGTTCGCGTTGGCAGCAAGGCTCCTTCACACCTCTTTAATAGCTTGTAGGCTCAAACAACAGTGAAGTAGAAGAGGTAAAGGACAAACAGGCTAGAGGGGCTCTGTGCAGAGGTATAACAGAGTTTGCATCGATGTTCAAGCAACGGATGAATGATCCAGGCAGCTCGCCACCCTGCTTCTGGCTCCCTTGACCGTGAAGAGCCTGGCAGGACATGGTCTGGTCTAGTAGACAAAAGAGGGTCAGGATCTGGGCTCTGTCCCCAGCATTGTAGTAGTTGTAGATGCCCCATCCCTGGAAACATTCAAGGTCAGGTTGGACAGGGCTCTGAGCAACCCGATCTAGTTGAAGATGTCCCTGCTCACGGCAGGGGGGTTGGACTAGGTGACCTTTAAAGGTCCCTTCCAACCCAAACCATTCTATCATTCTGTAATTCTGTGCAACCAAGCAGACTGTTGTTGCAAGCCTGCTCACGTGAGACCCATCTGCGCGCGTGGGTGTGCAAGCGCAGCTGAACACATCTGTCCTTCACAGGGTTCGTTCAAAATTTACCCTCTCCCAGATGACCCGCGAGTCCCAGTGCCACCTCGGCAATTCCACCAGCTGCCGGCCAGAGGACCCCAGGAGTGTCTTGTCAGGGTCTACATCATCCGGGCCTTCGACCTCCAGCCCAAGGACGCCAATGGAAAGGTATCCTGCTGGGGAAAGCTCTGGTGGACCTCAATGTTGGCTCACGGGGTGGGCTCTTTCAACAGGTCAGCCCTAATTGATCAGAATTTGCATATACGGCTTAAAAATTAGAAACAATGGTGACAGCAAAAGGGAGAAAATCTACCCCTTCTTTCTGCCTCCATTGCAACATCTGGGAATCCCAGGAGCCAACTCTTCCTCCATCCTGAGGGATTTTTCAGTAGGGCTACTTGAAACAGCTGAATGAGGTTTCATTTTTTTTTTTTTTTGGTACTTTGGTGCCAAAGGAAACAAAATTATGTCTTTCACATGACTGCTTTTTGCAAAGCTTTGCCAGTCTGGAAGAAAAATTCAGTGCAAAAAGAAAATTGTGTTGGTTCAAAAAGAAAATGGTCATTTTGTTTCACTTTGCAAAAGAACTCAGGGAAAAATCCTTCTTAACTCTCTTTGTTCCATTGGAAAATAGGGAAAAAGTTTAAAAAAAGTACGGGAAATATTTTGACATGAACAAAACAAAACTGCTTTTTAATCTGCCCAGTTTTTGAAAATGGACTTGGAATGAAGGTTTTCAATTTCTTAGAAATCTCCCATAGGAGACTCCTGTAGAAAAAAAAGATGGAGAAGAAAAAATGCTTTTTTTACATTGAAAACCCAAACCAATCCAAGTTTGACCCACGGTCTTTCCTTCTATGCTGTGATGTCTCCTGAAGCTCGTCCCAGTCAAGGGGAGACAAAAGGAGAGTCCTGGATGCCCAGTCCCTGCTCACACTGCAGACCTTCCCCGAGCACTGCTTTTCCATCCTCCACTTCTTGAAAAAATCTACAGGTCAAGGAAAAGTGATGAGGAACTTGGCCTGGGTGTTTTTTCCAGAGTGCGTAAATAGCCGATATTTTTCCTAGGTTTTTTGTTTTTGTTTTTGTTTTTGTTTTTTTTTATGTAAGCTAAGATGGTGAGATCTCTGGTACTGGACTCAAGCTGGGTGAAATCTTTTAGGTGAACTTGTTTTTTTCCTTTTTTTCTTTTTTTCTTCTTCCCCTGGCAAAAATGCTGACTCGAGTCAATTTAACCACTTTTCAAATTTATGCTGATTTCCTGGAATAGTTTCAGTTGTGAGAGAGAAGCTTAAAAACTTGCTAAAAATGTAAAAATATCTGATACAATTTTTAGATGCACAATGAGGCTTTATGTTAAAGTATGCTTCCATTTTATTTTTTTTTTAAAGTTGTTGCAGCATCGTGGAAAGAAAAGGTTTTGAGCCATATTTTTGAAACAAAATGTTTTTCCTTTGGCATTTTAGTCCCCTGTGTTTGTAAATCTATTTTTGAGTAGACCACAAACTTAAAAAATGATGACCTCGATGGAACCCCAAAATAGGTGACTCAGATGAGAATGGGAACATCCTGAGGACTTCAGAGCAAGCCCAGTCCATCGAAGAAGCCATAAGTAGTTTTTTTCATGCTTTTTTATTGCTTTTCCATCCCATTGGACTCTTGTCCCACACTGCTAACTGGTCCTTCGGTCATCCTTAAAAAGGAGTTGCAGTGCAGGTAGCTCTTGCCGATGATCACAGATTTGTAGGTAATGGTCAGACTGTCCTATCCTTGAAAACAGGCATTAGTCAAGGGTGGTGGAAGATCCTGCTTGCTGGGGCAGGGAGAGGCAGAGTTATTCCTTTGCCATCAATATAGCTGTGCAATGACTCTTTCTTGCATTTATTTTCATGCCCATCTTTAGTGCGATCCCTACGTGAAGATTTCAGTGGGAAAGAAATCCATTAATGACCAAGAAAATTACCTCCCCTGTACGCTGGAGCCTGTCTTTGGAAAGTAAGTTTTGGTTCAATCTGGAGTCCATGGGAATTTTTAAAGTCGTATTGAGGGAACAGGGCTGGGCCAGCCAGAGCTTCCGATTCCAACCTACATTCAAGGTCAAGTTGGATGGGGCTCTGAGCAACCTAATCTAGTTGAAGATCATAGAATCATAGAATGGTTTGGGTTGGAAGGGACCTTAAAGATCATCCAGTCCAACCCCCCTGCCATGGGCAGGGACACCTTCCACTAGAGCAGGTTGCTTAAAGCCCCATCCAACCTGGCCTCCTCAGGTTGTCCTGCTCATGGCAGGAGGTTGGACTAGACGACCTTTAAAGGTCGCTTCCAACCCAAACTGTTCTATGATTCCCTTGGCGTGCTCTCAGCGCGTGTCCAAACTTGCTGAAGTGAGTCTGGCCTTGGCTCGACCACCGTCCTACCCACCATGGCTCATGTTCACCTTCTCCCTGGGTCTTTTGAGCTGTGGATCATGGGCTGGGTCTGCTCTGTCACCAATGGAGACATCAGGAGGATTTTTTAGACCTGAGATTCCCCTGTGGAGGCATCTGCCTCATCCCACTGATGGTAGAGAGAGTCTGGGGAAACTCTGCTCCTCATTTAGGCACTTTGGTTAAATGTCTGAAGAAAAGACATGATGAATGGGGACCTGTTTGATTAGGCTGTGGTATGGGACAACTCAAAATCAGAGGCTCTGAAGAAGAATTATCTATAAACGTGATATGGACTGATTGAGTTGTTTGCCTTGCAGTAAGGCCACAAACTTGTGATAAAAGGCAAAAGATCATGTTGTTTTCAGAAAAGGGTATTCGTCAGAGCTGGAAAGCACCATAGGGACCAGGCAAAGCAGAGGGAGGCAGAGGAAAACCTGGTGCTCAGCCTCCACGTGTCGATAGGACTTTGGTCTCCCACAAAAGCTGGGATTAGACGTAGGGGGTTATGCTTCAGCACAAAGAGGGGTCAAGCCCTACTCCACGTGACATCCAGCTGGTTTTCTTAGGCGGCTCTCGCCAGCTCAGGCTGTCAATGCCATGACACCTTCCCAACAAAGCAAGATGGAGAGGGAGATACACCATCTGCAAGGATGGAGGAACAGGGAGAGGGATGGCAAGGGTGACACTGGTGAGACCTCGGAGGGCAGTGTGCATTAGACAAGCCCGTTACTCCTCTTCTGCCAAACGGAGACGGCAGCTCTGCCTTTCCTACAGTGAATGCAAAGTGGTTGCTCCCCATCTAGCACGAGGGAGCCCTGGTCTCCGGTGGGCCAGGACCTACTGCCCTGTCACAGAGCCCACAGCCAGACCCTGGTGAGCTCTGCTAGGCTGAGCAAGTCCTCCTTTGCCAAGCCTGGCTCCCGGCCAGCGGCCGTCTAGACAGCGTGCTGCACCTCCCACCCGGTCTTTAAAGCAAGATGTAAAACTGAGGTCCTGGCTGCTGGCAGCTATTAAACCTCCCGTTTCACGAGCTTTTCCCTGGGCGGCTGGCTGCCGTCCAGCTTTAGCTAATTACTTTCTGCTGACCCCAGTTCCTCCTGCACTCTTAATTGGTGGCATAATCACTCACTTCCCCTCCTTAAAAGCTGCTGCAGGGTGGGTGCTGGCGGTGGGAATGGGCATCGTGTTTCTCCCCAGCGTTGCCTGCCTTTCAGCAGCAGGTGGAGGGGTTCCTGGTAGTGCTGGGTCAGACCTGGACCCTCCTGCTCACCTAATCGTACCACCTTCCACATCGCCAACATCCACGAGCACCGGCTCGGTCTGGATCGGGGTGTTGTGTTTTGGCAGGGTCTTGGTGCTTTGTCTCTTGCCGTCCTTTATTTGAGGCAGGAGAGGAAGGTTTTTATACTTAAAGCTCTTGCTTCATTTTATGTCAGTACGTGGAGTGTGGTGTGATGATGGCAGAGCAGACCGCAGAGAAGAAAGGCGCTTGGGACTGGGAGGAGAGGACAAGGAAGCTTTGAGGGTCAGTCTCTGACCACAAGCTTGGCCCAGGCAGGCTCGACTCCTGTTTTGGACATTTGCTCTTCAGGCTCAAAGAGCAGATGGTTTTCCAAAGCTGTCATTTCTCCCCCTTTCAAATTCCATGGCAACGGTGATTCCTGACTCTCACCTGCTGCTCTTTTTCCCTGGATATTGCAGTGACCACCATCGTGTCCAATTAGCAGACGGAGAAACTAAGCAGGGGCAAAGTCTGCTCAAGGATAATTCAACCAGGCAAAAATAAACCCAAGGCATGCTTGCTTAGTTGCATATCCACAAGCTAAGCCAGTACACCACAGCACCGATAGTGCTGGACCAACATGACAAAGATGTGCAGTGGTCGTACTGTCCTTCCCAGCACTGATGGCCTGGGCTGGTGTGTGGGTCCCTTTCCTGCGGGGCCCTCAGCAGCATGAACCTCCATCTCATGGGTATTTCTTGGCTCCCGCTGTGCAGGATGTTCGAGCTGAGCTGCACTTTGCCCCTGGAGAAGGACTTGAAGATCACGCTCTACGACTACGACCTCCTGTCAAAGGATGAGAAGATTGGGGAGACCGTCATAGACCTGGAGAACCGGTTCCTGTCAAAATACGGGGCGCGCTGTGGCCTCCCCCAAACCTACTGCATGTAGGTACCTCTGCGGGCTCAGTCAGTGGGTCTCTGTAGCTGCCAGGGCTGTGCGGTGCCGAGCTGGCCGTGGGGACCAGGGCGATGTCCAGCCCAGGGGTCTGCTGTCCCACGGCTGTCCCAGGGGGACCTGACCGGTGCTGTACTTCACCGAGAGATATGTCTTGAGACAGATTCACACCAGAAAAGCCCCACATTTGAGGAACTTCCCTGAGCATGAAGTTCTCTCCTCCAGACGCATGAAATGCTTCAAATAACATAAATGTCCTTGGGGAGATCCTGTTACATCCCTGATGCTTCTTGGGCACACCGCGGTGAGGACATCCCCCCATGCACAGGGCCAGCTGAACGGTGACGTGGTGGGTCTGGGGGGACTATCAGAGCACCCCAGCACTGCAAGCTGGGGCTGAGTGGGCTGTGGGACATGCAGCCCTGTTCACCAGTGAACACAGAGCAAGCTGCACCTTCCTCAGACCAGCCCTCTTTGGTGTAATGCAGCTGCTGCCCCTTGTTGAGGCTGGAAGATGTTTTATCGCGTGTCGAGCTGCTGTTTTCCCTCCTGTTTGGTTTCAGCTCTGGACCCAACCAGTGGCGAGACCAACTCCGCCCTTCCCAGCTGCTTCACCTCTTCTCCCTGCAGCGCAACTACAAGGCTCCCACCTACAAGTCCGACAGGGTCATCTTCAGGGAGCAAGAGTACATCCTCTCTGAACTGGGTAAGGTAATGGGGCTGCTTCGGGGTAGCAGATAGCTTTCCTTTATCCAGAGCAAGGGATGGAGTTGGAGGTCATGAACATATCGTGGTGGTGGGGGGTTATCACGGAGGCCAGGACTGGGTGATGGGGACACATCCCCATCCTCCTCACCTTGCTGTCCAGGTTGGCTCTGCCCCTTTCCCAAGCTTGGCTCTGCCCCAAAGGCCGCAGGTTGCAGCTGGATCTGCACCAAACCCCGGGCTTGAACCCAGACCTTGCGATCCAGCCACGTTAACTTTCGCCTTGAGTGACTGCCCTTTGCTGCTTGCAGCAAACCGAAGTACACGCAGGCCGGGAGCAGCAAAGTCCATTGCAGCCAGAGAGGCTCCAGCCTCGCAGATCTTCCAGCTGCTGCTTGGGCTGGAGGAGCACTTGTGCCGTTTGCATCTCTGCGTTTCGGGGCTGGAGTCACTAGAGGGAGACAATATCATACGCACAGTGCCCAGCGTATCGCACCGCGGCTCACGCCTCGGGGGCTGAGGGGTGCTCCAGCTGGAAGTGCAAAATCAGCCCGTGCCAGCAAGGAGAAAATATCACCCAGTGTTGGGGAGGCATTTTCTTGTTTGCACAAAAAACCACCAACACTGATACCTGCAATATCCTGGGCATCAACTCATGCCCGTCTGACTGGCATCCTCAGGGGCAGAAGTTTGCCTTTTAGTGAAAACTCTGCTTTAAAGCATGGAAGGAGTGTTTTGGCCCGGGGAGGAGGTGAAACCCCACTGTGCGGCCCAGGAGCTGCAGTCTGACTTTATTAAGGCCACTACAGTATTGCAGAGCCGTCAAGGAGGACTTGGCCTGCAGAGGCACGAGGCAAGGCACAGCCCAGGGCTGATGCCTCTCCCTGCTCTTGGGAATCAAGGCACAAATTCATGGTTCTCCCCTTAGAAGGAGGAGGAGTGGGGAAGCAACAGCTCCTTTGCAGCCTCTCGTTATGTGAAAGGTTTTCAGCAAGGGCTGGAAAGGTGTTAAACCGAGCGGGGTCTTCCCCCCTCGCCCAGCCCCTGCCTTTCACCTTCCTCTGCTTTAATGGCAATCAGTTCAAAAAACAGAACAAAGTCTGATGCTTGACCTCAAGATCTGGAAACCAGCTGTGTTCGTAGAGCAATGTCAGATCTGAACCTGGCGGTATAAAGTGAAGCTATTAAACACGAGAGCATGGGTTTTACAAGCACTGCACCCGGACCATTATTCCATAACCCCCACATTTGTTGTTTTCTGAGAGGGGCTTTTTCTTTTTCCTGTGCATGCACACACACACACACACGCACGCACGCCAGGTTTCCACTGCTTGGGAAATAGCCCATATGTCTGAAGTTAACCACTTCAAGATATTGCCAAGAAAGGAGCTGGGATATATCACCTGAAAGTTGCAGAGCTGTAATAATGTTTATGGAGCGCATTTCATTTCAAAGGTCCTCGAAGGTGCACGGCCTTGAAATGCTGTGGCTGAAAGGCAGCCTTCTTGGGGGTGATGTCCTCCACCAGCCCCAGCATGGCATGTGGGATGGGGAGGCAGGAGCAGGCTCAGCCAAGGCCAAGTTGGCCATCCTCCGTACCTGGATGGACGTAACAGGGATCCCGAATGCTGGGGCAGAGAAGGCAAAAATGTCCATGTCTTGCCTGACCTATTTGTGGAGGGATTAGGGTCTGGTGTGGAGCGGGTGAGGAGGTGGAGATGGTTTCAGGTCCGCTCACGGATGGCTTGGCATTCGCTGTGGCTGTCGTGCGCTGGCCCGTTTTGATGAAAGACCACAAATACCCCAGTGGGAGCAGTGAGGACCAGAGCAGGGAGTAGGACCAGCCATCGAGCTGTGCTGGTGGTGTCTGCATGGCCCTCCTTTTCCTCTCATTTCTGTCTTTCACCCCGAACCCAGCAGAGAAGAAGTGGGACCCCGTAGGGAGCTCATTCCTGCTGCACTCCTCTCTGCCCAGCTGAAGATCCTGGATGGTTTTAAATGATGGGATTTAAACAATATCCATTACATGAGTGCTTGCAAACTGCACCAGAGCAGACCCTTTCATCTCCTCTCCTTGAAGAGCTTCAATCACACATTAGATAAACCTCTGCTGGGGTGGGAATGGCAGCAGAGCAGCAGCATGGGCTGGAGGGCTGCTGGGGACCCTGCAGCCCCAACTGCTATGATTTTAGGGGGCCTGAACCCTTAAGCAGGATCAAAGACTGGACTCTCCATTGCTTCAACGTGCTCCTTGCAATGTTTCACTTGCTGTGATTTGGGGGGACTTGCACGAGAGTCCCCGCAGGTCCCTGTCCCATTGCGCGGTGGTTTGCCCACATGTCCCGCTGGGAACGGGTTGCCCTGTGCCCGGGAGGGTTTGTGATGGTGATGGATTTGCAAACGGAGGCTGTGCTCCTCCTGCTCGCTCCTGGCTGCAGCGAGGCCGGTGGGCTCATGTTCGTTCCCGCGGGGCGGTCGGAATCCGGCCCTGCACGGCCGCGGCACGGCGTAATGCTGCTCTTTGTCTGCTCTGTGGCAGAGGATGGCAAACCCCTGAACCCCCACCTGGGGCCGGTGGAGGAGCGTCTCGCCCTGTATGCCCTGCAGAAGCAAGGGCTGGTGCCGGAGCACGTGGAGACGAGACCTCTTTACAGCCCTCTCCAGCCAGAAATCGAGCAGGTGGGTGGTGTGACGTGTCCAGGACAAGACCAAGAGCATCATCTCCTTTCGATTCAATGCTAAGCAGGTGGCTGGCTCGCTGCGGAGCCGTGCTGGGGATACCTGCCCCAGGAGATGGGCTTTTCCCAGGGAGGGGAGTCAGCTTGTGGGACAGAGCAGAGCACTGGCTATGAAACACAGGCTGGAGCTCAGCTCCGTGGCTGGCTTGCTCAGGGCGCTCGGGGAGATTGATTCCAGCCTCCTGTGTTCATTTTCATCAGCATTTGCTCACAATTTTTTTTTTTTTTTTTTTTTTTTTTTTTTTTTTTTTTTTGGTGGGAAAGCCATTTCTGATCTGAAAGTCTTAATGCAGAATTCTTCTATAATGGTAATGACACCGCAGGCTCCTTTGGCAATGCAGCAGTGTGGTCTCTGCAGCATGAACCCGCCCTTGGAGGTGTAAAGTGTTAGTACTGTTGCAGACTGGATGTTTTTAAGCCAAATGAAAACTAAACGGGCTTCCATCCAAAACCAATCAAAATCCAGGTATCTGTACTTAGCCTAACCCCTTTTCTTTGATTAACACGTGTGCGTACTTTATGCATTTGGATCAAAAAATGCTGCTTCCTGAAGAACAAAATGATTAATTATCATCTGTCATACATGTTCCAGTTGCATTGCAAAGGCAGTTTGAAGAGCTGGCTCTGCAGCTGGTGTAAACGTGCACAGCCACTGATCTGCACCCTTTCAGCCGTTTCCCTTCTGTGGTTCTTTTTTAACCAGATCACCTCTCCAGTGGTGGGAGAGGAGAGTCGTCGGCAGAAGTAAATGCACTGGCAACTACTCTAACATCTTTTCATGTTAATTCACCCAATGAAAATGATGATTAGAGGCAGGAGGTGGCTGCTGTCAGTTGACAAGTGGGTCTGTGCTGCTCTTACAGGTACAGGTGCCATGGTCTTGTGGGACCAGCCATGGAGGCTAGGAAGGGTGCTTCCTCCGTGACATGGGGTTGCATATGGGCAGAACAATCAGGATCTGCCCTGCACCGGTGCTTCTAACCGAGAGTGTCCGTGGGGGTGATGCTGGGTCCAGGGGATTAACCCGTGTCACTCAGTGCATGTTGCATTCAGGGCAGTTCCCAAGAGCATGGCTCTGACCTGCTGCAAAGCCACAGAACAGACTGGCTCTGTCGGGCTGTTTGTAGTGAGCTGAAAGCCAGGTCGGGCTTTTAAAGTTTTCTGCTGAAATGGAAGATTTTCTTGCCAAAAAGCAAGCAAACCACAAACCCCTCTGTGATGGGCTGATTGTCAAAGGATGGCTTTTTTTTTTTTTTCTTTCAACCCTTGAGACTGCACAATAAAATATTTTATTGGCACCCATTGGTGTTTTACAGTAAAAGAGACCACCTAAAAACAGCCCCCCTGAGATTTCGGCTGCATTTCTGCTGCCGTCCCCCTGGAAGGATTTTGTGAAAGTGGAATTAGATTCCCCTCTTCTCATCCCATCCTCCACTCCCATGGTCAGAAACCCATAAACCTGCTGTCCAGCTGGTGACAACTGGTGACACCATAGAAAACAAGTGAGCTGCTTGCTTTTCCAACACCTCCCATGGACCTAGTCTTCAGTCTGTCACTATGTAAAGATAGTCAGCCATGGAAAGTAAAGGCAGAGCGCACCTTCAGCTTATCCAGACCAACCACTTATATATCGCAAGCCATTGACATGTACCCAGCTATCACTAAAATAATTTTAATATCGTACTTAATGACACTTTTCCATTAAGGAAACCTTAGTTTTCAACTAAGGAACACTGGAGCACTTGATATTTTCTCTCTCCACTAGTAGGTCTTACTGAGGAGGTGAAGATAACCCAGTTAGGAGGCTCACCAGGCTTCATGTGTCTTTCTTTCCATACAGGGAAAGCTACAGATGTGGGTGGACCTGTTTCCGAAATCTCTGGGTCAGCCTGGCCCCCCTTTCAACATCACGCCACGCAAAGCCAAGAGGTAACTTGTTTTTAATTTCTTACTCAGTGTGGTGCTGGTTCCAGCACCTTCTGTTTGTGAGGGGAGGGGAGAGGGCTTGGGGATGTCAGATGGGGAGGGATTCGCCTGCCTAGCTGAGAAACATCTATGTGGGTTCATCTTCAGAGAAAGATGACTCACGTCTTAGCTCCTTCAGCTAAATAGCTGAGTAGCACAACCAGGCTGTCTAGGTGGGCTCTGGACCAAGATTTCCACCGTCTCATGCTGCTTTTGTTCCCGGGGCTTTCCAGGTTCTTCTTGCGCTGCATCATCTGGAACACCAAGGACGTCATCCTCGATGACCTCAGCATCACCGGGGAGAAGATGAGTGACATCTACGTCAGAGGGTAAGCCACCCTGCTTCTGCGTCCTCCAAGTACCGTAGCCTGAAGGCGCAAGAGCAGCAGTGAAGGAGTTAACATGGCCCTTGCATCAACATTGCTGTGGTAGACATGAACCCCCAGAGGGATGAAGGGGCCATTCACGCCTCTCCGGCTATGGATCCAGCTTCTTGGCAGGCACGTCTTTGCTGGGCTCATAACCGCTTCACGATGTCAAGTTTTTCTTTGCATCTCTTGGATGCTTACATGACAATATTTACATTTAGAGAGATAAGATGTGGGGAAGCAGCCTCGCCATTGGAGAGAGGGGCACGCAGTCTGCATTTCCACTGCTGGCTCCTTCCCAGCTCCTCTCCAGGGAGAGCCGTGGGCTTGTTCCATATACATAGGTTGGCTTGCTTGCATAGCTGCTTTTTTTGGAATTCCCTTTTTTCCTTGAAACACACAAAAATGTGGCAACCAGCAGTAACGCCTCTGGCACATTCCCTTCTCTGCCTGACTCCATTTATGTTTTATCTTGTGTAAAATGGTGCAATCCCAGCCAAGGGACTTACTTATTTTGTGCGTTCTTTGGATTTATGGACAGGAAGAGGTAGGATTTTGAAACAGACTGTAAATCCCTTTTTTACAATCCCAATTTTCCTCCTGTAAATCCAGAATGCACGCTGCTTACCTGGTATTCACATCAAGTGCATTGTTATCAGCTCCAGCTAAGCCGCTCTGTGCACTTCGGGGCTCTGAAGTAGGAGTGCTTGCAGGGTGTTACCAGGAAAGCGAGAGCATCCAGCGCTTGCTGATATCCCTTGCCTGGCTTTTGGCATCCCCAATGACCAAGCAAATCTCGCAGTGCTGTAAATGAGTTAAGAATCTTGCTCAACTTCCTCACCTTCCCCCCCAAATGGCTGCATCACTGGCATCTCTGGGTAAGGCCTGAATAATGCTGCTGGGAGGGGAGGCAATGGTCCTTCTTGTGCTTAAGCATCTGCCCTACAGACAGGGCATCCTGCGGGCAAAGTGACCTTCACCACCATGGTGTGGTGCCGCTTTGGTGGGGACCGTTCCTTCCATCCACCGCTGCCTCCTGAGCAGGGGCTGGAGTCTACTTTAGGGTGAACTCAATGGATAAGGAGCTTTTACCTGCGGCTTTGCTTCGGAAGATCTGACAGTGCTTCTCTGAGGAGGCTATTGCCAGTTTATTCTCCATTTTACCCATTAGGCAAGGCCAGGGCTGGAATCTTGGTCTCTTGGACATTATCTTCTACATAATATGTAAATTATTGTTAAGTCAGTTAGGCAGGTAAATGAATTAGGAGCTTTTCTGTTATGCCCGAGGCAATTGCTGTTTATTTTATTTCATTTAATCAGTTATTTATTGATAGTCTTACAACAGCATAAAGAGGTCTCACCCAAGTTTAGGTTGTGCAAGGCCAAGTGCAGAGAGACCTCCCCTTCCTAAAGACTTGTGCTGTAGGCAGACAGAAGAGTGGTAGTGTAGGGAAATCATATTCATTAGGAACTGAAGGTGTTTTTTTGAGTTAACAGCCCTCTCTGTCACTGTCATAGATGGAGGATATTTTTGTATTGCTTTCATAGTGAAATTTCCAATAAAAAGTTTTACTTCACCAAGAGGATGGACCAACACTGAACCAGGTCACATGGGAGGTGGGAGGTTTTCACTCATCGTCTTGCAGGTTTTTCAAGATATTTCAAGGTAAAACCAGTACTGCTTTGAGCCAATTGGACTAGGAGTTTCCAGAGTCCCCTTCCACCCAACCGTCACTACTAAAATCTATGTGCTATTATGTGGCATCTTTAAAACTCATCTGCATCCCCTTTTGGGTTCCTAAGTAAAAGGATGGCCTGGGTCCTCCAAAATCTTACACTCATGCTGAGCGAAGAGGAAGGTGTGCGAGTTTTGAGAACAAAGTTGCCTCAGATTTAAGAACCTAACTTTGCCTTCGGATATTGCAGATACCTTAAGTCGCATGGATTTAAAAAATACTGGATGAATTAATGGGCTAAAAATCCACCCAGTCCTGTTAAGTACAAAAACATTATCTATAGCTCAGGAAGTGTCTGATCTGCAAATTATTGGAGTCTGGAGAGGTGTGTTCGGAAGATATCAGGATGTGTTTGCCCCAGTCCCATACCCTTACTGGACATCTGCTGTTGGCCCCAGTCAGAGGCAGGATACTGGGCAAGATGGGCCTTTGGTTGGTCACCATGGCCATTCCTACGTTATGTTTTTAATTCTGGGGCACTGTGACTTGAATGCTTTTGATTTCTGGCATCTCCTTCCTGCAGTGGGGAGGGTGCAGCAAATTCTGCAAGAAAAAAACACCGTGCCAAAGAGGCATCCGAATCAAACCATTTATTTGTCCTTTTGTTTGCCTGCAAGGAGAGGGCGCTCACACTGCGTTCTCCGAGGGTCCCTGCCAAGCTTTGAAGGATGTGGATAAACACACAGGCTTGCCATTTGCATCCTATCAGATCAAATCAAATAATCCAGCCACAGTTTAAGTATTAGTGTAACCTCATCACACAATTCCCACTGCCACCAAGCCCTCGCTGTCCATGTAGCACATGTGCATGTGATGTGTACTGTAGGATGAACTTGAGTAGACCTCCCTTCCCTGTCTCCCACAACACATTTGGGGTGGGTTATGTGCTCCTCTCAGGCGCTGGAGAAGAGGGAATCATTTGTATAGCTGGGCAAACCCCCCTTATTTTCAATTTAAGTGGAAAACAATCAAGCGAGATAATTGTTTTCATTAGAGATTCCCTCTGAATTTTCTGGCTTCCTTCCAGAAGGGCTCTAAATACACAAATGGATGTGTTTTATTGTTTTGTTTTGTTTCATTGATTGCTGAAGACTGAAAAAATCTTGGCCAGGGAAAGAGGGCAGAATGAAAACCTGACAGTTGCAAAACTCACAGCTGGAAAAAAGTAGTTGTTATGGAAAGTTTTCAGTTTGCCCCTGGAGTGGTTGCGGAGTGACTGCAGCGAGCTCTTTTAGACTAGGAGGGGAACTGTGCTGCGAGGAGCTGTCTCTAACAGGAGCAGCTGGAGACCACCCTGGCCACATCAGGGTCTGGCCACTCTGGGATTTTCCTGGGGAAGAGCTTCTTGGCCATTTAGGACTTTCAAATAATAATCTTTGAGAAATCGACAGGGAATAGAGGGGAAAAAAATGGCCCTTTGGTCCTTTAGCATGGTTGCCTCATCAACAGGACTGGCTTTAGGGTCTAACTACAAGGTCAGTTTGTTGGGGTGGCTGCAAAGGGGAAAGGAGCTCTCACCAAGGCAGGTTAGAAGCTGATATGTGCTTATGGATGGGTGAATGACAACTTTGAGCCAGAGCTTAAGACAGTGCTGAGTCTTTAAAACATCCATAAAACTCAGGGGAGGGAGGAGAAGAGATTGCAGAGCTTCTCAGGCTGCTACCACCAGCACTGGTTCATCTCCCAACACTGCAGGGACTGTTGCATTCCCTCTCAAGTCTCCTACTGGCTCCAGGTTACCCCTACAGATAGCAGCCACAGGGATGAGAGACATTTTATTGCCTGCTCATGGCGCTCTGTAACGCTGAGAGAACTCCAAAATCCTTGGTGTGTTTCTACTTTTTCATGCAATGTGTCTGCACTTTGCAGCTGGCTGGTTGGCCACGAGGAGAACAAGCAGAAGACGGATGTGCACTACAGGTCTATGGGAGGAGAGGGCAACTTCAACTGGAGATTCATCTTCCCCTTTGACTATCTTCCTGCTGAGCAAATGTGTTACATCGCAAAAAAGGTGAGTGTCCCTGGGCAGATGTTTCTACCTTCTCATAGTAACTCTGGGGTGAAATGCGCTGCATGATCTAAGACCTGCACAACTGTAGCACAAATGGAGCTATGCCAGGCTCAGCCTTTCCTTTGTGTTAGTTGAAACACAAAGTTGTGGGCAAGTGGGGAAATTGGTTTAAAAGATCCACATTTTGAATACAAGATTTGTGGGGTCAGAATTAGAAGTGCTAAAGAGGGGTGAAAGGAAGGAGCTGCCTCCAAGTGCCTGAAGGGATAAGCAGGAGGGACGTGTAGGGGAACATGGGTTGGGATGTACCATTGATGCAGAGATGGGAAGAAAAGCTTTGGTTTGGGATTCAGGGTGAAGATGCCTTTGGTCTAATAAGAGAGCTGTGTACTTGGCTGGGGAGTTCAAAGTGGATGTGATTTTGGCCCCCTCATTCCTACATCCGTAGCTGGCTATTGCTTTTGGTGTTCCTTAGACAAGCTAGTGCAATGCGATGATCAGATGTGGACTGGGAGTTGCACAGAGGGAAGGAAACAGGGATGGAGTTGGGGTGCATACATGGAAAAACACTGGTGAAAATTGGACTGGCTCTGAAGGAATGCTTTAGGGGAGGGAGATCTGTCGACTTAAATTTCCTGCTCATCACCTGGAGATTAAGAGGAGTATTGTTGGGTCTGTGTGGACAGCAGGGACAATCCCTGCTTTCGAGACTCGGTCCTGTTTTGTGACAACTCCCGGAAAGCTCAAACCCCTTCAGCCACCCAACCCCGAGTCTTCGTCCCTGCTCCCTGCCTTGCTGCTGTGAACTCAGCCTCGGTGTTCATCTGAATACAAAGACACCTCGTTGCAGTGGGACCATCTGCACCCACAAAGCTCTCCTGGGACCCCCGTCCCAGCTTGTTTTGTGGGGCCAGCAAGGTCCCAGCATGGCCTGGGTTGGAACTGGTGCTTTGGCGGGGAAGATGCTGAGCGAATTCCCCATCTCTTGAGCCAGATGATCCCCACGAGGAGGCCTAGCTTCAAAATGAATCGCTGGATAGTTAAACTGATTGACAGAATCATAGCTGTACCCATTTCACGCTTCATGTTAAACAAATCAAAAGTACAGTGTGTACTACATTCAATTATCCCCCTTTGAAAAAGCAAAGACCCCCCTATAAACCGTTTAAGAAAATACATCCCACTGTGCTGATATTGATTCTCCTCCGACCACATGTCTGCCAACACTGTATCAGAAAATAAACAGCTTGTAAAACCTCTCTGTAAAGGAAAAAATAATGAATGAAAAGCCATGCTTTGTATTTGTGGGACACATTCCGCTCTGGCAATTTTTGATCTCGCCATGTGCTGTTTGAACTCCAGGTTCATTACTGCTGCTGTAAAAGCCCATGCACCGAACTTTAAACGCAGGCGATGGAAAGTGGAATTTAAATCAAAACGGTCAGATGGCAAATTCTGAGCTGCTAAAAGCCACCTGTGCCCGGCCTTGCTGGTGTTGGCCCTCGGAGAGAGCACTGCTGGGAGGAAAGCAGCTTTCAATTTGCTCTCCTTTGTTTGCTCCACTCACCTCCTCGCAGACTGGAGCTCCCTTTAGCATTGCAGGATGGGCCGCAGGAATGGGTCACCC
Source organism: Gymnogyps californianus (assembly GCF_018139145.2). Lineage (NCBI taxonomy): Eukaryota > Metazoa > Chordata > Aves > Accipitriformes > Cathartidae > Gymnogyps > Gymnogyps californianus. The sequence continues at coordinate 650,018 of NC_059474.1, forward strand.
CAACCCAGATCGCAAATATTCTCCCAAAAGAGCAAGGACACCAGGGTCTCCATCATGTTTAGTTCTGGTATGCACGTCTAGGGGGAGCTGGAAGCCTGCAAACCCAGGGAAAATCCAGGTGCCACGTGGTGGAACCGGACCCTGAAGCCTTGGGATGGCCAGTGGTAGCCGGGATTGTTTAAATCCTTGCCACAGCACTGGAAGTTTTGGGAACTTCATCTCCAAAGCTTCAAAGTGCTGGGATTGCTTGGGGTTTCAAGGCTTCAGTCTTCCCACAGGGCACCTCAAGGGAAAGCAGGAGCCTGTAAATCCTGTGAGCACCAATTCAACTTACAGATTGGAAGTGTAGGCTCTTATTCCTGCTTTTCTAAACATTTTAACCATTTCAGAATGTTTTTCCATCCATAGCTTCTCTTGCTGCAGTAATGTTATAAAGATTTTTCTTCTCCTCCTGAGAAAGGAATTTACCCCATTCTGAATTTCAAAAAAATCCCCATGGAAGAGAAAGTCCATCTTTGGGACAGCTCTTCTGAAAATATGTAAATGCATGTTTCTTTAACATCCTCTCTCAGCATTTATTCAAAATTGCCTTCTGTTCTCACTTCTTTTTGTGCCATCTTTGTTGAGCAGCCATGGACAAGTCAAGCCATGTTGTTTGCACAGCCACAGCACGCTTGCAGCTTGCCGAGTCCTGCAAGAAGACAATTTCTTAGATTGCGAATCACGCAGTCGTTTTGGTGAAAGGGTCAATACGCATTGCATGTTGGAGCGCCGTTATTTCACAGGGGGAGCTAGGGTAGAAAGGTAGATTCAGCGCCCCTGACATGTTTGCATGAAATTGCATATTGACTTAAGCAAGGGAGGAATAGGCAGGTCCAGGTCCCAGATGAGTGCAATGCTCTGCTGCCGACCAGCAGAGAGAAGAGCAAATGTCTGCAGGGTTTAAACTTTAGATCCCCAGGTCTAAGCCTGGCAGGTCTTGACTCTTGCAGACAATGTTATCAGGTGGTCATGGTACAACCAGGGCCTATCGAGAGCAATGCGAGAGAGACTGGATGTGGATCACGTTTCACTGGGCACCCAGTCAGAGAGGCGCTCAGCTCCCACGTCTCGCAGGCGCTGTGGAGGTGGAAAATGCACGAAATTGATTTTGAAATGTTCAGCTTCAAGTGCCAATTACAGCGGTAGCTGAATATAGCTGCCAGATCTGAATTCTAGATGTCCTCGAGGGCAGAAAAAGCTTGACTCTGAGTGTCTGAGCAAATGTCATCTGCATAAATGAACATTCAGGGTAGAATTTCAAGAGCATCTCGATATACAAGTTAAAAACTATTGGTGCTTGAGTGGACCTGGAAATAAACCATGAGGTTTGGAACTTCCAAGACCTGGCTGGGTTGCTCGTATACTGTCTGAAAAGTGTTACATAAAAGAAACTCCAGGAGATGAACATAATGAGTATGGGAGCATTGTTGGCAATTTAATATCCATGTCATGCCATCTCATTGGCAGAAACCAGACCAAGGAACATAGCTGTTGTCTTCATACTTGTTCTGCTACTAGACATCGGTGTTAGATGTCAACAAGAAACTGAAGTATTGATGCCAGAACACAAAATACTCTGTTTTGCAAAGACAAAGAGAGCCATTGGAAGAGGATCCATCCCACTACTGTAGAAGAAACTGCAAGCAACTGGCTGGTTTATTCAGTGGGAAGGTTGGGGCAGTTGTGGTGAGGCTCTTTTTCAAGGAGCTCTTACATTCATTTCATTTCTTCCACTTTGTGCTCTCAACTAAAGGGGCCCATCCAAGTTTTAAGCCGGTTAATTGTGGCCTACCTGGGCACAAAAACACACTGACTTTGAGTTGGAGATCTTTGGACATCTGGCATCTGGCAGTGGTGGGTGCATGCTGCTCGCATGGCTAGAAGTAGGTGGTCCTATAGGATAATCCCAGGAATAACCCTGTGGCTGTGAGATATCGGTGATGCTTGCACATCTCTCTGAATAATTGAGACCCTGTTTCTGCAAGGTGCAGCTGAAGTCTCCAAGTTTGCTGGCTCTGGCATTGAATATAACAACAAACCTGACATTTGGAAGGGTTTTTTCTATAACTGATCAGCTGGTGGCATCCCAGAAATCATAGTAGAGACAGGTCTTCAGGAGCGATATGGGAAAGAGGGTCTTAAACCCACCTAATGAGAAAAGTGCAAAGGCATTTGAGGGAAAAGCAGGGAAGAAGGGGCTGTAACTCACAGCTTGTTTTGTTCTATTGCTGAGTGGAGCCGAGAATAAATTCCTCCCTCCCTGGCGCTGAGGCTTTCCCAGCTCCATCTGGTTTCATCGATTCTGGTTACTTTGTCTGCAAATTCATTATAGTGTCCTGACATCTCCCTGGTGCTGACAGCTCCGACCTGCAATGGGCCAGACCCTCACCTGGGGCAGATCAGCCGGTGCATTGCTCTGTGCCCAGCAGATTCACGCCGGCTGGGAGCGAGGAGCTGGTGCCAGCGTTGAGGCGCGCGGGGACGTCCCCGTTGCAATTGGTTTTGCATGGAGGAGGCTCATGCCGTGCAGTGACAGCTCGTAGCGCGATGCTCTAAATCAGCCGAGAGCTTGTGTGCAGCCTGGGCTCGGTGTAGTTGTCAGACGGGGTGAGAGTTTACCCTGGAGGTAAGTGTGCGGCCTCTCTGTTGTTTAATTTTTATAAAAAAAAAATAGCCAGGCGTGTGAAGTTTCTGCAACTGGGTCCCTGTTTCATCCCCTTGTTCTGTTACGTTCGTCGCTGAATCTCCAGGGTGTACCAAGAAATCTCCGTGCTCTGGCTGGTTTTGGTTTGAAATTTTGAGTTTCAAGCACTGATTTTTGTTAAAAACAGTTAATATTTTATTAGATTGAAATTTTAATTCCTCTTTGGTGTCAGAAAGCTAAAGAAAAGGCTATTGCCTTTTGATTTTGGACTTTTTCCTCTCCTGTTTCCTGTCCTTTATCGTGTCCTTCCTTGTTTGTCTTGGTGACATCAGAAAGCAAAGCGAAACACAAAGTGTTCCTTTTCCTCCCACATTTAGCCAAAATGCAACATTTTGAATGGGCTCCAAGTACATTTTTTTTTTTTTTCAGAGGAAGGCAGAGTTAGACAAAGCAGTCATATATTATGTATTTTAGTGGGACTGCAACAAGCAGATACAACGACACAACAGTCTTCTGTAATAGGACGGGGGGAGCAGTCATGGCCTGGGATGCACCGGCAGCCTCTGTGGTATTCAGACAGGAGTCACTGTTGTGAATTTTGCTTTCCAATGGATGTACGGAGAGGGATGAGCAAAGCATGGCTGTATCAAGAACTGAAGGTCCAACGGCGTTGTTCGCAAACTGGCCAGGACTGGGACCCCAAGGCTTGGAGCTCCCTGAATGGCAGCGGGATGGCCCCATGTCCCTGGAAAAGCCCGATAAACTCTGCCAGAAGGAAAGCATGGGAGGCTGAGAAAACAGCACTGCAGCGAGTGATTCCAGGGACCGAAATGAGAGCATGTATGTGCCCCAAGGCAAATATGACTATTTCACACTTACGGTGTGGTGACGCCCGGAATCTTCCTCCAGGTATTGGCAAGGCTGTGCCCGAATGTGCAGCAGATGCTGTACGCTTGGGATTTTGCTCAGCTGCCATCCCAATCAGGGGAGGATGCAGAAAACCCAGTGCCACGAGACCTGCGATGCAATTGTCGGAGTTGGCAACAGCAGGGAGATCAAAGAGGCGAGTTAGTCCAGTAAAAATGCAACAATGAGCGCTCTCAGCTGCCTGCTTATTATGAATACATGAAATGTCCCAATGTGATGAGGTTCAGAGAAGCAGTTTCTCAACACCTTGAAGGATGGCCCTGCAGGACAGCCTGCAGGAGAGGAGGCTCTTCTTGGCTGACCTCCGAGGGGGTCTCCTGCGTGGCCGGGGCTCCCCAGTTGCTGCAGGATGAGGGACCTGCTGCTCTCCCAAATGCACATGCTGAAATGGGCCAGGCTTGCTTGGGTGCGAACATGCTGGGGCCTTCCTGCCTCCCCGAAAAAGCAGGGTTGCTCCTTACTTTGTATGCCATAGCACATAAGCAACCCAGAAGAAATGCAGCCCTGTCAACACTTTCCTAGTGATATGAGCTTATTTTTTTTCCTGCCTCCCCTGCTGCATTATTCACGACCGTAAAATATTCACCAGCCTCCACTCTCCCCTCCTCCCCCCCCCGCAAAACAAACCCCCAAACAATAATTCAAGCCCCCTTCCTTCCCATGTCTTGCAAAAGGCTAGGAAATAAATTTCGTGCCGTGGGTTGTTTTTATAGTGAACTTTCGTAGCTAGATTTAATCATGGAGGCAAGTTTCACACTGCCTTGAAATGGACCCATAAACTTAGCTCAGCATCAAATTCCTCCTTCCCCAGCCTGCCCTTCCAGCTCCGCTCCGCCATGTCCCCAGCTTCACGGGGCTCCGAGGAGGAAAGCTTCACCACCAGCCAAACCACATTTACAGTGTTTTTCCACAAGAAAGGCCAAAGCTGTACAGACCGTGCTAGCGTTGTACGAGCTCTGCATTGCTACCCGGAAAGGGTCGAATCCAGCCTGAGTCATCCTTCATCAGACAGGGAGTCCCCGGCAAGCCATGGCATTGCTCTCGGGTAGAAGTGGTGCTGGGGAGGCAGGGGGATGCAGCGAGCAGCCCCTTGGCCAGGGTATGGGTTTTGTTCGCTTTGAGTGCGGGCAAGTCCTTGGGCATTGCAATGGGAAGGAGGGAAGGTGGAAACCCAAAGTCCTGTACGTTTGCCAGCAATTGCGTGGTCAGTCCCGGGGGGACACTTATCCAATTGTGTTTTATTGCATGGGAGATGACCATAAGGCACCGCAGCACCCGCTGGCTCTGACCTGGAGCCAAGGTGCTCTCCTCCCGTCCTGGGAGAGCTCAGCCAGCACTGCAGATGGGGAAGGAGCCCACCAAGAGGAGGGGGATTGCTGCAGCAGCTCAGAGACTGGGGCAGTGATTTGGGTCTCACAACAGCCTGCTCCTTTTCCTGGTTCCTCCTCTTTGCCCATCAGGGCGCTCATGGGATTGGGTCTTCCATCAGGCAGTACCTTTGCCAGAGAGCAGAGCTGCCATCACCACACCTCCCTTTCAGAGGGGCTGCTCAAGTGCAAGGTTTTGCTCACGTTTGACTCCAGGTGGGTGGGACGGTGCAAAGAGAAGGTCCATCATGTGCTTGGAGAGGCGCTTCAACCCAGGCAGCAGCGTAGCGATGCTCTTGGAGCATGGACACATCCGAAAAATGCAGATGTGGTGAAGCCAGCCTCTGAGCCAGGGGCATTAGTTATCACTGGAGAGGAAGAGGCACTTGCAGGACATGTTTCATCCTCTCCCAAGCCAGCGTAGATGGGGGTGCCTGAATTGCCCCAGCAAGGGGCAATCGGAAGGAGCCTGTGGTGACTCACTGTGGTTGCACACCATGGGAGATGGGTCTTCCTCCATCTTGCAGACCCCAGATGAACCTTTCCAACCCATGGTGAGGTCATCTGGCCGCCTTCTTCTTTAGGTATGGGTCCATGGTTCCTGAGGGCTTTTTCCTCTGGATGACTAACAACCCTTCTGCAGTGCAGGACCCAGCCAATATATGGGAAAGGGAAGAATCACCATAAGCTCTTTCTCTTTTTGGCAGTTTTAATTTAAAATGACTTACTAGCTGGGAACACCCCCCCGCCCCCGCCTTGGATAAACATACATTTTAATACATTGCAATGAGCAGAGGGGGAGAGATGGAAGTTTCCATTGACTTTATTTTATTTTTCTAGATTATAAAATATTTAAAATGTATAAATAAAATGCTCCATTGCAAAAATGCTGGCTTTTTCCAAAGCAAGGCGGGGAACGGAGCTAAATTGAAATATAACCGTCCAGGGTGATCTCTTAAAGTGAAACCAGTTCCAATGGGATTTAAGTGCCCACAGTCTCCCTGCTTGAATATTTATGTTCTTATGGAGTGTGACACATTCTTTTTTTTCCCCCCTTTTTTTAATATTGCACGATATAATGAATCAGAGTCTTGTAGCCACCGCAGTGAATTTATGGTGCTACATATGTGTCATGAATAATGCTGAAGTTTCCTGGTTTTAATTAAATCTGTTCCGTTTATGATACTGCCATGTTGCAAGAGTGCGGCAGGAGGCATTGCCCACAGGACACACCTCTGAGCCTGCGCTGTCAGTAGACACCGGTCATGACTCTGCCTCCTCTTTGCAAGCCTTGGCTGGAGCCAGAAATAACAAGACCTCGGGTTTTGTGCGTCTCTGTCTCTCTCCTTCTGTTCTAACACTTCTTAGTCCTAACTCTCAGGCATCTTGTGGCATCCCAGAAGTGGTATTAGATCCCTGTTGGGAAATATTACTGGTTGCAACCACATAAATAGCAAATTTTGTGGCATGGGCACATATCCACCATATATTATAATGATGTGACCGCAAGCTCATTGTCGCAGTAATGGGATTCAAACCCTCCTTGTTAGAGAAGTCTAATTTAAATGTTCCCCCTGACTGGCTTTTTGGGGAGCGTTGGTCTGACTATCCAGAAGGCAGACCATCTGCCTTGCTGTTGACCTACCCACTGTAGTAACCGGGCAACTGCAGTTGCAAACTTCTCATGGGTGAGTGTTTTGTAAATCATCTCCTCTCCAGAAAGCAGAAATTGCTGCCTCATCCTATTGCTGAGTTCCCACACGGATGCCGTCTCCCAGGCAGTGGCTATTCCTTATTACTGTGGCCGGCTTGCGGTAGTGATGGATGACAGCTCCTGCACTGCACAAGGGCTTGGTAAATGATGATAATCGCAGGGGATGCTTACGGTGTAATTTTCATTCCAGGCGCTTTGCAAATAGGCTTCTGGGACTGCTGCAAAACCTTTCCACAGGTTGTCGCAGCAGCTCTAGTAGCAGGGAATAGACAAAATATTGCCCATCTAATAGAAATGAGAAGGGCATATAGACAGTGAGAGATCTCACGTTATAAGGACTGAAATCCAGTGTCGTAGTGCCACTGCTCGATTGGTTGTACAGGGAGCCAGGCTCTGGTCATCATGGCTCGTTGGTGCTCTGAATCTCTCCTTTCTTGAACTTAGATGTAGTGATAGATATGGCAAGCATGTATGCAGCTTGGCAGCAGCCCAGTGTAATGTTAGCAGCAGATTTATGGGGGTACCATGTCCAACTCTAGCGTTCACCTGTCCTGAGAACGAAAAGCTGGGAGATGGGCAGAAAAGATGAAAAAAGTAATTTGAGAACCGAGGAACCCACCACACAGTGAGCTGCTATGAAAGCACCAGTCTCTTTCTTTACATATCCATGTTTAGTAAGTAAACTCGGGAGCCACAGGTTACCTACAGGTGGTAGAGGTGTTTGCTGGTCTCGAGTTGACCAGCTGCACACAAACTGCTTACGATAGACCTGGCAGCAGATCAGAGCAGTGGTGGATCCAGACTTGTGCAGGGCTCTGGCTGCTGGCAGAGCTGGGGTGAGAGATGGGCAGAAGGGGAAGGGATGTATTTGAATTGCCTACCATAAGTGCTAATTTAAGTGTTATTCCTGTATTTTTCCATTAATTAAGAGGAAGGTGAAGTTTGGCAGCGCTGGCACTCAACACTCGTTGCTCTCTTCACCTTGGAGAGTCACCCTCATCTAAATCATGTGAATATGATGCTGTCACTCCAAAAGATCCTATTCGCAAGCTCATGGTGCCTGTTTGCTAAAATATTGTCACTAAATTAAGGCACAAATTGCTACCAACTCACCTTCCAGAAGCATCTTGGGTTTTCCACTGAGCATCGTTGTCCAAGAACTGGCCAGAGCCAGAGCTGTCCTCCTGTGGCTCTGGCCTTGCAGAACTGGAGCAGGACACACCAAGAGCATTATGTTACAGGAGTTCCACTGCTGTGAGATTAGAGTAGCCAGCCTCTGCCGACTTCTACTAACAAACCTTTTATTTTTCCTTGGTTTCTTTTCCGGTGTGATTTTAGGAGCACTACTGGAGCTTGGACAAGACAGAAAACAAGATTCCACTGCAGCTTATCTTCCAGATCTGGGACAATGACAAGTTCTCTTTTGATGACTATTTGGGTAAGTCGGGAGAGGTTTTTGGCTCCATCCCCACTGATGCAGACAGGAAGGAAAAAGTTATTGAATCCTTTCAGGATATGAAGAAAGTGTAGCAAGACCAGTTCAAGCCACTGAACAGAATTCAGTGTCAGCATAAGTTCAGGACTGATGATAAGTGGTTTGTGTTAGGCAGGTTTCCAGTCTCAGCCTGCAGCAGCCTGCTCCTGGGCTGACATAATATTGAAAGCATCATCAAATCCAACGGAGCCATCACCTTCCAATTCTCCGTGACTCATCTGAGTCTGTGCTGAAATGTGCTCATCAGGGCCAACCATGTATTTGAGCTGAGACCACCAGGCGGGATCACTGACCTGCCTTCACTTACCTGGGATGTTTAGACATGAACACAACTCAATCCAACACTTGCTTTTTTCAGTGCTAGCCTCATTAATCATCCTCAGAAATCTAGATTTAGGCCAAGAAAAAAATAAAACAAAAACCTCTAATAGGAAGGGTAGCAGAGTCATGCAGCAGATTATCTGTGCAGAAGCTGGAGGCTCCAGCATTACGAGTTTTTTGGTTGGATCTTGTTCTACCTTTCTTTTTGCCACTAAAAAAAATTCAAACATCAAAAGCTTTACTGAGGATGTATGTAATCAAGATCCTTTTAAATCCTGTCTTTGATTAATTATGTAGGCTGAGTGCCGAAATAACCTCTCCAAGGTGTGTTTTCCAGTTCTGGCTCTGCACATCAGGAGCTCTTGCCTGCCAACACCAATTCTTTGCAAATTCCAGCAAATAAAAGTGGTCTTTGGCTTTTGTAAAGCACTTTTCATCAATGGACTTCAAAAGCATTTCACAACAAACCTGATCTGGGCTGTTATTGTCGCTGGTTGCAAGAATCTGTGGCACAGAAAAGCTACAAATACAAGCACGATATTGAATGTGAGTCGTCCACAGCAGTGTAAAAAGCTGCTGTCCCTCAACTGAGACCCAGGACCAGACCCTGCGTACGTTCTTGGCCGTTCCCAACTGTAAGGCAGTTTGGTGTAGCCATGTAAAATAAAGGCAGGCACTTTCAACTAACACTTGGAGAACTGAGCTCAGATTTCCTAAAGGCTAGATAACTGTGCTAATTGCTGGACCACTCTGTCTGAGAAGGAAGCTATCGATTTTGTGGGATATCCTTCATATTTAGTCTGCTGCCATTACCTGGGTGGAGCAATAAAATAGCCTGTTCAGAGGTCGGCAAGCCTCCTGCCCAATGCTCTTCTACTCACTGTGCTCTGGGTGTGTACAGTTTGAGTTTCACCTAAATCTCTTAGTCTTCACTAAAAATCTCAGCCTGCCTGGTTGACTGCAGTGCAAATCATCCCACGTTATAGCTGCGTCAGCAGATCTTTTGCAGCATCTTCTAGAAGGACTTCATGGCTCAAGTCTTCCTAAGCACGACGGTGATGCCAAGTGCTCAATTCCTAGGAAGAGCCGCTGGCTAAAACTACCGCTATGCTTGGAAACAGGGCCACACTTGAGCCTGCTCTCCCCCTTGCTATGTGGGTGTCTGCCCAAGCTCCCTGAGGTCAGGAGGGTGCCACAGTGAATATTTCTTCAGGGAAAGAGTCCATGTTTTAAGGGCCTGTTACACCGAGATGTCTTCCCAGTAACGTTCCTTCTTGCAGGCTCCATTCAGATGGATATCAACAGGATGCCCAAACCTGCCAAGACCGCCGAGAAGTGCTCCCTAGAGCTAGTAGATGAGACCTTGTCTTCAAGTCACTTTGTGTCACTCTTTGAGCAGAAAACTGTCAAGGGATGGTGGCCCTGTGTTGCTGAGCAGGATCAAAAGAAGATCCTGGCGGTAAGGTGGCTTCTTCACGTGTTCTCTTGGGGGACTCACTCAAAGCATTGAGGAGGGACGTGGCTGGGCCAAGCACATGCAGGATGCCATGGTCAGGGCAAGAAACGCAGTCTTGGGCTGCAGATTTTACAAACTGGACCAGCTTTTGTCAGCTGGATGTTTTCCAGGATTTGTCCAGCACCATGCAAAAGCCTCAGAAGAAATTATTTGTTCTGTGGGATTTTTGCTGTGGTTTTTGGAACATGCCACCTAATTTGACTCTGTATCACATCTATTCTTAATGATATTGTGTTGTGACAAGTACCAGGGAAAGGTTCCAGCTGTCAGACTGATATATTTAAATGTAAGTGTCTGGGCTCCTGTTCAAGTCTTTGGCGACTGTTCAATACAGGTAGGGGAGTCCAGGCAGTGAATTAAGTCATTCAACAAAAGACCCCTGAGTTGGTTGCCTAAACTTGGGTGTCAGTGACATTTGAGATGTCCTGGAGTATCTGCTGAGAACGTTGTAGTGGGCAGGTGAGGGATCTGTATGAAATCCACTCTTACTGGGTTCCTCATGGTCCTTGTTGGTAGTGGTTGAGTTATGCTCAAAGTAGTTTTTCTTTCCCCAGTCAGTATTTTACATCATACATTCGTTTCTCACCTCTCCCTTTTTGTTGTTGTTGTTTTGTTTTGTTTATGAGTTTGTTTTTGTTTAACCCGCACAGGGCAAATTGGAAATGACTTTGGAAATTGTGGCAGAACAAGAGCATGAAGAGCGGCCAGCTGGCATGGGTCGGGATGAGCCAAATATGAACCCCAAGCTGGAGGACCCCAAGTAAGAGCATCTTGAATGGTAAAGTAACCACCGGGGCACAGAGTTCTCAAGGAGCAAATTGAAAATCTGGGTTCCCAGTTTGAGGTCTGCTGTCTGCAACAGGCTTGCTCCCATCTAGACTCCGTTTCTGAGCTGCTGATGCTCAGACTGTACGAGCTGAGACAACCCAGGGTGGCTGGGAGGCTGCTCTGGACCACCGAGGAGGGCATTTGACATGATCCGCCCAGAGGGATGTGGGTTTGCAGGGTGAGCAGCCAGCTTGTTACAGCAGGGCATGCTCATGGGGTTTGGGATCCCGGAGGGTGAAACTACTGTGAAACTCAGAAGTGACCTCAACTTTGTTTGGCTCCAGGCGCCCAGAAACCTCTTTCCTATGGTTCACCTCCCCATACAAGACCCTGAAGTACATCCTGTGGCGGCGGTACAAGTGGGTGGTTATCCTGGCCATCGTACTCTTCGTTTTGCTGCTCTTCCTGGGGATCTTCATCTACGCCTTCCCGGTACGATGGGTATGGGAGAGGACAGGGGGGCTGAGCAAGGTCTTAGGTGTTCCCCCAGGTCTCTGTGGCTGACCTGCCTCTGTGGTGACAGAGATGGTCCCGGTGCACGTGGCTGCAAAGTCCCATGCTGGTCCCTGAGGAACAACCTGGTGGACCATGATGGGTCAGAAAGAGAGTCTGTGTTTCTCGTCTCTGCTACAGACTCACTGCAAGGTGCTCACCTCTTTGCGCCCGTGTTTCAGTTCCTGTCTAACGACGCTGAGGTTATTTGATTGTTTTCAAAGAGGTTCGAGCAGCTGATGTTGGAGGTGTTGCAGGGTTGGTGGGAAAATCCCCGACAAACACGCTGCCTAATTAGAAATGCAGGCATTTTACAGGGCTGAGCAGTGGCAAAAAATGCATTGGTTTTGTTTAAAGATGTACTTGTTTAAAGATGCAGGGAGTTTATAGGCGTTCGGGCAGCCCCGTCTCTTGTTATCAAGGCTTGGAGCGCGTTATACCAACGTAATATCTGAAATGGGGGGCGGGTTTTCACCTCATTAATCAAGAAAGTGGCTTTTTCTTGCCTTACTGTCAGTTCCACTGGCATAACAAAATAAATAAATAATGGAGCCCTGGCCTTCCAGTTTGGCTTAGGATGGGTTTTTGTATCCTCCTCTGTTTCTACAGCACTGGAATAATTCATGCTGGCTCTTGGATGCCATTTCCCCTCCTCTCAGACTGATAAGAAAAATGACCCGCCTCTCTCTTTCCAGCACTTAACAAATTCTGCTCCTTGTATATGAATTTTCTTTTTTTTTTTATACAAGAACTCATGGGGGTAATTTATAACTTCATGTGAGAGAACGTGGCTGCCTTTTGCAGATGGCTTTGTGTGCTTGCAACGTGCAACCGAAAAGCGAGGTGTGGAATGTCTCCTCGCCATCGTAATCACTTTCAGATGATTTGAAGTCGTGCACGCTCGGTTGTTCCCATCGAGAAAAAAGGGGATGGGATTAGATCATGGCTCTCCCCATCTCTCTGTCCTCGTATCCATGGGAAGGGCTGGGATACTTCTCCTGCTGGAGAAACGATTCCAGAGGTGCTAAGTAGTATGAAGGAGGAAATAATTGTGCAAGTGCAGATTTGTGCTGCGTTGCCTCCTCCCTGCCCTGTACTCAGAGCCATTCCTGGAGACTCCCCTTTATGTCAAGTAGCAGAAACCAAGCCTTTTTGACCAAGAAGAACTCAGTGTTTCCCTGAAGATGCAAGTGGCTTTGCATTCATTCCAGTGGTATCATATAAAAACAACGCTGAGAGGAGAAAAAATTCGCAAACTATAAATATTGATTTACACTCATTATTACTTGGGATTTTTCCCTGTTTCCTAGCTAAATGTTGTTGTATTTAATTTCATTTTGGTTGGGTCAATTTTTAGTCATATTTCAAAAAAGTAAGGCCATGTTTCATGGATTTTTTTTCTGTTTTTATGTATTTGGCCAGCTTCCCCTAGATTTTTGAGGTCACTGGTTCTGTATCTACTTGGAGATTTAGTTCCTTACCCATTTCATCAGGCACTAAATTTGGCAATCGCGCTGGTGATGGTTTGCTATGAAGGATGCCCCTGGCATCCTGACCTTTGGCAGGGCTCACCGTTACATCCCTGATTAAATGCATGGAAGAACAATCCCTCCTCACTTCTGTTCTGATTCGTGTGCCAGGAGCACCATCAGGTCCCGTTTAAAATAAGGATTTTGCTGCGTTTAGCACTGTATACGTAATCTTGCCACTGCACATGCAGTTTCGAGGTCCCATGCTGCAGGTAGAGGGTTTTGTGCGTGTTCTGCCCCTCTCATCCTGAGCAAAGGGGTGGGTGATGGGAGGGAAACCTCAAGGGAATCCTGTTAGGGCACGTGGACCATCAGTCTGAGCTGGCAGAGGGTAAGGAACAGGGATACAGGGATGCTAAGGGGTGCATAGAGATGTGAAGTTACTGTTTTCCTGCTTCTGTTGCCCTTTTTGCTATGGCCTTGCACGAAGAGCTCTTCCACAGCTTTCTGCTTGTTGGGACCTCCACTGGGACCTCCAGGGTCCTTCCAGTCATTGCTCTTCAGCAGCTGGTCCTTGGCTCAGCAGGAGCCTTGGGACCTGCCTGCAGCCTGAATGCCCCTGCCTGCAGCCTGAATGTCCCTGCCTGCAGTCTGAATGCCTTGCCTGCAGTATGACTGCCTCTGCCTGCAGATTGCATGCCCTGCCTGCATACAGCCTCTCCACCTGGGAGCGTTGTGTACCATGCACCAGCCACTGCCGGAGAAGTCTGAGCCCTGGCTCCAAATCTTGTCCTGTTTGGACTCTGCCTGAGGACACCGAAGGAAGATATCTTTTACCTGAGAAATACCTGTCCACAATATGCCCTGGGAAACTTAACGGTCCTGTGAGCTAAGCTAACCCTGCATAGGTCACCCTCCATCCCAGACAGACAGGAATCTCCCCTGAAAATGAACCCAGGGCATTTTCATTGGCTCTTGGTATAAAAATGGGATTTTTTTTTTTTTTTTTTTTTATTTATTCCTATTCCCCATACAGTGCTGAAAGCTTCCAACCACAGTCCCAGCTTTGTGGTCAGAGTAGCTGGAGAGTAAGAGCAAATGTTCCATTCGAAAGCTGTGTGCTTTCACCCAAAGCAGTGAAGGGCTGTCTGTGGTTCCCAACAGTAGTGCCCAAAAACATTGGTTCCCAAAAGCTCAGGCTTTTCAGTGAACGAAGAAGCTGACATCTTGGTCTTGTTCAAAATACCCATCAAGAGATGCTTTACACCCCAGGGAAGTATTTTCTAGAGGCTGTATTGCAGGATATGCTGCAAAATAGCCTTTAGAGCTACTTCATGGAATCAGAAACCTTTGAAGATGTGGTGCCTTTGTGCTTCTGCTGTTCTCAGGACATAGAGTACGTGTGATGGATCATGGGCTGGAATAGAGATCTTTCCATTCCTCCTCTCGGGTCCTCGTCAGAGTCTCTTTCCCAGGAGAGCTTTGTGCAACTAGCAGTTCTTTTCCAGCCAGGGAACGTGCCGTGGCTGCCCTGATGGGATCTGGGGTCCCTGGAAGGAGCAGGGGGAGACCTGCAGAAGTGGGGAAGGGTCTGGAAGTGCTTTGGGATGAAGAGGACGTTCATCAGGATCCGTGGGGAGATGGGAGTATGGCAGTACGGGAAATTTAGGCACAAGTCCATAAGAAATCAGTCATCATTAGCACAACTGTTTACAAAGCAACTTGCTTTAGTGGGTGAGAGACCATTTCCAACTGAAAAGCCTTTTGGTTTTGGGTGGAAAACTGCATGGTATTGCAAATTTCCATTAAAAAAAAGTTGTCTAGTTTTACAAAAATGGGAAAAAATGTTGAAAATCTGATATTCTGAGGTTCTTCATTTTTTTACTTGGGCTCTTCCACCCAGTCTTAGTGTCAGATTACTCCCTGGTTTGCCCTAGCTTTCTTTGCAGAGTGGTTGTCATTATGGTCTGTACAAGCTAGGGCTCTGGGAACAGCATTCCCTGGATATTTCCTATATGATTTCCTTAGACGGTCCTTAGATTTAACTTGACATCAGAAGACTCCTTAAACAACAGACAAAAGTATAATGAGATCCAGTAGCTGGATGTTGAAGTTAGAGGAACTATTCCAGTGGAAATAGGACGCTAATTTTTGAGGCGAAGGGTAATTAACCATTGGAACAATTTGCCAAAGGTTGTGGTAAATTCATCATTGCTCGAGGCGTCCACGTATCGAGATTGAATGTCTTTCTGCAAGATATGCTCTAGTTCCACCCTATGCTCCTGTCCAGCAGTGCTCATTTATGGCACGCTGCGGGGCTTTTTGGAAAGGTCCAGTGACTTTGATGGACTTTTCGTCCGAGGTTGCCATAGCTGAGAAGAGCTCTGCCTTCTGCTGTGGGAACGATTGAGTGGAAGTCTTGGGCTAGACGCAAGGCCAGAAGAAAAGGTTATAAAAGCCCAGCCTGGGTTTCTGCATCCTTAACGCGTAGGGAATACGGTGGGGAAGTTATCTCCCCGAAGCAGTGATTATTGTAAAGATTTTAGTGGCTACCACCATAGAAAAATGTAACGCGACTTCCAGCTGGAGTCAGCTCGGCTTTGCAGCACCATGAAAATGTTTACTACCTTTTAAAGCTCTGTTTGTGTTCTGCAAGCCCAGCGTTGCTTCCATTGCCATTAATTCTAATTACAGCTCGCTTTCTGTGCTGATTGATAATCCTGCTTGGCTTTCAACACTTTGTTAATACAAATTCATAGCTGGACAGAAAACTTGCTACCCTCCAGAATGCAACCAGTCAAATCATAAAAAATAGGAGTATTTTGGAGGATAGGCTCTGAAAGACAAATGGATGGATAATTAATTCGAAGGTTATATGTCACTGGAGGCTTTTCTAATGACTTCTGGTAAACTGCCGTAACTTTGCTTGCTTGATTTATGGCATTATTAGAAATCCTCAGTTGGCACACTGCCTTAAAATTTGCTACACGTTGTAATTTATCAAGATGCCTTTGGTCAGACTTTACTTTTGTTGTGTTCTTTTTTTTTTTTTTCTTTTTTCCCCTGTTCCTCCAAAGATCTTGCTGGTAACTAGCACTATGCTTTGTTTCCAAAGTTGTTTTTTTAAAGTGACAGAGTGATAGAACATCCTGTACCAATTAAATTCAATATGCTTGGGAGGGACTTCCAAACTGGCTAGTATGTGGTCGCGGGGATTTGAATCAGAGCTACTTTAAATATAGCTCTTTCCAAACGACCTAAGCATGCATCTTCGTCTGTATTTTCATTGCGGTCTTGATAAGCAGCATTTACACCGCTTATTCTTTTTCACAGTGCTGTCATCTTCTTTCAAGGAAGGAATTGCACGTATAATAGGCTAAAGTACTGTGACACTTCATTTTCCGCGGCAGCCCCATACTTCACCGTGCAATAACGGGGACAGTAGAGATCCCAGAAAACAGGGACAGGAAGGTCTTGCCTGGGGTGTCTGCTCTCAGGAACAAAACCCACACCAAATGCTGACACTGAAACAGATGGCTGAGGTGTTCAGGGATGCAGACAAGGCAGAGAAAAAAAAAATAATCAGCAATAGGTTTGCCTTTCTTGATTGCCTTTGGCAGATTCTTTGGAGATAGTCCATGGACCTGCAGGCTAGGTTTGTACTCAGCGACTAAATCAGGATGGGGCTGGGCTCGAGAACCGTCCTCTTGCTGTTCAGACCAGCTGATTGCTGGCTCGATCCTGGGTGCAGGTTTTGGCCCCTGGAAAGCAGCCGTCTCCAGAAAACATCATGGCACGGCTTGGTGGATGCTCGGGGACCGGGGCCCGTTTCCAAAGGGTCCGACCCAAGAGGCAGAGCGGATCAGGTCACCAGTTTTGGGGGGATCGTGGGGAGAAGGAGCCGTAAGGATGCGAGGGCAGGGCTTGGGTAGTGAATACAGGGTTTGTGGGGAGCAGCACAAAGAGAGCGCGGAGGGGAAGGGGCACCGGGAGCCAGAGGAGAGGGGGAAGCTGCAGCAACTCGGCAAAGAGCTGGACGCGTCTCCTCACCTGTAAGAAAAGCACGTGGGCACTGGGATGGTGCTGGTGGGGAGGTGCCAAATTTCTTACAAGGGTACGAAGAAGTGGAAATTTATCTTCAAAACTGGTGGGAGGCGCAATCAAAGTCCAGGAGTGGCTCCTGGTGCTCGCTGCTTGGGGCTTGTCACCAGTAGCCTCTACTGGGAGAAGGCAAGACCCATTTTCTCACGTGTCTTGGGCTTTCTACCGTCCTTGCTAGTGGGAATGCACTTTTTGCTTGTTTGTGTCTGCAGGCCGGGGCTGGGAGCTTGGCCGTCACGCCTGCCCTGAATGCAGCCCCATCTGCAGTTCTGTGCCATGCCCCGAAAAATCCTTTAACCTCCACGTGCCGCCCTGCCGTACCTGCTTCAAATCGGCTTTTTCCCCCCCCTCATTTTTTCCATCTCTCTAGAACTATGCTGCTATGAAACTGGTGAAACCTTTCAACTGAAGCTGTGCTGGAAAACGCCTGAAACGTCTGGTGTCTGCCTGGGGATTTTGGAAAGAAGTTGTGGCTCTGCACTGGATCACATCAGCAGATGGAGACGGAGAAGGAACAGCCTCCCTCAGGCCCTAGGCTGCGGCCAAAATGAAGATACAACTTACCCTGGTGCAGCATGCAGAATGCCACCTGCAGCGCTCACCTCGGAAGCAGCACGTAAACAATACCTGCTCTGAAATATTTCTTATTTTACTTCTTTGTCTGTCTTTTTTTTTTTTTTTTTTGGTTAAGCTGCTCTGATTTGTAAAGCTTGAATACCAGTGCAAAACTGAAGAGGGCAGGGGACAAAAGGGCCTTTTCATATATAGTCTGTGAGCGTACAAAGATGTTGCAGACCTTAGCAGAGGAGTCGCGGGCTGCTGGCGTGGGCAGCACGTGCAAGCCAAAATCTCTCAGGTTCTGAGCACACTTTTCTTTGCACTCTGAACAAGCCTCAGTTTTCCTTTGCCATGCAATGTGTATTACCTGGTTTCTATATGTATAAAGTCTACTGAAGACGAAATGTGCTGCACAGCCTGAAACTCTGGGCTGATATGTTGCCTTTCCAAAGAGAGCAAAAACCACAAGAAACAGGACCCAGGGAAAGGCTGAGACACAAAACCTGGGCAGGAGTTGGTGGTAACTGCTAAATCAAAACTCCCATTGAATTTTGTGCTCATGAAGGACTGCCCAGCCTGGCTCATGTTTTTTTGGAGCTTGTTTTCCCTCTCAGCTGCTCTTTCACCTCTACAGTCCCACATGCCTCCCTTCAAAACCAGTGCTGTAGGGGCAGAAAGCAGAGTTGGGCTGAGCCCTACCCTGGGAGCGATCCCGGGAGCAAAGCAGTGCACGTGGACTTTGCTTTTCTCCTCTCCTGCTACACGCAACCCCTGCAGCCACAGGTCGATGAATGTATTAGTCTTTTTTTTCTCCTGTGCTCCCAAACATGCTTAAGGAAAACAGTACAAACCAGACTGCAATGTAAGCCGTGAAACTCGCTGCTGCTGGGCGCTAATGAAGCAGATGATAACCTGCACCTTTGGAAGTAGGCTTGTTTGCTTTCTGCTTTGCAAACAAATTATTATGAGACATATCCCGCAGGGCTTGCTCAGCCTCCCACGGAGCAAATGACAGCTGTGACAGGACTGGGATGGCAGTGCTGGGACACTTCTGCTGTTTTCTATTCCCTCCTCCCGTCCATCTCTCTGCTGCTGCAATCAGACGGAGCGGTATGGTCTAAGGGGATTTGTAGTGTTTTGTAGTGCTGGCTCATGTCATGAGAGGATGCTAATCAAAACAGCATTAGCCTCAAATTTTCATCCTGCATCCACTCATCCTGCAAGGAACCATCTCCCAGAACAGGGGCATCAAGCATGAAAGCAAATGTCCCTTTGAGAGGCAGCTGTCCTGCTGCTCCAGCACCGCACGGCTTTTGCTACGGTCCCTTTGAGGATTAACAGATCTTTCCCCGCTGCTCTTCAGCAGGATAAGACATGTCTTCCTTGGTTTCATTTGTCCCCTGGAGCTGTTGTGTAGCAGTGAAAAGTGGTCCTGGGGGATCGGAGTTTCTCAGGAGAAACTTGCTAATGTAAGCTCCTGCCCAGCTCCAGCAAGGCACTTAAGCCTGTGCTTAGCAGAAGGCAGGGAGAAAAAGCACCCGCCTAATTGCTTTGCTGGGTTGGGATGCAATGTGTTGAGCATTAAATCCCTTGTTATCCAGTACTGTAACAGCAGCCAGATTGCACAGGGCAGCTCACTGCCATGTGTGAAGACGGTGTCCTTGACATGGAGAACATGCAGCTATAAAAACCTGTCCTTGCTGCTGAGGTTTGGCTGATCCAGCATCCCTCTCCCACAAGCTTGAGCGGTGAAGTTGGCTCTGGGCTTGCACACCCCAGGGTGGGTGTTTCATTTTACCGGCACAGTTAAATGCTTCATTTTTGCATTTGTTCAGTTTTTCCCTAGAAGCCTCCCAACCTCATTCGCATCCACACCCCCATTTATTAGCCACTATCGAACTACCAGGTCTTGGTCGAATTTTCCGTAATGCTTTCTCCCTGAGGATCCGGTGAGCTGAGGACAAAAGTAGCTTGTGTTTGCACCTCATTGAGTTTTGGGTTTTATATTTTACGAAAATGTTGGTGTGGTTGGTCCTTGCACCTCTTCCACCACGGCTCGGCTCTGCCAGGGGAGTGTCTGCATATCTTGCTGGGTGCTGGCATGCCTTGCTCGCCTATCCGCAGTGGGAAATCAGGCCCATTATTTCACTTTCTTGCTTCGGTTTGCAGAGACTGTGACGTTTCCCATCTTGGCATTATTGCTCTGTGACTGCTACCTATTTCAGAAAGAAAATCGTGGTGCCAAGAGCCCCAAAGAGATGAGTGACCCATGCTTGAATGCAAAACACTGCTTGTATCTGGATGCTCATCACCCATCCTATCACAACAACCAGTGTCTATCCCAGCAGAGACAAGCAACCCTACCAAAACACATTCGCGTGTTACCTCTCCAGAGCCTCTCCCAGTGAGAAAACACATTTTATTCCCCAGCACTTACCAGCAGCTCTTTCCTGACAAACCAGAATGGGTCATCAGTGCTGGGAGAGCCGGATCCAGGGCACCCAGCTGCATAAGGAAAAGGAAAGGGTTACATCCCTGCGTGCAGCCCTCCGTGCTCCCAGTCCAGGCTGCAGTCTTGGCAATTTTCATGCCAAGAAGACTCCGTGGGACTGTGGTGGGTAAAAGCAGGTCTGAGCATCCAAAGCCACCGACTCAATCCCATTTGCCTTGCTGCTTGAACAGCCACATCCGTCTGTCTGCCTGACTGTGGGCCCTCTGTAGCTTGGTTATGCCTCTCCACCAAAGCCAGCCAGGAGGTAGGACCTGTATAAAGTATTCCCTGTGGCTCCCTGTTATTCAGGGGTTTGAAATGGCTGGAAAATGTATGTATCACCTGTCTATGCCTTATATACAATGATGCAAGATGCACTGTGGTTACAAATGAAATGCTCTGAAACATTCTTCTTCCTGGTGTGTTTTATTGTGTTGATGGAATTACGGCACCTTCCCTCTTCGGTGTGGGAATGCAAAAATACAGCTGGAAGGAACAGGACGGGGAAACGGCGGTTGCTGTGCTCCTCTTTTTCTCACCTCTCTGCTGCTGTGGCAAGGGAGCAGAAGCAGGAGGAGAGAACGGAAAGTGTGGAGAAGGGAGGACAGATGTGGGACCAGAGTTGCAATGCTCGGAGGTAACGCAGCTGCTCGTAGCGCTGCCAGTTGCATTTTGCACCTGAGACACTGCGTTGCAGAATAGTGCAGTGACCCAGCCGCGATACGTGCGTGCTCCCCGGTGCTCTTGTGAGTGCTCCCCTGATCTGTGACACCGTGCAGGATTTACGTGGGGGTCACAGACCTCGTCCCATGAGCTGGGAGTCCATGTGCGCCGGCTCGCAAGGCTAATCTGTGATGTGGAGCATCCCGTAAGCCGGGAGGAGGCACACGCATGTGAGTGGGGTGGGTGAAGGAGCCATGGGAAGCTTGCGCTGCCTGTGGCTTTGGGGAGCCAACCTCCAGCGTTTTCCTGGTGAGTCACTCGCAAAGAGGTTGATGCCCACTTCATTTATAAACCTGGACACCCAAAATACGCCCACTGAAAGCCAGGGGTGGCTGGAGAGGAGGTGGATGGCTGGGGAATGGGAGAGGGCAAAGAATCCCACAGATTTCACCCTCCTGCAGCAGCGGGGAAGGCAGAAGGAGCTCACCCCATCCGGCTGCTCCGTGCAGGTACGCACATCTCCGTGCAGATGCTCATTAGGATGAGCCTGAGCCGCTGGAATGTGAATCTCCAGATCCTTCTCAGGACTCAGCCCCGGTGGTTCTCGGCCCAAGTGAAGACCCTTCCCCTCTGCTTGTCTCTCTTCCTTTTCCCATTTCTGGACTTCACTCAAAGAGCAGCAAGTCCCTTTGGGTCTGGGTCTGTTCCCTAGAGGGAAGGACTCACCCAGCCAACACAGCCATCATCCGGAGTGACCCGAGGATTAATTCTCTGACACCTTTTTGGAGCTGTTCAGCACCAACAGGCTGTGTCAGGGAGATGCTCCGGGGATGCGGAGAGATTTGCTGGTGAGATTGGAGCTGTTTGTGCCCGAATCCCCAAATACCTTTCCATTGCTCTGGAAGGGTGCAGATGGGCGCTGCCTGCTTTGGCACAGGAGACCCCCTCCCCTGCATCCCATTTTGGGATGGTGCCTGGGATCTAGGGAGGCAGGGGATGAGGAGACCCGAATGTCCTCGACTTCATCTGAGCAAGACGCAGGGTTTGAGCAGGCACTCTGAGCTGGCATTGTCCAAACTCTGTCTGCCCAGCCCCACCGCAGCCTCTCATACCCCACACATCAGTGGGAAGTCCCAGAGGGGGACTGTGTGTGTCCCCCCCAGCCGTGTCACCATGCTGAAGGCACGAGAGAGACGATCCTCGCTGAGGAGGAGCAGGCGGCAGGAGACGAGGGGACAGGGGGACAGGTCTTGCCTGCATGCCTGCGCCTGCCCGTGCACGGGTGCGTGCAAAAGTTAATTGCAAAATGTTCCGCTGCTTGAACACTTCCATGATGCTTGTTTTTCTGTTATTTCCTCGGCCTCCAACCTGATGTTGTGTATAATTTAAGGCTGGAGTTATGAAGTGTGTGAGCTCCTTTGGGGACGCCCTGACAACACCCCGTTGTGTTTCACACTGCCTGGGCTCAGCCCCACGAGCTGGAGGGCAATGAGATGAGGAGCTGGAAAGCTACCACCCCGCATAGGGGCTGAACTCCCTTAACCTCCAGCAGGCTCGCTGGCACACTCAAAAAAAAAAAAACCTAGCAAAAGAGCTGAACTGATTTTTCTCTTCAATAATAGCGATTTTCTATTCATTGCCTGGTCTTATTTGCTCGGAAGAGAGATGTTTCCACCCAGAAGGGTGGCTTGCAACGAAGCGGTTTGAGGGGAGGGAGGTGGTGCAGGGCGAGGGGGACGAGGGGTGGGAACCAGGCCAAGGCGCTGCCATAAAAACGCTTTGGGAAGCCGCTTGCAGTCGTGTTTGTTGGTTTAACCCCTGCGGACGGGGCCTGCGGTCGGTTTTGCTCATTACCTGCTGACAGGACAGGAACATGCCTGGTGCATGGAGGCCAGGAGAGCTGACCTAACAGGATGATCTGTAGAGAAGACCATTGCGGCCTCCTGGCCCCAAAGTCCATTAATCTTCTGATGGGAAGGTGGAGATAGCCCTGGCCTCGAGTGACACAACTCGTTTCAGTCTTAACTTGAGGTCTAACCCCTTAAAACACTCCCACACACAGAATGGCATTTGCTGGTCCTGGAATGTCCTCCCTGGTAGAGGCAAGCATAGAGAGGATTATGATGAGTATAAAGGCTGCTCCGTTGGCTCTGGAGCTCCTGGACTGATAGCCTGAGCTTTCTATCAGCCTCCTCCATGGATAGCACCGTGCCATCACTGCCGGGACAGCCGCCAGCCTCGTCCATGTTGCTGCAGTCTGCCTTCATCCCAGACAAGCCAAACACCACGCGCTTGGGGGATGATTTGCAGTGATGTGTGCGTCGCGCCTTCTGGGCTCTGCTCTGCACCGAGTGAGGATGGAGACACCCAAGCAATGGGGCATGAAACTACCGTGTCTTTGTCTCCGCCACGCATCAGCTTCCAGAAGGAAAACGAGCTTTTTTTGCCCTGTCTGCTTTTCCCATTCACATCCCCGCCTCCTCAAATAACCAATGCTTTAAACACGCTTTGCAGCAGAGCAGGCTCAGTGCCGTGAAACTTTCTTGTGCCTGTGAGCACAACTTGGTCTCTGCTTTGGCCTTTGGGCTGACTCCAGGGAGAGCCCCCAGGCTGCTCGGCTCCCTGGCACTTGGCTGCTCTGTCCCTGCCTTGGAGCAGTGTCAGGGCTCCTCATCCATCAGGAGGAACACCGTACAGTCATACCAGCTGCCAGGCATGTCAAACAGGGTCCCTTAGCACTGCACGGTGGGTGTCCCAGCTTCTCCTCCTGCAGCTCCTGGAACAACAACAGCCTGCACGTCCAGTTGCTCTCCAGCGCTGCTGGTGAAGTCCAGGGTTTGCTCAGCACTGCAAAGCTGTGGGATTGGTACGGGGGTGAGAGCAGACGTCTTTTATGCTGTGGATGGCTTAACTCTGCCATGGGCTAAAGTTTGGGGTGTGAGAGACTGTTTCTACCGAAGCCTTTGGGTCCTGTGCAAGTCCCTGATAGGGTGAGGAGGCAGAAGTGCAGCTTAACCAGCTTTTCTGCTGGAAAGCTCCAGATCAGAACTACTTGAGGTGATAACAACTGGGCACTTAAAATTAATTTTTACGGTTATTGATGCTATGATAACAATACAAACAGTAATGCTGAAGATGCTGGTGTTACCAGGGGCTCATTCAGGAGCTGGGCACCTATGGTGCTAGGAGCTGTACACACTGCAGAATAATGGTCACTGTCTCCATAAAATTAAAATAATCTATTCCTCTCAGCCAACAGTCTGAATGGGGATTGGAGGAAGACAGTGGCACAACCATGGCTATTTTTCTCCACGTAAGTATTAGATTTTATTGGTTTTTCATCTTCTCTCTGCTCCCAGCGGCACCTTACAAACAGATACAACCATGCTGCCAGCTCTACCTTGGCACTGTCTCCGGAGGACCTCCAGCAACCAGCTGTGTCTGTGCCCTCAAGATCTGGCGCTTAACCTTTCTGTTCATCCATCCCGGCCACAGCAACCTGCCGTCCCAGGCAAAGCCAGTGTCTCATAGCTCTGATGCTGCCTGGATTCAAGGCTCGACTGCAGAGGAGCTCAAATTGACAGACACTGCAGAGAAAGATGCAGCGGTTTTGCAATGCAAATAGAGCCAATTGTAATCCCTCTCAGTGCTGAATTACTTGCTGAAGATTTAAGGATGAATTCAGGGTAATACTGAGGTCAGTAACTGTGGTCAGCACTAGGAAAACCCACCAAGGCTCTGTGCTCTCCTCTGTGCTCTGTCCCTTCATTGCCCCCTTGATTCCCAGGTCTGTGGGGCTGGCAGCGAGCTGTTCCCCATGCAGAATGCTTTTAGCAACCAGCCCATTTTACTGTGGCTGTGCAGCCACTCGTCCCTCTTTTCAAGGGCATCGGCTCACTCTGACACCTCACCCACCCCTACCTGTGTGCTAGATGTTTGGCTTTAGTTTCAGGCCATATGCACGATCATCCAGACTGTGAGGTGACAAAATAATCCCAGTAAAGGGTGGCCATGGCTGCTGCTGCTTTGCTGAGCCAGAGGAGCCAGGATTGAACAACTGTCGCATTGCCCAAACCTTGTCTTTTGCCCGAGGTACTGGGCACAGACAGACTGTCTGCTCCCTTGGCCTCCAGGGAAGGGGGGTCAGCATCAGGAGCGGGGACCACATTCCCTCCTTGCAGCATTTGCAGCGTTCAGCTGGTGCAGGATCAAGACATCAAAGTGTCTTGTCCTGCTTCACAGTCCTGGAGGAGTCATTTTGTGTTCAATCTTTAGGAGCTGATGGGATCCAGCTGAGATGTTTATTTGTGGTCGAGTGAATCCCATCAACAAGTCTGGAGAACATGAACTGAAAATTTCTTTTCCTCTCGAACTATGACTCTAGGACACTATGACCGAGACACAACAACAAGGAAAGAAAGCAAACATGACTGTGATCCCAGTTGGCATGTTTGCACCTTCGTGTGAACTTGTAGCTGCAGGACAAAGCGGAATCTCAGAACAGGACCCTCAGTGGGGCTGAGCATTTCTGTGCAGAGCAAGGACTTTCCCCATTAGGTCGCAAATATAACGCTAAATGATTGCAAAACAAGTTATACAAGAGGATCAGTGCTGCAGGGTTTAACACACCCTTTGTCACTTCCCTACCCTCCTTCTGGCTCAGAGGCAGGAGATGAGAGCAAATGGTTCCTCAGGCCTGGGGGGTGCTGCCTACATGCCATGTCGTGAAAGAATCGTGCAAAGAAAACATGGACATCAATGAATGAAGGTCCCGCACTTTGAACTGAATCAATACCACAACAAGGAGAGGTGCCTTGTGCTCTCTTTCCATCATGCCCACAAGGTTTTAAGGCACAGAAAGGTCTCAGCCACATCTGTCTTACTGTGGTGGTCATGGCATCTCCTCTCCCTGTCTTCAGCAACGTCTGCCTGCTGAGACTCAAGGACCATGTGCTTTCTGTCCACGCTTTGGGCTACAGCTGTAGTACAAAGGGTCCACGCTGTGCCTGGGGTACGATGAACCAGGCTTGTCCTCATCTCAACCACGTCTACCCACTCCGTGGGGAAGAGACTGAAGTTCTCCGTGTTTCAGCTCCCCATGGCCAGAGTGCTGCGGTTTTCAGGCTCAGGCAATATTTTAGCAACAGCCTGAAGACTGAGAGTGTGGACAGGGGGTGAGCCTGGTCTGAGAGATGAGCTGGGATGTCTGCTGGGGTGTCTACTGGGCTGCAGGGGTAGAGACACCTTCAAATCACAGGTCCAGTTGGTTGAGGACAACAGAAGCGTTTCTGCAAGCTGTGTGTGGCCAGGTTATACCTTCCCTTTGCTTTCCCCCTCTCTTTGGTCTTTCCCCCTTCTCTCCTCCATCCTCTCCTCCTTTTTCGCTTGTGGTTTGCCATCAATTTGTGTCCAGGCCTCATCAAAGACTGCCATCCCAGGAGGAGTGGAGAATTACAGCCTCCCAAATTAGGAAAGCCCCAGCTCTCTCAAAGCCGGCCTCCCTCTCCCTCTTCATCCTTCTTCTCAACATGTGTGAAAGAAATTCATCTGTTCTCCTACCTCCCGACGATGGGACCTTTTGGTGGTTTTCTCTGGAAACAGCATAATCCCATGTTTATGAAAAGCATGAAGCCAGGGCACTTAAACTGGATCGAGTGCCTGGGGCTGGCTCGGCAGCCGGTGGAGGAGGCAGCAGCCTCTTTATCCCCTTTTTTTTGTCCTTTGGAGCAGACTCAAGGTTGTACTCCTGTCTGAAGCAAATAAAGACAAATAGGATTTGGTGGATATGGAAAAGGGGAAAAAAAACCTGAACAAGCAAGAGATTTACGATTGCTGTTTGCCAATGAAAACACAGTGGGAAGAGTCATCTGCTTGCAATGTAGATGGCTGTAGGCTGGAAAACAAAGCCTGAATTGATTGTCTTCCTCTATAGTCAACAGAGAACAATTGGCACCTGCCGGGGTGAGTCACTGCCGCTGAAGACAGCATCTCAAAGTGGTGGGCTGGATCTGTCCGGGGACTGGGAGCTGCCCAGTGACTCCAGAGGGACAGGAAGGTCCTTGGTGTGGCTTTGCAGTCTACCTCTTTAGTGCTGGCAGTTCGGCAAGGTGCCACCCGGCCCGGGTCTGGTGGAGTTCCCCTCACTGTAGCATGCTGCCACCCATCCCTTCTTTGTTACCCCGGGGACTGCGAGCAATCTGGAGTCAGGCCCCTCAAAATCATCACTTTTTTAGAAGTTATGCAATCTGAAGAAAAGAAAATAGAAAGAATAATATAAAGGCAGCTTTTTTTTTTTCCTTTCTTAGCTGTCTGAGTAATCAGGGATTTGAAATTCCAAGATTTTCTTTACAAGTAAAAAACCTAAAAATACACATGTTTTCATATGAGAACTGCCATTCTGAAATTTCCTTCAGCTCCAGCACCAGCTCTTTTAAGAAATACCAGAGAACACAAATCTTATGAACAATGGAGACAGCTGGTATCATCTTCCTCGTGGCTTGAACACGGGAAACCACACAGTAATGTTGGAGACCTTTACTAATCCTCAAATAGTTCATAAAGAATGAAACCTTGAAAGGAGAATCCCCTCCTTCCTACCTCCCCTGCCCATCTCAACCAGGCGACAGGGGGAATTAGCACAAACTGGGGACCTGCCCCAAATGTTGTCCATTCTGGGCAACTTCAGCCTTCCTGCAAAACTGGAGGGGAGGGAGTCAGCCGAGGACCTGGAGCAAATGCAGGAAAGAGATCTGAGGGATCTGGGAGAACGGAGGCTCCTTGTAGGAAGAGATTAGAAGACGTAGGCTTGTTTAGCCCAGCAAGAAGCAGACTCAGAGGACTCTGTGTGACAACCACAAAACAGACTGGAGTAAATCCCAACCAAGGAGAAGAGCTAAAAGAAAATGTTGGCATAAGAGACAAAATAGAGAGAAAATTGCTGTGGATACATTCAGGCTTTTATTGTAGCTAGAGCATCAGTTGAGGTCGTATTGGGTCGTGACCTTCCCTCAAGGTTGGGCCCTCCTCCGTGATGCTTCATCTCCCCATGCCTCAGGCTTTCCACCACAAAGGGTTTGCTGCTTGAGGCTCAGCTGTGATCTGTAAAGCCCTGAGCTCCTGCTGGGTTCACCCAGTGTAACAGGATCTGCTTTTTGGCTGCTCAACAGCTCCAGCTGTCAGTTTTCTTTTCAATGTCCCTGGGATGCTCATTATTGTCTCCAAAGGAAAGATATTCTGCTAAACATGGACACTCTCACCATAAATCTGGTTCCGAGCATGCAACAAGATTGGATAAAAGCAAATTTAACTGTGTGCCCACCTCCAGAACCTATCAGACACTTCCAGTCTGAAAGCCACCACACAGAGGGTTCAAGTGGCTGTGACTGATTGCACTGGGACTAACCCTACTGTCTTTATTTCACCCAAATGGAAAGGCCATGGAGGACTGGTATTGAAGTGTTCTTTTCATCTGTTACAACTGAAGTTCATGAAGAAGTAAACCCTGAATTCGGACAGTTCAGAGCTCCACTGGTCAGGGCAACTGTCCATTCTCTCCTTGCCTTCATCATGGCATTGGGAAAATTCCCCTTTGATGAGCTCTGGGCTCTTCTGAGCTCCTGCTCTGTGGACCCAAGCGAAGCCACAGGCATCACGTTGGGCCGTGCAGAAATTACAAGCTCTCAGGTCCAAGTCCTATCCAGTCTCACCCTGCCAAGGAGAAGCAGAGACTAGAGAGGGTCTGTAGCAGGAAATCCATTTCTGGTATGCTGGCGGGTGTAGGAGACATGCCAGGCTGCCTAATTCAGTGAGGTCTGCTTGCTATTAAAGTGCAGGAGACCAGCTGAAGCACTGGAGACCATTAAATGCTGCTTTTCAGTAACAGGCTTTTGAAACTGGCTGTTTATTTTTATATACGGTGAGCTGTGCAATGAACACTGCAGAAGAAATAAAAGCAAAGAAAAAAACTGCTAGTGGGTTGCAGGATGGAAAAACATCAGACTATCAAACACGTCTTCCCTTCGCCTACATCCCAGTCGTGGAGAGCCCCTTAACAGATATATCAGCTTCTTCATCACCTCGAGTTAATGGAATATCCAGACTCCGTGGTTGAAATGTCAATAATTTGTGCAGGGTGAAATGTGTTTTTTAGCTTACCTGGAAAAGATTGCCTGGAGCATGGCTGACAGTAGGCATATGGATCCTTCATCCAAGCCTGCCACCTATGAGGCCTCAAAGCAGGGCTAAAAGGGATGAAACAAACCGAGACGGTTCGAAGCCTATCAGTTCCTAAAGGGGAATATACGATGTGGTGCCAGGGATGGGCTGGATGCTGGAACTCCAGGTTGCAGCAGGTCCCTTCCTCCTGCTTTTCCAACACAGGCAGATGGATCATCTTTAAACCAAGCGGCATTTTTAATCCCAGAAGCCAGCTCTGCTGGGAGGAACATGCTGTCACAAAACGGGGAGCGCACTCAGGCAGACTGAGAGAGTAGAAACAAACACTGGAACAGGTGAAAAAGCACATGCTTTCCCTGAAAATGCGTGGGGGGAAAAAAAGCATTTAAAAATGCTCATTTCGCTCAGAAGTTCTCATAGGAATTTGGGAGGCTCCTGACAGCAAAAACAAACTGTTCTGGTTTAAAACAGAATAAGAAAAGGTCACATTTGCTGGTTTTACGTCATGCTTATTTTCTCTCCTTGTCTTCTGTGGTAGAAACAACGAAACTCAAAATGAAAACATGCAATCAAATAAGAACTGTCTGCAGCTATTCTTATTTTAGCCAAAGCACTGAGGACTCTCCCCATCAGACATGCTACTGACATTTTTTATTACTTTTATTATTATTACTGCAACTAATAATCTTCTTTCATATATTTTTCCATCTGAAAAATGAGGATAAAGCAGTCAGACCAGATGTCTCTCGTGCCCAGGTAGCTGCTGCTTTTTGTATGGCACTTGATAGGCCTTTCCAACCACAACTGAGATTTTTTTTTTCTTGATGAAACAAAGAACATGAACTTTAAACCTCACTTCAGATTGGCCAAATTGTAAACTCAACGTTTTTCTCAGTGAAGTGAAAAAAGGAATGAAAAAACCATCTCAAATACCTCTGCAGGCATTTCAGATTGAAATGCAGGCATTTCAGATTGACTGGAAAAATAAAAAACATTTTAAAAACTCCACTTAATAAAAACATAGCTAAACTTTAAACTTGATTAAACTTAACTTATTTAAACAATTATAAACTTTAAAAGGGTGTTGTGGTTTAACCCCAGACAGCAACTCAGCACCACGGAGCTGCTTGCTCACTCCTCCCCCCCTCCCAGTGGCATCAGGAGGAGAATCGGGGGAAAAAAGTAAAACTTGTGGGTTGAGATGAGAACAGTTTAATAACTAAAGTAAAATAAAATAGAATAATAATAATAATAATAATGATAATTGTAATGAAAAGGAATATTAAAAAAAAAAAGAAAAAAAGAAATAACACCCAAGAAAAGACAAGCGATGCACAATGCAATTGCTCACACCCGCTGACCGATGCCCCAGCAGCAATCTGCTCCCCCCGGCCAACTCCCCCCAGTTCATATACTGGGCATGACGTTCCATGGTATGGAATATCCCTTTGGCTAGTTGGGGTCAGCTGCCCCGGCCATGCTCCCTCCCAGCTTCTTGCACACCTGCTTGCTGGCAGAGCATGGGAAACTGAAAAATCTTTAAGATAAGCGCTACTTAGCAACAACTAAAACATCAGCGTGTTATCAACATCATTCTCGCACTAAATCCAAAACACAGCACTGTACCAGCTACTAGGAAGAAAATTAACTCTGTCCCAGCCGAAACCAGGACAAAAGGATAGACTCAAAATGCTAAATTTAAAAGAAAACTTTTAAAAAACCTTTAAAAATTGCTTGCAGGCAAATTCTGAAACAAAAGGAAATGTTTGAAGGTTTCAATTTTTGTTAAAATATTTTGACTTTCTCTGTTCCCCTCCCGTTTGCCAAAGCTGTGACCGACCGCATTTTTTAGGATAACGTCCGAGGACCCAGCCATGATGGAATGATGCTACAACACTTCAGTGGCAAGGGGAAGCCCACGCAGGTAAGATATATAGTGATTTCCCTGCGTGGATGTGTAAGCGTGGAGGAAGAGCTCAGCCTCTGGAAATCACAAGCGGATGGACCCGGGGTAAGGAGATGCCTGGAGAGGGAGTGGGAAAAGCCTGGAGAGACCCTGAGGATGGGTTGTAAAGAGGCAGAAGGTAGATGGTGACCATCTCAGCACCCTTCCTCCGCAGGGAAGTTGGGCTGGAAGAGAGTCCCAGATGCTGGAGCGAGGGTGAAAGAGCCCTGAAAATTTTCCAGACCCTGCCATTGCCTGTTTTAGCCTGGGGTGAGGTTTAATTCTGAGTCATGACAACTCTGTGTCAAGGGAGAGTTGGCCTGGGAAGTGCCTTGGATGTCAGGCAGAGGATGGTGTGGGGGCTGACGTCTGAGAAGGTCCCCCTCTGCAAGATGGTCATTAAAAGCACTGAGGTTTAGGTGGGTTTTGAAGCTTCCCGAAATCTGGATGAATTGGATTTTTGCTGCCATTTGACCAGTTTGTGTCCCTCTGGCAGCACCCACACTGGCTGCTTGTCCCATCCCGTGCAAACACAGTGTGGAGAGGCTCAGTAAGATGGAAAATAATGGGTATTGTGGCTGAGATCGCGGTGAGGGATAGGTCACCACCAGGAAAAGATCTGAAGGCCAGAGTCAGGGCGAGATAAGACAGCAGTGGGACACAAGAGGTTGTTTCAGCGGCTGCTTTCAATCCACCATCTGCTCTCCAGCTGCAGGACAAGGTGTCCTTCTGTCCCTGTCCCATGAGCCTGGTGGAGCAGGAGGGCATGGACTCACTATGGATTTCTTGCAAATCTTGCTTGCTTCCCACCTTCCTACCAGTGAACTCAGTGCCAAGGGAAAAGCCTGGTCTGTATTGGCAGCAAGAGAATGAGAACAAGGTGAAGGAGGGGATGAGGATGGACAAGGGAAGGGGAGCTTTATTGCCGACAGAGTTAAACAGTTGAGACCTTCCCTCCACCTCCTCACCACACCATTCCAGCACAGTAAATCATCCAAACCTTGATGGGAAGAGAATTGCCAACTTGGACAAAAGACTAATTGCCACGATAGGAGTCCAGTTGCTCCGGCTGGGGATTTGGGGTAATGGAAGTCGGGTCTGGGTTTACATAAATGTTATGCCAAGTTAATGCATGAATGAAGATCTGCGCTGTGCGCCTTTATGAGGTCCGTGATCCTGCTGATGGCCTGCCAACACCGCTGGCACTCGGACCTCTGAAAGGAGGGCTGGGGGGGCCCCGAACCTTGGCGTGTTTTACAGTAACAATAAAACTCCCTAATGAAGGAAAAAAAAAGTATACTCATTGCTTTGATCAATGAGAAAGCCATGCACACACATCTCGATGGCTCCTAGAAGAGGACCAGTGGGGAGGGAAACTGCTGCGGGGCTGGCAGAGGAAAGGGTTTTGTTCCTTGGTAGCAAACAGCTACTGTTAAGAGGAGCAAAATATTTGCTGGAGGAAGATAAAAAGAGGCAGATACCACCCAAGACAGACCCTGCTGCGGCAGACTGTGGCTGCAGACCTGGCAAGACCTTGTGGTGCTTCCTGCTGGGCCAAGAGGGAGTGGGAGGTTGCCTGTGCCTCTCCCGATGTCTGAGCTTTGCTTTGGAGGGGGAGATCCGTGATCTGAGACGCAGAAACAACAGGAGACATCAGCAGAAGGAGGGAGAGGAGAGCCCATCTGGGATGCTCACCTGGGGCAGGAACACAGCCTGGCACAGCGCTCCCATCCCCAGTCTGAAATGATTCGAGAGGTGGGACGTCTGGTTCTCGTTAGCTGCTCCACGGTCTAGTAAGAAGAGATCCATTTCTTTGTGTTTTCATTTCCAACAAAAATAATTTTTCTTTTCTTTCTTTTCTCCCCTTCCCCTTCCCCTTCCCCTTCCCCTTCCCCTTCCCCTTCCCCTTCCCCTTCCCCTTCCCCTTCCCCTTCCCCTTCCCTTTCCCCTTTCCCCTTTCCCCTTCCCCTCTTTTTAAAGCAACTGATTTCCAGACAGACCCTCTCACGACATCTGTAGCCCAAAGAGAACAGCTCTGGGTCAGTTTGAGGGAACCAGGATGGGTGACCAGACTCAAGGAGAACATGATGGGCAGAGGGGCAGGCCCTACCGAGCAAAGTGCAAACCACCCACCCTCTTGGCAGCGGCGTTTCAAGCCCCAGCTCCTGGAGCCATGTGATTGCACAAGAACCACAGCTTTGGTGATGTGCTGAAGATGTTTCTGCCAGTCCTCCACCTTTCTTGAGACTGCAGCTCCACTGGTTATCACTGGTGGCTTCTTCCCTTTGCCTTGTTGTTTCTCTGCGTTGCTTCATCCAGGGGATGGAGCAAACGTGTTGTCGTGCCAGGCAGGGTAACTCCAAGATTCTCACCAGCCTTCACAGGCCACTTGCTTTGTTTTGCACATTTATCATGGTCCCCTCTTTGGCAGGGAGGTGGTCTGGAGCGGGCGGCCAGTTCTCCCCACTGCTGACTCCCCCATGCCTGTGGTGTTTTACCATCTGCATTGGTGTTGTGTCCGTCAAGTCTGCACTAAAACATTTAATACCCTGAGTGATCACGACCGCTTGGCTGTTGTGGTGCGAAGCTGGCAATCTTTGTTACCTTGTGTTCTACCAAAATCCAGCCCTGTAAGCTGCTCAACACCAGCAGCTGACAGGATCTAGCAGGGAGACAGCTCACCCTGTCTGCACCCCAGCTCTTAAATACTTCCCAAAACAAATTTGACTTGACCCCAAATATACAGCATGTTACCGCTCGTGGCACGTACAGAATCCATCACTGCACTTGATAAAACATCCTTGCTGGCTTGACCATGCTGGAAAAGTACGTCATCGGCATGATCCAGCCATCCCCATGCTCCTGTGCCGGGTACCCCATGGAGGTACCACCTCCGCAGTGGGCTGGGCTGTAGTGCTGAGCCCAAACGAATGCTGCCTTCTTGGGTTAGTAACTTGGTCTTCCTGGCAGCACCCAAGTCGAAGGAGGGGTGTAGGAACAAGGAGGCAGGTGAGAGGGTAGGAAATGCACGAGGAGGTTTCAGCAAAGCCCCAGAACAGGAGGGGAAAATGGGAGGTGAAAGGGTGGGAAAAGGTCTGGGACACAGTGAGGAAGAGGAGGAGAGGGACTCCCAACTTTTTCCCACTGGGAACACAGTGGGAGCACATGGATATCCTTAGTGGAGGGGTCAAAGAGTAGACGGCAGCTTGCAGAAGAGGCTCTTTCTCTTTGAGCTCTTTTATGGCTCCTTCAACACAGGTCTTGGAGCAGCTCAGGCTCACGAATGATGAATCCCTCCAGCCCTCCTGGCGGGAAGGTCTCAGCCAGCGCCAGGCAAAACACGGGGATTTGCTTGGATTTTTCTTTTTTTTTCTGGTAGCAAATTAAAATTTGGTAAAACACAAACTTTCTCTGAATAGAGTTTGGTGTCACCAGACTGCTCTTTTGGGAAAAAAAGCTTAAAAATAAAACAAGAAAAGAAAAAGCAGCCCATCTGAAAATGTGGAATTACTTTGTTTAGACCTTTTTGGGAACAAAACATTTTGATGTCCTGATGTGAAGCAAATCCCTGTTTTGAAATTTCCTCCAAGTTATTTTAAGAACACTAAAAAAACCCTGTCTTGAGATTGAAAGAAAACATTTCATTTCTGGTAGAATTAATTTTAAAGAGTGAGTTTTTTAGAATTGCTGGTGAACTGGAAAATTCATTATTTGTTTGACTTGCCTTGTTGCCCCTGTGGGAAAACACAGTCCAGGGACATGAAACAATTTATCCAGGAACTGTCAGAGCTGGGACTTGAACTCATGTTGTCAAAATTCTAGTTAAATATACTAGCTGGGAACACACGTTTCTGATCCATGTATTAAGCTCGGAGGTGAGGCATCGCCCTGCCGTCCGCACCAGGCTGCCTTGCCACGTCTTGCTCTCCAGCTGTTCGGGGCGAATCAAACCCCTGAGGTCAAGCCGTGTCATCTGAAACGTGGTGGGTTTCAATTCTGTTCCCCCCCCCTTCCCCTTTATATAATAATAATAAAAAAGGGATCCTGAGAATTTTTAAAACCTGTTAATCATTTCCATCCCCTTCGCTAACTCAGAATAATAATAATCATCATGGTATCGACGGCCCCGGGGCATTTGCCTTGGCCTGCGTGATGGCGGGGATGTTCCAAAATTCAGCGGAGCCATACAGAACGTTGGGGAACATTTCCTTGAGCTCCTCCAGCAGCTTTGATGGGAGCCCTGTAACAAGGTGACGCTCCATCGCCCAACATCCCCCCCGCCTCCCCCTGCTTTGCAAACGAAGCACGGGAAGAGCCAGATTTTCCCCAAATAGAGCAGCCTGGCCACAGGTAAAGTGAAATGGCAAATTAATTACACGGTGAAGACGACGAGGTCAATGCTGCCTTGTTAACCTTGTCAAGCTGATGAGAGCAGGAGAGCTACTGCGGGCTCCTGGGGTCTGGTGGGGTTGGGGTGGGAGCAGGGTCCTGCCGTCGTCGGCATTTGCTGCGACGCCGATTTGCACTTTGCCTGCAGAGGCGAAGTCTGGGATGGTGATGAGAAAAACCTCCCCTCTGAGCCGCCCAGGCCTCTGCAACCTCAGGACATATAAAGCTGCTCTTCTGAGATGAAAACGAGCACAGGAGCAGCCTGGACTTAACCTTGGCACTACTCAGATATATTTACCTGAAGAAAAAATGAAAATAATGATGCTCTTGGGAGAAGGAAGCCTCCACTGTCCTCCATTGCGCCACTTTATTGCTGTGTTAATAATGAATTACAATGGTTTCATGAGTCGTTTTGGCATCCACAGTTGAGTTTGCCGGGACTCTGAGACTACTGCCTTTCTGACTCCCTCCAGACAGGGTAACACACACACGCGCGCTCACACACGTACAATATTCATTGCTAGCGAGGCTCCGCTTTCTCTCTCAGACGTGGGAGCTAATGTCCTCACTGAGGTCCTCGGGGATGCTCAAGGGGAAATTCAATTCTGCACCCGCCGCGGGT
The DNA here is from genome assembly GCF_018139145.2 of Gymnogyps californianus. NCBI lineage: Eukaryota > Metazoa > Chordata > Aves > Accipitriformes > Cathartidae > Gymnogyps > Gymnogyps californianus. The sequence goes on from NC_059474.1 coordinate 685,777, forward strand.
AAATTATGAATGGTAACAATCAGCCCAGCAGCCCCTATATTACCTGGTGTGATATTAAAGTCAGCATATTTCACACGTAATTTTGGAATGTGCTGCAGACTCTTGGTTTTAATTGGAAATGCTGTGTGAATATTGTGGAGATGTGAAAAGGTGTGTATTTTGGCCCTTGAAAAGGTGTGGGAGAGAACCTGAGATCTCGTGGGAAGTGCACGAGTTGGACTTCTCTGCTCAAGCTACTAGTAACAAAGTGGGTATGAGCAACCTGTGAACGGCCTTCACGGGGTTCCTGTGTTAAGGAGCGGAGCGGGTCCGTTCACACCTCTTAAAATCCTGTTTCTGGGCTGTTGCACCCTCTGCTTACGATTGCCAGCTCACATTTTCGAGGCATCTTCGCAACCACGAGGGCAAGAAATGTGAAAAGTGCCACGGTCTGCGGGCAATGAAGTTTTAAAGTGTGTGAAAGTCCTTCAATGTGTTCCCTACAGAGTTAAATGTTCTTAGTCCAGTCACTGGGTAGGGAAACAGGAGTTACTGCTGTTTAAATATATGCATATGTATTATGCATATTATATATTAAGTATCACATTATATATCTCTCTATATAATATATTCATCTGTAGCTCGACAGTAAGCACTGAATCCGAATGAGTTTTAATCTAAGTGGAAGGAGGGACCACTGTGAGCCCCATGTCTACATACGGGTGGGTGTATAAAAGATAAGAGAGAACAAACAGGCGGGTCCCTCCAGGCATTGGGGAAGTTACTGAAATATCCGGGAATCAAAAGCAGCCCAAATCCCCACTCCCTTTGCCAGCTCTGTCCAGCTCCATCCCTCTTCTGCAACTCACCCAACACATTCCCAAACCAATCCCTTGGGTTGGCATGTGATGCTTGGCCCGCCAGTGGACCAAATCCAGCATTTCCCTGGTCCATGCATCCCACCAAGCGACGAGGGAGAAGAGGGGAGCTGGGGGACATCTCTGCTTTCCACGCACCGCGGCGTCCTAAACAAAACTATGCACCATGAGCGGGCAGCGGGTTTTCAAATAAGGGTTTATGAGAAATATATGGATTAGCATCAAACGAGCTCTTCTGGCCAGGTGGGAAGGCAGAGCTCATAACCTTCTATTGCTGCAGCCCCAGTGTATTGTTCTCTCTTACTGCTGGGCTCTGCTTTGCAGCAGCAAGCTATCAGGAACCCGTTAAACCCAGGCCAGCCCCTCTGGAGGACTCTCCCCTCTCTACCTGGGATGGAAGAAGAACCTCTCCAGAGGTGCAAGTATCACCCAGAGAGCTGATCCTGCTCCTAAAATGATACTCAGGTACAAGTATGACCTAGACGGCTGCTCCTGCTGCTAAAACGATGCTCAGGGCTTACTGATGCTATGGATCTGATGAGCTTCATGTGGTGGTGACTGGGCTCTTCAGAACCACATTGGGGTGCATCTCCTCTCTGCTGGCTGGAGAAGGAGCCCAGGGAACTAGTTCACATGGGGCCATCTGCCCTGCAGATGTCTCAAACTGTGTGAAATGACCTATGTTTTGGTGCTAAGGGGTCTCTGTGGGAGACCTGAGTAGCTGCAATGAAAGACCTTGTAAATCAGACATTTTGACATAAACCCCCACACCCTGCCCGTGCCCCAACACACGTACTAAGATGCTCTTCTGTATCTGGGCCATAATCTGCCTGGCCACGCATCTGCTTTTGGGTGCCTCTCTCCCAGCTGTTATACCAAGGGAACACCAGCACCTCTCGAGCTGGCAGGGGGTTTACACGGGTAAGCACAGCTCAGCGTCTGTTCCCACTGGTTTCCCGCAGCGACTTCTCCCATTCACGCCCTTCCCTGCTCCAAGGAGAGCAGATTTCCCTTCCCTCCCTTCAGCAAGGCCCTTGGAAGAGCGGCTCGGCTCTTTTTACAGCGCCGCAGCCTCTGCATCTATTTTTAAGCCTCCTGAGGACAAGCCTGTATAAGGAATAGAAGCCCAGCTGTAAGGGGAAACCAGAAGAGAAGGTGCCAAGCAGACTTTGGTCTCAAATTTATGCATAAAAATCTCTCAGAAATTGGTTCCAGATAAGAGGTGACCTACTCGGTTTGACAGCTGCGCCTAGAACAGCTGCCACCGCACCAGCCCCGAGTGCATCCAGATGTGCCATCCCCACCCCCCCGCCCCGCACGCTGTGGCCAGAGCTGCGAAACTTTCCACCCTTACTGTGCTCCTCAGTGCCAGAAGCAGCCTAGGACTAGACGTGCTGACAAGTCGGATGGCTTGCTTCTTTGTCCCAGTCTCTGGAGAGGAGATATTTTTGGGTGTTGGGAATGTCTTGACAGCTCGGTTCTCAGCGTCATGGCGTTAATGTCAGCTGTCTGATTGCTCCAAAGTGAAACAGGCCCGGCTTTCAGAAGACTTTCCCCATCTTCACTGCTAACTGTGCTGAATGACCGCTGTCAAACCACCTTGCTCCCTATTGCCTTGATGCCTCTCCATCTGCCTCCCCTGGGTGGGCCTGCAAGCTCTTTGAGGTCTGGACTCTTGCACCTAGCACCCGGGAGAGCTTTGACTTGGGTTAGAGCATCTAGGAGCTACTGTAGAATAATATGAATGAACTCATCTGGTGGGCAACTACCTCACAGCAGTGGAAATAAGCCTGTGTTTAGGAGATTACAAATCTTTTTGTGGTTAAAAATAAAATAAACACACCGTAAAAGACAGCCCATCAAATAGTCATTGCTAGAGATTTCTGCCATCTAAGAAACGCTGCCTATTTCTGCTCCCATGCCATACTAAGCTGACTCCTCTTTCTTGAGGTTTATTTCATCGAGAATTGTATGAATGAGATATATTAGCCTCAGGGCCAGCCAATGCCAAGTCTCACTAGAGCAAGACCCTGTACATGTTTGGAGATGGAACTGCTCTGCCCCATATCGCAGAATTGATGGGCAAAGCATCTGAGTGGAGGAACAGCAGTTATAAGGGTGGCAGATATCAAAGTGAAGGCTGTAGCTTGCAGCGAAGTAGTTTAGCCGTCAAAATCTTTGGCTTACAAATAGCATTTCTCCTGATGCACACTCTCCAAGCCATTTCTGCCCACAGCCTCATTGTTCGTGCAGCAAATGATATATTCACCCCCAGGTCCAGGACGGTTCTGCTCATCTGGTTGAGCGTAACTCCAAAGAGCCAGCTCCCAGTCTAGTCTGCTTGTGGTTTTAGCATTGGCACGGGGAACAGTGAGGCAGACCTTATAGGATCATAGAATCATAGAGTAGTTTAGGTTGGAACGGAGCTTTAAAGGTCATCTAGTCCAACCCCCCTGCCATGAGCAGGGACACCTTCAACTCGATCAGGTTGCTCAGAGCCCCATCCAACCTGACCTTGAATGTTTCCAGGGATGGGGCATCTCCCACCTCTCTGGGCAACCTGTGCCAGTGTTTCACCACCCTCATCGTAAAAAGTTCCTTCCTTACATCTGGTCTAAATCTACCCTCTTTTAGTTTAAAACCATTACCCCTTGTCCTATCGCTACAGGCTCTACTAAAAAGTCTGTCTCCACCTTTCTTGTAGGCCCCCTTTAAGTATTGAAAGGCTGCAATAAGGGCTCCTCAGAGCCTTCTCTTCTTCAGGCTGAACAACCCCAACTCTCTCAGCCTTTCCTCATAGGAGAGGTGTTCCATCCCTCTGATCATTTTTGTGGCCTTCTCTGGACCCGCTCCAACAGGTCTGTGTCTTTCCTGTGCTGAGGACTCCAGAGCTGGATGCAGTGCTCCCGGTGGGGTCTCATGAGAGCGGAGTAGAGGGGCAGAATCCCCTCCCTCGACCTGCTGGCCGCGCTTCTTTTGATGCCGTTGGCTTTCTGGGCTGCAAGCACACATTGTCAGCTCATGTCCAGCTTTTCATCCACCAGTACCCCCAAATCCTTCTCGGCAGGGCTGCTCTTAATCCCTTCATCCCGCAGCCTGTATGGATACTGGGGGTTGCCCTGACCCAGGTGCACCTTCTACCTGGTGACCCCGTGCAATAGCTCCACATGATCCTGACCATCTTTTGGAGCCGCTGTTGTTGCTTGTGTGATGATGTTGCTGCCCGTACCCCAACTTATAGTCTTGAAAATGGATCTGGCTGGTCAGGACAGGCTTGTATGCAGGTCAGGTGCAGACAGTTTCCAGACCAAGGGTGTGACATATGACTGAGGCTTTCCAGGCTCAGATATTCCCTGTTTTCTAAGTTCTGTGGCATAAGTTCTATCGGTCTTAGTCATTCAGTATTTTGGTTTATGGGTTACACGGTAAGGAAAGTTAGTCACCTTGACGAAAGGGGGACACAAGTCCATTTTCTAGTGAGGGGCTTGTTACGTAGTTAGGTGGAATACATTGAAAATTGAGAAATTTCATTGCAGACAAGACTTTCTAGTAGCCGTTCTTTAAATGTTCCTGCCCACAAATTCATCCATGGAAAGGGAATGCAAAATCGTCCTCAATAAGTGGATTTTATATAAATTTCGGAAAGCAAATTAAAATATGCAAAAAGTCTCTGACCTACATTACCCCAAGGGCTGATAGTTACATAGCTGCTGGAGACAGCACAAGAGAAATGTCCCTTCAAATCATTATCATCTGAGATGAGATATTACCAGTTCTTCAGTTCTCCTTGTAAATCTTTTTGCCCTGGAAACGAGAATAAAAATCCAGCCAGCATTTAAAGTCTGTGGCTTTGTAGATATTGCCAGAGGAATGGGAAAAATGGCACACAGAGAGAAATCCTCCTCTCCTGAGAAAAAAGTAGCAGATAGATTTCACCAGAATGGAACGGCCAGGAACCGTGGGAGGAGACGTCCCAGGCAAGGCTCCTGGGTGTACTGGTAAACTTACTGGGAGTCCCAGTAAAGCACAGTCCCCCTCGAGTGTCGAACAGACCATAACAACAAAAAATAGCTCTATCTGGTGTTGTAGCAGGAGACCCTATGCCAGCTGGAAATAGTTGGGTTTCATCCAGGGGCTCATTTCAGCTCTTCAGGCTTTGGGACAATCCCTCACAGAGCTTCTGAACAAATGACCTCCCAACTGATAGTATCTTCTGAGAGAGATCATCTACCATGAGCCCTCTGAAAGTATTTTTAGGCACCACAAGACTGATAACAGTTATCTGGTCATGTCTTCCCACACACTGTGATCTTTGGGTCGTGCAACACCTGCCCACACCAGATGAATTAAGACCCTTTGAAGGACACATGAAGCAGGACAGACTCGGTGCTAGAAAGCCAGAGGCTGATACATCTGGAATGGGGTTTTGTGATGTGGTGCTTGAAATACCAGAGACCAGTCCTTTTGAGACTGGTGTCCTTCCATTGCTGTTCCTCTAGGACATCCACAGGTATTGTCTAGGCTGTTTTCACCAGATCTAATATGGACCTAATGGCCTAAACACCACAGCAGCCTTCAGACGTGTCAACAAGCTTTCAAGCTTTGTAGGTTGCCTTTAAATTCAGTGCAAGGAATGCTTTGATCAAACCCCAATGGATAACACAGGGATTTCTTCTGGAAAGGACCCAGGACCATCCTCTTTGCTGCATGCCAGCCCTGTGACTTTCCTATGAACTGGGCAGGCCCAGAGCTGGTTCCTGAGGGTGTTCCTGGAGGGAATTCATGTCAGCCTGGCCTCGAGTCTGCTCAGGGGCATTATTTATGCCTGCCCTGGTCTTGCAATCTGTCTGGGACATCTGCTTTTGGTCACAGTGAAAGAGGAAACACTGGGCTAAGAGACATTCAGTTTGACCAACTGTGCTGGTTTTGGCTGGGGTACAGTTAATTTCCTTCACAGTAGCTGATATGGGGCTAGGTTTTGGATTTGTGCTGAAAACAGTGCTAATAACACAGGGATGTTTTCGTTACTGCTGAGCAGTGCTTACACAGAGTCAAGGCCTTTTCTGCTCCTCACCCCACCGCAGCAGTGAGTAGACTGGGGGTGCACAAGAAGTTGGGAGGGGACACAGCCGGGACAGCTGACCCCAACTGACCAAAGGGATATTCCAGACCATATGACATCATGCTCAGCAATAAAAGCTGGGGGAAGAAGAAGGAGCTGGGGGGATGTTTGGAGTTACAGTGTTTGTCTTCCCAAGTAACCATCACACGTGATAGAGCCCTGCTTTCCTGGAGATGGCTGAACACCTGCCTGCCGATGGGAAGCGGTGAATGAATTCCTTGTTTTGCTTTGCTTGTGTATGTGGCTTTTGCTTTACTTATTAAACTGTCTTTATCTCAACCCACGAGTTTTCTCACTTTTACTCCTCCAATTCTCTCCCCCATCCTGCCAGCGGGGGGGAGTGAGCGAGTGGCTGTGTGGGGCTTAGTTGCCAGCTGGGGTTAAACCATGACACCAACACATCCACACTTACCTTTATGGTACTTCAGTTCCTGGTGTCCAAAAAAGAGACTCATGTACTAGGGATTTTTTTGAAAGCTTGAGCCTAGTTCATGGAGTGCCTTGGTTTTCTCATCTTTCAAAAGCATCTGGAGACCTTCTATTCACATCGGCACGTCAGTTGTATTTCTATCATGCCTAGTGCTATACTAACCCACAGACCTCCTAGGTCTCCTGCACTGGGTGGTTTTACTCCTACCTTGCACTGCCACACCATTCAGCCTGGTCCTCAGCCCCTCTCATCCTTCTTCTTTCACATAGAACACCCCAAACCAGCTGAAGGCATGGCTCTACAGGGGATCAGCTACACCGCACTAAAGCCACGCTTGCCTTTCTGGTTCAGAATTAAACCACTGCTCAATTTGGCTGGGACCCAGCAAAATCCCTTGGCAGCCACCTGACGTCTCTGCAAGAACATCCACATGGCATCGTCCCGGTGGTTGCCTGTAACGGGGGAAAAGCTTAAGGCTACTGGGTGCCCACAGGATTTCTCAGCGCAGCTACACCCTTAGTCCAGTTTGCTCTTGCAAAGGATAGCTACTGATTTTGAGTTAAAATGATGAACTCTAATAATGCCTGCAGAGACAGCTGTAACCCCAGGGAAAACACCCTCTTTTTTCCCCCCCCAGGCTTCTTCATCTTCCTCTGTTTATTCCTTCCTGATGAATGTTCATTAGCAGCATTGTTAGCAGCTGTTGGCAAAGGGCAGTGTTTGTCAATTTGCAGCAGGGGCTTAAGACAAGAATGAAAAGCAGTGCCTGGATTTAATTTAAAGCAAGGCCACAAGGCATCTGTGACTCCGGGTACAGTAGGCAGTTGCTGGTGTAGAGGACTTAAGTTTCAAAACAGCCTCGTGGTGCAGCAAGTTTTGGAGGCCTGCTTGCAATTTTATCCCCCCATCCCCCAAGAAAAAGAAAAGAATGTACTCTCAATGTAATTGAGATTTCATATGAAAGGCCAGATTCAGCCCAGACAACCTGTGGCAACTGGTATCTTTAATTGTGTATGGTAATGTAGTTTTAAATTTTTTCCCCTCTGTCCTTTTCCTTTTTCCCTGAAGGGTCATAGCTTGTGAAAAATCACAGTTGGATACCATGGGAGTCTGGCCCATTTTTGAGCCTGGGTGCCATTCCCTGCTGCTTCGTAAATACCTGTTGCAAAGTAAATTATGGGGTAAACTCGCTCAAGAGGCAGTTTGAGATAATTCCTACCTTTAGGCTGTTTCCCATGCCCTGAGCATGACCTTTGGGAAGAAGAAAGAGGAAATAAAAAAAAAAAAAAGGAGAAGAATAGAGAGAAAAAAACAGCTTCTCTCCTAATAAAATGAATGAAATATTAAATCATCACTGAACCATCATAATGGTTGATTTTCTTCTCATTAAAGTTTCCTGGAGGAGACTGGAGCACCCGTATTTTGCAGCTGGAAGAGAGCCGCTGCAGTCTCTGGGATGCTGTAGCATCACTGGTTTCCTCATGGCAGCTAGAAGGGAGCAGCAGCAATAATACTGGTAACACTGGTACAGTCTCTGCTTTGCCTGGTTTTCATTTCCTTGTGCAATGAGGACTCCCATTTGATCAGACAGGCATTGGCAGTGTCCTGCCCCAAAAGCGGGGAGCAGCCCCGTTGTGGGAGGCTCTGCACAGCCACTCAAAATCATGGGCTTTGCTCCGAGAATTTGAATGAAGAGCCCCAGGATAAGCTGAGGCCTGGAGCGGTGAACAGGCTTGCTCAGGACTGCATTTGTCACCGATGGAGCTTAGGATGGATTTCAGGTCTGCACGTTCCTGTATTAATACTTTAACCTGTATTGCCCCTGCCTTAAAAAAAACCCAATCAATGAATTAAATGGAAGTGCTGGAAATCAAAGTATTTTCTACCTCTTTCCTTCATGAAGGCAGAGTCAGCGTTTCAGATCTCCCTGCATGAGTTATGAATCCACGTCCCACTTCAGGACCTGACTGTGGCAGCTAAGTGAAGTCCCAACATCAGTCGATGCCATGCCCAGTCCTCATTCCAGCACTTCTGAGGTGCTCATGCATATAAATTATGCTTGAAAATCGAGACTGGGTCCCAAAATCACTTGGGGCAATAGACACGGAGGAGCACATAGCAGAGCGCCATAGGTTGCAAGTGTAATGAATGTCTCCTTAAAGATCTTTGATATGAACAGTCTTGCAATGCTTAAGAAAAACTACAAATCTGTGAGATGTGTTTAACAAGGAAGCTATTTTTAGCCCTGCAATAGCACAGCCATGGTTGAGTGTCATCTGTTCATGCTGGATTTTGACTTTAAAAAAACAGAACCTTTTTCTATCTGTGCTTCTATCTGGAATTTGATTTTTTGGCTAAAAAGGCAGGCTTCTTGACAGTGTTTTAATGCTTACTTGACCCAAATCCAACTTCACTTCATCTTGGCTTCCTCAGTAAGAGTTTTCCCCTCTCTGCTCTGTTTTATATGGTTTCCATGCCCTGACACGACCCCCATTAATTTCAGTGTAAAAAACGTTTGTCTGAAGACAAGAGCTCCTCTGGCTTTTTTCACCTTTTTTTCCTCCAAACCTCTGTTTCTGGGCTAATAATTTTTTACGAGTTAAGTGATTTCTAGTGACTAATTTGCAAGCTCCATTCATTATTTCCATGTTGGGATTTTATTGGCAGGGAAGGTAAACAAATAACATTTGTTGCCATATGGTCCACAGTCCCCCCTGTTTTACTCTTTACCTCCGAGCCTGGCTTCTGTTTGTCTCATGTCCCGTGGCCATGTGGAAGGGACGTCGACGCCGAAATGTTTCCGATGCTTGCTTTGCTGGTGCTGCCTGCCGACAAGGTGTGTGCTTGTGGAATGGAAGGAAAAAGAGTTATTTTGGGGACGCGTCTCCACATTGCGGGGGTTCCCCTGCTTGCTGTGCACTGTGCCCTTGCTGACGTGAGATTGATGAGCCTGGGATGTGCCGTGTCATCAGGACCACCTCATCTCTGACCCATCGTAGATGATAACCAAGCTGGGTTAAAGACACAAATTCCCTTCTTTTGTCTCCTACTCTTTTGCCACCTTTCCTGTGGAATATCTTTCTTCCAGGCACTAAGGCTGTTCTCCTTTTGGACAAGAGTTTAGCCTGGAAGGGTGTTTTCCGTCATCCAAAATCAGAGTGGCTCTGGGTTGTCCTCGAGGGGAGCTAGGTTCAGCTCTTGGCTCTGCCATCCCTGCTCTTTTCCTGACAGTGAAAGGTCAGTGGTCAAGGTCGAGGTATGGTGCAAGGAACATACTGTTTAGGTTCGTTGTACCTAGACACAAAGGCCAGATCAGCCATAGCTTAATGCCACTGAATCCAGTGGAAATATAGCCATTATTGTCACATAAAGAGCACGTCCAGCTCCCATCATGCCGCCATCAGAAAGCTTTCAGGCAGGGAATTTTCAGTACTACGGCCTGGGTTAAGAAAAGAGAGGAAAAAAGAAGGAAAAATCCATTATTTGCTGCTGTTCTAGCATCTTGAATACATTTTTTTGGAGTGATTGATGCGTCCAAGAATCTCCTGTCTAACCACAGCCCTTTTCACATTTCATCTGCGTATGATTTCTGCCCTTTCTGGAGGGTTTGGCATTTACCCTACAGCATCGCGTTTGGACTCTGACTGCTGTAATGCAAGCGCTCTTGAGCGACGCAGTTAATTGGCTGTGCACAATGCCGAATGCCACTGCGGGACACGTGTCATCGCAAGCAGAAATGCATCCCAGGCATCACGGCTCGATGCGCTTGGCCTATGTACGCTGAGCCCCTTGCTTTGTCACAGAGGTATGGGACAGGAGGTTCCCAAGGATGCTGAGCCAGGTTCAGATGCTCCCCGCCGCTTTGGCAGGAGGAAGGAGCTGGAAAGCTGCCTTAACTCTCCAGGGGATCCCAACTGGATGGGTCCAGCGGTCCTTGAAATAACCCCGTCCCCGGTTCCACGTGGCCAATCGATCCCAGATTTCAGGGCTGCTTTTGGGAAGTGAGGAACGCAAACAGCAAGCTCAGCTGGGAGCAAAGGGACGACTCCACCTCCCCGTAAGCCATGGGCATTTCCAGCCAGGCTTGCAGGGTGGGGATCCACTTGCCGGTGATTTTGTGTTCAAAGGTTCTGGATGCTGGACCCCAGCAGGCTGCAGGTAACTGGTGCAAGCAGGTTTCACCTCCCCTCACTGGGAGCTGGGCTGGGTTCCCCTGAAAGCCGATGGACAGAAATGGCCACTTTTCAGACTGCCAAAATTATTCCAAGATTTTGCCCCTCACGCTCATTGTACCTCGTTTTTTCAGCTGAGAAAATGTTGATAACATTTTTCCTTTCTCCTCTGCCTCTTTGTTCAGTGTTTTAGTTCTGGTGTACCAGCCAGGGAGTTTGGCTGAGGAGTTTATCCAACTTTACCGCCTTGGAGGTTCAAGACAGCCAGAACAGCAGCCCTGGCCTGAATGGGAGTTTTGAATAGAGATAAAGGGCAAAATTTGACATTACAGAGCAGCGAAACCTCTAATTTCTTATTCTTTTCTTATTTTTATTCTTTCTTCAAGTACTTGATTGTCACGTGCTGTTGAAAGCATGTTCTGAGCTGTTCTCCCCTTCCTTTATCCCCACCTTTCATGTCTTTGTAGCTCTCAGCTTCTTGCCCTGCATCTCCTCCCATCCCATGGTCCCCCCCTGCCCTCCCAGCAGTTTCCTACCGCTCCTTCCCACTCCACCCGGGTACCACAGTCAGGGGTGGGTTTATTTGCTCACCCAGTGGGGTAAAGAGCAAAAAGAGGAGTTCACAGTGCTCCCAGGTTAGATCTCTGCAGTCAGGACTTCGCTCTTCTGCTGCGGGTTTGAAATGAACCTGCACATTCCTAGCAACAGGGGAGCCTGGTCTGGCTTGGAGGGTCCTGCCTGCAAATCAAGCAAAAGAAGGAAAAATCAGCCTGCCTGGAGGAGCACTGTGGAGGAAGCAGCCATGGCACACAGGTTGTGTGAAAGAATTTGTACAAATGCCCAATTTTGAAGCAATCCGAGAATGTTCATATTCTTCTAAGCAGTGGTGGAGTTGATTTATAGTACACAGAGATAGGCGAATAATGAATCTTTCTTTTCAGCAAATGACCTGAAAAATTGGGGGCTGGAGTAGATTAGGAAATTTGATTTTCTGGTGTGGGAAACAAAGAATCTTTTTCAGGCTTTTTGAGCCTGAAAAACAAAACAAAACAAAACATAACAAAAAAAGCAAGCGCGTGTGTCTGTGTGTAATGTAGCACAACATTTGGTTTTGACTTGAAACAAAAAGTTCCCTTTTCTTTTCAGATTGTGGAACTAACCCTGCTTGAAAACCTTTATTTAGTTTGCAAAACCAAAATGTAGCTTCTAGTTGTCCGCCCTGAAATAATTTAAAAAAGAGTGTGACCCATTGCAAAAGGAATTGCATGGCGTAGGAAACCTCAGGAGCAGAGGACTGACCTCCGCCAGGCTCTGAGCCACCCCAATGCAATGCTTGGTTCCTCTTGCCTGGAAGCTGCAGGAACGAAAGCTGCAGATCTAGTTTAAGCCTTTGGCCCTCTGAAGCTGCTGATCTCTCCCACTGACCATAGATGGAGGCCAGACAGCTAATTTGGGCTATTTTTGCTGGTTAAAAATAGGTGAAAAGTTACCAGTCATCTTGACTAAATTAAAGGGGTTGGGTTTTTTGATTTCCTGGCCATGCAAGGTGCATTTCTCAAGCTTTGAGTCATTGCCCTTTTCTGGATTCTCCAATAAATCACCGCTCCTGGGCAAGGAAGTGTTACAGCTCTGAGATGACACATGGGGAATGAGACATATTGGGAGGACTGATTTGCCAAGCTCAATGGCATTTCCTATTGTCATGAAAATAAGGACAAAAGTGCAACTGTATTAACTTACACCAACCAATATCAGGGTAATATTAGGGTAATATCAGGGTAAGCATAGAGGAATATATCTGCACAATAGTTTCCTTGACTCCAGTGATTTGCCAGTCAGGGAATTCCTATGAGAGAGATTGCATCTTTGTACTTAACAGACCTTGATGGTTTTTTTCCCCATGAACTCATCCTGTCATCCCCAGAAGCCATGTAACCTTGTGGTTTTCAGAGCTCCACCGTACATCTTGACTCTGCCGTATATGAAGGGCCACTTCCTTGGTTTGCTTTGAATTTCATCCTACTTCCAACAGCCACCTTGCCCATTTTCCGTATGTTAACGGAGATGGCGACTAGACCATGGTCTAAATGAAAACTCTTGCTTCATAAATCCCTCGCCTGCTGAGGGCCAGGTGATTGGAGGACCTAACCAGAAGAAGACCCATGCAATGTGTGCCACCTTCTTAGATTCTCTCTGCTTGCATCTGTTCTGGCCTCGGCAGGAAAGAAGATGCTGGGCTAGGTGAACATTTGGTCCAAACCACTACAGCTCCAACCTTATCGTGACAGCAGAGCAAGTAAGGGAAGGTCCTCAGAAGGTAACATCTCTTCTTTCCTCCTCCTGTGCCCTGACCAGCAATTCCTGGACAGTTCTGTCCAGAAGCGTGGGACCCTTCAAGCCTGTATAAACACTAACCTGAAGCAGTATTAAGAGATTAAACTGATGAAGTGTTTCCCTAAGAAGCCCAGCTCCCACGGAGACCTCCAGTCTCATTATCTCTGCAGTGGACGTCCATGAAGTTTGACAAACCATAATTGCTCGGTGAGGTCAGGTTCCAGACACAATTTGCTTTTTCTCCCCCTCCTTCTCCACCATCCCTGAGGGCACATGGTACTTACTGTAACTCTACCCCAGCTTCTGCTGTTGTGAACAGATGGAGTTGTGTCTGACGTCCTCGGGAGCGCTGGGAGTCGCGTCAGTCCAGACGCACCTTTGCAATTGCTATTGGAGCTCGGTGTGCAAGAAGGCTACGCCATGACGCATCACCTCACCAGCCTGTAACTTGCTCACCTGGGTAACCCCGTACACTCTGTCCTGAGGCAGACAACATCCTAGAAATAGCCCCTAGGAGGCCAGTATTAAATTTGGAATTTATCAGTAAATGCTATTTTTAGAGCCCAGTAGCTGAGCTTGATTTTAATATTTTTTAATACCCCTGGCAAGTAGCCATGCTTAAATCAGTCTTGATTTTAAGCTAAATAAAATCACTGCACATATACATCTGGCTGCTACAAATCTGTGTTAAGATTTTACCTTTTCATTATAAAAAATAAAAGCAAAGCCACAAAATTGCTCTTATTAGTGCTTTATGGTTTATATAATATAAAAGTCTTTGCTCATATTTATTCTGGATGGTAAAGGCAATAACTGAACCATGATGGAGGGCTGTTTGCACCTGTATCCTAAACTGTCAGAGAAGACTCAGTTCTTTGCTTCCTCTTCTCTTGCCACAGGCAGGAGAAACTGAGGCAAGGGCAATACCTAGGAGGAGGAGGGAACATGCAGAGGCACTGATGTTTCTACTACTGACATAATTTCATTGTTACAGCCCTGAAATCCCATTACACCTGCAATGGGCTGAAATCCCATTATACCTGGAAGGGGTGATGGCACACCTCTGCTACCAGGGGATGCAGACTTAGGAAGTGGTCGCCCTTCTCTAAACTGAAGGACTGAGCAAACCAGTGGTGGATCTGGCAATGCTCCCCATGGAGAACACAGGAGAGAGTGTGCAGAGCTTTCCCAGAGGCGGATCTCCAAAAATTCCCCTAGTTTATTCCCTGAAATCCCTCTGCAACCCTTATGTTTCCTATGACAGCACATGAGTCGCTGGACCACTGCTATTCACACTCTCCTTGTTTCACCGTGGTCTTTGCTCTCCTTGCTGAAAACTCTTGTCTCAAATATAGATTCAGCTGTCCCCAGGGCAGAGCTTTTACATGGCACCAAGCACGATGGGCCCTCATCCGTGACCGCGTGCCACCTCCTTTAGCCTGTCCATCATCTCAGCATTGGCAGTTGGAGCAGCTGGAGGAGGACTTTTGTTCATCTAGTTCCTCTGGTCTAGTGTTTGCTAAGCAATCCTACCCCCATCACCGCTTGCACTGGTGGAATTTGGGCTGAGAGAATTTCCACCTGAAATAGCAATTTCTTGGTTCTTGCTGTACATCCGTGCAACACTTGGTTGAGCTGAGCCTGCAGCCCCATTTCCATCCCTTCCCTTGTGGAGGATGTCACCATGAACACCCCTGGGAAGATTTGTCATGTTAAGCATTGGACAGCACAGGTAAGAAGTTCATTGCTCCTAAATGCACTTCCTTGGGTTAAAACCCAGCTGAATGCATGGAGGGACTCACCGTTCCTCAAATCCCGGCTCTACCAGCTGGTCAGGAAGGTTGTCCGGCCTTAATCTGACTTGGGGCTTCGCTCTTTACAAGAAAAGTTCTAGGTAGGACTAACAAATATTACAAAGTAGGCTGAGCCTCCCCCAGGACCCTCGAGTCATTTCTTCCACCGCTTGCTGGGCTCACCCTGCCTGTGGTACGAAAATAGAAACTTTCACAATGAACTCAACTTTATCCCACTTGTCTGCGAGCCAGGATTTAGGCTACGCTATAAATTATGAACCCAAGTCAGCTTGTGCCAGCCCTTAATTTGCGGTAACTTTATCCCATAAATGCCCCCATTGTTCAGTGAGGTGACACTTTTGCTTTCATTTCTATATTTATAACTTGGTTAATATCCCCTTTTACATACGTTTTCTTGGATAACAAAAGTCAGCATGCTTCCCTCTTCCTCTCCTTCCCCAAACCCACCTCAGCTCTCATCTCCCTGCATAGGAAAAAAACTAAAGAGGGAAAGACAAATCAGCTGCAAAAGAAGAGGTGGCTCCAGCCTAGTAGAGCGCTGGGTTTTCCTACATGGTGATGCATATGAATGTCCACTGCATATAGAATCATCATAGAATCATAGCATGGTTTGGGTTGGAAGGGACCTTTAAAGATCATCTATATAAATATCATCTGCATTGGGAACGTGCCAACCCACCCAGATAGCTGCTGTTATCTAATGTAGGAGATACTATGTCCTGGGACCAACCAGAGTCTCAGCTCTGCCAGTAATTTACACCCCCCGTAACTTTGGGTGAAACTCAGTTCTCCATTTGAAAGACTCAGAGAAAGCAGGACGTCCCTCAGTGAGATCTTACCCTCACAGCACAGCTGTAGGTTTGGGGTTGGGTTGGTTGGTTGTGGCCAAGGTGACCCACCATAGCCTTAAATCAAAGGCTCTGCAGCCTTTGCAACCGTATAAAGCTCTGCTTGCAGCATCTCGCCTTGTTCCTGCTCAGCCTCAGCAAGACTTGATCTCATGTTGCCTTTTAGCAATAGGCTGGGGACCTGCATCATTCAAGCTGCCTTAGGTGCAGCACTTGGTCAGAGTCCCAAGAATCCATGGAGACCCAAGTATGGCGTGCACCCTGGTGCTGAGGGGCGTGTTAGGATTGCGGTCACTGGCTTGAGCAAGCCCTAAGTGGAGAGCGCCCAAGGAATAACCCCTTCTCCTGAGGTTGGTGAAACCTCACCTCTCAGTGCCTAGGGAAAACGTGGGTCTAGGGATGTTCCTACCCCTCAGATGAGTATGTTGACTATCCCAAAGTTGAGTCCTTACATCCTTAAGACTTTAATTAACCCCTTAATGAAGGAAAACCAGTTGATTTCACCACTCCCATTTCCCATCTCCTCTGATCCTCCTTCAAGGTGCTGACGTTTCATGTGCCACAACCTGTTGTCCCATGGAGCGATGGACACGTGCTGAGTCTCGTCTCGCCCAGGAGTTCAGGGAGGTTCCAGTCGTGATCCCAGTTTCATCTGGGAAGGAGCAGGGAGAGGCTGAGCTGCCGTCCCCTGTGCTGGGCCAGGTTGAATGGGTTCACTCCCTATGGGGTAGCGGGTGTTTGGCTTCATACCTCTTTGCCTTGGTGCCTGCATCTGGTTTAAGTGAGCTTGCATGCCATCACCAGAGGTTCATGTGGACTTCATATGTCTGGTGACGTCTCCTGCCGTTGGCCGGTGACTCACAGCTGTGGGGGATTTCTCCTGTCCACAGGATCCTTTCCAAAATCCAAAGACTGCTGGATGCATCTGGGCTGTGGCTGCAGCCAATGTCATGTTGACATTGATTATTTTTCTCTGCTGGCACAGGGAAGTCCAACAGGCCACAACAGCTCCTGCCCGATGTGATGGAGACCAGAAGAACACCCAGAAGGCCCAGCAGAGAGGCTGGGTGTCCTACAACAGTGACTCTCCCAGCGTGTGGGTATCGGATCTCTGCTTTAAAGGCAGGAGGTTTGAAACCCAGATTGAGGGAAATGCCCAAATTTTGCAAATGGTTGCTGCTCTTTCTTGGCTTGCACTCAGTTCTTGTCACAGCTCCTTGATTTCTCCTTGCCATCTGGGGGCAAAAGGTTTGTGTCTCTGGTGTATGGAGCCACACCAGTCAAGGTCTGGTTTGGCTCTTGCAGGTGAGTACGATGGCTCTGTATCAACCCTGCTGGTGCCAGGTCCCACCACCATGAGCCACTCTTGTTTTATCATCCTTTTTTGGGGAAATAGAGTACACGAAATGCTGTTGACCACAATGTGAAAGGGTTTTGCAGCCCCCTTCCCCCTTCGTGTGTTTTTGCCATGGATCTTATGCTTTATATGCATGTGGGAAACATGTCCATGCCCACAAGCACACATGCTTCTGCACAAATACATGCAGGGGGACACAAATGTCCAAGCAGTTAATGTGCAGTCCCCTGAATTAGAGAGTGTCTCACCAGAAGAACAAACCATGGGAACTCAAGTATTTTTGCCTCCTGACCATTTTTTAATCCAAGATTTTCCTTTCCGCGTAAACAGCTGCTTTAACCTTTCACTCCTCTAGAACGGAAAAACAACACGCAAACACACACACACACCGACGTGCACACGCCGGCAAACCCTCTTCCGAGATGGTCTGCCGCTTGTGTTTTGCAACACAAACCAGATGCTGGCGATTAAGCAAGTGCATGGCAAAGCTGCAAAAGGGAGGAAAGTGATGCCGGAGAGGGCTCCCAGCGCGAAAGTCCTTCCCCGCTCCCCTTCCTCCCCCTGCGCCTGCCCGCTGAAGCACCTCTCTCATCCTTTCCTCACTGGGACCGTCCTTTGGCTCTTTTTCTCCTCTACCTAGGTACTGATTTTCATAAGGTTTTCCAAAACAAAACTGTTTTTGAGACTTCCACCCTTCCAGCAAATTGGGTTGAATTTGGGTGGGGAGTTCAATGGCTCTGGGAGGCAGAAAGCGCTGCTGAATTTCATTTCTTGCTTTAGCAAAAAAGGCTAAAACTTATCATGCCTCTTCCCCCTGGCAGGAGCCACCAGGCACAGACGATGTCTGTCCGCATTTGCACTGGGGGCTTTTTTCCCTGGTGTGATAGCTGTTGGTGTGAGCCCTGTCTCAGCTTTTTTTCTCCCCCAGTCTCTGAATCCTGCCCACCCTTCATCCTCTTCCTCTCTCCTTCTTTTACCGTTCAATCTTCCCATCCCCAACTTGTCCGTGACCACAACTCCCACTCTCCGCTTCCATTTCCCACTCCTTAATCACTCTTATTTTAAGCTTTCTGGTGCAGGAACCCATCTTTTTGCATTGTGCTTGCACAGCCCCTTCCTCAGTAGAATCCCAGTCCTTGCTCATAAACTTTGACATTACTTCAGTCTGTGTAATAAATAATGATAAATCTCCCTGATTTAATAACTTTGTTCTGCTGATTCTTAACAAAGATTTTTCTCCTTCTCAGAGGAGAAATAGAAAAAACCGGAGATTTTTCTCTTTTCTTTTTTTCAGGGGAGGAAGCAATCTTTCAAGGTTCTAAGCAAATAAAAAGACTACTGGAAGAACTATCAAAATCAAATGCTTCATAGCAATCTTCTATTTCCTATGATTGCAATTTGCTGGAATAGACGTGGGTTAGCAAATATTTCCATCCTCTGCCCATGCTCTGACTGGCAGGTTGCACTGAGGGCTTGGGTGAGCGGGGATGGCAGAGAAGGGACATCGGCATGAGAGACCCAAGGGTGCGTGGGGTCCCATGGATGCCACCTCCACAGGTGACACGGCCTCTCTGGGGCTCTCCACGGGTGAAGGGTCAGGAGTAAAAAAAACCCCTGCACCTCTCTGTGCCTTGGTCTACCTTTTCCCAAGAGCGAGTGATGATTTCTGCCTTCTGACCTATGGAGGAAAAGCATTGTAGAAGAACTAAATATACTTCCCTTCTCTTCTGCTGCTTTCTTATTGATGGCAAAATGGCAAATCAGCAATGTTCAGATTTTTTTCAGCAAGGATTTATCTTTTCTCAGGGGGAAGAAAAGAGCATTTTTCCTTTTCTCTGAAGAACTATACCTCATGAAGAAGAAATCTTATTACTGAAATCTTATTTTTTCAGGACTCTTCAAACCAAAACACCCCCACATTTTCTACTCTGAAAGCCTGGTTCTGAAATTTTTAATTTCAGAAAAAGGCTTTGGATAAAAATTCACCTAAAAACATTGAGACAGGGTCAGTTTGAAGCCAGTAAAGTGGGAGCTACTTTGAAATTTGGAAAATGTTGACGGACGCATGTTTGTGGCCCTGCTGCTGTCCGTAGTGTTGACTCTGCAGTTGCCTTGTGCAGCTGCCCAGAGAGGATGCTGCGGGATCCATTGCACGCTGCCAGACCCCGCAGGAGAGGGCACACATCCTTCCTGCAGACTGACTCACCTTGCTAAGCAAACTAACGAGTTTAAGAGCCTCGTGGAGGAAGCTACTTCTGAATTAATTCTCTGCGATAACGAGGTGGCCCTTATTACTAAATCATTTCAAAAGGCTTTGCAGTAATTCCCTCTTCCGGATGCGTTGGCAAACAAGAAAAACGAGATGTTTTTTGTATGGATCAAGAGGGAAAACAGGAGAAGAAACTACCAATCAGCGATATTTTGTCGAAGCCTTGGAAGCTCTGCAGCAGGATGCCTCCATAGCCAGCGTTTTTTGTTCAAGAGCTGTTTCTTGCCCTGCGCGGATTCTTATTTTAGTTAAACAGAAAAGAAGCATTTTCCAGAAAGCTTCAACAGGGCTCAAGCACCTGTGAGTTCCGGAGAGCCTTTTGACAACATTGTCAGCATTTATTTTTAACCAAATGAGTAAGGGCAGCTCATTGAAAACTCTCTCTGAGCGTGTCTCACTCCAACTGTTTACCCCTCTGAACGGTGCCCGCTGCCCAGGGATGGGTCCTGCCTTACAGGGCAGAAGTGATGCTGAGGATGCCTCACCAGGTCCTTTTCTCTGCTGATAAACTGCCCAACAGGCAGAGAGTCCCTGCTTCATATCGGCCTGGGCTGGAGCAGGATGGACAGGTCCTGCTCAAGGGTTTGCACCCAGCTCCAGCTCTGTGCGTGGTTTCTTTGGCTGTGGGCGAGGTCCTGGAGGCCTCTTTGCCTCTGTTTCCCTTCCACAGGATTGCACTGATGTCTCTTATAAAAGCCCCATGAAAGTCAGAGCAGGAGCATCCCTCCCTGCTCTCCCTGACCTACATGAGCTGTTACTGTCAGGCGACCGGGCAAGTGAACACAGCAGGCATGGGATCCCCTGGCTGTACCGCTTTCTTTTTGGTGGCACAGACTGCCTGAAGGAGAGGTTTTCACAGCCCTCGATGGGTCTGTCCTCTCTGTCTGTCCATGAGCAGCTGAATGGGGCTCCTGGTGTCATCTCCAGAGCCTCAGGGCATTGCACCAGCTGCTGTCCCAGGAGGGCGAAGGTGCCATATCTGACAGCTCCATCTGGGTTTCGTCTCTCAGGTGCCCCAGACCATCCCAAAAAGCAATAGACTTCTATGTTTCAGCAACTGAATTCCACACGAAGATGTTTAGATTTAGCTGTGTTCACGGGTGCTGGTGTCCAAACTACTGCAGGCAGAGAAGAGATGAGTACAGGCAGTGAAACCTGGAGAGCAATTCAGCTCATCAGAGAGAGGTGGAGTCCACTGAGTGCACAGCCTACATCTTATTTTGCACGTTGGCATCTCTTACCATTTGCTTTTCTGTCCTCTAAGTAATCCTTCCAGACTATGGAGCTTTTCAAGTCCTAAAGCAAGGAGAGAGGCACTTTACATGCAGGCTGCTTCCTTCATGCTGAGAACAATTTCTGATTGAGGTGTCCCAGGGATGCCCCTTGCAGAAAAAGGGCGTGTTTGAAGGAAGCAGTTCCATATGAATGCAGCACATGTTCACCAGGGTTATAGCAAACGGCTGCAGTTTACCTTGTTTCAGTCTTTCTTTTCCAAAAACAAAAGAAAAAAAAAAAGAAAAAAATGAGAAAAAGCCTTTTAAGTCTGGCAGGGATGCCAGTATTTACTGAAAGTCTCAGGATGTCAATCCACAGAGGTGCTGATTTCCTTTTCCCCCTTCGCCCCCGGAAACTGGGAGACTGTCATTAGGAGATGTGGAGTGTGTAACATGCCTTTACAAGTCTGGGAGGTTGATTTACGGAGTATGCCACCCTATGACCCCAAGCAGGACGGCTATTAACTCCAAGCAGTGGAAAACACCGCCATTGTTCCAGGGAGCTCAGCCATCTGAACATTATCCTGGTAGCCAGGGAAGGAGAATGGTGAGATGAGAACCAAAGGTTTAAGGTCAAAAGATAAGGCCCTGTATGGGTGCATGGGCTAACGGACGGTCAGCAAGATGAATGGATGGAAACTGCAGGGACACATTGTATAGAGATGAAGACATGCACAGCAAAGTCAAGGAAGGATGCTCAGGAAAATGGGGTGACCCCTGCCCTGCCCCACTCCCTGGTCCCCCCAGTTCCTTTTGTACCAGCCAAGCAAAGGATAATGATGTTCAGCCTCTAAGGGGCAAGGCAGGACTTCAGCTGGTAGCAGGAGCTGAAGCCATCTGCCAGTGACATGTGGAGCATAAACCAACAAGCTCCAAAGCCAGACTGTAGATGTCTGTATTATTCCCTTGATGATTCTCATTAGGAGTTTGGTTAAACAGAAAGCCCCCAAAATTTTCTGCTTGATGTCAGGCATCCCCCCTATTTCTAGCATCCTCTCACAGACAGTTTCCTGCAAGGAATTTACAGCTGTAATTAGGAAAAGCCATCAAAATCCCAAGGGGAAGGGATAAGGATTGGCTGGAGATCACGTGGGGATGGATCTTGAGACTCTGGGAGGGAGTCTCTCCTTGCACGATGCCAACTTACTATCTTCTCCCATCTCATCTTTCCTTATTTCTGGTCTACCTGGTCTGGCCTCTCTCTTCTGTCTTCCCTCCAGCTCTGCAGACTCCCCTTTCTCTAAAATTGCGTGGTCTCAGCCACGCAGAAGGTAGTGCCACAGCGTGGTTGTTTTCCACCGGTGGAAACCCAACGCACACAGAGATATGGTCACCACAAGCCCACGGAGGCACCGGCTCCAAGGTGGGTGGCTGCTCCCCGAAACGCTCCCGATCTCTGGCAGAAGCAGCCAGCGAGTCCCCGCGCTGGAGGGACCATCCCTGGCTTCTCGCGGGGAGGTTAGTCGAAAAACCAAACATCAACAATAACCCGAACCCGGCAAAGCCCAGATGTGCCGCTTGAGAGGCAGAGTAGCTGGTGGAGTTCAGCAGAATATTCTCGGGTAACAGCAAGGTTAGTTGCTCCCTGGGGGGAGGTGGGTTTGCTTACTTACTATTAGTTTCATACTAGAAAAACATTTACTGGAATTTTTAGTGAATTATGCTCAGATGTGCCTGTGGTCAGTCCCACGTCTCACCGAGTTGGTGTTACCACGGCATAAAGGAAAACAAGGTTTCCAGGGCTTCCTTTGGTCAATAAAAAAAGCCATAAATGAAATATATGGAGCAAAACTGATAAGTGTGGAGGAACGACGGCTTTGTTCGCTGACCCGACTTTCGTTTTTCCTCCTCCCTCTTTACCTTCTTGTTTCACAGGCGAGGGAAAGCCTAACACCCCTCTTCATGGCTGGCAAAGCCTGCGGTGTTGTACGTAAGCGCTGAAGATTTAGACGTCCCCCTGTTCAAAGCTGTTGTCCCCGCGGCTGTTTGAAATCAGGACGGGCTGCTCCGAAGCCAGAGGAATTTCGCAGGTGTGAGGGAGCAGGTCATCGAGTTTCCATCCAGGCTGGTGGGTGGTTAGCCATTGCTTTAAGCAACTGGATAGATGGATTTATAGCCTGCCTACCACAGTGGGGCCCCAACCCAGATGAAGTTTCTCGAAGCGAGTGTGAAACAGATAAATAAAAAAGAAACATGCTATGCTGGATCAGTCTGGTCACAAGCACCCACCGCAAATTCAGTGTGGAAATAAAGTACTTTTCGTTTTTCCAGCGGCGAGAGCAATTAACTATTAGAACATAACGCTCTGAGGACCGTGGTCGTATCCTGTGCTTGGTCCAACTGGAAGCTTTCCTGGCAGATACGCCTTGCCAGAGTGCGAGGTCTCTGAGGGGTTATCGGCTGCCTTAGAAAGGTTAATCCAGTGGTCTGTCAGCTGTAAAACTTGTGATGGGAGATGACTCCAGGTGCACAGCATGGGGAGAAATACTTCAAGGTCCTGCCCAGCCGGTGGACTGAACTTAACTCCTAAATTGCCACAAAATTCAAGATCCAAAGTTTGAGACCAGGGTTCCATATTTTTTTTCTTCTTCCTTTTTTTTAGCGAAGCTGATGTCAGTTCTGGACATTTGGGTCAAATAAATCCCAAGGACAGAGGATCTGATCTCAGATAGAGCCTGTTTGTTTGGTGGCCTGTAGATCACTGCCAGTCAGGGTGCATCATTAAGTGATGCATCGCTGTCTGGACGCAGAGACCAGCATGTCTGAGGACCTGGGTGTGACTTTACCATGGTTTGACCCTGTTTTAAGACCTGAAACCAGGCCTGAGAACTGCCAAGATAATTCCCTTAGGTGTGCAAAGTCCCCACTTTTGTGCACTGGGATTTGGACTTTGGGGTTGGATGGCGCCTCTCGATGTTCATGTCTCAAAACGAATGCTCAATCCCTGCAATGAAGAGAAGTAGCAACCTTTGTGAGCTGCTGGGAGAAACAGATGCGAAACACAAGAATCCAGACAGCTATTTCACTCTCTGCTACTGACTTCCTGAGTGGTTTTGGTTAAATCTCTTCACTTTTTCCGTGCCTTCACAAAACGTGAATCACAACAGGCTTCAAGGAGGAGGAATGAAGTGGGGTTCAGCAAATCCAGATTGTCTTTTTTTTTTTTTTTGGTCTTGCTACTGGGCTTCCCCGCAAGAAGCCTCCTCCTGCTTCTCTGTTAGCTGTATTGCAGGGGCTGGTGATTGCACTTACCTGCCTTGGTGGACAGGGCGTGTGAAGGTGGCTTCTTCCAGACCCTGTTCCCCTGCCCTGGGATGGTGAGGTGGGCCCACACAAACTCTTTTCCACTCATTTCTGTAGGAAGGAAAGCAACCCACCGTCAAGCCAAGGAGCCACGTGCCTCTTGCCTTGCAACTATGAGCTTCTCAGCACAGATCCGAGCCTTTTAACTCCAACCTGATTCCATGTGAGGTCCCACAGGGTATTTTTATTGCCCCTGAACATATAATAATTGCATGTACAATCTCTCTGGTTCAAAATTTACTTGTAAACTCATTAGAACTTCTCCTACTCTTTTCTGTTTTTCCTTTTCCTTTTCCTTTTTCTTTTTCTTTTTCTTTTTCTTTTTCTTTTTCTTTTTCTTTTTCTTTTTCTTTTTCTTTTTCTTTTTCTTTCTTTCTCTTTCTCTTTCTCTTTCTCTTTCTTTCTCTTTCTTCTCTTTTTCTTTTTCTTTCTTCTCTTTTTCTTTCTCTTTTCCTTTTCCTTTTCCTTTTTTCCTTTCTCTTTTCCTTTTCCTTTCTCTTTTCCTTTCTCTTTTCCTTTCTCTTCTCCTTCTCCTTCTCCTTCTCCTTCTCCTTCTCCTTCTCCTTCTCCTTCTCTCTCTCTTCCTTTCTCCCTTTCCCTTTCCCTTTCCCTTTCTCCTTTATTTTTCTCTCTCTTTTGTTCTTTCATTATTTTTTCACATCTTCTCCCTCTCCCTGCCCCCCCCCCTTCTTTCTTTGTACACACCCATATTTTCCATATTTTCGATCTTATTCCACTGCCTGTCCCATACTGAATTCTGGCACATTTTATGACATCTTTGGGGGTGGTTTTCCATGGTTAGAGGAAATAAAAGGAACTTCAAAGCCCCTGTGTAACACATCACCCACCTCTGTGGTGAGTTTCTGTTTGCATTCCCTGCAGCAAATTGGGCTTTCCAGCAAGAGGAAGGTCTGAGAGGGAAGGGGCAGGAGGAAAGGGGTGCATAAAACGGGAGAGGCACAGCTGTGTCTGAAAAAACCAAAATATCCCTGTAAGTCTAGAGATGCGTGGCTGGAATGTAAAGTCCATTTCCCCAGGAAGGATGCTGAGATGGCCGGATCCTGCCAAGAAAGGAGCTTCAGAAGCTGGAGGGACCTTTGGGTCTTTCACTGCTGCTGTTTTCCACTGCATTTGGTGATGGATTTGGCAGCTCTGCCAAACTGGAGTTCTCCCCTTGGCCAGTGAACAGCAAGCGCCCATTCAGGTCTCCCAGCACAGCCCCCTTCTCATGTAGCTTTGGAGAGATGAATTCAAGCCATAAGGAGGTTCATGCACCATGGCCCAGCCAAGCACTGCTCTTTCTGCCAAGGTTAAAAACAAGGGGAATAGCGAGTGCAGACTAGAAGACACGGAGGCATGGAGCTAGGATGCAGTGTGGGGACTGGGGAGGGGGCGGCAAGCTGACAGCCCACGCCTGAGTTATTTGCTTGTCCTTCTGCAAAAAAGAGGCCACGAGATTCATCCCTGTGCAGGAACTGGCTGGCCAGCGTGTGGAGGGTAACACTAAAAATATCCTTGGTCCTCTGCTTCTGCCCAGTTGTTGCTTTCTTAGACAAAGATGTGTGTCTTGCATGCATCCACGTCCTCAGTCTGGCACCAGCCCTGGTTGGTTTGCCTCTCCAGGTCCTTCCCAGGCCAAGCTTCGTCACAACACGGCTCTTGAACTGGCTTTTCCTTCCCTTCCCCTAGGTGGAGGCAGCTGCTACCTTAGCTTACAGTCAAATCAATATTTTCACACCCCCATCCACTCAGCCAACTAGTCAGCAAATGCAAAATTAGCCTAAGCTACAGCCCAAGATCCATCTCCTTAGAAAACCAGGTTAAAAATATTTATGTATAATTATTAAATTATTCTTTAAGTAGTTATCAAATATTATTTAAGGTTATGTAAGATTTCTTCCTCTTGTGATTGCACTGGGATCACCTCAGAACCGTTTGCTCCATTCCAATGACATTAATGGCAATTATTCTGTTCCTGTCTTTTTAAATCATGGTGCCATCTACGGCCATAATTAATACATGCAACTTGTTCACATCCGACACATTTTCTCACTGCACAAGTGAAGCAGGAATTATAATTTTGTCAAGAACTTTCTGAGTGCTCCTTTCCCTAGGGCTATCCAGACTTACAGGTTTTTACATTTGGTTTTGCAATCAGGAGAAACTTAATTAAAAAAAAAAAAAAAAAAGAAGGAGGAAAAGATGAAACAAACAAAAAATCATGTGGGAACTTTCAAATCCTCCCTTGCCAGATCGGTTTTGTGAGCGAAAGATGAATAAGCCCTGGATGGAGCCGTGCCCCTCCACATCTGTAAGACATCCGTAACAACAGCTGCTATATTGCAGCACACCTTTGATCCCGGTCGCCTCGCAGGCCCCTTTCCCTGCTATTTCACGAGGGCGTGTTTTGCCCAGCGCTGCTATGCAGCCACCTCTGGCTACAGCAGCGGCGGCGTTTAACAAAGCAGCGCAATGATTCCCGGGGGAAGGGAGGACCTGCGATCCAGGGGGAATGACCCGCACCCTCCTGATGGATGGAAACCTGCAGGCAAGTGTCTGACGGCAGGCAGGGATCTGCCCTGGTTGCACCGAGGAGTCATATGGGTGAAGAGCTTGACGGCTGATGCCTGCCTGGCTTGGTGTTGGGGGAGCAGAGTCTCGTTTCTGTTCGGATAAGGAGGGCGGTGATATGCAGCAGTGCAGAGCTGGTGGGGAAGGGAGCCTGTTCCTGGCTCTTTCTAGCCCCACGGCATCTTCTGGCCATATCTATTCGATGACCTTTTGCCAGGCCCAGGGAAGCAGAGTCCAGACCCTTCTCTTGTCCCACCAGCCTGTAAAAAACAAGGACAACTGCTCGTTGAGAGGGCAAGCAGCACCTCGAGCTGCAGACTGCCCTTGGTGGAGGTATTGTGGCTACCAAAGCACCTTTGCAACGTGCCCCATCCCGAAGGTCCTCTCTGGAGCTTTTTCCCCACTTTACACAGGGGCAAGGGGTCCAGCTTCGGTTAGAAACAGGATTGGGGTGAGAGCAATGCGGCATGCTAGTTTGGTACCCGGACATTTCTTAACCTGGGCTCACATCCCCAATGGACATGATCACAATTAACTGGAGGGTTTCAAAGCACAGGGCTGCGAGGCTTGGTCGCTCTGTCTGAGGTAGGTGACCATTGCCCTGCTCTCCTGGGGAAGGTTTCCCAGGATTTTGGTCTCTCTTGGAGTGGCCATGGATGAGCAGGATATTTCACTGGTGGGTGGGGGACAAGGAATTGGGTTTTCCTTACTCTGAAGAAGAGGTCAGGGTGGGTTCTGTCCTCCCTTCTGGAGCAGACATGTACGTGGCAGCAAAGATGCCTTTCCCGGAGGAGAAAGAAAAAAAGAAAAGGAGGAAAAAAGGAAGAGGCAGAGAGGATTCCTGGTTGCACCAGAGGGAGCCCTTCCATTGCAGATGAGGCAGAAATCAGGCTCAGGCTAGAGCTGGAGGCTAAACCCTATGTGGTGCCGCAGCCCTGGGCTCACCTTCCAGCTCTTTCCAGCCTGTGTTAACTGGGACAGGCAGAGCCCTCCCAGTCCCGTCCAGGGCTGTCACTGTTAACCAGCGCTTTGACAAGAGCCGGACAGAGCAGCCTGGCACCAAGCTCCTGCAGACGAGGCAGCTCCTGATATAATGTTATCCCCACTCCCAGCTTATACCCTGACTGGAAAATCCTTCCACCACAGCCTGTTCAGGCATCTCCTCTTCATTTCCCTCCTGAAGACAGTTTCCACCCCAGTAGGACACTCTCGGTTTGCTTGCCAGGCTGGAGGGAATGTTGGAAAAAGGCTCAGAGGCTGATGGGAGAGAAGACCCCCTCCAGTTAATCCTGGAAAAAATCCTCCCGGGGTGACAAATGAAGCCAAGAGGACTCTGATGCACAATTTCCCATCCCCTGCTGAGATCTGGATGCGTGGCCATGCCTCAAAGGTCCTGTATCAGGGCAGAGGACAGCCCATGGGTGCTGGACAGGTGATTTGAGCATGACCCTGTTGAATGCAGAGCCCTTTGTCCCCTCAGAGCTTCCCCAGGGGTTCCCTCTCCGGGCCCCATTGCACAGACATCCAGATACTTTTACTTTGCAGATGAGACTCTTTTGCCTCCAAGTAGCTAAAGCAAAGACCGATCTAAAAAAGAAAGGAGAGAAGATGCCTATGTTCTACATTGGGGCCTGGACAAAGTGGGCTGGAGTCACTTTTCCCACATGCTCAAGCATTGGGGACTATTTCATGGACTTTTCTAAGTGTTTTTCAAAGAGCAGCCTTGGGAAGGGAAGGTGGTGGGGTTCCTGCCCGGTTCCTCTGGCCTGCACTGCAGCATGCCAGCCACCTCCTGACAGTCTTACTCAGTGTACGTTTAAGATGTGCCAAGCTCCCCAAGAAAGTTTGTTAAAGCACATGTGGACCCATCTCTCCCGTTAGAGGAATCTGTTTTTCCTCTGTGATATTCAATTGCCTTCACCTTGAGACCATCCCAAGATCTGCTCTCCAGCCCTTGACCCATCTCTGTGCCTGAAAGCACTGACTACCCTTGTTTTAATGCCCTTCTCTTCATGTTCCCTGTCCCAGTGTCCTTTCCCAGTCACTCCAAGTGTCCCAGTCTTTCTCTTCCAAACCCTACTCCTCACCTACTTTATCCCTCCTCAAACCCAGCTGCCCTCCTGTTCCTGTTCCATTCTTGGAAGCTGCAGCGGGAACGCTGGGAGCAGATAGTCTTTCCTGACCTTGGGAACCACGTTGGCTGACAGTGGGTCAGAGCAACCCCACCTGGGGAAGCCCTGGAAGCTGTGGTGGCCCTGATTCGGAGCGTTCTTCTTGTGGGACATTGGCATTAAGCAGGAGTGAATGGAAGATTTATAGCTTGGCCATCCTGAACTAGGAGAGCAGAAAGCATCTATGAATGGGGTGAACCTGTCTTCAAGTCGTTTCCCTCCAGCTGGAATTTCTCGGAGAAACTGCTGTAAGATCTTCCTTTCCCTGGTGTGTAAGATAGCCTATTTTTAGTGAATGTAATTTTCAGAAATGGCAGAACCACTTTTGCTGGAACTTGCCTAGAAAAATGCTGCTTTGGGTAGACACGATGGGAAAAAGGTCAGATGAGATAGCTGAAAAATGGCAGGCTCATAAACTATTGCAACAGGGACTTAAAAAGAGATGTGCCGACTCACCTCATTTAGATGGTAGTTCAGTGTTTATAGCTCAATTATAGCTCACCTAATCTGCTGTTTCATTGTCTTTCTGCTGCCTACCTCCTCTCCGGTGGTGTCATCTTCCCTCCAACCTTCGCTGAACGTCATTGTAACTTGAGTCCTACATGCTGCTGCAGTTCACGTGTTTTTCACAGTGGGTCAGACTTTGTGCCTGGGTGCCACGATACAAATCTTTCCTCACCAAACCTGCCTAGGGAGGACCGTCTCAGTGTGCCACAGGGTCTCCATCCTTGCTCTCTCCCCACCCCGGTTGTGTCAATGAAGGTGTTTGTATGGCCATGTCTAAGAAATGATGTAGTTTAAAAGCAACCCCACTAAAAGAAAGCAGATTTTTATTTTTTTAAGTGAAATAATACAGTTAGCCAGTTTTCAGTGAGGATGGGTTAAAATATGCACGGCAGGCTGAAGCCACTTCCTAAAAATCCCAGTTGAATGTGGCCACCTCTCTGCACCGGCTATGGGAAGAAAGACTCCAAGGGTGATTTGTCCTTTTCGAGAGAATCTGCTCTTTACGTGCTGTTGTTGGATCTGGCTCCACATAGAACCAGTGCAGACAGGCAGAGGATTTATGCCTGTTTACCATCCTCCTGTAGAGGCAGGGGAGGTTGGGTGGATCAGGAGCTTCACAGCCCCCTGTGTCGGCAGGAAGAGATGCTGAAGATTCAGACTCTGTCTCCTGGAGATCCACCCGTTCTGTTGGTTGTTGGGAAGATCTCTACATATCACTGTCTGACCATGAACTGCATCCAAGGAGGGAGGAGAGTGAGGTGTTTTGGGGATTGCTGCTGGCTCTGAGATGAAAAAAATGTTATCCATGGGCAAACACACATTGAGGCACCTTCTGCCTGCTTTCTACTCATAACCAATTTGGTCTCCCCTTAAGACAAGTCACTTTGTTCAGAACTTGGACTCCTAAAGGCAGACATCGGGGACTGGTCCACCTCAGGTCTGCTTTGGAGCCTCGAGGAACCAGGTGAATTTACGCGATCTCTCCCTGTCCTGCCCCTAGTGAATTGGAGTCACTCACCTTGTGGGATACAGCAGGCTTCACGCTCCTGCTGGCAATGGGATGGTGGAGTTGTGTGGCTGTGATATTATTGATAAATTGCATCGTGGTCCCTGGCTAAATGCTGCCGTAAAAGAACAAAGAAATGCCCAATTTGCCACATCAATAGAGGGACACAGTCCTCCCCTCTGTGAAGAGCTAGCAGCTCCCTGCCAACAGGAGCAGAAGCCTTGCTGGCCAGTGTGTGCATACACTGTGGGACTGGGAGCTCTGAACCCCAGACATATGGTTTAAATATTCTAATAGATGTGGTAATCCTTTTGGTTTCCAAATAATGTTATGGTCGAGTCGATTTATGGTAACGCTATCTTAAGCAATGAGGGCAATAAAAAGAGTTTTAAATGTGAAGAATTTTTTTCTTCTTGCTTTTTTTAAAATAAGGACTTTTTTTCTTTCTTTTAAACAGCCTTTTCTTTGTGCTCTGTTTAAAGTCGTCAAGAGTGGAGATCCTGCCAAAGCTACTCGGTGCTTGTGAAGCAGACACACACCTTGCTGGTCAATGGGCCTTCCTGGAGCCGAGTGGTGTCCCCGTCCCCATCGTGGCCCACCATCCTGGTGACTCAATCCCTGCTGGACGACAAGATCGATATTCCTGTCCTTATTTATTTGCTTTTATCTTGGGACAGAGTGGGAAACTTGTGGCCCATACAGCGTTCTCCACTGGCTTGAACAGTTGCCTGGCTTGTTGCCTGTTACCATCTCACCCCTCCTAAAGCTTTTCTCTCTGGAGAAGCTCTCAGGATGGATTTGTCTCCTGAATTCTGCAGTCCCCTCCTGTCACAAGACCAGAGATTAGCTCAGCTGTGATGGAAGGCCTCTCGAGGAGACAACTGGGCTCATCTTGGTCTGGCTGAATGCCTGGGCACCCCTAGTCCAAGGTTTCCTCCCAGCCTGTGGGGATCTGGCGTGCTGAAATCCAGTCCTGGAGGTGGGACTTCACCCCAGGCTCTGACTGCAAGGGACAAGCATTGATTCTCTTCTTTCCCTGGCAGCTTGGGACATGAATTCAGTTCTACCCAGAGGGCCTGGAGGGGTGGTCATGACAGCTATACCAAAGGCTTCAGCTTCTCTGGCTGCATGGCTTTGAAAGAGCTTCGAGGAAGAGACCTGAGCCTCGACTGCTCAGACATCTCCGTAGCTGTGCACCAGATGCTGGACACAGCAGCTCGAAGGGACCAGAAGAAAACTCTCACACTGCCATCAGCAGGGAAGGCTCTCCATGCCGTTCCCCAGCTTGGAGGAGGACAATGATCTCATTTTTTGGGCCGGGTCCCACCTGTTTTGTTTTGTCTACAGCTTTAGAGAAGAAATAGTAAAAATCGGGTGCCAGAAATGCCCAGCGTGTAGACTAGGGAAGGATCGGTCCCAATCCACCAGAGACAGTAACTCCAGATTTGCACCACGAGACCCACCTCAGCTACAAAGGCACTGCAGCAATTTTCAGGCCAATCTACTGATACATGAGCCTTCTAGACCACTTTGAAAAAGTAGCTCTTTAAACAAAAGCCCTTTTAGTCTTCATTATGGAGTCAAAGGCTGCTTTCACGTAAGGCTAGGGTAGGTCAGATTTCATCTGCTTGGAGATAAATGGCTTTGTCAGCAAACATCTTTTGTGGATTTTTTTAAAAAAATTTGAATTATTGGATTTCCTGGGAATTCTCAGCAAGTAAAAAGGTAAAGAAGTGAAATTATATACAAGAAAGCTGAATATCCAGTTTTTGGTTTTCAGTGAACTTTATCACCCAAATTAGAGAAAGCTAACCTTAACAGGACTTAAAGAAAATTCTCTTTATTTGTGAACAATAATAAAAAGTTCGGTCTGATAATAAGAAGTTGCAATGCTATTTTTTTGCCAGATATGCTCTGAAATAATTCATTTTAATACATGTGAAAAATGAATTTAGTTCAAGATTTTAACAGAAAAAATTGGGATGCACAAAAGAGATCTCAGAGTGGACCCAGGGTGGAACTGGGAAAGGTAAATAACAGTATAGCCTCATGCCACATCCATAAACAAGCTGAGAATTTAGAAAACAATCATGAAATATTCATCATAAGGCTCCCCATCTTCTGTACTTAGACAAGGCACCAGCTTGAATTTTTACCATGCCACATTTTAAAGCTTTTGGCTTGGCATCTATGGGTGGCTAAAACAACACTGGCTCCTTTTCAGAGATCCTTTGCTGCAGGGAAGGACGAGCTTTGGGCATGATGAATTGGTCTCCATGCCTTCCTGAAGGCATTGCTCTCCAGAAGTCCTCTGACAGAAGAAGTTGTAAGGCATACGGCTTTCAGCTCATATGCAAAGCTACAGAGCCTGTTGATTGCGAGGATTAAACATCACTTCTTTGTGGCACCATCCCCTTGGACTTACATAGATTATATAGAAGCAAGAGCTGTGTGGAGAAGAAAATGTGTGACCTGATCATGAAAAACTTATTCACAGTGGCAGCTGAAGCAGAGCAAACTTTGTTCGAGCCTGCTGGAGCACATCTCATGCAAGGACTCACTCCAGGAGAGATGGCTCCAGGTTTCTACTGCTCCCAGACTGCCTGCCCAGCTCAGTCATTCTGGGAAAAGTTCATGGCAGCAGATCGAGGGAAAGGGTTCATTCTCCCAGGCTGCAGCAAAAAGCTGCTAATGGCATCTCAGCCTTGTCTTCAGGCCCAATCATTAGTAACTCCCTCAAGGACCCTACATGGAAAGTTCTCTCCAGAAGGTAAAGGAATAGACATGCAGGACCCCACCTGCTCTTCTGTTCCTCTCTTTGCCAGCTCCCATGTATGGCTTTCGGCTCTATTTTTTTTATTACACCAGAAGCTTCTGGAGTGCAAAGAACAGGGAGTTCCTTGGAGCTGGAAGGAAAAAAAAAAAAGGCCAACCCCCCCCCCCCCCCCCCTTAGCTGAACGTTGTCAGCAAGTTGCTTTTTGTCTGCGAGCCTTGCCACCTCCAGCTGTGTTCTCAGCAGCCCCTACAGAGATTTGGCCTCTTTGCCACTTCTTGGGCAGCCGACCTCCGCGGAGAACCTGCAACGCTGCAGGAAAAGAGGGGCTGGCCTGGAAGGGGCCATACTCTTCCCCCAAGTCAGCATGAAACAAAATGTTGCTAGGGGAAGGAATGAGGCGTACGTGCCATATTTCCAACGAGACGTGAAACCAAAGCCCTGACCCTCTTCCCCGCTCCCGTGGAGCTCTTTGCCAGAGTCTGCGGGTGAGCCCGGTCTACTTTCCAAAATGTAAATAGGTATTTATCCTCCAAGCACCAAGTTCCCCTTGCAGATGCAATTGGGTCTAGGATTTCTTTTCACTGTCTCCACTGCTGCTAAGCAGAAGGCATCTCCCAGTGCAGGTTAATCACAAGATTCCCAAGGTACTGTGTCTTGCAGGAAGGGCGGTCTCTCTGTCTAACAGTCCTTGAAACATTTTTCCTTTCTCCTTTCCAAGATTAAGCCTCTCCTGTAGATGCACAGTGCCAAACACTGCTTGAGCATGCCTTCCACGTTTCCTTCCTGGGGGCTCATCTTTTTCCTGGGACCGTTTCCCCATGCATGCGCTGGAGCTGGCAGAGATATCTGCACTGCACATCATGGCTCACGGTGCGAGCTTGCTGGGATGGGGGACAGCAACGGGCCACTGAAATGGTGAGTCCGTTAACTGGTGGTCTGCCATCCTTTCTCCTGGCCCTCGTCGCATGTACACAAGCGCATTGCTTGGCCAGCGAGCAAGGGAATGGCTGGATAAAGGAGACCGAGCTTCGCCGGGAGAGGATGAGTCTTGTTCTGATGCAATGCTTCCTCGTGGTTCGTAGGAGTGCTGTCACACAAACGGTGCATGCTCAGGGTGTGGTGACATTACGAAACAGAGCACGAGCAGAGACGCGCATGCTGCTGCCAGCTGAGGACTGGAAGCAGCAGCAGGGCTTATTAGAGGCAGGTTTCTAACAGGAGAGGCAGGCAGCGTGCCAGGCACACACGGCCGTGCCAGCTCATTAACATGGTATAGACGTGCCCTCTGAGCCAGAGAGAGCCCCGTGGATTGCAGCAGCCCAGGGCGGAGTGATACCTTGGTCAAGGTAGGAAAGTAGGGCAGCGAGGAGAAAGCAAGGGACTATCTTTAGGAGACCACATTTTTCCCTTATTTCACATCAGGTGGCTAGCTCGCCGATGAAGCAACGCAGAACTTGGTGTGAGGTTTTAATTTCTTTGGTCCTGATGAAACTCAGGCTGGCTGCACAACCAATACCCACCCCAGAAGCAAGAGGCTTCTCCAAGAAAATACTCAGTTCCAGTCTATCCCGCCTGGAAGCTCAAGCAGCTGCCGAGAATAAAATAAAACGATACTACAGTGTGATATGAGGCTGGAAATCAGGGCCGCTGGCCAAGACTGAGAAAAACTGGCCTGAAGAAGTAGTAAAAACAGTACAGATTCCAGCAGGCTCTATCCAAAAGGCAAGCTCTTAGACTGCCTGCGTATGGTATCAGCTGGAAAGAGATCCAAGGCTGGATGCTGGACAGTGGTGAGTCCGTAGGTGGGCCATGGCTCAATCCTTGATGGCTAATTGGCTGGATTATCATCTTTCCCCAGCTCCTTGCCGCTACTTCTGTTTGGCTGGGAAGCCTCCAGGCTATGTGAGCGGTACCTGTTCTGCGAGGTTCAAGGGAAGGGGTAAGGATGGGTAACAGGGCAGGGCGGGTAACGGGGAGGTGGTGCCCACATCACCCCCACCGAACAGGGAATGAGAGAGGGATTGGTCTCCAGCCTCCACAGCAAGCAGAACCTGGCCGCTACCATGCCCACAGGAAGGTGTTGAGGCTGCCAAAGGGTCTTGTCCCAGCCTCGACCAGTTGTGGCCAGCACAGAATCATTCTTATCAGAAATGGGTGTTCTGGAGGGGGTATTTCTTTCCATTCCCATCCACCTCCATCCCCAGATGGAAAAGGAGGTCCCTTTTCCTCCATTACCACATTGCCAGCAGCTCTCCTGGTATGCCACTGTGGCCAGATGCTTCTCCTTCAAGTGGCCTGGGGCTCTTGCTAGTCCTGGAAATGTTATTGAGGTCTAGATGACGCTGTTGCACTTTCTTCTACCAGTGGCCGAATAGAAATAGCAAGTCTCACATCGGAGAGGGATGAATGATGAAACTGAGACTTGTTTGTCTCTCCTCATATGCTCCTGCCCTGGGCTATCACACGAGCTACTCTATTCCGCCATAGGCTGCTTTGCTCATACTTATTATTCAGCATTACAGGAATTCACTCATCTGTTTTAATCCCCTTTTTGGGGAAAGCAAGCCAGGTTAGAGCATTTCACTGCGCTCTAGTTAAACAACTGCTGGCGGACCACTGTTCCTTGATATAAAACTTCTAATGAAAGATTGCAGTTTTTGCAGGAAATCTAATAACAAGCAGTAGCAGATATTTCAAGACCATCTTCTCTGGATTCATTTCTACCTTGTACTGGTGCCATTTCTGTATTGGAACAGGCCAGCGTTCGTTATTACGGAAGAAATTCATTTCATTTGTGGATCTGGGAGTCAGAGAAGAACCCAGTCTTCCTGCTGAGGGGAATTGTAAAATCCTGCCTGGACTGTATATATTTCTGAACTGTGCCTGACCCCTGGCGTGTTCCCTTCACAGTGTGGAAAGGAAAAAGAATTAAAAAGGAGAAACAAAGCTTGACTCCAACAGGGACAATGTTATTAATTTTCTTTTGTTTTTACACAGCAGAACCAAAAATAGAGTTTTTATCCATGTAAAACATTTATTGAAAGCTTGAGATTTCTCATCCTTCAGGTCTGGCTCAGAGTGAGAAATCAAGGAGTTGTTTTTTTTTTTTTCCCCTTTTCTTTTTTTTTCCACATCTGTCAAGGAAATTAGATGAGTTGATAAAAAACATATTCATAGGTTTACCTGCCTTCGAAAGCCACCCAGCTGGCCAGACTGCATGTTACTCATTAACACCTAGAATTTCAGCATCTAAAGTAATTTCTAGTCTCTCTTGCTTATCACTTTTTTTTTTTTTTTAAACGCCAGATGAAATGCTCTGTATTTTTGAGAACAATTCAGGTTATTTATTGGGTTCACAGAGAAACAGGGGGGTGAATGGGAACTCGATTGAGGGCAGAGGAATTCCTGGAACTTGGACGAGGCAAGAGGAAAGTCAGCAGATTTATCTCCTTGGAAAGGGCCATGCTGAGGCATTGCAGATGCTGGAGCTGTCCAAACGCCACACGGTAGCGTCTGAGTCAAACCTCTGGGGAGGTCTCCACGCTGCACGCAGCCTTTCCAGACAGCAGCCGAGAGAGAGACCGCCGGCGTGGTGACCAGACAAGGAAAACCTGCCCGCTTTCTGCGATCGCCGTCCCACTCTGTGCTCCACCTGACCGAGCACAAGGCACTTGGGAACAGGTCTGGGGACATGGATGGACTCCAGGGATCACCAGAGGAACGTGTCCTACTTGTGAAGTTCCCTCTGGAGTAATCTCCTGAAGGAAATAAGCAGAAAACTAACTTGCCTCCCTGCCCATCATGGTCTTTGCTAGTTAAAATACTAACTTATGGGTGGAGAAGTTACCTGAGACAGCTCGGGAATCTTTCTGCTGTAATACAACTCTTTTTTACCGTTTCAGCCCTGCCACCTTGCTTCCTGAATGCCCGTGGGTTCACTGCTCTCACTGAACGGCTCCCCTGGCACCACGATCTTCCCACGTTCGTGACCCCTCCTTAAAGTCCAGCAAAAGCTAGGCACCAAGGTGGACCCGTTTAAACAGCTAATGCTTTCCAGAGGGATCCCTAAATCTTTAACCTGAGATCTTCTGGGCTAAAGACACGACGCTGAGCTCTTAACCACACACAAAATTCCTCTAACACAGGCTGCTTACAGACTTTTATCTTTTCAATTGCATCACCTACCCACAGGCTGCTTTTCGAGGAGAGCTGAGGAAGTCAGTGGGAGGACTTCAAGCACCGTACAAAGAGGCCCCTTCACTCTGCTCTTTTAGCTGTAATTGCTGCCTCTCTCATTTAGCACAGCCCCATCTCCGCGCAACTCCTGTGCCTCCATCAAGCCCCGCATCGTTTCAGCTGTGATCTCTTTGCCCCTTTCAGCTCATTTGGTCATTGATTCTCTCTACCACCCTCAGGCTTTTTTCTGGCTCTCCTGTGGCCGAGTCCCTCTCTTTCGCCTTGACTCAGCCAGACTCACCCAACATTGAATGACTCCTTCGCTCTTGTCCCCATCCTCCTGCAGGAAGCTCCATGGCTGCCCAGGCACGTGCTGACCCCCTCCTTCGCTGCTCCTACCTCCTGCATTTCACAATGCCAAACCACCGCCTCTGATTCCCTCCTAATCCTGCACTAAGAGCCCATTTTTAGGGACCAGATCCCATGTCCCTACCAACCCACTACTCACTGCCATTTAAGCATCGTCCCGTTCTGCTGACACCAGCAGCCAGGTAGCAGTGGTTCAGAAGAAGGGGAGGTAGAGATGGCTTTAAAATTAAATAGTCTTTTAATACCACTATCATAGTATTTTTTTTCTTTTATTCCCTACAGAGGTAAAGGCAGGTTGGTCCAAAATGGAGTGCCAAGCATTTTTAGTGCATTGCAATGAACAACAGCGTTTTATTTGTAGTTTATGTTAATTTCTGTGTCCTCACCCCATCCTCCTGCTCCACACCTCCCAGAAGTGCTTTAAGGACCTGTGCTTGCTCCAGAAACCTCCAGTCCCTCCTTCACCTCAGCAAACACAATCCCTGGAACAGAATATATCTCTCCTTTGACACCATTGCAGAAGGATACTTTATATTTCAACCTTTTGCTTCAACCCTGGGTGAAAACAAGTGGGAAACCCCTGGGATTTCCAGTTGGAAGGAGAATCTCTTTCACCAGCCCCAGGCAGGACTGAGCCCTGCTCTGCTTGTGTACAACTTCTCTGGCAATGTGGGCTCCAACTGAGGGCGCATAATGGATGGCTTGGCTGACATACCTTTATGTTCAATTTCCACTAGTGCTATTTAAGCACCCAAGCGGTATTAAAAGTGTGTTAGGATGAGAAAGGGGGTCTCTGAGAGCAAACTTACATCAGCTAAATGGTGATAATTTTAAAAAGATCATCAAAATACTGGCATCTCTAAGAAACAAAAGGGAAGAGCAGAAAAAACAGCATACAGAGTGAAGAGAGATGAACCCTCTTCAGCAGCTGAACTCCATGAACCCCTGATGCTCCCAGAGGTGATTGGAAATGAGAGGGCTGGGGAGGCTATATAAGCTAGGGCTGATCACTATAGCTTTTAAAGAAGGGTGGGTACTGGGAGAGAGGTAATGGAAGGGCTCTGAGGAGTGGTAGAGAGGTAAGAGCTTTTTCCTCTGACTGGTTCACCTTGGTTTTTGGGGCAATAGCTTGTTGATGGGGTTTTAAGCCTTAGCTACTCTGCAAAGGTGCAGTGAGAAGGTGTCCCTAACACTCTCTATTGAGTAAATGTTTATGGTGGCTGTCTGAGGTGTATGTGTCTACTTTCTGGCTGTCTAGAGTTGAATCTTATGTTGAATCTCTTTTCCAGAAGAGGCTACTGGTACCTGGTGGTGATAACTGCTGGGCTGCAGTAACAAGGGGACCCAGTTGCCCTACTGTATATCAGTGACTCCCAAGTTCCTGTATGTGCAGGCCTTGCTGTTCCTGCTTCCCCTATTTGTTATTGCCCACCTTTGTCAGTCCCTAGTCCCTGGAATCTGGTTTCTTTGCTGCTGCTGTGCTGTGACACTGCTTCCTTGGTTGCCTTCTCCTTTTCTTGTTGTCTGTTCCCCCTTCCTCTTCCTCACTGCAGCTCTGGGTCCTGCAGGCAGTATAAGCTATATCAGCTTGCTGTAGCTGGTGCTTTGCTCGTTGCCCTCTCACCATGCCGTGCTTTGGCAGTAAGAGTGGATCCTCAGGTCCTACAAGTCCGTGTGGTCTTGTCCAAGCTCTGACTGTGGAAGGTGATGGGAGAGGCGGCTTTTCAACATGTCTGAGTGACACCTTTACAATGGTCAGCATCCAGCTCCTTAAACATGTCAACAAACCTTCATGCAGACATTGTGGGGATGATGTGTGTGAAGAAATGGTCTGCAGTGGATGAAATTACCTCCTGCAGAGGAATAGACAGATGTCTCGTAGCTCTTACACAGAGCCAGATATTACTTACAACTTGTGCTGCACCCCCTGGCCCCAGTGGACTTCTCTTGCTTCTTCAGGACTAAGGGAACCCTGGTGAGATTCCCAGCGTGATTTTTGGGTAAAAACTTTCTGACCTAGCTTAAAAGGCCTGCAGGAAGGTTGAATTTAGCTCTACTGCCTTAGGTCAAAGCTAGCTAGTCTATTGAATAGCTGAATCCTAATAGAAGTATGTTGGAGTCATCAATCAGTAACTTAATAAAATGAAATAATTTCTCTATTAAATTGAGCTCAAATTTATTAAGGTTATTATCCTAAATGAAGAGAATGAATATTGGAAACATACTTTTGAGGTCTATAACTGCTCTCAGTCCATTGTTAAAATACTGTTCAAAATGTAAGTAACTGCCAGGGTATTCAATTATCAGAAACAATGACCTGCCAGGAGAACAGTGCCAATGACAGAGTTTATTTTTTGGCCTAGTGAGCAACAAGAAGGAATGTGAAGTACCTTTTAAGGCTGACCTACAGGGCAAGTCGTCTTTCTGCTGAAGACTTGTTTCCCCTCCCTCACCCCTCCCATTATCAATGTTAAGGGCTTTTTGAAAGACTCTAACCCATTAGGTTAAATAGAAGAAAAAGATCTGCCTAACCATTTTATGTGAATGTGACAAAATGAAACACTTTGTCTTCCTATATATATTACAACGTGCTCAAACAATTCAGGACTGGTCTTTCTAACTTGGCTCTGCGTACTTGGCAAAGGATGCACTTGAAACTTATTTTTTTTCAAGCTGCTGTGACCCAACTAAGACAACATGGCTGTGCTGCTATGATCCCGTTTCATGTATGAGGTAAGTACGGTCAGGAGCGTGCCTCTTGGCAGGCACAAATCAGTGGGGAAATTACTTTTTTTCTTTTGAGTGTTAGTGCTGCTGTAGCACACATCCAGAACCAAAATTGGGAACTGGAGTCCCTGCGTTGGGGATATTCAGGTGTGTAATGAAGAAATAGCTCCTGCCCCAGGAAGCTTATGGTTATGATGTTCCACCTTGAGTTTGGGAGCTGGGATGACTGGGTTTAACCTCTGAGCTGAGAAAAGCCTTGGGTCTCCAAGGCTGGTGCTGGCTTCTGCTTTCCTTTGGACACCAAACAGCAGCAGCTCTTGGTGCTGCAAGAGCTTTATCCCAAGATTAGCTTTTGGGTGAACCTCACTAGTGCAAGCTCGGCTCAGGTGTCTGTGCAGACAAACCCTTGATCTTGGTGTTTGAGCCACCCATTCTGGGAGCTTGAATGTACCTTCAGGAGTCCAGACTCCTGTGGGGTTACTGGAAAGAGGCAAAGCACCTCACTGAGGTCCCCTGGGTTATCCTCCAGAAAAGCTGACTCCTCTCCACTGATTAGACTTCTGTCTAACATGGGTCCTTATGGCAAGTTATGTATTAAGCTAAAACATTGGGTGGAAACGGTCTGTAGATGTGGGCACACCTGCATGCATGGAGTTGGATCCTGTGCTGGAGGTAGAAGATGATGTAGTAGCTACTGTGCTTCTCAGCCATCTGCTGCCACTGATACCTGGGAGGCATTTTCTCCAGTCGCATCCATCTATAGGTTGTCTTCTCAGGTCAGACTGCATTTCCCAGGAAGGATGATGCCCTTCTCACAACAGGATTGTCTCCCTTTTGGGGACTCTCCTCACACGATGAATTTTGGGAGATGGAGTCACTAATCAGTTGATTGGCAAAGAAAAACACAAATTTGAGTGGTGGGTAGCTGGTTCAAAGCATTTTAGAGTTCTCTTTTTCAAAAGTCAATACTTCTTGTGGAAAATGTAACCTTAGTCTAAATAAAAATATTGCTTTTTTTAGTGAAAACTCAGCTTTCCCACACACAAGTCTGATGGAAAACCAGCCAGTAGGCTACAGTAAACCAACCTCAAGACAGAACATGATGTACTGCAAAGCAGGAAAGCCGAACCCTTCCCCATGCATCTGTCAGGGGGTGATGCACGGAGCGGTGAGTGTACACTCTCCATCCATTGTGGAGCTGGTGGAAACCATCACAGGGAGGGAGAAGAACACGGTAACAGCTCCGCTGTCTTCAGATGGTCCAAACCTGCACAACATTAAAGGGGTAATTTTGGGAATTAACCTGTTCACTGGTTTTTAAGGGTGATGTCTTAATAACCATGTGCAGCCAGGCCTTGGATGACTCCAGGGGCTGCAGGTGTTCCCTCTCCAGCACAGCCCATTTTCCACTACAGAGGAGGCTTGGTTTATTGCTGCAATGTATATACATAAACCCAACCAATTTTAATTAAGAGCACTGCAAAAAGTGCTAAAGTTCAGGAAATTTAAAGATTAAGGCCAAGGGTTTGTTTTCACACGTTCTTAAAATGAACAGATTGGACTTTTCTCAGAAGTAATTTCCCTTTCAAAAGCAAAAAGATATTTATTGGAAGGTGATTAAATCTTTCCCTGATATACTGATTTCATTCCAGTCTTGTTAGGAACAGGCTGAGCACTCTTTAGCTATGAATTTGAAGGTTAAGAAAGATGCACAGCAAAAGGCTTCTAACCTGCTAGTTGCCCATGGGCAATGAGTGATTTTTTTTTTTTTTCTTAGGAAATGAACCCATGCTTCAAAGACACATACAGCAAATGGTCCAGTTGAAAAAATAATCTGTCTCTCCACTCTGGGCAGCAAGCAAGTTTGCTGTTAGTTTTCCTATAATCAAAATTCTACATGCAATTTGAATTGGTTCGTTTTTATTACAAAAAAAGGCTTGGGCTGTAAGTTAACGTAGTGATTAAGCCAGGGCCACTGCCAAAAGAAGCAGTACGGCCTGCCCTGGCTGCTTGTTCCTTTTTAATGGCACAAATACCTGACACTGGATGGTGAACCAGACTGGGGAACTGACCTGAGATGAAACTGGTCCTGTGAATACATTTTGGGGGTGGTGGGAAAACAGACCTATGCCTTGCTGTGGCAGTGCTGCCCAGTTGACTTAAAGCTGTGTAAAAGGCTTTTGCTACCTGCTGAGGAGAATTAGGTGCCCAATTTCCACTTAGTTGTAAGGAATGCTAGAGGCAAATTAGGTTTTTTGTTGTCTGCTATCAGCTGTTAAACTTCTTCCTTTCTGGATTAAGTCTGATGTATCTGACCTGATCCCTGCCCATCCCCACCACATGCTTCCAGCTGGCCCTGGTGCTTGACTTACCTTTGAGCTGCCTTAGTGCTAAGCTGGAGAAGAATAACCCAG
Organism: Gymnogyps californianus; assembly: GCF_018139145.2. Classification (NCBI taxonomy): domain Eukaryota; kingdom Metazoa; phylum Chordata; class Aves; order Accipitriformes; family Cathartidae; genus Gymnogyps; species Gymnogyps californianus. The sequence goes on from NC_059474.1 coordinate 728,275, forward strand.
CAGAGAAGCAAATGGCTGTGAGCTTAGCCGTGCTGTTCAACTGCATGCTCAAAAGGAGAATGGTGGGGCACGTGTTTGTGGCTGGAAACTCAACAAGTGATGTTCCTTTGCTGGGGTGGTGTTGTGCAGAGTCTCTGAAGCCTGTGAAACAGCATTGGCTCGGATCAGCTGGTGATTTGGTCCTCACACTTCATTGTTTGTCTTATTTCTTCATCATTCTGATAAGCATCTTGGAGCAATCTCTGGTGTGGCATCAGCTCCGGGGGCTCCTTTGGTCATGGCTGTAAATGACAAACCCAGAGCTGAGCTGGTCCTAAATGGGGTGTGTGTGCGAATGCGCTGCTTTTCTCCTTACCCCAAGCCAGGACTGAACAGTTATTTTGAAGCATTTTGTGAACTTAAAACTGGAAGGGATGTGAAACTGTTTCAGTCTCGGCTGAACCCAAGCCAAGACAACCAGAAGATGGACTGGTTGAAATCCCAGGGGACAAATACTAACGGTTAAAATGTTTGCTTAAACTTCATGGCTGCTGTCAACATGCTTACCAGATAATTTCAAAGGGGATATGTGTGAAATGAACGGACAGAGACAGTGCAAACTTCCTGCCGTTAAAATTCAAATGCCTGTTTGGAGCCCCTTTGCCCCTACAATATTTTATCAATCCGAAAGGTCAGGAGCAGGAACCTAGGATTTGAGCCAAAGTTATGATTGTCTTCCTTGCTCTTGTGAAAAGGCTTTATTCAGAGACTGATAAAGAAAGTCAGTCTGAGTCTGTTTGCCAGTGGAAGTTTGGGTCCTTGACTGCTGTGGACCCGGGATGTATCAGTGGACTGGTGCATGCTGTCTTCTAGGTTAACTGATCTCTTTTTATCCTAAAGATGTGCTGGGTCTTAAGTCTGCATTTGGTCTACCAGTGAGAGATCACGAAGTGTGCGAGAGGTGGAATCAACCATCTGGGTGGGCTGTTTGATCATCCTGTGCTTTTATGTGATTTAGTCTCTGGCTTCTCTTCCAACCTGAGTGAACACTTCTGCTCCTCTAAATACCTCTTAAAACTATAGGTGGATACAGTCTTCTCCCTTCCTCATCCTGATTTCTTGACTGTGCTGATCTTGTGCTGCCTAGTGTCTTGCATTGGCCTTGGGAAGACCTCCCAATCCTTCACCAGCTATGGAGCAGCTTTGTGTTGAGTCATGTGTCTGAAAGCTGCTGTCTGTTGGCTGTGCAAAGACTCTCCAATGCTGCTTTCTGTCACTTCTCTACCCACAACTGCTTGCTGTCTTCCGTTATTTATGCCTCCAAAACGGTTTGCAGAGGAATTGCTTCTAGATGCAAATTTGCTCCAGACCCATAGAACTTCATGCCATGGCTTCAAGTTTAATAAGAAACCATCTTCATTAGGACTGAAAATGACTTCCAGTTTCTCCCAGTCCAACAGCTGTTTAGCTTCATGCTGGCTGCCAGTTGCACACACCTGCATGTTGCAGCTGTGTGCTGCTAAAACACACTCTATCGACAGCTGAGTAGCCAACACCTGGAAGACATAAAGTATTTACAATTCGGAACAAGAACAAAACTCCCTCAATAAAAATACTTGTAGGTGATCTGTAGTCTTTCAAGTGGCTGATGCAGAAAATATTTTTTTTTTCTTCCTGATTGCTGGGCTGGAGGGAAGAGGGAAGGCTAATTTGTTAGCAGGCCTGCTTGCACCTTTGAGTTCTGGAGGTAAATGCCCACCAGCCTCTGTGCTTGGAGGAACAGCAGGCAGAGACCAGAGTAATTTTGGCAGACAGGAATTCATTAGGTTGGAAGTCCAAAAGTGAGAAGAGGAATAGCGAAAAGACTTGCAAAAGGAAAAGTTGCTTGAGGCGTGTCTAACGATGAGGTCTAATCTGATGTATTATGTCTTCAGGGAAGCTGTGGAAGAAACTTTGTTGCTTGAGCTGAATTCAGCCCTCACTTTAAGGGAGGTTTCATTTTTTCTGGGCTGTGCACAGCAGCTCTTGTACCAAAGTATTTGCAATGTGGGAGTGAGGCTTTGCAGAACACCTGTATGTGGGATGTGCCCGGCTGCTGTTGACTCTCTTTGGGAATCAAGCTTTGTCTTGGAAGTGTGCCTTAAATAGAGAAGAGGGTGACTTTACAGCTTGGTTTCACAGGTAAGGAAAGTGAATGCTTTCACATCACCAAGGCAGTCTAGGTTAGAGTGGGGAACTGAGCAGGCTTTTGGTCTGTCAAACAACGGGCTGGACTTTGACCATGTTTTCTTTTACCTGGTGTTTCACCCTAAGGATGATCCCATACTGACCTCACGGTTGAGGGTAATAGGTCAGATCCCAAGTAACAGTTAAAATCCTTTGTCATCCTGGTAAACCCTTGTTAACTGGGAACCTTGACATATTATCAGACATCAGTACCCAGACACCAAGTAGTGGGTATGTCATAGTGTGTAAGTACAGCTGGTCCCTCACTGTGGTGGAGCAAGGTTTACGTTCTAGCAAAATATCTGGTCAATGCTCCCCTTCCCAGTGTTGGAGCAGGGCAATGGTCAGAGATCACTGTGGAAACAGATGCCCCAAGGATCCTTCATGGCCCATAGCGAAAAGTGAGTGAAGCTGACCCTTATGCACTTCAGAGATTAAGTACTATTTCTGCACAGCCTCACCGAGGAATAAGTGAGGGTGCAGGAGCAGCAAGGTGTAGGCAAGACCCAGCAAATGCTACTGGAAGTATTTGTGACTTAAATTGATGCGGGACATGCCTTTCGCTCCCACCAGGTTGGCTTCGAGAGCTTTTCTAAGCAGGGAAGGAAGAGCAGTGATGTCCCCTGTGAGCAGCAGACCTTCCTGTTGCAGGAGGTATAAGAGGGGCTTGAAACAGCATGGATTATTTTAGGGATAGTAACTCTTGCTATCATAGAACTGCCCAGGTTGGAAGGGACCTCAAAAGATCATCTGGTACAACCTTTTGTGGAAAGGAAAACATAGATGAGATGATCTAAACCCCTGTCCAGTTGTGTCTTGAAAACCTCCAGTGATGCGGACTCCACCACATCCCTGGGGAGGTTGTTCCAGTGATCAATTATTCTCATTGTAAAAAAAAAAAAAATTCTTATATCGAGATGAAACCTCTCATGGTGCAACTTGTACTTCTTGCCCCTTGTCCTCTCCATGTGGCTCCTCGTGAAGAGAGAACCTCCGTCCTCTCAGTAGTTGCCCTCTAGGTACTGGAAAACTGTGATGAGGTCCCCCCTGAGCCTTTGTTATGGCAGGCATAACAAAGCAACTGAATGTTGTCTGGATGGACTTCCCCTGCTGTCATCTCCTTGCTGTCTGTAACTGTGATGCTGGCTGCTCCTTCCACTTTCTAGCATTAAATGTCTTTAAATAAAAGGGTAACGGGGGAGAAACTGAATCGTGATGTAATTTTTCCACCCACTTTCCTTCCTGGAGAGGCAGCAGGCATACTGCAAGCTTTTTGTGTGAGCAAAAGAGCACGGGTGGGATTTCTATGTGTTGAAATTGGCCTGGGCAGTGGAAGAGAAACTCCACCCTTCTGTTTTCTGTAGTGGATTTTCTTAGCCTCGTTTCCTCAGGCGGTGAGGCTAATGCAATTACAGTGTCTCTTTCTGTCACCCTCCTTAATAATTTTTGGGCCAATTAGACCATTTCACTAGGATTTCATAAGGTAAAAGAGGTTCCAAAGGATTTAGGGTGGGATTCTTCTTTATGAGATGAGTCTCACTCTGGAGGCACTTCTTTCCATTGACTATTTAAAAAATAATCTTAAAAAAATAAAATTGGGCCTCCAACCTGAAGTGGAGACAGCTATACTTTAGATGGCAATGGCTACACAAGGAGAATGCTATGTTCTACAAGCTTTGAGGGAAGAAAAGGTTTATTTTTCTCTTCCAGGTTTTAAAAAAGGCAACTCTTTATTAGGCTTTAGAAGACTCTCACCATTAATGTCATGGGTAACTGGTCTTCATCAGATCTCCTGAATGCAGAGTGACCTGTCCTACCACAGAGGAGCTGCTGCAAGCTGTGTAGCACACTGATGTAGTGGTAGAGGTCCCCATGGAAGTGGGTTACCAGACATGGTAGAAGAGAGTTGAAGGTGCATAGCAGGGACCCTTTTCATTACACCATATTGGATTCATTTCCACAAGAGGTAGCTGCTGAATTACTCTAGGACCCAAACTTGAGCTGCTCAAATTGGGAGAGAATGAGCTCTGCTGTCTTATGAGCTCTGCCATGGGATCTTTTAGTCATTGCAAACTTGACTTGCTCCTGTTTGGAGAGCAATACTTCCAGGTGCTGATGGGGCCTGAGCCCAATCCTGGAAGAGGGGACAACCTAGTCTGCTGCGTGCCCGATGCTGTTGTCTGCAGCGTGCAGAAAGTCTATGGGACTTTCCTGTTCACTTGCATCTCACGAGGGAGTGGTCTGCATCCTCATATTGGTCAGTCATGGACATGTGAGATGGTCCCTTCCCCTTGTAAGGGATGGCCTTATAACACCTCTATGCCCTTACTCAATGATGTTGTTTGGATGGTCTCAATGTGGGGATGGCATCTGGGGAAATCCTGGGTCCTAAGGTAGGGTCTGACATGGCTGGCCAATGGTGGATGGGACAGGAGAGCCTAGAAGAAACACCTAGTTCTTGTGTGCCCTATGCATAGCTTCATCTTTCCCTGAGCTCTGCTTTCTGGAGCCTGTTCAGGAAGGAGCTGTTGCTCTGAGACCTGTGTGCAAAGTTTAACACAAGTGGTATTGCAAGGAAATGAGCAACCATCAATGTAAAATCGGGATGGGAAGGATAAAATATGGCCCGCTTTCTGGGAAAATGAAGCCCTCACTTCAGGACTTAAATTTTGTTTTCATCAAAACAGATTAGCATTTTAGCCCAAGTCCCTACTAAAGTAGGGGAGCAAATACTAAAAAAAAAATTCAATGGAAAATGTTCTACCTGCTTTAATCCCAATTTTGCATGGACACCATTATGGAGCTCCATCTAGGCGACTGTCTGCTCTACACCTCCTCTTTGTTTTTAAACATCCCATGTCAAATGCTTCTTATGCATTGCTATTATACATAAGTCTGTTAGATGGATAAGCTATTTCTGATCTTCCAGAGCAGTAAACCTCACAGCTCCCTTGACTCGGTCTGAGAAATTTCCACTGCTTGACATATTAAAAATATATGGAAGTCTGCAACAAGAGCAGATTAAGCTTTATGCCTGTGGAAATTCATTTAGATAACTGCAGATCAGCTGGTGCATGGAAAAATCATTTGAAGAAAAAAAAAAAAACCCCAAACCCCTCCTGAAAAGCACAGCTGATGCTGTATGTTAAGGAGGAAGACTTTTTATAAAGCATCTTTCATTCCCAGAGCACTTACCAACCTATATATAGAAATCATTTCCCTCTTCCCCTAAGAGCAGCCAACTCTGGGGTGGAACGCTACAGTTGATTAACTGGGCTCAGCATTACCATCTGAGAGCTTAACAGAAGACAAAACTTAGTCCAGCTGGCTCTGGCTGACCATAGACTTCTCCTTTAGGCAGTATTGAGGCCAAAATTGCACAGTCTCCATGACCTGGCAGTTGTGGGGTGACCCTGATGGTCTTCCAGGAGACTCTTTAGATGCACAGTGCTGAGCAGATGGATACCAGGCCACTAGATGTGGCGCTGGGCTTTGAAGAAGCCACATCAGGCAGGAGACAGCCCTGAGGATGGGTCAATGGTCCTTCTTTGAGGTCTTTTGGTGTTGCCTTCTCCATATGCTTGCTAGGGACCAAGATGTTCCTCAAATTCAAAGTTGTCCCAGCATGTTTTTACTAGTCACCATGCAAATATAATAACTCTGGTGTGCATGGGGGGCTAGGGATGGAGCCAATACTAGGGAGTCACTTTTAACTTTGAGCAAGCAGCAATGGAGCTTTGGGAGTTCCCATTTGTACGGGCTGCCCTCCCAGGAGGTAAATGGGGTGGGGACTTAGTGGCCCCCTTGAGTCCATTCTCCCTTGGAGGGGGAAAAAAAAACCCCAAACACAAAAGAAAGCCTGTTAGTGAGCTGACTAGCAATGGATTCCCAGCAGCACCAAGATTTGGGAGGCTCAGTTCATGCTGAAATGTCCTGTTCTGTCTGCCCCCTCCTGGGTGGAGTACTCCTGTGACACATTGTGGGCAGCTGGTCTTGCCCGTTCCTGTGTTTCTGCTTGTCTCCACATTGTTTCTGCTCCTGGCTCAACCACTGTGTGAAAGCTTTTCTTTCCTGGCTCGTCTTGTGAGTTAACCGGTCAAGAGAGCTATCAGTCTGGCTTGGGAGTCCTGTGGTACAAAACCCTCTCTCAATATCTGAGTAAAATGCTTGGATGCATTTTCTCCCCACAGATTTCTGCTGGCAGCACAAGAATGTCTCTAACTCTGGTCCTATGCATTCACCCCTTTTGAGAACTGCAGCAATAAACCTGGAAATCATGACATTGACTGGTCAGAGCTTGATGAAAGAGCATCCCTGGGTCTTGTGAGCTGCTCAGGTTTGTGCCTCTACTCTGAGGGGTTTTCATCTGCTTTTTACAACCTGCTTACCGTCATGTTAAATACTGGAGCTGCTCTCTTCCTTGAGCAAAGTCATGACTCTTGACGTATGCTTCCCTGCCTGATGTCAAGAGGTGATGCTCAACCCTGTATTGCTGCTCTAGGGTGAAGAGCAGAGGGGAGGCAGTGCAGAGGATGGTGTCTATATAGATTACCCCATGCTGGCTGGCCTAAGGTGGTATTAGACAGAAAGAATGATGGGAAGGTGTAGATATAATGTTGCTTTCCTGACACCCAAAAATCTCATGGAGTTTATCTAATGGCAGGACAGCCAAGTATCTGTTGGAGGTGACCTAGGCAGAAGCGGTCGAGGTGGCACTGTAGTGGTAGGAAGGCTCTTTCTCCATAATGAGAGCCTGCAGAGCCATGTCCCCTTTGCCTTGGCTGTCTTTTAAGTCTCATGAGAGAGGCTTTTTGTATTCCTGACCAACACCATCTGCCTTGCTACGTAACTGATCAGATCTGAATGCTGCTGCTCCTACCCATTCCTGTGTGGCCATCTCGGTTTCCCAGAGATTAAAAAAGAAAATAAAATAAAAAGGTGAGCTTTCAGACTCCCATGCTTTTCCACCTTAACCCTTTTCTTGTCCTTCCAGCAATCTTCACTGGTTTCATACAAGTTATAACCACCTCCTACAAGCCTTGCCTCTCCTGTATCCTCAACCCATCACAGCTGAAAACCCACTGCTGCTCCTCAAACCCCTCTGGTTTTCCTCATTTGCTCTTGCTAATCACTGCCTGGGAGCGCTGAGTCCTGCATTGTCCCAAATTCTCAGGCTTGTTCCTCCTAACAAGGACCTTTGGGCCATACCATCCCCCCAGGAATGGAAATGACTGTGCTGCAGGCTTACGTTTTAGAGTGTATACCTTGAAATTTCTTCAACGAGCACCCAAGGGAGTTTTTGTCTGTTCTTGATTTCAGTTAATCACTGGAAACTGGGAACAAAGAAAACTTCTTGTTCCTCTGCTTTAGCTACAGGAGTGCGGCAGGGAGGGCCAGTTTTTGGGGAGAGCCGCAGCCCTGCGCATACGTGGTCTTTTGGAGGCAGACATGGGGACGTTTTGCCTGTACTCCTCCTGGCCAGCTGCACGCCGGCACAGGACTGGAAGCTGTGTAACAAGGGTAAAAGCAGCGCTCTGAGCTAATGATCTGCTGGGATCAGAGCTGCCTGCAGCCATCTGGTGGGACTGATTCGCACCTTGCTTGCAACAGCCTCTGCAGAAATACTCCAGGGTGCATACCCAGAGGAAAGCTCCATGAAAGACAGTGTGGTGGTTTTGCAAATGCCTTTTTTTTTTTTTTTTTTTTTTTTTTTGCTGATGTTCAGTCTAACAGCTTTATTTCTGGCTTGTTTGACTATGCTGCTGTTGCCTGCTCTCCTCCTGTGCTGCTACTGCTTTCTGCCAGTGAGGACTGCACAGAAGGCATCAGACTCTCAGCATCCTAAAACCAGAGAGGTGACAAAGTAGGTGATGCGATACCATCTTTTTTTTTAGTGTCCCTTTTGTTTTCTGCCGTTGAATTGAGGGGGAGGGGGAGAAAAGCAAAGGAAGTTTACTACATGGCTACCTACCATGAGACCTGATAAATCTGCCAGACAATTTATTTGATCTTTGAACCCTGGAGTCCCTCGGAGACAGGCTTGGAGGCCTGCAAAAGCAATCAGAAAGAATATAAAAACCTAATGAGGCCTGGACTTGATCCCCTTCTCCAGGTGAAATTTACAGCAGCTGGCAGAGAATCAGAGCAGTTTAAAAATTATAAAACGTGTGTGTATAGATAGTGTATGAGAATGCATGGAGTCACTCGGGCTTTCTGCTGTAAGCACTATCCTTTGTGCTTGTGGCATTTCATTTTAACAGTGGCCCCTGTCTGGATTTCACAATATCCTGCTGCAAAGGATTTTCTTAAAGAAAAAACACGGAGTGTTTCTTAGATTTAGCATCTTGCTCCAGGCTTGGCTTTGTAAGAGAGACTTAGTCTGTCCCTTAGGCAGAAGGAGAGATGTTAAAATGTCCCTATCTGACTTTGGAGCACAAGTCCCATTAACTGTGTTTTCCTCCCAAGTATTTTTGGGGACGACTGAGAATTTTCCTTGTTCCCTGTGCCAGTGCAATGACATGGCTTCAGGAAAATCAGTGTGGCTGGAGCTGAGTCTAGCAGAGGTTTTCTCTCTGTGGCAGTAGTTGCTGGAGTGTGTGTTGGTGCAGTGTCGCTCCTCTGCTGTAACTCCACAGCCTGAGATGGGGCTGACAGTTGGGTGGCATATCAGGGGATAATTATATGAATGCAACTGCATGCCACAGCTTTTCTGCACACTTTGCTTATGGACACAACTTCTGCTCTTTGAGCAGGGGTATGAGAGAGATTCCTATAGCTCCCGATGCACTGAAGCTTGTGGTTTTGACGCTTCTTTGTGGGTCCAAATGAGAGTATACAGGTATATGGAAGAGAGATGTGGTGTGGCTCATCTCCCTAGTAGTCCTTTATAGTCTTAGGAAACCTCCTGAGTTGAAAATAGTCTGAATGCTCAGGGGAGCTATCATATCTGTTTGCCCTATTCTTGCTCTTCCCTGGGTGTTTCCTTATGGACCCTGTTGGAAACAGGAGCTTGTCTAGATGGACCAGTGGCCTGATGCAGTGTGTCCCCTCTTATCGTATGATCAGGTCCTGTGTGCGCTGCCTTGAGGTCACTGCCCACGGCAGTAAGATGTTGCCTTGCCTTGGTATGACCAACCGATGGCCAAAGCATGGGTAAGTCGTTACTCAGGAGGTGGCTTTTGGCTCCTGGGTTCTCAGAAAGCAGATCCCGTGCTGAGCTCAGCTTTGCAGCTGGGAGGTGGACAGCTAGCAAGGGTCTGCAAAAGTCTTGCTGGGAATGTGCAGACTGATTTTGCTTCTGCTTTATGCCCTCGTCCCTGCACAACCTCTGCCTGCTGTCCTCTTCTGGGACTGGTATGTCCAAAATTTCTATTTCTGACTTTGTCAGTCCTTGACAGGAGCTCGAGGCTTCTTCCTTTTTCCTTCTAGGTTAGGCTAACCACTAGGTGCCCCAGCCTGGGACAGAGCAATAAGGAGGTGAGAATAGAAGGTTGTTCAGGTGCCAGCATGTCCCTTGGTCCTAAGCACTGTGTCCCACTGGAAATGGCTGTATGACAAGACACCTAACTAATGAAGCAATGGTTGGAACTAAATTTCCAGTGACACTTTACTCCAACTGTGGGAGACCATTTCCCTTTTCCTTCCTTGCATTTTCATGAAGAACAGTACTTTTTGCTTTATTTTTAACTTTCTGATGCACTTCTAATCTTTTTTACTAATTAAAGTGTAGGAAACTTGCAGATCTGGGCTGCAACCTGTGTCTGATGTGGTAGGCACCTGAGATTACTTTTTTTTTTTTTCCCTGAAGATTTGTTTTGCCCTTGTCAGAAATTGTTAAGCTGGTTTAAACAATCTCCGCTTTCTTTTGCTTTTGTGAAAATCCTAGCTTTGCTCAGATCTTAAGAAAGGGTTCCCTTGGTTTATGGGGAATCATGTTGACAGGACAATACCTGAACATAGTGGAATAGCCAATAGCCCTGTGGCGCTTGAGAACATTCAGCCAGCACTTGGGACAACTGTGGCCAGGCCCTGCCCCAGATCAGGTGGAGAAAGACTCCAGAGTTCCCACCTTCATCTCCAGCCCCTGGATACCCAGATGTGTGGGTCAGTCCCTGGCTTTCGTGTTGAAAGCTCCACTGTTGAACAGGGTCGCGTGTGAAATACGTAAATGAGTAGGATGGAGCTGGCTTTGTGCTCAGCTCCTTTAAGTACGGAAGGATGGGTCAGTCCAATCAGAGATGATGGCATGTATGTTATGATAACCTTCAGATAGGATAGGACATGCATCTATGTTTGCTCCCACACCTAGCTGTGCCTGCCAGAAGTGGTAGCAGCACCAGATGCTCACAGGTCCCTTTTTCTAGGGTGGAGGTTATGGCACCCACAACCGTGCTTGCAAAATGACTCATGAGGACAATTCCAGGTTTGCTTTAAGACAGCCAAGCGATGTGTAAGCTCAGACCTACACTCACTGACAGGCTAATTTTGGCTGCCTGCTTGACAGGGGTTAGGGAGCACTTGTGTGGCACTTTCTGCTGTCACGCCTGTGGCAGAAACTCTGAGCAACCTCATCATGAGCTGCCTCCCAGCTGGACCTGAGCAGGTCTCCTCAGCCACAACTTTGTTTTTCACTGAAAAATGCACACAGTGGGTTCAAAGGAAGCATTGCTGGAATTTGTGTTGATTTTGGACAAATTGTTCTGATGGAAACATGCAATCCTTTAAATAACAGTTGGGTGGGAAACTTAAATGGCATGTCCAAAGAAGGGCAATGAAGCTGGTGAAGGGTCTAGAGCACAAGTCTTAGAGGAGCGGCTGAGGGAACGGGGGTTGTTTAGCCTGGAGAAGAGGAGGCTGAGGGGACACCTTATCGTGCTCTACAACTACCTGAAAGGAGGTTGTAGCGAGGTGGGGTCGGTCTCTTTTCCCAAGTAACAAGCGATAGGACGAGAGGAAACGGCCTCCAGTTGCAGCAGGGGAGATTTAGATTGGATATTAGGAAAAATTTCTTCACCAAAAGGGTTGTCAAGCATTGGAACAGGCTGCCCAGGGAAGCAGTGGAGTCACCATCCCTGGAGGTATTTAAAAGACGTGTAGATGTGGTGTTTAGGGACATGGTTTAGTGGTGGACTTGGCAGTGTTAGGTTAATGGTTGGACTTGATGATCTTAGAGGTCTTTTCCAACCTAAATGATTCTATGATTTCAGTCTTTTTAACAAAAAAGTTTCAACTTTGGATTTGAAGTAAAGTTCTCTTTCAAAATTTATGTTCATTTTTATTTTTAATAAAAGCTTTTAATAAACTCAAGAAGGAAACAAGACATTTCATTTTGAGTCTGGTGATGGGCTGTGTTCGACCCTACAGTGACACTTTTACGGCTCTTTGGTTTGCTGAAAATTTTCAAATATTTCTGTTTTGGTCTGACCTGAAGCAAATCTCTTTTCCAGTTTCTCAGATCTGCTTGCGAACTGAGAAATCAGAGATCTGCAGAAAATAACAGCACCGGCTGGCTCTGTTCAACGCCAGCAGGATCATGACAAAACCAAAGGCTGTTCTTGCCTAGTGTTGGCACCTACCGCTCTGCAGTGAGACAGCAATTCTTCCTGCATGACAGAAGACAGGGTCTGATCCAGCACCCGAAAAGGTCAGTTGAGTCACTGTCTTGAGCTGGGCTTTGCCCTGAGAGGGGAGCTCCAAACATGAGCTCTTTGGTAGATTATTAATGTTGTAACTGGATTGGGGTCCAGTCCCTTAACTCGGAGTCAAATTCAAAAATTTCCACAGTCCAGGAGCATTTGGGTTTTGCACATGTTTAAGGAATGGCTTAATCCCACCTCTTCAGCTTTATAGGATGAGCATGCAGCAGGAAAATTTGGTTCTGTTTCTGATAGAAGTGGCTGTGAGAAATCACTAGAAACTGAGTCATTTGGCCATCTTGCAAGATGGTGTTTAAGACTATTGCTTCATTAAGCACCCCAGGGCCTCCAAACCAGTCTGGTTTGCTCTCCTGAAGTCCATGGGAGCTGTTGCTTGCATGGGCCACTTTAACCCTGCATGGTCCCCCAATTCCCTTCCACCCTCTGGTGCTTCTCCAAGCCTCTGTCAAAAGCACGTGATGGGGTTGTACTGCAGTAATCCACCAGCCACCCTGACCAGAAGTGGCCGCAGGATGCGGTAGCTCCCTCCTATCCCTCGTTGTCCCCACAAATGCTGGGGTGTAAATAAGCAAAGGGGGAGAGGTGTGAGTGCTCAGGTCCTGCCCTGCCAGCGAGCTGAGATGAAGCCAGTGCACACATGCCTGCTCTGCAGCTGTGAATTGTTGCCAGATCAAGTGGTTCAGATGCAATTTCTGAGAATGAGGTAGATTTGAGCAAGCAGTGAGCTTCAGTTGTCTTAAAATTATTGCACAGTAAAAAGAAGGAAGGAGAGATGTTGGAGGCAGGTCTGAACAGGCACTGGACTGGAAATCAGCTAAAAAGAAAACTTTTTTTAAAAAAAAAAAAGGCCCACAAACCCTCACAGCCTGAGTTTTCTATGGAAACTGTAAAAACTCCAAGGAGTCCCCAAGCAACAATTGCTCTGTCTGCTGTTACATTTCAGAAACATGCCCTGGAAAGTCTACTGTCTCCTAATAGCTCACTGGCTACTAAATGTAAATGGCCAAGATTTATTTGGGGTGAGGGAGATGAAAGGGAGTCAAGTTTATAGTCTCCCTTTGCATTTTGGTTTGTAACAACCCCAGGCTCAGGCAAACGAAACGGCCTGTGGAGACTGTCTTGCTCCGGATAAATTTGCAAAGCCAGAAGCACAGCGGGAAAGGGCAGCTTTTTGTTCTCTTGATACCATTTACCAATGCTCCCAAGCGTTCATCTGTCTGCTGTTACAGCCCTCGGTGCTGTCGTGTTTGAGTGTCTCTCAAACACTAATTAAAGGAATGAATCCTCCAGCCACTGCGCAGAGCCGTCAGCTACGGTAGATGAATGCCGGTTTGACCCGAGGGATGCTTACGCTGTTCGTTAAGCTGCTGATTGTATCCAAGCTTCAGCCCTTACTTGGAAATGATCCGAACTACTGAGACTCCTGCCTTCCCCTGACGCCTTCTTGGAGTGTGCTTGCAAGTCATCGAGGAGCTGGATGCTACCATGGCTTGAGTTTTCCCGTAAATGTAGTTTGGACTGCAAACCATGTGGAAATTCCCAGAACTAGCAGTAGCGATTTAGGTTTTTCAGGTTGCCTTTGCGCTGGAGCAGGGAAGGTGTGCTCCTGTACATACGTACATGTCAGGAAGGCTGGGGAATGGTCCCTTCTTGTTCTTGAGCTCTTCTAGGTTGTCTTCACTGAGACATCGTGACCGCAAGTCGGGAAGCTTAGTGGAGCTGTAGCCTCCAACCCAAGTAACTGATCAATGGGAACATGCTGTTGGTCTGTGAGTCGGATGGGTTAAGGCCCTCACATTTGAGATAGGACTGACCGATGAGCGGCTCTCAGGAGGAAATCACATGTGTGCCATGACCTGACCATTGCCTCCCGAGAGGTGGAAAGTCCTGTTGACATCTCCCTACACTAATGCAACTTGCAGGAGGGGAAGACACTGACAGACACCTCTCTTAAAAAGAAAAAAAGCAGGGGGCAAACTGTCCTCTGGAGTTTCCCCTCTCTGGTGGTCATTAAACCAAATACCTGGACTCCTCCTTACTAGTTGCAGAGAGAAAAAGGGGTGATGCGAATCCCACCCAGAGTTTTGAAAGATAACTGATTTGATTTAAAGCTCCAAGCAACCAAAAGCCCAGGGTGTCTCAAGGTAGACTGTTTCAGCAGTTAATTCCCCACATTGTCAGAAAACTTCTATTTCATTTCAGGCCTGAATTTAACTCCTTTTGGCTTCTGACTCTTGGATTTCGTTATGTAGTCATCAGCTAGCTGATTAAAGAGCTGTCTGCTATCAAAAATCTCTTCCCTATGCAGGTACTTGTGGGCTGTGATCAAGTCACCTCTTAACCTTCTCCTGGATAAGCTATTAGCTTGAGATACTTATGGCAGGTTTCCCAGACCTCAAACCGTACTTATAGCTCTTTCCTGAACCATTTCCAATTTTCCTTTTTTTTTTTTTTTTTTTTTTTTTTTTTTTTTTACCCTGTGATGTCCTTGCTGAAATGTGGACACCAGAATGCGACAGTCTCTCCGGTCGGGTCTCATGAATACCATACGTGAAGGACATGCCATCTTCCTTCTCATCGCTTGTGTATACACCCAAGGACTGACTTTGGGTCCCATCTCATCATCCGTGATCTCAAGCGTGTCTTGGGATTTCAGACTCTCTGGGAATGTACTTGCTGAATGTGACCTACTTTCCTTGTTCCTGGAATTGCAGCCCTGTAAGAGGAGAAAGCCAGCCCATGGTTGGGGCAGACAATTAGGGCTTGATGTGACCCAGGTTCAGCTCCCTGCCTGCCAGAGCCTCCTGGAGAAAACCCAGCCGAGCCCTCTGGGGTCTGAACACTGAGGTATTCACATGGGTTTGGCATGCGTGTTTCCGATTTGGGGCAGCCATGAACCTCTCGAGGTGCCTTCAAGCCCGATTAGTATTAACCTTGTATACTCCCTTGTTTGTTGGCTGTGTGAAAGGGTGACTCAAAATAGCATGTATGCAACAGAGTTGCTGGTGAGAAGGAAATGGGACCCACTGCCTTAGCCGCAGACACTGGATATTAAGTGGCGGTAGACATTCTTTTGTATAGTTTAGGTGGAAAATGCCAGGAGAATAATGGAATATCTTTTTTGACTCCCTTTTGTGTCATCCTTAACAGCACTTATTTTGTGTTTTCTTTCACATCAGTGATAAAAATGTTGACTAACGTTAGATCAAGAGCAGATGCCCTTTTGAGATCACAGCAGAAGCATGTGCATATGGCATAATCGCTTCCCGATTGTAATTATGGTGGGGGAGAGATCACTTAGCTGGTAGTGTTGTTTGTTTTCAATCAGAATGACATGCATGCAAAAGTGCTCTTCAGGCAAAAGTTTAACATTAGTGCTGTTGGCTTTCAGTCTTCTTTGTGGTTCTATAAAAAATAGTGTGTATACACATAATGTTATCTAATAGGCAATAGTTGATATTATATGTAATTAATATGATATATTTCTGCAGGTTTGACAAGACTTGCGGTCCAGAAATCTGTTAAATATTATGATTTATGCTATACAGTATGCTGTTCTCCCCTGCTCTTACAGAGGGGCTAGGGAATAGTAGGAGAAAGGGAAAAGGCTATTGTTTAGCAATTGCTGTCTAGGGGGTAGTTGAGGGAATTGTAAATTATTATAATTACATATTTAAATGTTTTCAAGGTTGCCTAAAACCACAGCTTCAGAAGAATAGAGCTGGGTAATAATTCTGGTGAGAGTTAAATACATCCGGAAAAATGCTGTTTTGGAACTCAGTAGAATTATTTCAGGTGGAAATGAGTGAGAGGAAAAAAGAAAATAAAAAAGTTAAAGCCCTTTACCTCTTCCATGGGCAAGTGGCTTTCTAAGATTAAAAAAAAAAGAAAAAAAAGATAAAATAACCTGGGAAGACCACAGGAATTTGGGCCAACCTGAGGTGATTGTACGTTTAGACGGCAAGCGAAATTGTGTTGTCTGCAGTGTCTGGCAGAGCGAAGTGAATGCGTGTTTCTGGCTGGGCAGAAGTCATACCAGTTTCTACAGAAATCCTTCTGAGATTGTAGCTGATACTCACAGGCTTTTTCCTCTCTGTTGGCTGTGTACCCATGATACACCTGCATATACTTATAAGTATACGTATATTCCTATCAGCTGGTCCAAATCTCATTGTAGGATGGAAACAGTATGACCTCCTTTGCTCTCTTATTGCTAAATACATGTTACGTTAGTCTCACCCAAGACCCCGTCCCATCGGCCTGCTGCCCCGTGTGAATGGGGTCTTGCTACAAAGCCGTGAAAGCTGCAATTAAGTCAAGGAGGCAGTGGGAAGTTGAGCAGATGGGTCCCACTTTTGGACTTGTTGTCTCCCATCAGCTGCTCTGACTGCTGGCTTGTTGAATGACCTTGGGACACATGCCTTATCTCCTTACTTTGGTCCAGCCAAGCTAGGTGAAGGGAGCTGGGTTCTCGTTCGGAAAAACCAGATGTTGCATCTGGTCCTCGGTCTCCTGGGGAGGGTTTGGCACCTTCAGGAAAGGTTTGACACCTTGAAGCTGCTTTGGCCTGAAACAGGGTGAATACTTCAGTAAATGTGACTTGCTGTGTTTACTGCTGTGCAACATGTGCCCAGAAACACGTGGACAAATTGGAGGGAGTTAAGAGAAGCAGTGATAACTGAAGAGCTGGCAAGACTCTTTTTAAGAAGAAAGCTTTAAAGTGCAACATCCTGCACTGGATCATCTATTCTGGGGCCTGTGATTAATGTTAGCTGGAAAGGAGGTCCCAGCTAAAGCTGGGACATGATAATAGTTTAACAATAGTGAAGATGTCAACACCGTGGAGAGTAATGTATTGCTTAGCGTGGTCTAATGAGGTTATAATGATGAGGTAATAGGATGAGATGAAGATGATCATTTAGGCCATCAGTGAAATCTATTTGGCTTGGAATTGTCCTCGGGGGGGGCGGGTGGTGATGTGTGTGTGGAAGCCACATTGGCTGCAGCTTTTAATACTAAAATGGGCAATATAATTAGGGGCAGGCATCCACATTAGCTGAGAGATGGAAGGGGTGATCCAATAGGTGTGTTTGGTCTCTGATTTTTTTTTTTTTTTTAAACCAGGGAGTTACTGCAGACAACTGGTGGAAATCTTATTCTGCGGCTTTCCAAACCAGGCCACTGGTAATTCTTTTTATTTTTGCTTTTTTCCCTTTTCCAGGTGCAAATGTTTGAAATAATTCTAATACAAAGCATGCACATTTTTGGGTGATGAGTGTAATCAAAAAACTAAACTTTGATTTCAGCACCATCCACTGGAGGGGGAAAAAAACCACAACAGCTGTCATCTCAGCTCCTCCTACATTCCAGATGAAAGCATCTCTTTACTCTTGGTGGGGAAGTAATCACAACAGAAACAACCCTAATTCTTTCCTGAAAGGCCAATGATGCCAAGGTCAGAGAGATAGCTTTATGGGGTAGGAGGATTTGATCCAGTAAGTGGTTACGCACCCATACATTTTGCATCCCTTTGCTTTTAGTAATGCCTTTGTGTAATCGGACAGGTGCATTGTATTTTGAACATATTTTTTCCATTATCTGCTGGGGTAGCTTCAACTTATCACTGAGATTCATAGGAACTGGATAGCTTTTGCAAGGGAGTTTCTGGATGGAATGCATTAACTGCAGACTGGGGTTACTGCCAGTGGCCTCCCCGTGAACTTGTAATCCTGGCCTTTGAGTAACAACTGTGAAAAATCAATGACGATCACTTCCATTTTTCTTGCTGCCGCTGCTGGCTTGTAAGACCCATTTTTCTCTTCCCTTTTTCTCTTTTTGTTTTCTCAGTGGCAAGGCAAGAAACGAGGCTCAGGAATTAGGCAGTAAACAGTCATTGAAAAGATACACAGCTGGGGCTCCCCTTAGGAGGCTTTTTTTACATCACGCTAAGCTGATGTAGACTCTCTAAGCAAATACTGCTGCATGATATACAGGGTGAGTTCGTTCGGCACCCTGTGACAGTTTGCAAGACCAAATTGGGAATAATCTGGTGTGATCTAGCTGGGAAGCTGATGGAATTGGTCTAGATTGATGGCTCCTGAAGGGTGAGCTGAATTTGGGCTGGTTAGTTGAATTTTTGCCCAGGTCAGCTCTTGATGCATCACTGTACCGTGCAATTCCAGGAGTGGCTTCTGTAGTATGTCTCTTCTGGCTCTCCCTGTGCTCTCCTGCAGAGCTCCGTGTGGGTCCCCTGGGTCTTTTGTTTCTTCCTTCCAGATGAGGTACCTGCTCCTGTACCACCTTTTGCAGCTTATGCTCCAGCATTAATTAAAATAGTTTGCTGTGGCAGCTGGCGTCAGCAACAGTCAGTGATTCTACAACCCTGAAAATCCATCCTGCTTCATAGACTTCTGAGACAAAAGTTGCATGCTCAGCAGATTCTGAAAATGAGTGTGAGCTGAAACCTTTGTTCTGAAGCACCTCAACACTGGGTAAGCACTGATATGATATTAGATCCGGACTTAAAAGACGTGCTGAACACGGGACACCTAGAAAGCAGCTAAAGGAGGGAGGAGCTGGAAAACTTTCAAACTCACCTTGTCCACAGAAAAAGTGTGTTTAGAATAATCCTGGGTTGTTTTAGTAAGAAGGAAGTATCTCTTCGGACATCGCCAGCAGTCTCCGAGAAATAGCTCAGTAGACCATTGATGGAGTGACTCTTGGATGGTGCTTTGATCCTTGAAGTTTCTACAACCCTGAATGCACGGAAGGTATCTTTCTCCCACTACTTCATGATCTCTTCCCTTCTTTTGCCAAATTCCAAGCAAAATTGTTGATGTATTTCAGCCCTTAAAGATGATTGAGGGACTGGCACATAGATTATAGACCCATAAAATGAGATCATCCCATGAACATTTTCTGTGGTTCAGAAAAGTTCAATTAACTTTTCTTGCTCAGTCTTCCCCCTTCCTCTCTCCCCCATCCTGTTTTGTGGCTTCTTTGGTGTTTCCTGGCTCCAGCTGAGATCAAAAGCAGAAGAGCGGGGTATTGTAAGGATGGCTATTTTAGCAGAACCACTGGGCCTGTGGAAAGCAGAATGGGAAAAATGGGCTTGGTTTGGTTTTGTAAATATCAGTCAATCCTTTCCCCCACAAAATCAAAACCAGGGATGTTTTGGAGCAAGTGATCCTTATACTGAACTGTTGTTTGGGGAAGGTCCAGAAATGCAACAAAGCCATATTGCTCATCGATGAACTTGTACTAAATGGGGGAATGTTGTCTTAATCCGTTCCAGACTAACTTAAATAACGTACTCGCAGGATAGGATTCAGCTGTCTTAGTTCTAGAGGTACTGAGATCTGTGGGGTCCTGACCTATTTTAAATGTATAATCTTGAAAGAAAACAGTGAGGATTTTCAAGCAGGGATGTGACGCAGACCCCGTTAATGGCAAAAGTCATGTTGCTCTCAACATGTGATTGGAAGACCATCGCTGCAAAGACAGCCTGGAAGATGATGATGTTCTGGGCAATGGCAAAGAAAATGAACATTTCAGCTTCCCTTTGGCCTTTGAGCTTTGTGTTGGACATGCAACCGCACTTCAGCTGAAATGGTGAGAATGCTAAAGGTAAGGGTTTGACAGAAGTAGGCAAGGAGCCCTTTCTGCAGGGAAGCGTTGCTGGGGCTGATATCTTCTCTGGATTTATACATACTCGAGGTACTCAGAAATGCTGTAACAGACACTTTCTTCTCAGAAAACGTGCTTCTATCTTAAATACTGTATGAAATTGATTTCTCTAAGTCCTGATGTCAGAAAAGTTGGAATCAACTTTTTAAATGAAGTGTTGTATTTTTTCTTATACACTTACAACTTTGGATTTTTGTTAGATATGATGTCCAATTATAGCAATTTAACTGTCTTTTTAGCTTTTGTGTCCTAGAGATACTGTGGAGAAGCACATCTGACTTAATGTTTCCTTTCTTTCTGTCAGAATACCTTGTTAGCTTTAAAAGCTATCGTTATTCATGCAGAGATGAAATTTGGTCTTGTTGATGGGTTCCATCTTTCCTACTTGACCTAAATGCAATATTCGTGAGTTGTCTAGTCTAAACAAGGAATATTCTGGGATTTCCATGGTGATCTGAAGGATATAGGCAAGACAAGGTTTGCCAGGGAAAAGGTAGTAATATTTATTTGATGTGTTGGGATAAATCATTTGCATGGCCTGCCCTCATCACTAGAGTCAGAGACGTACTTCTGAGAGACATCTTTCTCAAACAACTTCAACATCCAGCTCAGGATGGGACGAACAACCATTGGGATACATTACTCCCACTCTCCTGACAGGGAGCCCAAGCTGTGAGTTTAGGTTGGATGACTGACATGGAGGTTGGAAGTCAGGTGAGGTGAATATCACAGAATAAATACAAAGCATTTTCTTTAACAAAATGTGGCATACAGAAGAGAGAGCTTGTTGTTCCCACTGGCTGCCCCCCCTTCCTTACGGGGCTGAAGAATTTCTGCTGTCTGTGTTGAGAGATGGTTTCCTCAGTGCTGTTCCCCATCCCAGGACTGGCTGTTTCTCAAGGTCTATTAAGCATCTGCAATTCTCAGGAGGAGCTGCTGACCAGTCTGCTGCCTATGCTGGGGCAGAGATGATGCTATAGGGATGGGAGCATGAAGTAGCTTCCTAGCAGCACCTCATAGCACGTCACACTCAAGCCGTATTTGTTCATACTGAGCAGAAAGCGATTTCCTCAGACCTTTTTTTTTTTTTTTTTTTAAAACTCATTTACTCCATCTTTCCCTCCCTTCTCTGGGTTATTCAGCACCTTGGGCTGGGCTAGGAAGTGCCGCAAGCGCGTCCAGCCTTGGCTGCTGTCAGGGTATACTCACAGGTTCTTGAGTCAGCGATGTCCGCTCTGGTTGAGGGAGATGTCTTCGGCTCCAGTGTTTCCTCCCTCCTGGATTCTCACTTACTCTGTCACTTGCCGGGCCAGGCGGCAGTAAAAGCCATTGCCAGGGTGGGGCTGTCCCTGGAGGAAGCGGTGGGTAGGAGGACTTGGAAAGTCATGAATGCGAAGTCAATGAGCCAAAGCTAATAACATTTCCAGGGATGCAAGCGCTGGGGCCTGGGAGCCCAACCCCATCTTCATCACATGCTCCTTGGAGATGATGATCGCTGAGTTTTCCCATCATAGGGGAATGATGGTTTTAGACTAGTCCCAGGCTCTACTGCGTGTCTTGTCTGCACCAGTGGTCCAACGCAAACGCTGCAAATAACAATACAGAAAACCTCACAACAGGGCTGGTGCAGGTTAATTTCTAAGTTAATAAGTTAATAATATTGATATAGCATGGTTTCTGAGATTTAGACCCTTTCCAGAATTCTTCTAAACAGGCAATTAAAAACCCTGCAACATTTAGCATCTCCGTCCAGTCTTGATATTCCTTTAACTCATATCCAGCGTCTAGCTCATTTTTTGGATCTCTCTATTTTCTTGCCCTTTGCAACATGTGGCAATTAGTTCCACTGTCTGATAATGCTTCAAGTAAGCCTGTGTGTGGAGGAGACCTTTTTCTTCCGTTTTGGTCCAGTTTTAGTTTAATTGCTGAGAGCTAAACTGAACAGCAACCTGCCATCTGCTTTCTCTAAATAGAAGAAGAGAGCAGAGCCCTCATATGAAGATTCCATATTAGCCTGTATAGGTGACAAGTGATTGTAAAATTTGGTGGTTTTACTTGTGAAATTTTGGGATCTCTTATGTGTAGCAACCCTTTGATTTGCCAGAATAGTCATGAGATTAAGGTAGAAGTGTTTCTTTGCCCATGTGATATTTTACCCTCATTTTACTGAGATACAAGTGAAATACTGCATTTTCTTCCTAGATTCTTCCAAAGAAAACACAAGCAGTTATTTGAAGGTAACGTAGCTACCTTCAGGCTAGAAGTAAATGCCATACAGGGAACGTTTGAAAATCAATGTCTTATGAAGCAACTGAGAAGAATTGTGGAGAATTTCACCTCTGTTTTGCTTCAGCTGAAATATTTGCTGTAAATTTACCACTGCTCTAGACTGTAAAGATGAAGGTACGATAGCTGTGACTGGTCACCTGCCACCTACGTTATTTACAGACTGAAACTTCTCCAAACTTTTGGAAAGAATGTGGTCAAAGGGAGAGTCTGTATTCTCAGCTTCTGGGCTTCTTTTCTTTCCAGACTTCTTATGAAAAGCTTTCTATGCATGATTAGATAATAGGAATCAATGCACTTCAAGAATATTATGGTTCTGGTCAGGCTGCCACCCCAAAGTTCAGCTACCTGCCAGAGGATGTGCATGTACTTGGAAACAGGGTGGCTGAGAAGTTATTTGGCAACACCAGCTTCCATCTGGGACAGGCACGCCAGGACAGCTGTCTTTAATATCTTTGTTTGGCCCTTTCCACTCCAATTCCAGACAAAGCTTGGGTTAAAACAAGGAATGGTCCTGGGCCAAAGAATTGATCAGTCTCAATTCCATACATGGCCTCATCCTTACAAATCAGAGCTGAAAATCCTCTGGGGTCACCGGGCTGATGTCCCTGTGGTTGAAGGATGCTGGGTTACATGACAGTGAAATGGTCCAGCTCTGTTACGACTCTGGGGGTGTTTTGGCCGTTCTCTGCTACTTAAAACGTCGCTTCAGAGCCTGCTTGTCTCGGTGGCTGGAAACTTGCTGGTAATTCTCTGCCTAAAATGACTAATAGGTGATTTATACCTATTCTTTCCTAAACAAACATTACTCTAAGGGTTGTTCTTCTTGGTGCTTGTCTCTTCAGCCCGCATCTCATGTCCTCAAAGCCCTGTTTCTTCTGCAAAAGGCAGGTCATATTCTTTCAGTATATATTCCTTATGATATCCAAGTATTTCACAAGCTCTTGGGAGGATGCAGCAGTATGGTTGTTGCCATTTTGTGGTGGGACAAATGGACAAAAGGATATGGAGGACTATTAAGTCTTCAATGGCGATGTCTCTCCCTTGGCTTTTGTATTTGGTGGAAAGAGGATTATGACTCCTCCAACCTATTGTACCTCTCTGTTTCAGAAAGAAGAGTTATGCCCAGGATCAGTCACTGGAGAGGAGAAGTTTGCTGCACCTTCTTGGAGCCATGCCACTGTACACCAAGGAACCTGTGACCCCCTCCCCAAAAAGAGGGACCCTGTCCCTCTTCAGGGTATTTTCTCATATACAGGTAAATCCATTTTCCCTCTCTTTGCTTCTGTTTTATACGTGGAGGTAATTTGATAATATCTGTAGGGTCTAGATTTCATGACTACTCTCTGCGTAACTGGATCTTGGATTCACTCTTCCCCCGCTTCCTCCAATAACAGTGAAGCCAAGAAGCTTATGCTTTTCTTTTTCCTCCTCAAAAAACCTCTTCAGTTTTCCTGTCCCCTGGCTTACACTCTCCTCCTTGGCGTGCTGCTTCCTATGATTCCTGTTTTGCAGGACTGACCCTCCCCTCATTCATGATATGATGGGGTACAGATGGGTTGGGGTCACCCTTGAGGCTCTATCTCTTCAGCAGTGCCACTCTTTGCAAGGCAATAGAATGATAGAATGGTTTGGGTTGGAAGGGACCTTTAAAGGTCATCTAGTCCAACCCCCCTGCAATGAGCAGGGAAATCTTCAACTAGATCAGGTTGCTCAGAGCCCTGTCCAACCTGGTCTTGAAAGTTTCTGGGTATGGGACATCTACAACCTCTTTGGGCAACCTGTGCCAGTGTTTCACCACCCTCGTCATAAAATAGACAAGTCCTCCTCTAGAACTACCCTATGTGACTTGCCCAAGGTCATAAAGGAAGCTTTTAGTGGAGCAGAAACACATCCTGGACCTTTCAGAGACTCCTCTCCTTCTACTATTGCCTTCCTTGAGAAGGCACCCTTGCAAAGTCAATGACACTTTAAATCTCTTTCCAGAGACCATAAGAGGGGTTGTAAACAATCCCCAACGCTGTTTGTAGTAGGCAGGCCTGTTGCAAACAGTGACTTTCTGCATGTGTAGACACTGAGGAAAGGTAGAGTGGAAATATTTGACTGTAGGTTCTACAAGTTTGCAGTTGTCAGAAGTGAAACCAAATCATGTACCTCGGCTGGGAGACTTTACTCCCTTAAATTCTCCATTGACATTAATTAGGAGTCCCTTACGTGACCTTGCAGATGATGGTTTTCCCCCTTCCAAATTGTATTTAATGAAAAAGCCTGGCTTGCCAGGTGGGTGACTTTTCCCAGGATCTTGCAGCACTCAGTTTTGTACTGATGAAAACCTCTTAAGCTTCATGAGAATTTAGATCCAAGCAGTGTTTTTTCTTTAATTTCCCACGATTTTCCATTCCGAGAACTATCCTTTTGAACATATTTATTCCAGCTTGTACAGTTCAAGGGCCCACAATTTGACACAACCTCTTCTACCTTCCAGATGCTTGTCAGAAAGGGGCTGCTGTTCTACCTCCCGAGGGTTGTATTTTACAGCACAGGGTGTGTCTCTCAGTACAATTTAAATCAGCAATAATTAGGGGAGACTGAGAGCTCTGAATGTACCAAGGCAGGGGGAAAAGGGCTGTCCTTGCCCTTTACTTTTTGAAATGAGACATTTTCCTCATCAGCCGTTGCCTGAACTCTCAGTCTTTCTCCACGGAGTGTTCGGATTCAGGGGAAGAAAGAGGAAATTGAATGATATGTCGAGTCTCCACGAAAGTTATCCAATGTCTGCGCCCTACCTAAAATGAACAGTCTCGAAAGCGCGATGCCAAATCCGCCTTTTTCCTGCCTCTGCCACTCTTGCTCTCTAAGATGGCTTGGCTGAGAGACAAATTTCCTTGCAGTCAGGAAAGAAAAAAAAAAAATCAGAAACAGAAGTACTTCTGAGCCGTTACCCTGTGAATTACACGGGCGTGCGGTGGGAGGCTGAGCGCTCATCCTCGGACCCCGCAGCGGCTGAGGTCTGCTCCAAGATGTATGGAGCCTCAGACTGTCGCCAGGAGATCTTCAGAGGCACCTACATTTGCTATAGATCTGCAACAGAGTCATTGGCTGTTTACACTAGTTGGAGACATGCCCAAAGGGAGAGGAATGCGTTAAAAACAAGAGCTGCAAAGTACCCCATGCTTCAGATCTGCCTCCTTTGCTGGGCAGTAATACATACTTGACATGCTCTGCAAGCAAGTGCATCCTCTTCTAGACTACACCATGTCTCAAAACCCCAGTTAGTCAAAATCCAGTGGTCTAGAATAGAATAGTTTTGTTGCTCTCTTTCCAGGGCATTGCATGCAGTTTGAGTTTTAGGCAAGATTTCCTCGAGAAATAAATCTTAGGTGGTCATGCCTTGTGTGCCTGTTCTTCTGCCTGATTATGCACTTCTACTGAAGTTTGATACCCATGGATGATGGTAATCACAGTGGATTTGGGGCTGAAGTGTCAGAGTTATGAGGCTTTGGCCTATTTTAGGCAAAAAAAAAAAAAAAAAAAGAGCTGTGTGATAAATTATATTTATAAACATCCCTACCAAGGAAGGCAGATGTGGTGTAGAAGTTCCCATGTTATTAGTCAGTGGAGACCCACTAAGGGCAGAAACTTTATAAAAGAGCGGACTGTGGGGAAAACTGGGGCTGGGGGCTGCCTGCCTGGGGAGCAGCTTTGCTGAACTGCATCTGGAGGGCCTGGTGGGCAACAGGCCCTGGCAGCAAAGGTGGCCAAGGGCATCCTGGGCTGTACTGGCACCAGCACAGCCAGGAACTTGAGGAAAGCAATTACCCATCTCTAAACAGAGCTTGTTAGGTCACATCCAGTTCTGCAACCAGTTTTGGTGGTGAGCATTGCGTGGTGTCACATCAAAAAAGGACACCTTCCCTTCAACGTGTAGAATTGAGAGACTCGTGGGATCTGCGTGCTCCTGGGAGTTGCCTCCCCAGCCGTGCATCAATCACCTCTTCTTTCTTTTCCTTAGCACGTTAGATAATTGCTTTTTTCAACTGCACTGTGATTCTTCTTGCCTGGACTTTCAGAGCCAAGAAAGGAGGCTTGGAAGTTGCTTCTTTGGTCACTGCTAGGCTGACAGGCAAGTTGGGGTTGCTGATTGAATACAACATTGTTTTGGTTTCCCTTGCTTCTACCATAAAACCTAGCCTATCTCACCTGTCTGACCTATCCTAGTGTTTTTTAAAGAAAATAGGCTCTTAAAGGTAGCAAACCTGATTTGGCCTATGTCTATGTATGTTCAACTGTGAGAGGGACTGACAGTCCAACAGCCAGGACACTTGTTTGCTACCAGTCAGACTGAAGCCCCTGCTCCTCCATATCCTTTCAAATGTGATCTTTGTCAGGCCCCTAGACCTCACTGTCCACCAGTCCTTTGGGAGTCATAGTGCTGCCTTGACTCCTAGGAAGGCTGCACCAGTGTTTGTAGGGATAGAGCCTAAATAAGCATTTTAAATGGGAACAAATGTTAGAAACATTCCTGGACTTTTACTGTAGAGAGAATCCTGAAGCAGTATTTTGAATTGCAAACACAAGCAGTTGAGACTTTCTCTCTTCATGTTCTGGCCAGTTTTGAGACTTGCCAAAGAGATACCTCCAAGAGGATTAATTCCTGGATTTGCTTAAGGCCCTGTGCATCATGGAAAGGGCTCAATGGAGAGAATACTGTGAGCAAGCCCATTCCTTCCTCTCAATGCCAATTTCACAGCTTTGATACTGAAGAGTTGTGTTGTTCACAGCTTCCTTGGAGCTCGTCACTGAATTGCCACTGTGTAATGGCTTTGCTCCTTTTAACAGCCTATGGCTAGGAGTGTTTGGAGAGTGAGAAGTACAGATTTTGGGCCCAGAATTAGTCTTCTGGCAACAAAGTGGCCACCAGCAACAACTGAAATTGCAAAATGAACATTTCTAGGAAAAAAAAAAATAAAAATCCTTCGTGTTTTCAGCCCAAGTTGGGCTGTTTCAACTAAAACTTAAATTGTCTTGATCCAAACAACAAAAAAACCCCCAAATCAACCAAAACTTTTGAAAGATGAATATTCCCAGGCAGAAATGCCCCCTCTGTACCCTCTAAGAGTTGTCATTTGGAGGTTCATCCCTTCTTCTTTCGTCTTGAAGGTGGGCATCACAGCTACTCTGCCTCTCCTGTCTCTGAGCTGCCAGAGAACATCAGAGGAGCGCTGTGTGACTGTGGGGCTTCTTGGACAGCTGTAGCCCGTCTGAGGAACCAGACTTGGGGGGGGGGGGCTACAACACCCATCGAGCACTGCAGCTGCCCCTCTGAACCAAAAATTGCGAATGTGAGCTGAGAACGGTTTTGGCTTCTGACTGCAGACCAGCATCACTTAGGCATCCATAGACTAGAAAGTGCCTCTTGACATGTGGGGCTGGGATGCTCAGGGATGAGAACACAGAGGAGTTATAAAGCAGGAGGTATATAACCAGGTACATCCAGCTTTGAGCACCTCCACGGGCAGGGCGACAATGGCGATGCAGCACGTAATGCGCTCTGTGGAGCAGAAATGTTGCAAGAGGATGGGGGAGCGCAGCAAGGCAGAGCATTTTACCCCAGTGGGAAAACTTTCAGGAGGGAGGAGGAGGAGGTTAACACCTTTCCCCTGGAAAGAAAAACAAAGCAAAACACAGGCGTGCCAGAGCCTCCTGAACGCCTGAGCTGGGACAATGCCTTTTTCTGTCTTCGCCTCCGCCGGCGCAGCGCCCTCTAGTACGGCGAGGACGGTCCAGCGGGAGATGGAAACCTGCCACCCGTTGAGTCACCGACGCCACCTCCCACATCACTTTCCAATGTGCCTGTCTCCTAATTAGCCAATAAATTCACAAGCGCTTTTCTGTCATCCGGGGGCTGCTCCAGCAGCCTCGCGCTGGTAACATTTCAATTGTGTGTCTATGCGCGCGCTGGTCCTGCCAGCTTCTGGGGCTCAGGGCAGGCGACGGCGCCTGGCCAAAACCACAGAAAGGCTTTAGTGAAAAAGAATATGCTCCGAGTACGAGCAAATTGGTGTATTCCATTTGAGGTGATATTAACTGCTTTCTGCACAGTGGCTTCTAGGGCACAGCGCCTCGGCCCTGGAAAAAGGAATGTTTTTCAGTTGCAAACCCCATGGCACACAAATGCTGCGCTGTGCTGAGCCCAGGGCACTTTGCGCCTGATTGCCTGTGGGTGTCCAGGTCGTCTCAGGAGCTGCTCTGGGGTTTATACCTTGAACAGAGACAGAAGGCTCAGGCTGATGCCTCTCTCCACTCCCGACTCTTGCTGCCTGATGATTAAAGCTCAGGCAAGCTCCTTGTTTCAAGAATCCTTCTCTACCCTGCCAAAAAGACATTCAGTGCCTTGAGTCTGTCGTAACTCGGCTGTGGTACGAGTAGTCAGAGGCTCCTATTGTGTGACAGCTGTGATTGATAGCAGTTTGTCCCACAGATTGCAGCCACTGGGACTGGATTAAGTACCTAAGCAGCAGAGGCAGCATCCAAATGGCATGAGAGCTTCAGAGCTGAAAGACACTGGAGAGTGCAAGGCGCTGCAGCAGGGAGGGAATTGTATCTGTAGTTACAAAGTCTTTCTCACAAGGAAGAGGAGACAAAGGAGACAGCATCAAGAGAAGATTTTCTTCAGTATATCTGGCTGCTCAATAGATGTCCCCGTGCAGAGATGGGCTGAAATGTGGTGCTGATGCTGTGTGCATGCTCTGGCACTCACCTGCAGAAGGCTTGCAGGCTGAATTCCCAGGCACGGGTCCCTTGGAAACTGCAGAATGGGGTTTCCTTGGCAAAGAGGGGGCTGTGGGTGTTAGATTATGTGAATAAGGGCTCATCTCCACAAACACAAAGGAGAACCCAGGTCCAGCCAACCCTAGGGCTGTCCCAGGGGACCAGCTGGCCCCGGGGATGAGGTAGCACCCATCACTGTGGGTCAAGGCGAGGTGGTCTCCAGAGAACCTCACAGACCAAGGGGGAGGCAGAGGAAAAGCATTTCAGGATTGCGTAAGACGTATTGTGGTAAGTTTAGGGAGTAATGTGACTTTTAGGGGAGAAAGCAAAGGTGGGCAATGAGAGGGATCAAGGTGGTTTGGGGAGGAACAAGCTTGGGAAAAGAGAGGGATAAGGGGACAAAAAGGGCTGGCTGTGTGTAAACGGGTGGCAGGCTGGTACAAGTCTGTCCTTTTTTTCTCATTAAACTCCATTTCTAGCTAGTTTCCTGGGTGAGGGGCTCTCTGCTCTGTGTGCACGTGTGTGCACAGAGGACCGAGTACCAGAAAATGGAGTGGCACCACAGGTCGCAGACCAGCTACTGGAAAGACTGTGGGGCCTGAGGGTTGGCTGCTGGTAAGATCCTAAGTCTGAGCCATCTGGCAGAGAGAGACCAGTTTGCGTTTGCATATCTGTGCATGAGGCAACTGGGAGACCAGGGATCTGGGGCCAGCTACTGTGTTAAACCAGCAGGGAATCTATATTGTATATGTATTTACATACGTATGTATTTTCCACTCCCAGGCTTTCATCCTGGTTGTTGAACGCTACTGAGCAGCCCCAAGGACGCTGCATCTTCAGGAGACACGTCCCAGGGTGAGGCATGGACTGTTCTTAGCCACCGCAATGGAATGTGGGCTAAAAAGTTCTGGAAATGCTGGATGAAGGTGGGGTGAAGATCTGAAACCCTAGTGCTGAACGGTTTCTGCAGCAAGATGCCAGACACTCCCCAAAAAGGAGAGCATGGCCTTCCCATCCCCTCTCCTCTTACAATTTTATTTCATCCAAAGGCATTTATAGTAGGAACATTTCTTTTTATAAACTCTTCCATCAGCCGGATGCGCCTCTGCGGGGCATGTTGACACATCAAATTAGGCTGTGGTTTGGGTGGCAGCCGCCATGGGCCCAAGGATGTGAAGATGCGAGTGGGAACGTTGCAGAGGGGAAGGAGGAAGGTTCCTAACGGCTAAAACCTGCGGTCGAGAGCTGGCTCTCAGCAAAACCACCTTCTTCAAAGCCAAGCCGTCCTTGCTGCTGAGTGAGGCGCTGGGATCCTTGCAGTCTGCACGTCCCCGTTGTCCCTTGGGCACGGACAGAAGGGCGGTGGGGTTGTTCAGAGGTGGCCCCGTGCTTCAGCCCACGTCTCATCCTGCACTGACCTCCCTTTGTGGGTGCTCCAAGACATTTGCTCGCTTCTCTCCTCTTCCTCCACTGTTTTTTCATGTCTCTGTGCTTCCCCGTTCTGGCTGGAAACACTGAAATTCATGCCAGGAAAGGCTGTTTTCATGGCATCTTGCGACTGGCTGGCCCAACCCTGTGAGATTCCCACTTCCATCCAAGAGCTTGTCCTACTTTCAGGCCAGCCTGGGGAGATCACTCATAGTGTGAAATGCCTTCCTTCTCCCCTCCTGCCCTGGGGACTCACTGCAGCTCCCACCTCTCTTCTTGCGGGGTTCCCAGTGGTACCCCTTTTCTGCTGCTCCCCAGCTCCTCCCAACCTGCTCGGCGCGTCCTCAGCTGGGGTTTACTGAGTCAGTTGTGGTGGTGAGATGCATGACTAGGGAGGGGAACAGAGAGGAACAGAGGGCATTTGGGAGAGCCGAGCACAGTGGAGACAGCAAAAGACCTTAATGGGCTATAAACCTTTTGCTACTAGTTTCGAGTTATCCCAGGATTCAGCCTTTCAGCACAACTCCGGTATGGATTGAAGCTCCCTGAATCTCAGTCAGATCATGTGCTTGATGTGAGAGACTCATCCAGCTGGGTCCTGTGTCCTGCTCCTCCTCCTCAACCCGGTTTTGCAGTTTCTTCCCTATCCTTGAAGCCAAGGAGCAGCTCACTGGCTTACAGAGCCGTAGTGTTGGGGTGCACAGCCTGGCACTGTGTATGTGTGCTTGACTCTGGCTGCAGCCTCTTGGGCTATCTTCTTGCCTGACACGCGCTTGGACGTGGACAAGGCAGGCCTCTGCCCCATGGCAGGACAGGGAGCAGTGTATGGGTTTTCTGTCAATAAGATGCCGGCATGAGGGTGCCTGCCAAGGACCATCAGATGTTGATGAACCCACAAATATCCAGGCTATTTTTTTCTCTCTGTGGAGTCAGAAAAACAGGTTGGTTTGCTAGCAGAAGGTTTTTAAACTCTGTGACTGGACAGAGCAGTCTCCAAGAGTGGGACCATGCCTTGTAACCAGCCTTGCCACCACCAGGTACCCCAACTCCAGGCAGATAAGACTGCCTGAGGCCATCCCCAGAAAAGCCCAGATGTTTCCTACTGAAGTGGCAGATACGATGTCTAGGCAGCCTGAATCCAGTCTTAAATACTATGAATATTGGCAGCTGGAGCTGCAGGCTACCTCTCAGAAGTGGTATGGACATGTGGAGCTGGGGCAGGGCACACTCAGAGCTTTACCCACACCATGGCTTGGCTTCCTTCACACAGCAGGGATGTAAGAGCCCACCTCTGGAAGAATAGAGGTTCAAGACTAATAATGGAAATAATGTGGAAATGCCTTATAAACACATCTGCTGCTCCCACCTCTCTCTTTGTTGAGACTTAATTTAGCTGGAGAACGAAGTGAGGCGTTGGATTTTAGATTTGCAATACCCCGGGACTAAAGAATGGCCCCAAACCAATGTATAGATATCATTGCTAAGCACGAAAAATTAGCTCTGTTCTTGCAGGCTTGCTGAAATCTGTACGTGTCTGCAGCTGACCAGCAATTCCTAGCTGCTCTGCAAAAATAGAGAAAGAAAGGCACTGAGATCCTGTGGCTAAGAGTTATGTGGAAGTTGGTGGTTCTGCCAAAAAGAAATCTGAAGGTTAGGTGTGGTAGATACCTCACTACACGCACCCTTGTAAGAGGAACCAAAGCACTTCCTTCCATGTTGACGGATGCTTTGGAGTGTCCAACAGAAAAACGGACCAGGGAATAATTAGTTTTTCAAAGAGAGAAATGTAACACAATTGCTCCAAGACAAAGCAGGAGGAGGAAAAAAGCAGTGTGCTGAAAAGGATGTCGAGCTGGCACTGAAGTCAGTGATGTTGTCCTCTACCTATCAGAAAAGAGAAAAAAAAAACTGAAATGGATTGATAGAGTAAAGGAATCCTGCTGGACATTAACCACTTGAAATGCAGCCTTTCAGAGGGGAAAAGGATCCAACTCCTGTAGCAAATGGTATATTCATTGAATGTAATACAAGAAAAGATCTCTGACCTCCCCCATAAATCCCCCTGCCTGCCCCAGAGTTCCTGCTCCATAACTCACAAGAGAGTTCATGCATGTGTTTTAGAAAGACATCCTGTCTTGATTTCAAAGGGGGAACCCACACCAACCTTAGGTAAGTTGTTCCTGTAGTTAATTATTGTATTGAAAGAGAAAGATGTGTGCTTTATTCCAGATTGAATTTATCTGGCTTCGGTTTCCAACCATTGGATCTTGTTAAGCTGTTGTCTGCTAGATTAAAGAGCCCTCTGCTGAATACAGACAAATTGGCAATCTAGAAAGGAGAAGGTCCAAGGCCAAGCTCTGTTCTTTGTTAGACTTGCACAGCCCTGCTAAAAGAAGGAGCGCAACGCCCGAGGTTGTAGGGTGCTGAGTTGGGTCACTAAGGACACCCTCCTTTGCCATATCCTCTTGGTTATGCCAGCTGCGAGGTCTCTCTGGTTTTTGGCTGGCAGGCCAAGACAGTGCCATTGGATGTAATGGAGGAGAAAAAGCAAACAAACCTTCATCCCCCAACCACCCTTTATTTGCTGTAGACTAAGCGAGCTCGGAGGAAGACAAGAAACGCTTGGCACCGCAGCGTGCGTTTGTTTTGTAGAGCCGAGCCGTGCTTTAGATCCATTGTGTTGGGTTGGACACTTGGGTCCTGAAGTGGGAATACGTGCGCCATGCATGGGGTCAGGCTGCACGGACATCATGCTTCTTGCCTGGCATGAAGGCCAGCAAATTGAAACATCTTCCGGTGGCTTTGGCAGTAAGAAAAGAAAAATAATCATCTTTAAAAAAAGAAATCAAGCTAATCAATACAGACAAAATCCTATTTAATGTGAAACAGACTGACCCGGTGCTCGTGATGGCTGCTCCTGGGCTGGGCACAGCAAGAGGCATTGGAGGAGAGGCTCGTTCTTGGGATGCTGCTGTCCATGGACGCTGGGCAGGGCACGGCGTTGTGGTTTCCTCCGTAGGTGGGGGACTTGGGCACAGCCACGAGCAGCTCTAAGGCTGACTCCGGAGGAAGGGCAGAGAGGAGACACATCCAGGAGGAACCTGGAAAAAAAGAGGCCAAGGACGGAGTAAAGGGCCCCAAATTGGAAGGCAAAAAAGAACAGCAGTTCCTCTCTGCCCCCCTCTCCCTCCTCCTCCTCCCGGGCTGATGCTAAGTACAAGCTTCCCCTCCCACAAAATAAAGGCCTTGATGACAGACTGCGTTCCCCAGAACGGAGTGTCGAGTTGAAATCTGGCCCTGAGGATTTGTGGCGGCTCAGGGCAAAAGTCAAAACAAACACAAACACATTCCCCAGTGCCGACGTCGATGCAACCCTGAAGAGGAGCCGGCGAACCAGAGTTAACAAGCAGGAGAGATTTCTGTTTGCATGTGCTGGGGGGACATGGAGGACAGCCAGGAAAGCAACAGGGGAAATTGTGGCTTTCCTTTGAGTTGCTGGGGCAGGGGGCTCACACCATCAGCTTCTGGAGAAAATTGGTTTAGTGCCTTCTTTCCAGTTGCAACATTGGCTCTTTTCTTGTCCTCTTCCCTTGAAATAGCTTTCTGCCAGGCGGGTCCGGTGGTAGTCAGATCTTGTGGGCTTTGCCAAGAGGTGGCAGTGCTGGAGCTCGATTGCCTGGGTAGGCAGGTGTCTGTGCCAAATGCCTACGTGTGTCCACGCACAGCACAAGTTGTGTCTTTGGGGTGAGGCACGAGGATGTGAGTAAAGATTTTGTAGTGCAACACAACCGGAGCCGTACTTATTTAAGATTGGATGGAGTAGAGTATAAAAGGCTTTTCCTTTAATAAACTGAGTGGTTGGTCAAGTGTTGGCTCTGACAGCGGTTCCTAGCACCAGCTGAGGTCTCTGGATTTTTAAAGTCTTCAAATATGTTATTGTCCTACAGTGCTTTTCAATCAAAGTGTTTTGCAAGGGGTAAATGAGTGGTAACATCTACCCTGTTGCACTGTGGTGGAAAGAAAGGTTGGAAACCATCTCTTCACCCTACTCAGAGGAGGGTCCCATAAGCTTTGGATACCGGGTCCATGGGGGGAAAATGACATTCAGAGACCCTCAGGGAGAGCTCAGAGTTGTTGAAGTTTGGTCAGATGTCAGCTAGGGCCGGTGGGCAATGGTTGCTTTAGAGCATCTTTACTCTGCTTGGATGCAGGGTGAGGACAGGGGCACAAACAGTCTTTGGTATCGTTTGGATAATTCATATTCAGGCACCCATGAACGGACCCAAGCTGTGATATTCACGGTCTGCCTTATGACATCCAGGAGAGGCTGGGTGGTGGAGGAACAGCCCACTGAAGTGCCATGTTTCATGGGAGCTCAGCTGTGGATGTCTGTGCTCTAAAACAAAATGCTTAAGTGGGGCAAGGAGGAGACATTTAAGATTCACTGTTCATTGCAAAACAAGCAAAGAGCTCGCTTAGCAGTCGGTCACAGGGAGTGTGCAGCACTTTACCCATCTGCAATGCCATTTAGGATCTCAGTGATTACAGTAAGTCACACAATTAATCCTAAGAATATCAAACATTGTAACCAAGGCTCATGTGGAATATTTGATTTAGCTCTGGAGTTCTTTAGGGAAGGAAAATAGAAGCTGCCTCCTACCAGACACCTCCCCAAAGCTAGACTTTGCAAAGCTCTGTGTTAAAGTGCAGTTTGGAAGCAGGCGATGAGGCTTTTCTGTGTAATCAAGAGATTAATATAAACCATGTGGTCTAATGATCTGACATCTAAGATGTTGCCCTGTGCCACTTAAGATGCTGTGGTTTGAAAGAGTACCAAGCAGAGCTCGGTTCTCCCCTTCCTTAAGTTTATAGAGTTTCGTTGGATATTACATTTCAGTGGGTTTGTGCCGCGCTAGCAGTGACGGGTGAGAAGCTGGGAAATATTGTAATAACAAGGAGTGTGTGCACGGCTCATCCAGCTCCTGTGGCAGTTCCTCAGTGAAAGACACACACACACACAAAAAAAAAAGGCTTTCCTCATTTCTGTCCGTTCATTGTCAGGAAGGCTTCTGCTCATCTGGCAGTCGGCTTGGACATTAGGAATAAAAGGACCTTTGAAACTCTTTTTTTTTTTTTTTCCCCTATTCCTACATGTTTTTTTTCTGCGACAGTACCTGAGCTCCTCAACGAATTAATAATGCATTTCTCCTCAGAGCCCCTCAAAAGGAAAGGAGCTATGGCCAAGGAGAAGAAGTGTGCCCAAACAGCAAAAATATCTACCTATGTACATGGTGACCTCCTCTCTGATCCCAGCTCTTCTTTGAGCAAGTAAGTCACCTCCCTTCTTCGTCCTTGAGTTCCTTTCCTGATATCTACTGAGACAGAATTTTCTTTTTCCCCTTGTGAATGTTTTGGACCATGGGCTAGTTCAGCCCAGGCCAGCCAGCAGAGAACATGTCTTTGAGGGATATTCTGAAGCTCTGAAGGATATTATGAAGCTTTGAGGAATATTTCTAAGCATTTTTCAGGTTTTGAGAAGAAAGGATTACTGCTTCCAGACTGCTGGGGGCATTTTCATAAGAAATGTTTGCTTTTGAACTCATGAATGAAAATGTATCCATGAACCAGTCCCGAAACTTTATTTTCCTGAAGAATCAGGACAACTGTAGTAAGACACAGAAGATATGGGCTCTGTTCCCTTCTCTGGGGTGACCTTAAAACTTATGTCTCTGTCCTGCCTGACCTTTGGGTGAAACTGGCTCTTTATGCACTAGGAAAGGTTGGGTTACATGCTGATTTAGTAACCTATCCCCAAACTAAACACGTTGATAGCACATTTACATACCAAAGGGATCAAGGAAGGAATTTGTTTCATTTCACTTTAAGCCATCTAACAGCTATCCATCCTGCCCAAGTCATCTAGGCTCCCTTGGAGAGCAAGAGGCAGCTCCAGGGGACATCCATCCATCCGAAGTCTGGGGTCTGGGACAGGAGAGATGAATTATCCTCTACCTGTGATGACAGAGGGATTTAGATGGCTAGGTCAGACCAACACCTAACTGTTAGACAGCAACAGTTAGTGAGGTTGATCCCACCCCATTCTGAAAATCCCACAGTTAGTCAACTTTAACCAGAACCCAGGAGTTCTGCCTCTATTTCTGACGGTAGCTACCAGACCTTGCTCCTGATTTCTGGATTATGGTACCTTGGAGAAAAAGAGTTCGCCTTGGACATCTCTCTGCCATATAGCAAGGTCAGCTCTCTACAGTTCCTGACAGATGTTTAGGGCAGGAAGGGTGAAATAATATACATGCAAGGACTTTCTGTATCTTCTGCAAAGGGAAAAGACACAGTATATCTCCTGGGAGAAACTGGAGGTCATGAGCGAGCCCATTCTTCTCCCACCCTTTTTCCCCTTCAGCGTACAGCTGCCCTGTGCTAGGTGGGGACCTGATCTCATCCCAGGTCTGCTGTGATGCTGGTGAAAGGCTGCGGTTCCTTTCCACAGGAACGCAGAGACGGGAGGACCATGGCAGCAGCAGAAGATACCCCTGTTTGCATACAGCTGAACCCAGTTCAGCAGCAGATTATAATCAGATTGTCAATCTCATCACCACAGGATGCTGATGAGGCCAAGACTTTTGCAAAAGGTTTTGGTTTTTTTTTTTTTCTTTGGTTGGTTTTTTTAGCTATAAAGAGTTCTGCAAGGAAAAAAAAACAAACCCACATTGCATGTTTCGGGGTTTAAACCAGTTTCTAAGTATAGGGTTTAACACAGAGGGCTGATACTCCACATCTCTGTTCTGCGGATATCCTACACCATCCTCAAAAAACACTAGAGTTTTACAGCTGTCAGAGGCAGGATATTGGGCAGATTGGACCTTAGGACTGACCTGGCTTGACATCTCCTTCCATTCTTTCCAGTCAGGGGCTATCAGGAGACGCACTTGATTCCTCCACTGACTGTCCCTAAACCATCTGGCCAAGCAGAGGTCAAGAAGGTTCAATATTTTCTGTGGGGAGAGAAGCAGGTTATCTTCCTCAGAGCAGGACGTAAAGCGTCCAGCCTGTCTCTGTCCCTCCTCAGCCCCCAAATCAAGAGGACTACTTCTTGCAGCA
The DNA here is from genome assembly GCF_018139145.2 of Gymnogyps californianus. Taxonomy (NCBI): domain Eukaryota; kingdom Metazoa; phylum Chordata; class Aves; order Accipitriformes; family Cathartidae; genus Gymnogyps; species Gymnogyps californianus. The sequence continues at coordinate 765,426 of NC_059474.1, forward strand.
TTCCTGAGTCCAGTCCCTGCAGCTTTATAGTCATATATTTAGTATTTAAAACACTATATTTTACCCTGAACTTTACATTGTCCTTCTCCTCACTGCTTCTGTCCTTTCCCATCAGTGACAGTTGTAGTCTATTTGATACAGGCCAGGTTACTGAACCATGACCGTGTAATTATGGTTGGAGCCACAGAGCTATTTTTATGCCCTGCCAGAGATTATTCACTTATCAGGAATGTATATTTAAGTGGCAGGCTCTGAACTGTCCGCTATAAATAGGCAAACCCAGCGCCCTCTGTGTTTTCTTTCAACTCTGTCATCTATCACGCCTTCAATTTCCGCAACCACATCAACGTCTGTGCAGGGCAGGACGAGTCAGACTGGAGGGGAGCAACTGGTGACCTCACTTAAAAAAAAAAAAGAAAGGGAAAGGAAAGGGAACACGTACCATCACCTTCGCTTGAGCGTGGCGATAGCCTGGAAATGGAAGAAGGGCTGTCGTGCTGTCTGCTAGGGTTAACTTTCCTTTCAGCATGGTTATTGCTCGACCCCAGGGTCTCTGTGCTGCTCTGCAGCTTTGCATGGTGGCTTCTCCCCATCAGCAATCAGCAGCCAAGGGGTGGCATAAGGACCTTGGTTCTGGGACAGATGGGGCAGGAGCTGATTGCACCCGTTGCAGAGTATCTCTCTCTGCAAGCCCTCATATGATAAAAGGTGATAAGGAAAAGGCAAGAAAATAATGCTTTCAAACAGCATTAAGAAGGTTTATCCAGGTTTAATGTCTGCAGCCCGTCTGGAGTGCTGGCTGCTTCTTTTAAATACAGATGTGGTGTCACCAAGAGTGGACACAGCCTCATCAAGGAGTGGTCCTCAGGTGCCGATAATTTCCCGTAAGTAATGGCCATCCTGTGTTACTCCTCCTGGGATGTTTCCACCGGTTTGCAGCTGGCAGCACAGATACCTCACGATGGCATTTCCCAGGTTTGATTCCTGCATGGTGGCATGAAATCTCAGGGGGTTTTGGTGTCCTTCAGCCCACCAACCTGTCTGTTATTTTTTTTTTATTGTTCTGATGGGGAGAAGAGGCCCTTTTTGCCAATCTTGCATGGAGCAGCAGACGTGGGAAGACGTATTTTCCGCAGCATTTGCAAAATTTTTGCTATGCTGCCCCAGAGGTAAAAATCGCTTTCTAGGACAAGATACCAGGTTGGCACCTGCTGGACTGGATGGAGCCCTTACCTCTCCTCAGAGCATGCCTCGTACCTTGGAGCATGTGGGTCTTAACTCTTGGGTAAAACTGACCCCAGTGGGCTCAGCCAGTCTCCTCATTGTCTCTCCAGCGCTGCCTGGGGACCTGTTTCTGTGTAGGAAGTTCAGTACCTTGAGACAGAAATCTTACCTCTCTTCATTCACCTCGGGCAGTATCTGATTAGCAAGCTATATGCATTTTCGGGCTATTATCCCGGTCCCTGGGTAAGGCACGAAGTTGGTATGCACATGAAATACCAGTTATTATCAATTCTTCACATTTTCTCAGGTGTACGCTGCTGTCTGTGACCCGAACAAAGGGCTGGGGCAGCAGTTGTATCTGGGGCAGATTCCTTGCAAGAGCAGGGATGTAGAGTTTGGCAGAATCACTTCAGGAGAAACAAAACCCCAAATCTAAACGTCGATAACATCTAACAGTGCATCTAGCAGTTTGCTAAGCATTCAAAGCGATCTGTGCCTACATGCTGAAGGATATGGCAGGAGTAAAGAAAGTCTCCTTGCTTTACCGTCTTCGACGCTCAGATGCAGCAATCCAGACCATTGCTTCAACCTGCAGATTTACTCAAGCTGATAAAATATGCTTCTTCCCGTCTTTCGCATAGCACATCGCGTCCCTCCTGACTCTTTCTCAGAATTTCTGGCTGCACATTCCTTGGACTCGCTGCTCAGTCCCCTTTTAGCACAGCTGATACTGTACAGTAACTCTGGTATTCTTTCCCTTCCAGACTTCTCCAAGTGCCAGCGGAACTTGTGGTTTTATGCAGACCGTTGTGACTTTGTTGTTTCTTCGAAAAAAAGAGAAAAAAAAAAGACTGGCTGTATCATCACTGAGCTAATTTCCCTATTTCTGATAACGTATTTCTCGATGCTGGTAAGAGCGATAGCGTGGCGCATTCCTGTGAATCTTCCCGTGGCTTTGCATCTTGGCGCTGCGCAAGAGAGGAGTTCCTGGGGAGATTTACCTTGTGTTTTCCCTGCTGATTTTCCCCGAGGAGCAGTAAGGTCAAACACTGAAGTCTCAATGAAGCAGACATCAGAGGTGTGAATTTGGGATCAGTTTCAGTTGCTGCAGCGCAGCCATTTCTACGTTATGATGAAATTTCTGGCATCTGGTGGCAAAGACCAGTGATTTCCTTCCACCATGAGCACACCTCGGTGCTCAGGAAGAAGCTGACCTCCTCTGTATACTCATTTGTATACTGATATACTATCTCTATATCTGCATAAGCTTTGCTTTATGACTTTGCTCTTTCACATTCTGCACACTGAGCATCTCCTGGCGGCGCTATCTCTATTTTTCATCCCACATTTTGGTTTTGTTTTGAGGGCTGTGCAGTCTTTTCTGTTTTGAAAGGTCCTATCCGGACAGCAGTCCCAGGATACCTTGCTGCTTTCTGTCTCTGTTCTCACCAAGGCCTTAGATGTGAAATACCCTTTTCTAATCTGGCAGTTTTATGGGAGTTGTATGCATTCACCTTGGATTCTGTCCAAAACATCCCTTTCTGGAGATATGTCTAAGCTAATACTGTTGTTCTGTGTTGCTTGGCTACTTTCCTATGCTTTTAAGTTACACCCCCTGCCTCTCAGAAATACCACTATCAAGATTTTGTCACGGCCTTTTCTACTGATGTCATGTTACTGATGGGGATTTCTGACACTTATCAGTCCCACTGGTATTGCATGCCTTTTTTCCTGGAAGGGTCTCTTGTGCCAATTCTGCTTCAAAAGGGATGTTTTCTTCACACCAGATTCCAAAGCAAATGCTGAAAACAATTAACTTGTTGCTGCCTTTCCTGACTTGGAGATGCTGATACGCAGATGGAGTTTCATCTTATTAACTAAGTTTCATCTTATTAACCAAGCTGGATATAAATTAATCTAATTTCAGCCAGGTTTCTAGTCTGAGCTGATCACCTTGGGTCTGTCTCTGGTCAATAGAAAGAAGCTGGTGCTTACAGAAGGTGCTTCATCCCATCCGAAGGCAGCTGCGTCAGAGAGGTGGATGAAGCTGTCTGCAGGCTCATAGCTCTACACCACCTCCATTTAAGTGGCTAGTTAAGATTAAGTGCCAAGGTATCATTCTGCATGCGGATTAAGCGACCAAAATTAAAGAGTCTTCCTGTAAGCAAGTTGTCCAAACACCTGCTATAGTCAATGGCGATCTCATCAGTTCAGACCATGGGCACTAATCAGTGGCTAAACATAAACGTTTATTGCCATGTGAGATACCCTAGGAAATCCTTGTCTGCCTGTGGCAGTCACTGCAGAAAGGTCATAATCTCTTATTGGTCCTGTATTGCATCTGTCAATCCTATACACCAGAAAATCTCAAACAACGCTAAGACATCTGCATTCAGGCAAACGAATCATACTGTTGATCTTCATTGACCAGAAAGGGAAGTCAAATACCCTGCTCACCTGTAGACATATACATGTTATAAATTTGAGTGTGTCAGTCTACAGGTCGATACCATCCCCGGCTTTCAGCTGAATAAGTAAATAAAAAGGTGAGATCACTCTGATGTGTACAAGGAGGCAAGCACATAGGAACAAGGAAAGTGATAGATCCATAAGTCTACCACTGTAGATGGATAGAAGGATCCTGGGCCACGTGTCCTACCTTTGATCTCTGAGGTGCTCACAGGCTTGTGTGCATCTCGTTTCCAGAGTGTCCTTACTTTATTGTGGCAGAGACGTGAATTATTCTAATAGATGGAAATAGTTAACAGATTACACTGAATTCCTAGATACGTAGGACACTGGTTTTGGTTCAAACCCTACAAGAGCACGTCAGTTTTACAGTTGATTTACATTAATTCCTCCTGCTTCCTGGGATAACAAATGTTCCTTCACAACTAACTGAGCACCAGTTCCGATGCAGGCCCGGACAGATCGGGTTTATGTTTTACATCTTTACAGTATGCAGCACACAATAGTCCAGACGGGGCAGAGCAGCCCGTTCACTTTCATGTGCAGTAGAATTAGGAGCCAGGTCATACGTTATTTTCCTTGGCTGACACCTTGAAATAGGTTGAAACATTTCTCCTTTCCTGCAGAGTTGAAGGGAATCGTTTGCGATGGAGAAGGAGCAGCTGCACGTCTGCCAAAGGGGAGGGGAAGGTCATGATTGCAGCGCCATTCCCTCTGCACTTCTGTCCTCCCTCTTTGCCGAGGATGTGTAGATCTCTTAAGTGATGTGTTAACATGAAGAGCAGCCAGTATCTGAAGTGGTGCATGGCTGGCAGGCTGCCATGCCTACAGGAACCACATCTGTATCCCAGCAAGTCTGGCCACCACTGAGAGGAATTCAAAGGGAGCTGGCACAAACATGAAGGACCATGGAAATCCCTTTCTTGTGTGGTCTGGATTTTGGGTCGTCTCTCTTTTGCAAGGGGAATTTCACCCTGTCTGACCAATCCTCCTCCTGCCATATGCTTCCGGCATCTCAAGATGTTTTGTAGAGGATGGAGCCTCCAGGTTTATAATGAGAGATAGTGTGAAAGAGGCTGTAGGTAGTCCTGTGTCTCCCAGGAAGGAATATTTAGGAGCTCTCTTTCTGTCTGTACAGATTCCCTCTTCTCTTTTTGCGCCCAGACAGCACTTCCTCTGAAACCAGACCACTGGAAGCTGCCCTAAATTTTACCAGATGATCACTTCTTGAAAGCCTAACTGCGATTGTATGTCTTGAGCAAGTTCCAGGAGATTTTTTGAGATGGAAGGGTCCAGTTGATGACATAACAGCAACTATAGCTCTTTTTTCCCCCTGTTAAAATAAAACAGCAGTATTCCAGGATTTTTCTCAAACTCATGACCGCTTCCTAGCAAACAAAGATTTTTCCTCTTGACAAATAGCAGGGTGACCTAGTGACAGGTGGGGTGACTAAGGAGGTAACATCCAAACTCTCTTTAACATATGATGTCTTTAACCAGCACTGTCAAAACCTTCCCCTCCAAAACATACATTCACTCACTTAAGAAAATAGCAGGGCCATGGGAACAATAAACCCTCTGTTGCCCAAATGCATTTATGTTGGCTCACTTAAGCCCGAGCACTGACATCGAGAGGAGTACATAATTTTTTCTTTCTTCTTTTCCTAAAACATACAGGCTTTTCCCATTGGAGTTACAGGAAAGAGCCCTATTAGCACAGGGCTAAGGTTTTGCTTAGAGGCCTCCAGGCAGCACAGCAAAATCCAGGAGAAGTTGGCACCTGCCTACACAATGTCCTCTGCCTCCTACTCCTCTCCGTTGACAGAGCATTATGAAATACTTGTGCCTGTCTCTGTCCCTGCCACTAATTCATTTTGATTCATGTGGCTATGCCGCATCTTCCCTTCTCATATGCTGCATTTTCCCTCCCTGCTAATGGTATTTCCTTTATTTCTGATAGAGCTGCCACTCTGCTAATGACATGTTTGCATGACCCCTGGAGCTCAGGAGCTTTTGCTGCTGATGGGCATCTCAAACCATTTGCTTTGTCTGCCAGAAAGGGGACAAAGATGCGTTAAATGTGTCACAATTCTTTGGAAAGACTCAGATGAAAACAAACATTTTTCAGTAACTGAAGGTTGCTGAAAACTGACTTATATGCTGTTTTTGGGGGGTTTTTATTGTATCAATGGGAAGCATGAAACTTTTCTGCTTTCCTTTGAAAAATTGCTTACCTCAAAGGAGAAACAAAGGAAAAAAAAAATCTCTTTTTCATGTATCTTTTTCATTAATATCAGTAGGCAGATGGAAATATTTCACACAGAAGCAGAAGACAGTGTTACAGCATCGATGTTAACTGTGTCTAGAGTTGAAAGATCAGATGAAGGTCTGGAATGTCTTCTTCTTAGAGCTCATGAGATCTCTAAATAAGTAGAGATATATGAAAGAAGGAAAGCTCCCAAAAAGACTGGGCCAAGTTTTGATTCATTTGCAGATGAGCCATGTCTCAATGAGGGGAAAAAAAAAAAAAGACATATTAATCTACTGGGAATATCATAAAAATGTCATGCCTGAGCTGTGTCAACTAGCAAAAGTTCTTCTGGCAGTTCCAGCAACACAAGTGTGTGCTGAAAGAGCATTTTCAGTCCTCAGATTTATCATTTTGTTGCAGACACGCAGTATGACAGAGGATATATTAGATGTTATTTTATTTCACTAGAACAAAGTGCTCTTAAAAAAACTGTGTTTATTTGACAACACAAAAAAGTACTCGGAAAATTTTTGTTGTTAAAGTCAGAAAATAAACGAATGGTCAAAAAACAATAGTTTTAATTTTGAATTTCAACACTCTGTTTTGAACTAAGACTTGAGTTTGATGGGTGTTGGTTCTGACTGGTTTGTTCTGGTAACCAAACATTTGTTTTGTTTTTGTGATGTCTTGAACTGGATCTGAACCCAGACTGGATACAACTACACCCAACCCCAAAATGAGTGGAATAGCTGTCCACCTTTGAAAGACCGTCTTAGCTCCCTTACAGATTTAGTATTCTCTTATTCTATGGGAATGACTTCCAGATTGACTCCTCATCCAATGGGTTGCTGGAGATACCAGCCCTGCAGATGAAAGAGCAAGTTCAGGGTCAGACCTAACTGTGCTGAGCCTCAGATCCATGAAATGTCTGTCCAGGCTGTTAGCTCAGTTATACCACAGTCCCAAAGCTACATATATATTAACAAATACAATTATTTTGGTCCTTTGGTTCCAATGTGAAGTTGCTTAGCCAGGATTAGGTCCTCACGGCTAAACTCTTGTTCCTCCAAAGATGGTGGCCTCATCCATCCCATCAAGCATTAGAACAGGCTGGCCAGGGAAGAGGTTGAGTCACCATCCCTGGAGGTATTTAAAAGACGTGTAGACATGGTGCTTAGGGACATGGTTTAGTGGTGGACCTGGTAGTGTTAGGTTAATGGTTGGACTCGATCTTAAGGGTGTTTTCCAACCTAAATGATTCTATGATTCTATGTGTTAGAAACTATCCTTACTATCCTCTTAGCTGTGTATGGGAATGCCTGGAAAAGTGCTGGTGGCCAGAGATGACAAAAAAAAATGTCTGAAGGCTCGTGTGTCAGTGCACAAGACCGTACCCTGATTACACCTTGCTTACTAGTATAGACATAACTAGGTAGTCTAACCTGTGTGCAGGAGAAGAAGAGATGCTCAGGCATAATCTGTCCAGGTACAGGAGGACTCAGAGTCGCTGTTTTATTCTGAGCATGGTCAGTCTCTGCCTCTCCTGAAAGCTTGGACTTGCTCCAGACCCGAGTGTGACCTTGAGTGTGAGCCGTGCAGAAGCCGAAGGCGCGTGGGCATGGGAAGGGGCGCAGCCCACGGGCCGTGTCGGTGTAGAGACGCTCCTTGAAGGCAGGGGCTCAGAGAACGTTTGAACAACTCACCTTTCTGGGGAGAGGCAGCAGTAGAAAGGGCCAGGCAGCCCAGCTAGGCAGGGAGTTTTCCCTGCGGCAAGGAAGCTTGGCAGCCGTTTCACGGAAGGTGGCAGGTCTGCAAATGAATTCACCCCAGCACGACTCTATCAAAGTCATGCAAAATAACCCCTCTGAGGTCAACTGAGTAACATCTGGGATGAATTTAGCTTACTGGAGCTGTCTGTATTAAAAATAAGCAAACAAACAAACGTGCCACTTAACCCTGCTCCCCCCCTCAACAGAAGTATGTGTTGCAGGGTTAACTTTATGGATTATTTAATTTAAGGCTAGAAGATCAGCTTGCTAACGCCAAGCAAAGGCTGGTTCTGCATTTAAGATCCAAGCCAGGAAGAAGGCGATTGGCTTTGATTCCTCCTGATCCCCATCCAGAAGAAGTCGTGTCTTAGTTTATTAAGATTTAAGAGTCCAGGCTTGACTGCTAGCCCGGACTCAGGAGTTTCCCTTAGAGATTCTTTATGTGCGCTCATTTTCACATATAGTTAATAAAGAGCCATCCCCATATTTTATGGCGACTGCTCTTGATTTTATGAACGGGAGTCAAGAACATCAGAGGCTGCCTGGAACATGCTAAAATAATTTAATCTAAATTACAGTTCATGGTTCTTTTTTGCTTTAGATTTCATGGGATGACGAATTAGATATCACTTCCTCACCAAGAATCCCCCCCACCAGCTCCTTAACTTCATCTCTTCATTGAAACTTCTTCCTAGTCTAAATATCTCTCCTTTCTAGCAGGTCGCTTCTCCATTAAGTGACTTCTTTAGGATTGGGAACCTAAATCTTCAGCCCTACCTATGACTGCACACACGAACAGAGCAATTTATCCACAAAATATCGTGTTATTTTCCGTGCTGTCTTCCCTGCATCCTTATTATATATCTTGATGAGAGAGGATGCGATAGGTGCACTACATCAGTGTAATATAAAACTGTTCTTCCAAAATGGATTCCCCCACAAACACACACACACACACATTTATGATGTGCACAATGAAGAAATTCTACTATTTTGATGGGAGATAGAAACAACAGTATTCTGACCAAAAAAGGTCTGCCTCTAAGAGATGTTTCCAGCTGAATTATGAAGCATTAGGAGGTTAAAAGAAGCATCCAAATATTGGTTATCCATCTGAATTGAATATACAGACATTCTTGTTTGGTTAAAAAGCAGTTCACTGGACTGTGATAGAAGGGATAAAAGGAAAGTCATTTAAAATATGAAAAAGTTAAAATGAGACAGTTTTTTCCCTGCAAGCAATATTTTCCTCCATGAACTTTTAAAACAAAAAGAACGAGGCATTATAATTCAGATTGAATTATTTTAACATATCCCAGTCCACTGAATTTAAAAGATCTTAGATAAATTAGGGAGGATAAATCCATCCATGGTTATTAAGCATGATAGTCCAGATGTAAATTTAATCTTAGTAAATTCCAAAATTGTTGACTCCCAGAGCCTGGGGTAGTACAATCCCGGAGGACTGCTCTAATCTCACTTTCTTCTTTAGGCACTTTTCCTAGGTATCTGGTGCTGGTCACTGTCAGAAACGGGGTAAGGCCTTCAGTTTGACTTGGTGCGGCTGTTCTTATGGTCTCAAACCAGTACTGTAGCTGTGTGCGATGCAACCTCAGCATAACTTCTGCACATACTGAGAAAAACAGGCATTTTTCTTGCATCGGTTGTTTTAGGTTAACAATTATGCAAGGCTTGGAGGCAGAGGTAATGCTTTTTATTGAATCTAACGATGTATTTTGAAAAATAAAAAAAAAACAGACTAGCTTTCACACACAAGTTCTTTTTCAGTTTTGAAATAAAAGCAGCAATTGTCTCAGCTAAAAGAAGGTTTAAGAACAATCGCTCGCGGTTGAGTTGATCAGGTTAATCAGAGCATCTAAGAGTGAAAATGTCTGGTACTTGTAACAAAGAAGGAGTGTTAGGAAGGTGAAATATATCTATAAAAAGATATGTTAGTTACGGAGGGGAAACATAAAAAACCTGTAAATCTATATTTGAATCCATTCCTTTCACACCATTTTTACTGGCTGAACAATCATTTTTAATAACAGGTTTTAAAACGTCTCCCTCTAACCCAGATTATTACTAAAACTTTTTGGAAAATCAAATTTCCTTCCCAGGGGAAATGCCAGCATTTCTACTTCTGTTTTTATTCCAAATTGGAACACAGAAGTGAAAATCTGAAACTTCTTGTGAAATGGCATTTCCAAAAAAACTCTAGTTGGAAATACTAAAATATTTCTTGTCAATACCATTGACTTGTTGTGTTTCAGCATTGTAGGATTATTTCTATTTGATAGTATATGATTGCTTCATTTTGACAACACTGAAGATCTCATTTCAACAAGACAGAAATGCTTTACGTCAAAATAGCACCACGCTATGAAATACTAAAGCCGTTACTGAATGCAATTTCTAAAAGTCAAAACAAAACTACACAAACCAGCAATGTGGCCTTTGCATTATCAGATAAAGTGCGTTGGCAATCCTAAAGAAGAGGAGAAAGTTGAAATGGCAAATTCAAAGTCGCAGCGACAGAGGGGCTTTTTTGGACAATTTTTGTCAAGAATTTCATGGAAATTGAGCTACACCCACAAAATATTTGGGTTTCATTGATGCAGTGTTTGCCAATGGAAAATTGTCCCATCCAAAATTTTCCGCCAGGCCTGCTCAGAACGTGTCTTGGCCCAGCAGCATGGGTAGGCAAGGAGCCAGGTTTAAGAAACCTGGGGCCTGATCCTGGCCTCACGTAGAAGTCCAACGGGGACCTAAGAAGGAAGCGTGATTAATATTGAACCGCTCGGTCAGCCAAACGGAGCCAAAAAGCACAAAGTTAACAGAGGCTGTTCTTCGCAAGTGTTCATCGTGGAGCAGAGCTGTGAAGCTGCAGTTGGCAAGGAACTACCCGGCGAATGTGCTCGTGAAGGGTATTGTCCCATGGCACACAATGGCACGGGCTGGGGCAGGGTTTGTGCAGTAAAGAGCAAAATAATACCTTTGTGCGATGTTAGGGTGCATGGGTAAAGGGTCGGTCTGGGAGGTTGCTTGGAGTGGTGGGTGTTTAGCCCTTAGCAGAGCCGTACCCTACACGTTCAAGGTCTAAATCCAACGTTTTCCTTTGGAGATTAAGAACAGGTTGCAAAACCTTTCCCAGTGCATGAGCCCGGGTAGGTTAATAGACACATGAAATGGCAGAGCAACCACTTCCAACCCCCACCCTTGCTCTGATGACTTACAAGTAGATCAGACAGGTTTCCCGCAGTTCCCAAGGTGCTTGGGAAGGGAGAAGGAGCAGGGGCAGAGGATGGAACAAGCCATTTCTATGAGCTTTCTCCTCTTATTTCCACATGGAAGAGCCTGTTTGGCTGGGGAGGTGTGACATTGTTCTCACGCCCCGCAGGCTGTGGCTCTGATGTCCCATGCCTTCACACATGGCAGCAGCCAAGCTGTCCTTAGGACAGGGAGGAGAGCAAGCTACAGCCCCTCCAGTGGGGGTGAAACACTTACTCCAGGAGAACCATGGGAGCAATTCTACCAAAGAAACCAGCCCTGTTTGCAGCCAACAGATCTTCAGGCATGCCTGAAAACCAGAGTCTGTCTGTCTGCTCCGTTCCTGGAGTCCCCATGAGCCAACACCACGGAGCCGTTCCCAGCAGGCTCCCTGTTCCCGTTAAACCACATCACAGGAGAGCAGGGCTGGCAACGCCTGGGAAAGCGATCGTTGCACCCATTCAGCTGTCCTGGGGCACAATTAGCTGCTTCTAAGTAATTGCAAATGACATGGCCATGCTTGTACCCTGAACCTGGCTTGTGGGCTTCAGGAAGAGCTGCCCGATAGGCGGGTGCACCAAAGAGCCCCATGCCGCTGTCTGGTGCACAGATTGCACCTTCTCCACAGCATGGGCTGGATGGAGATCAAAGCCGTCCGAGGTCCAAAAAACAGAAGGAGAGGAAGCACGAGATGCCGCAAACTCTGGTCTCAGCATCTCTCTCCAAGGAGGCTATGTTCTTGGCAGCTTCGGGGTGCACCATCCATCCCCCTCAAGAGCCACACTGCAGTTGAGGAGACCAGGCGTCCCGCTCGCACAGAGCCTCTCAAAGCCAGGCGCAAACTCCAAGGCCAGCACGGTGCGGGGTTTACATTTCTTCGAGGGCCTAATAAGTCTTCCTTCCCTCCCTCCATCCCTGGAGAGATGGCTGTTTGGATTGTTACCGTCCTTAATTGTTGATGATATATGAGAGCACATTGCAAAGGTTTGTTATTCTTGGAAGAGCCAAGAGGGGGACCTTTCCAGCAATGTGTCAGGGCTTAGTGCACAGAGCTGTGCGGCTTTGGGCCCTTTTTCAGAGACAGAGCTATATTTCAGCTGGAGGCCCTTTAGGATGATAGGATGTGTCTGCTGGAAGTACCAGAGAGTGGTCACTTGTACTCCACAGGGAGGAATGGCTTTTTTACTGACTCAAGGATGGACGCAAGCATCTGCATTTTGCAGATACTGTGGGGAAGGGAAATTGTGGATGTAGGTGACAACAGGTGCAAGCCCTCCATCCTCATCTTCCCTTCCCCATCAGCATTTCTCCCAAAATGAAGGTACAACTATAGGCAGGAAGAAAATATGTTCCCTCTTCCTTCCGGAGACATTGTCTTCGATGTCTTCTTAGGGGCACCTCAGGGAAGGAAAGATCTTGAGAGAACATAAAAAATCATTTTATACCTGTTTGTAAACATCCAGTTTGCAACCATAGTAAGACACGCTGATTGTTGGAAGGTGGTCACTGCTTTGCAGCATACTGGTCGCTGCTTTGCAGGGTACTGGTCACACGTAGCAGCTGTACCCACTGCTTGGCGCAGTGACCTCCACAGCTCATTTCCCACACCAGCAATACTCTGTTCTCCAGCTGTTTGGGACTGTACTTTGGTGTTGGCTTTGTGTGTCCTTAGGACCAAATGCATCTTCCTTCCTTCCCTGCCCGCCCAGTCGTGCAACTAGAGGAGCAGACTATTTTTGCAGCTCCTTCTGAAGAACAGCTTCTTCTGCAGTAGCTCCAAACAGGGGTTCAGAGATGCATTTAAAACAACAGTAGGTCCCACGTCCTTCTACTTTTCCATATATGCTACAGGAAGCCAGCCTGGGCAGTGCTTTTGGTGCATAACAGCTTTGTTTTCTGCTTTTTAAAAATATTTTACAGTGGGGATGGATGGCATTGAATCAAATCAAGTCTATTGCTGCTCCAAAGACTGGCAGGACACACATAAACAGTGTGTGCATTTGTGTTTGTGTGCATGTGTAGACCTGGACTGAAGAATACACAATGATAACAGATAATGTGTGTACGGAAGTGGATGAATAAACAGATAAATGGATAGATGAGAATACATGAGAAAGGATGACAGAATCTGAGTGCGTAAATGGCTAGATTAATGCTTTATTATTTAGCCTCCAGTTTCTATTATGTTATAAATAATACCTTTGTTTTACTGGATTTTGGAAGGATGAGGAGAAGCTAATTCAGAATTTTCTGGAGGGTGGGAACATTTGAAGCAAATATCCCCATTGGGATCGTTATGGCTAAAAGTGACTTTATCTATTGAGAACAACATGGCAGGGCACTTTAAGGAGCCGAGCTACTTAAATAGCTCTTGGAGCCAGGTTCTCAGTTGCGTCCCCATGATACAACCTCCTCTAACAATGTCTGTCACTCCCTGGATGCAACATAGACATCTCAGCGCTGCTGAAAACCAAGGTTTTGGTGATGATTAATAACTAACAGATTTTTTTCCACCAGGGGAAAAAAACAAAACAACTCACAACAATTAGGATGGGTTTCCAGCCTGTAGGCGTTTGCTGGGCCTGATGATCAGAAGTGTAAACAATACTAAAATAATGTCCCGCTGCCCCCCGGGGCTTTCTGTGGAACAGAGTGTCCAATCTGCCTGCATTTCAGGGTAGGGAAGAGGCGGTGCTGTTCCTCATGGTGAGGACAAACACGGGTGGAAAATAACAAGGGGAACCATATTAAGAAAAAAGGCCGTAGGAAGAAAAAGAAATGCAAACTAGAAAGTGGTCGGACGTGGGGAAAAAAGTGGCCTTTTGCCTCCAGCACCACTTCTGGAGGAGCAGGATATGCCTTTGAAGAGGGAATGGTAGCAGCACACTGGGCAGCACTTGCCCCAGTACTTCCTAAGGCATCATGAAGTTGGTGCTCTCAAAGACAAGAGTGGGGTGGCTTGTCACTGCCAGAGTGCTCTCCTGCCTGTGCCTGGCACAAGAAGGTCTTGCCCTGTTTGCTACATCCTTCACAAAATGGAATTTCCATCTCTGAGGGTAGATGGCCCTGCTGCTCCTCCTAGCACTGAACTCTTTGCATTAAGTGTGGGGTTTATGGACCCCTTGCCTGAGTGCCAAATTCGCCGATGAGATAAGAAGGTCTAACCCTCCAGAAGTAGCGGCAGCCACTTGTAAAATAAAAGCATCCAGGAGACTAGAGGTGGCTCACCATCCACAAGCTTTCTGGTACACCATTTACACATGCGAAAGAAGTAAGGGAACTGGGAGCTTTGGAAAGATTAACCTGGGTTATATTTACCTGAGTGCACAAAGATTTTCTGCATATAGCAGATTGCACAGATGAAAAACACGTAACGCTTAAAAGAACTGATCTGTTCAATGTTTTGTTGATTAATCGACTCAGTCAAGACAATTCCCTGGCTCTTTTTTGAGTGGGTTGAACACAGCATCTCCAGTGGGCCACCAAGCTCAGGAATGAGATGTCAGTCATGTACGCAGGGGAGACAGCAGGGAAAATGTGCAAATAAAAAAAGCTGAACTAATCCTTTAGTGAGGGCTCATGTCTTGGAGAAAAGCCCATGTGTGCATCTGTCTCTCTCTGTCTTTGGAAACTCAATATGTTCATTCCAGCTTTCACAAATGTAATCATATACTCTTAAGTCATGCCTATATTAATCTACATAGCTGTATATTGTTGTTTTATCTTAGTTGCATGTATGACAATTTTCAGTCCCAATATTACTAAGTGAATTTTAAACTGCTGATCCCTAACTCTCTTCTGTCCTGGTGGTCAAGAGCAAACCATTGATTTCAGCAAAGCAAGTGTGGTAGGAAGGTAACGTGGAAACCCTGAGAACTCAAGTCATAGAGATTATGTTTACATCAGCAAATCCTGCAGTGCAAGGGCCAGTTCTGCAGAGTCAAATGGCTGTGGACCTTATGGCCATGCCATCTCTGCTTGCAGAGAGTACTTTGGACTAGTTTTAATCAGATTCTTTGGTTTCAATGCCCATCAGTAGGTCTGCTCTGATAGCATGCGGTTTGGGTTAGTTTCACCCAAAAGGAATCCAATCAGTGCACTCTGAGATTTCCCTACGACATGAATCAAAGCTTGGTAAGTTCGGAGATCTGGGAGATGCACTTCAGAAGTATACTTACCAAAGTAATTGTACCCTAAATGTCTCGAGTGTTATCTGACCTCCAGCATGGTGGGAGTCGCTGTCTGTATCTGGCAGGAGACCACCGTGCCCTTCAGCTGTGGCTGCTGAGGCTGCTGATCTCTGTTCTGACAGTGATGGGTTCACGAACCAATGACAAGGATGGGGGGAGTGAAGGTGCATGTCTGCTTTGGACCTTGGATGCCCATGGATGAATTGGGGTGCACCAAGGAAGCCCACCAGATGTTAAGCAGTGCGTTTCATGCCTGAAACAGGGAGGACCTGAGCTTGATCCTGGTGAGGTCTTGGGTCAGGTTTTCTGCTCCAGAGGTCACAGTCACCAACTGAGGCAATGGTGTCTCTATCAGGGAAGATGCCCTCCATAGCAATTTCCAATTTATCTAAAGATAACAGCGACAGGACTCACTCCATCTGACTTCAGCTATCTGGGGATCTGTGAATCAGAAATATCACCCTTTGGAGATGACCCTTTCTCACTAATCGGCCCAGACAAATGGCTTAGACAAGATGCCCACCCTATCAGCAACCACAGTCCAGAAGGTGGGTCTTTCCTTACAAGCCAGATCCATGCTTGCTCTTACTGAATGTGTAGTAAAGTTACATATTTCCAGGAACAAGGGCAATTTAGCGGGATTAGACTTAGGTAAACAGCTAGAAAAAATGGAAAGATGAACTCTTCCATTGTATTCCTTTCTGGGCTTTGGCAAACAACCAAACAAACAAGAACCTGGATGGTGTTTATTTAACCTCCTGGGTCTGTAGATTTTCATTCCCTGTGAAATTGCCAGTATTTACATCTTCCAGCTGGTCCAGGAATGCCCAGGAGAGAAGAGGGTTCTTCTGTGGATGTGGTTTTTTTTTTTTGTTGAGTTTCTTTTTTTGTTTTTATTCTCCAGAATTTTGGCACATATGCTCTCAGTGTTGTCCTGAACTGGAAAGCGTTGAGGTACAAGGAAAATATTGAGCAGAGAAAGGTTATTCAAACTTTTTCAAACCTCAAATAAGGTCCAGTATGGATTCACTTCATGTTATATGCAAGTTTGGCAGAGAGATGCTTCTTCTTTTGTAATAAAAAACCTCTGCTCTTCTGCACACATTCTCCTCTGAAGGGGTTGGACCTGGTTTACAAAGGTATCATTCTCAGATTGGTGATTGTGTTCACAACCTAGAGAAACCTTTCTGGTTCTTGAAGACTACTCCATGGCTGAAGAGCTCAGCAAGAGTCAACAGAGGCTTAGTCATTTGTATGGAGAGCAAAATTATCGAGAGTTAAAGTACCAAAAGAAATCAGCAACAGTTTAAGAAAACAGAATCCTTTTTAACTTGGAGCACCACACTGACATCTGACTAAAATTGGGAGAGAGGGAAGAAGGAATAAATGAGAATGTTCTCTATAAACAGGTGAAACCATAATTTTTTTTGTGAGAGGTTCTCATAGCTGCCCTTAAAGTGTCTGGTCAGGACATCTCTGCAGGCAGACGCTCCCATGAGATGAATCTCTGATCTGATCCAACAGGGAACACAGTGATCTTCTCCATATGACAGATGCTCAGACACATCCTGGACCAAAATAAGTTATTTTTGTCCAGATTTTTATTGAAAGGTTTATTTTTCATCTTTTTTAAATATAAATCAGTAGATTCCAAAACCTTGTGGTATTTTTAAAATAAAATTCCAGACTTCAGAAAGAAACTGATTTTTTTTGTGTTTTGTTTTTTCTATATTCCAGCTCAAAGATATTCCAGTGGCAATCTTCAGCTACCTCTTCTCTTTTCCCCTGCCTCATGTTAAGGTTGCTTAGTTACTGTTAGCTATTTCCAACAAATCCAGGAGGCATCTAAGGCATTTGTATGTTCACAGCTTTACTTCTCAGAACCCATTTTTTATTTTTTCTTACCTTGTAAAAGTTTTCCTGGTACTGCAATTTGTATTTTTCTCTGCTATACCCTAAGTCTGGCTCACCCAAGCCTTTTGCTCACCCAAGCCTTTTGCTCCTTCTTCTGTTCCCCAAAGGTTTCAGTGCTCTGCTCCTTACTTCTCGCTTTTCTCACTTGACCTATTAACTGACTTACAGACACCTTCTTGAAAATAAAATGCTGCTGTATTTCCAAAAGGAAGAAACCAAAACAAAACCAACCCAACAACCCAAGAAGCAAACTTCAGTTAAAAAGTATTTTTTATAGTACATTGTGTATGTTTTACCTGTAGGCTTTCCATGGAGGAAAATGAATAAGAAGAGAACTTTTGACCAAACCCTAAATTTAAAGTAAGAATTGCTGTTTTGACTGGGAAAAGAACATTATTCTCTCTCTATTTGGGCCAGGACTAGGCTGGTCTGCTGCTGTTTGCCAGCAAAAACTATTCCCAGTGATTATTTTGTATTTTGCACTGGTAAGCACTAATATTCCTTTGCCCCCTGCCCCAAAACTTCCTTTTGCTTGATAGCCAAGGCAGAGCAGTCTTTGCCTGATGTTACAGGTAAGAAAGAGACACTAAGGGGATCCCAAGCTGAAGAGCAAATTGCTCTGGAGGAAGACAGATTAAGTGATCTAGTGGTTCCTTCAGTGTTAAAATCTGTGAATCTAAACATGCGAGGTTTATTTCATCCTTTTGGATAGTCAGCATAGGGTTGCGACGCTCACAAGCCTCTAGTTGCACTTTTCCCCCTGAATTTTCTCAAAGCTTCTTGTCTTCTGCTTTCTGCTCAGAAATGTCACGTAACCTGATGCCCTGCCTGTGATCTGTAGTTTCCCAAATGTCAGAAAAGTTGGTATTGGGATCAAATCCCTACAGTCAGGCTGACTCTTCGGTAAGAAACAGTCTCTGGATTCGGACACAAGTGAGCGCTGGTAAAATTTGCATCCAGAACAAAGCCTGAACCATATTCCTCAACATTTTTTTTTAATTCCCTTGTCCTGATTAGCTGGTAAATTGTATGTCCCTTGAGACATGCTCACAGTACAAGAAAGGAACAGATTCAAGAAGTCTCTCAACTAGGTGAATAATGATTTAAGAATGAGAGGGAGAGAGAAAATGAGTTGCTGGCTTGCTATTTTTCCTACACACTTTCAGAATTTGGGGAAATTTGCCCCTCAGATGATTCGTGTCCAGCATGTGTCATCATGCTTTCCCATGAAAACGACTTTTTGAAGCCCTTGGCAAGCAGACACCACCAAGTAAGTGTAAGTGCAAAGGTCTTCTCCAACTCTAATTGCTCGGAGGCCTTGAGTTAGCCAGGATACGGAAGACAGGAAGGCTCCGTCAGAAGGAAATATTTCATCCTGTAAAGGGGAGACTGTAAGGAAAACAAAATGCATTTACCTTATTAAATAAAAGTGTAATTAGCTGGAAGGAAATGTGAAAGGCGTTAAGAACAAAAAAGAAACCCCTTTTCCTGAGGTGGGAAGACCACCAATAGTCACCAAAGTGGAGAGAATTTATGGCAGTGTGGGGGAGAGTCTGTTTGGAGATACTTTAATGGTAATTTTTAGGAAGAATTTACAAGCATACTCTGCTACCGAGTGGAAAAATACATTGGCCACAAAGAAATTGCTGTTTGCCAAGCCTAATGATTCATTTCTGAGTCATAAATAATAGGTCCCTAATGACAAAGGGTATAAGAGTGGTCGTCTCTTGCCAAATATTTATTAGAAAATAGAGCTAAATCATTAGCTGGGAGCTCTCTTACCGGAAAGCTGAAACCACATTTCTCTATGAAAGGTCATAAGCTATTTCCACAAGAATTTAGACAAAACATTATTGCATTTTAAATCTTTCATCTTTGTACCGAAAAAAAGCAGGGAAAAAAAAAAAGCAATCGGTTCACCAGAGAACTCCAATTTGTCATGGGCATCCCTTGAGATCCAAAAGGGTAAGTAAAGAACAGGGGGAGTTTGGAGACATCAGCAGCAGTGTCTTCTGAGGGAATGGAAATTAATTAACTTCACCTCCTTTGGAGACCCTCCCCACCCCACCCTCCACAGCCCGCTGGCACACTGCAGCTCTGGAGGAAGGTGCAGTTATGGGTAGACCAAGAGGAGCCCGTTGCCCAGCTTCTGGTCTGTGACCTCGTGGCCAGTGCTGGCTGATCGAACTGGGCCACCATCAGTCACCTTACATGCATCAGGAATAAGGATGCCCTGGGCTTTGAGGACATGCCTCAGCTGCAGTTCTCAGAGGACTTTTTTAGCATGAATGAATGAATGAGTTGCTGGTTCAGTGAAGTTCCTCGATGGCTACTTAATTCATGCAGACTTCAAAGAGATTTGGGGGAACATTGTAAGTTAAGCCCACATCAGCGTGCTTTGCCAGGGCAGGGTCTCCAGTCTTCTACAGTTCAAGGGGAAACGGTGTGAGGAAGCCTGCTCCTGAAAGGGAAGGGAAACTGAGGCACAGAAGGACACGGGCCACCTGTAGTGACTTCTCTTGGAGAGATGGGTGCCTGGAGAGATGACCTGTTTACCCACTGCTAAGGTGGCAGTTGAACACAGATCTGATCTCCTGCAGAGGACTTGGCTTGAGGAAATCTTGGGAGATTGTGGCAGAGACCAGAAGAGCAGCTATGGAGGGATTCATCTCACCTCCCTTCAGGTCTCCAAGCGAAACCTACAGGCACTGTCTGGGCTCCTCTACAGTCAATGAGGAGACACTACACCCTCAGCAATGAGTCGTTTGTCCTTCTTTTGGTGAATCATAGGCTTTCTGCAAGGGTTCCTCTCTCTGCTGGTGGCAGAGGGAGCGGTGATGATTGAAACTGGAAACAGGCCATTTTGTACCTATTATATGCCTAAATTTGGCTAAAACAACCTCTGACTCAGTCACATGCCTATCCTTGGGGGAAATATCTCTCTCTGTCCCAGCTCCTGAATGCCAGGTATAACGTCTGACTGAAGCAAGTGCATCTGAAGGCCACGTCTCCCTGACTTTGGACCGATCTGTCTCTAGAGGTGTTAATCAACTGCAACATTTAGTTCTTTCCCATACATCGGCTTTATTATCTGTTACTCAAATGAAGTTAGTCTTGATTTTTACCATCATAAGAGAAAGAACAGTTTGCTAAGCTTTGTTGGTGACTCCATTTTCAGTTCAACAGTGTGCTGTCCATCGGCGAGTGAAATGTCAATTAAGATGTCAAATAAAACCAAAGTAAGATCTGACATGCCAGTGGAAGAGCTGAGAAAATTCAATGCAAAGTCAGATTTTGCATGGTCTCACAACACTTCATTTTGGGGATGGGGGTTTTATAATCACAATTGCTGGAGTGATGCAATTATACAAAAATCTCGGGTTTAATTTTTGGAGAAAAAATGTCTGCTTTTCCTTCCAAATATTTAAAATAATTTGTGCTAATGAAATTTTGAGCCCCAAGTTTTTGAAGAATGCCCTTCCAGCAACGCATGTCAGGCATTTGCTGTCTTTAACTTTCTATGTCACAGAAGAAAACTCAGGACTTCTTCCTTAGATTAGGCTAATGCACAAGACAGAGGGGGAAGGTGGGCAGGGAAATGCAACTCTTGGTCAGGGTATTTCATTTTGCTCTGCCTTTGTCCCAGTCCCAGAACTGTCGGTCTGAATCAACTGCAGTAAAATAGTACTGATCCATAATGACACACACATGTACATGCGTTCACATTAAAAAAAAAAAAAATCTTATCTTTAATTTGCAGAAGATATTTCTAATTAATTCCCCGGGTCAGTTTTCCTTCAAGCAGTGGTAGCTTCTAGCTTGAGTGGTTTTTGTTCAACCCTCTTGTCTGCTCAGTTTGTGCCCTCTTTTTGGAGAGAGGCACCTTCCGTGGGCACACACTGCTTGTCTGCTGGGCTCCCTTCTCAGATGGCGTTCAAGGACTCTACAGGAAGACAAATAACAGCTTTTCAATGCTGTTCTATAGGAAGACCATGCCGAAACAGTGTCATTTGACTGCCTCTCTGTCCATGCCTCAGGCCAACCTTGGTTTTATTTCCAATTCTCACACTATCCATCAGAGGTATCCAAGACATGATATCCTAGCCCAGATTTCTGAGGAACGCATCCTGGGGTTAGCAGCTGTCCTGCTGGGAAGTACATCCCTCTTCTGCCAGCAGTTATTCCCAGGAGCTCAAAGATACTTGCTTTCTGGACTGTCCATGGAAACAACTAGAGAATCAGGTACCTGACCATCCTTGAGATCTGAGACTGCATTTCAGCCGGCGGGGATCTCTTTGAAACCAACAGCACTGAAAGAAGAGTTACTGAGATTAAACATCTCAGAAATGTTTGACCCCCAAGTATCTTGGGATGATTGTGTGGGACCATCCCATGGCTGCCCCATCCTGCATTTTCCTTTCCTGAGCACATGCACACACGCACACACGGACATCCCAAACCTGTGGCTTTTCCACCTTGAGAGCAAAGTGCAAACTGCACGGAATAAAATGTAATTGCTGCATTCAAAAACCACAGGAAACCTTGTAAATCTTTGAGGAACATTTCCCCATTGACTGAGCTGTTTCATTCTGGTTAGCTCTGATTGTGCTGCATGGAGCTGAGGGATCTGCCAGGGGTTTATGATCATTCCAAAAGAAAAAAACCAAGCATGGCCCTGGTGATGGGTGTTGCTCTGCTTTCTTCTTTGCAGAAGAAATAGCTCTCTGCCTGTCCCTATAACCTAACTTGATTCAGCTCAGTGCTGAGTCTGCCTTGTGCGATAAGCGCAGCTGAAGCCAAATGCATTTGCCACGGCATTTCACCGTATGGAGACACTAAACTCCCTGTGAACTCTGAGGTTTCAGCCTTTACAGAGCAAAAATCATAGGGCCGTAATTCACTGGGAAGGTAAAAAGTGGAAGCTGACTAGCGTTACCACGAGGGTTCTGCAGAACATCTGGGCATGGAGAGCAGAAAAACGCAATGAACGTAGTGCCCTGCAGCCCCCAATGGGACTTTTAGGGAGAATGTCACCCCAGTAATAAATAACAAGACACGACACTTACTGGGCTGTTCACTCATCTGCTCTTGGCCATTGTTGGACATGGGGTACTGGCTTAGGTGCTCCAGTGCAATACAGCCACTTTTTGCTCTTCTCTTACCTTGATGTTCATCTATCCAAATACCTTGCACATACCCAGTTTACCTATCTATGCTAATTTGTCTGATGCCTGTGCATCTATCCCTTCATCTTTGCATGTCCGCATGCATTTCTACTATTCCAATTCCTACCAAATCTTGTCTTTCTCTAGCTACTTTAAAACCGCTCATCATCCTGAACATGCTGGCAACCAAAACTGAAGTGGCAGATCCCTTATCATGGCTCACTATGGCACTGTGGAAGGACAAGGATGAAATACAGTCCAGGACTACTCAGCAGAGAAATTTTTCTTTTAATCTGCAGGCAGATGGAATTAAATTGTTTTAAGGGAAAAATGTCAGCCTAAGGCCTTTTCTAAGCTAAGGGGTTTCTGCCTCTCATGCCAAGCAGTACCCCCTTGTGAAGGTGCCTCATACAGCGAGACAGCCACAGCCTCGAATACTTGCTCCCACACTGTGGATTTTGTGGGTGTATTCTGTCTCTCTTCCTACAGGCTCAGTTCTCTGGGTGCAAAGCATCTAGCACTGTTTCCTGAGCAGAAGGAGCGATCCGAACAAGCATGTGCAAAACAGGAGCCCAGACCATCAGATCAAAACGTATGTTTTCCTATGGGCTCCAATGGAGACCCCCTGGCAGTACACAGGCCTAGTCCAACCTGCATATCTTATAGATGCTATGGATAAATGAGCATCTGTCGTCTTCTGTTCCTCTGAGAACATAGCTGAAACACACAGCATCTTCCAGTACTTTGTCACTGAAGATAAATGATAAAACTCTAACTGATAAGAATAAAATGTAAAGAACCCAGATACCATCCATCCTCTTTCACAGCACAGTGTTTCCTGGGACTTCCAGGGAATTTCGGAGCAGTAGGCAAAGTCAAAAGGCTTTGTTTTACAATGTGGGAAAAAAGCAAGGATCTTGTATAACCGTATTCCAGCCCCAAGATAGATGCAATCTAATCTTGAGAAGTGATATGCCCCCATCCGTCATTGCCACACTGAAGTGAAAAGAATCTTCCCATACTCAGCATCCTTAAACAATTATATCACATTTATTTAAAGGTTAAACATGATAATTTAGGGAGCTATGTTTAGTAGCCCATATTTGGAAATTCCTGTCTGATATGTGTCAGGAATATAGGGTTGGAAGGAGCGTCTTGGCTCGTGCAGGAAATCGTGTCATATCATCTCATCCATAACCTTATCATGTGCCAGAAAAGCACTTAAACACATGCTTAATTCCCACATACGTCAATGGGACACACACATGTCCTTCCCTGACTCATGTTGTAGTTAGATAAGTGCTTAACTGTTTTTCTGAATCAGGGCCATATGTGTCTTGGGAGTCCTGCTCTGTCAAAAGCAATGGAGCCAGATCCTACATTAGGTAATAACGTCAGACAGCACGAAACAGCTGCAGCCTCCCCCAAAAGCAAAACCACTGCATTGCCGCCCATGGCTCAGTGAAGCAGTTCTCCTGACTGCTCTGAGAAGCATGAGGATAAACATCAATGTCAAAGCTGGTTAATAACGTGCAAATGACCTTTTCTTTGCATGACCACAGTTTTTTCCAAGACAGGAGTGACTTTGTCCCAGACCCGGAGACAGTGGGACGTAGTTTCCCCTGTGTGGACAACAGCACAGGCCTGGTTACCTCTCAAAAAGCTGAACAGGAGTTTCTAGGCTGACCTCACCAAGCAATCTTTAAAAGCCAGTAGGGAATGCTTGAGGGGAGAGGAGAGGAGAGGAGAGGAGAGGAGAGGAGAGGAGAGGAGAGGAGAGGAGAGGAGAGGAGAGGAGAGGAGAGGAGAGGAGAGGAGAAGAGAAGAGGAGAGGAGAGGAGAGAGAGAAGAGAAGAGAAGAGAGAGAGAGAAGAGAAGAGGAGAGAGAGAGGAGAAGGAGAGGAGAGGAGAGAAGAGAAGGAAGAAAAAAATGGAGAGAAAAGACAAAAGGAAATAGAAAAAAGAAAATATGTAAGAAAGAAGAGAAAACAGAAAAAAACCAGAAAAAATAGGAAAAAAGAGACTATAAGAAAAACATCAGCTCAGCTTCAAATGGCCGCCAGACCAATGACCCATCTAATACTGTGCAGTCTCGGGTGGTGGCTGACAATGGATGCTTAAAGAGGGTATGAGTCTAGGACAAAGATGAGTGATCCCTGCCCTGCAGGGATAACCTCCCAGCATTCAGCAGTCGCTAGGGAATTGCACTGGGGTCTTGGCCTCTGGAGATGTTGTCCTCCAGGAATGTATCTTACCTCTTCTGACCCCAAGGACTGACCTAGTGTCATGCCCAACCTCATGCCCAGCTTCTTACATGCCCTCGAACCATTGTGGGAGAAGCAATAACTTTTCTTTGCCCTGGTTCAGCCAGGATATACAGATCTCTGTCCTAGACCAGTCACTGCTTTTCCAGGCTGAAGCATCTTCATCCATTTCATGGCCCTTCCAAGACCTTATACTAGAAAGCTGAGATTTAGTTTCTCAAATGAACTGGGATTTCATGGAGCCTTTTGTTTAGCCTGGAGCTGGAGCAGTACAAGCCATCATGCCATGGTTGGAGCGATACGGCAGAGCAGAAGCACTTTTTGTAAAAAAGTATTGGAGCGATTGCAAGAGAAGCGGACTCCATCAGCATGCAGTTTGCTGAAACTGCAGTGCTTTGCACAGAGAGACGTGTTTCACAGACTCTTCATTTTGGAAGAAAATCTTGAGAAAAAATCAGGCCATGCTGAAACATCCCTTGCTGATGGTTTCTGAAAAAGCATTTCATTTGCTCACTGTAAAATACGATTTTTTAATTTTAGCTTTTAGTTTAGAAACATTTTATTTTTGTGACATTAGATACCTAGATCCACATCTAAAATACACAATCTACAAAAAGACAGAAATCATAAGAAAATGGGTCATTTGAAACACTTGAATCAAAGCAATGCTTTTTTCTTTTTTTTCTTTGCATGCATTTATAAAATTCTCTATTTTTCTTCCCCTGTTTGTATCCAAACCACATCTCAGACACTCCAACCCCATCCAGAACAAAACTTCTTGTCTTCATACAGAACTTTCTATTTCTCTGAAACCATCTGGCCTGCAGGAATACGGACATACTGCATTATTCCCTTGTAGTCTAGGTGTATTTTATGAATTATCAGTACGATAGGGATCAGGAGCTCGTCAACACTTTATAAATATGAAAGCAAACTGGGCTGCATTCTGCTATACACATGGGGACAGGAAGCATACATTTTTATCAAGGTATTGATCTTTCTTTTTTCTCTGATCCTTTTTGTAGTTCATTTCTTGTGATTTGTCCATACGGGTTTGAATGCCCATGGTCTTGAAAGCTTGGCAGACTTGCTGCTGTCTAGTGCTCCAGTGGAGGCCCACCTGCTTCAGCCAAGGTACCATAAAATCTAGCGCAAAGGTCTTGATCAAAGACCTGGCAAACCCTGGCAAAGACCCTATGCCGTGGGAGTTCAATGCAGTGGGAGGCTCCATTTAGTGCTGTCATCACAGCTGAACTGAAGAGGATAGAAGAAAAGAGAAGAAAAGGAATTGCTTAATCTGAGGTACTCTCTGTTAGACTCCTGGGACTGAGTGGTGAATTTGTATTGTGGTAGCACACAAAGGCTTCGGCTGCAATCAGGATTGCTTTGTGCTAGATTTCCCGTTGCTCCTGGGCTGGGTTGTCACAGGGTGTCCTGCACCCTGGGACCCTGCACTGCTCCCTCTCTGCACTCAGGACTGAGACAACCAACAGATGAGAGGGTAGAGGTGAGTCAGGGTGTTGCTGAAAGGATAATGCTGTCCTTAACATGGCAAGTGCACATTGGTGGTCCTCAGAATACTTCCCAGCCTTTTGGAATGTGCAGTTCCTGAGCGAGGGGGCTTCACATTTAGCAGACCTTGAAGGGCTTTCCTCCTATGAACTTCTGCAGTTGGGTTTTCAGTCCATGCAGATGCTTAACCTGCACAGTGCCTTTCTGTGAAGAGTCCCACAGGTTAACCACACACTTTGAGAAGGAGCGCTTCTTTCTGTGTGCCTTGAACCTGAAAACTGCTTATTTCATTCCATACAGTTCTCCTATTGAGAGGGAAAGAAAATTCCCAACTCTTACATCTTCTCTGTGTGCCTCCCAAGATTGGATAGACCTCTTCCCTGTCTCTTCTCAGTCATCTCTCTTCTGGGCTCTGATGAGTCATAGTGCATATAGCAGCTCCTGATAACCACTGTCTTAGTCACCATGCCTGGTCCACCACAGCCTCCTACTACTCACAACAGAAGTTCAAGCTGGTGGCTCTAACTGCTCACAGCCTCTCTGGACCATATCTGAAGGTGGCCACTGAGAAACACTGAGGGATGTGGATTGAAGGAGAGGCACCCTTGGGCCCAGGAGGATCAGTATCTAAACAGACTCCGTAGAGAAAGCAGATACGACGTGAACGGAGGAATCCACTTCACAGCACTTTGCTTCATCATTTGCCAAAGGATTTGAATCTAGAGATGGAGTTTTACTGCTGGATGGAAAGACAAAGAGAAAAGGGTTCTTTTTTATTCAATTCTTTTATTCTTCTTGTGAGCAAAAGAGAGAGGAGAAACCCTCATGGGTCCTATTAAATTCAGACAAAATGCCTTAGGTATACACACTGGACTCAGGATGAGCATCCTCATCCATCCCTGCTGGACTGGATAAGACCACCTCCAGCCCAGAAACTGGTGTCTCCTGGCATCTGTGTCACCATCGAAGCAGCTGTTGAGCCGAGGCACCAGCTCTCTGCTGTCAAAGACAGCTCTGCTCCTCTCTGCCAAGGTAGAAATCTGACTGAAAAGGCAAATCAAGTGAAAATGCAAAAAATGTAGACTCTCAGACTACTTCTGATTACATTCACAAGGCAGGAAAGAAAGAGAAAATTACACATATGGAGATGGGAGGGCTTAGGAAAAGACCAAAGGAATTTCCTCATACATGCTTTTTTCTTCGGGGACCCTGGGGACAAGTCAGAAGAGACAAGTGCAAGTCCCACTGCTTGTGAAGGGAAGGTCAGACCACGGGGCCAGGGTGTTTGGTCAAATACACACATCCCCATAGGTCTGTGCTCACAAGAGTCAAAAGCAAACCCCTCTTTCTAGATGCACAAGGCACTTGGAGGAGGTATGGGTTCCCTGGGGTGGACAGCGGGCTGCTCAGTCTTCAGGGCTGCGTGGAGGACCCTGGGCAATGAGCTGGAAGAGGAGCTGGCATCTCTGTGTGTGGACTGGCCACTAGAAGGGAGTGAAGAGCCACAGGCTGGGAACATGGGCTTGCACAGAGTGCCCAGAAAAGTATCAGACCCCTGCAGTGTACAGAGTGGTCCTGTTACAGGCGAAGGGCTGGCTGTGATGCTGATGGGGTTGTGGGGTGGGGGAAGGATAAGAGCAGCTGGAGTGATGTTAGGGGTAGGCTCAAAGGGACCTTTCTAGGGTCCTTTCAAGGATACCCAGTCTCCTGCTCCAGCCTCCCTTCCCAGTGTGCCCATTACACCTCCCTCCTGCCCCAGCCATCATTGCTGTCGTTTCACTGGGGGAGAGGTGCACCAGAGAGGGCTGTCTGCAGATAGGTGGGAAGGGAAGGCAGGCAGGGAAGTAGCAGGTATTTTACTGGCCAATTCCTTCAGCCCAGCACAAGCCTTCCTGCTACCCTGACACCCAGCTACCCTGTATACTTGTTTTTCTTTCTGAAAACACCCCAAAGCCGTGGTACAACAGCCTAGACACCATGCCTCTCCCCCCAGGAGCAGCTTGCTCAGAAGCAGCATCTGTTTTGTCTTAGCAGAGTTCCTGCTTTCCCCAATTTTCCATGTGGGACTGACAGAGACATGGGGTAACGTGACTTTCCAGAGATCATGTGTTTTTGCAGTGGGCTCTGCTCAGACTAATTTCTAACATTCCTGCCTGGCCATTGTTGCTGTCATGTGCCTTTGTCACTGCTGGCTGGGGAGACCAAAGTCCCTAATGGCAGCATCTACCCCCAGCCGAGGCTTTGCGACAGATAAATAGGGGGTTACTAGGCTTGCTCTGATTTTCTTAGCCACATACAAGGAAAGAGCCTGAGGGTCTGAAAGCCACTACTGTATTCTCTGTCTCCAGGGTAGTAAAACATACCCTTCCTGTGGATAGTGCAGCCAGCGCTGTCTTATTTAATTGCTCCATTAACTTAAGTAATTCCAGCCATAAGTCCCTGATGAGAAAAGAAGCGTTTTGGATTTTAAGGGGGAACGGGCAAAAGCACAGTGAGCCCATAGGATCTCACAAGAGGAGCTGGACGAAGGCTTGGAAAGGCCCTTGGGAAAGGGAAGGGCAGGAAGGGGTGGATGAGATCTCGTCCCCTGCCAGCCCTGGTGTCAAGTCACTAAATGAAAAGTGATGGTTTCCGTCTAATCGCCTTGCTTGGTGAAGGGCTGGTGGCCCTCCCCACGCACACACTGCCCCAGGGTGTGTGTGCAGGTGCAGTGGGACCCAGCGGCAGAGCAGCAGGATCTGTGCACACCCCTGGTCCACAGGACACGTGTTCCAGCTGGGTTTATGGCAGAAGCAGCTGCAAACTTCTGGCTTGGGCTGTACCCCAGGCAGCAGCAGATGAGAGGTGTCAAACATGCCATGTTGCTGCTGCACAAGGATGCTCTCGTGCAAGGTTAAGCTTCACAGGGATGAAAAACAGGCCTGATTTCTATACTATGCCCTGATATTAACTTAGGCAAGATGCTTTGCCAGTTCTTGTGCCTCTGTGCACCAGGTACAGGGATATCCACTTCTCTAAGCCATCCTGACCCCCCTGCCTGGAGGTAAGGGCTGCAGTCTCCCATTACCCACCACTGCAGTTCACCTCAACACTGTCAGAGATCTCCCCGCACAGGCTGCAACCACAGGAGTGCCTTTAGCATGAGTCCTGGCCAAGCGCAAACTCTTACTTTCAACAATTGAACCTTCCGCTCTAATTTCTCTATGCTTGTTAAACTGCCTAGTGTGCACTAAGAAATAGGATGCTGCTGTGTTTGCCAGATGCCCTTAATTTCGGTGCACCTAGCCAAAGAGGCATCTAACACATGCAGTATGTAAAGCACTCTGGGAGTATGGGTGTCTATGTGTGTGAGAATTTTATGGCCACCACAAATGCAATATTCTTTCTGTGGGAATTTCAGGTGGATCTTGCAGAGCACAGACAGGAACTCCTCACGCTTGTCCCCAGCTGTCTGCTGTTCTTCTAACCAGCAGTCCAGGGGTGCAAACATCTGCAGCTTCTGATCAGGCCCAGGGACTCATGGCTGCCCTGGGAACAGTTATTTCTGAGGCTCCTGCCTGGGACCTGGCTGTAAGGAAGGGCTCAGAACTTTTTAGGCTCCCACGACATCAAGAGGAAAATCAGAGTTGATAGCAGCTAGCAGAGCTAATACCAGTCCCCGGCTTCTGGCCCCTTTCACGTGAGAGCGGCGAATGCATTTAGGCTCACAAAACTCCCATCTCTTCCTGCCCTGTGCTTTGAAGGTTGTTTTGCACAGGGCAAGCTGAGGCAGCCAGTGATGGAGAGACTTGTTTGGGACTGATGGTGCATTTGTGGGAAAGCCAAGGAGAGAAGCGCTCTTCTGCATCCTTCCGTGGGGCTGTTCCGTCTCTCCTGATGACCTGTTTCTCGTAAAGCTAAAAATGAGATCCGAAGGGTCACCGTCATCGAATTGCTCCAGCCTGGCTGGAAGAAGACAAAATATTTCTGTCTCCCGCCCTCCCCCGTGACTTTCTGCAGGCATCGTGTGGAGACCTGTGTGCTGAAGCCAAACGTGACTGAAGACAAGGCTGAATTGTTTCCCTGTAAACAGCCTGCTCTCTGTCTCCACTGCCTCTGTGGACTCCAGCCCCGACGCCTCGTGCCAAAGGGCAGCAGGATGGGGGGGCCACATGTGCTCGGTGCGTGTGTGTGCCTGGGTGTTCCTGGAAGCCACAAGAAGGTGGAGGACCTCCTCTGAGGGGTTGCTCTGCTCCCTCTCTGCTGTAGGTGAGCATTTCTGGGTGTCAAATGGCTCTCTAGCTGCTCTGCAGCTCCTCGTCCTGCAGAGCTGGAGTGGGAATCCTGCAGGACCACTCCAGTGCTTGGCAATGGTGGAGGGGAGCTGCTGGGGTATGGAGTGTGCAGAGGCATGAGCCAAGTGGATGGGTTTCAGTAGGAATCAGGCACCTCAAAACTGAGACTTTGAAGTCAGCTTCCCCAGTGCGGTTGAATGAATAAACCACTGTATTAGCACACGGTGGGTAGGAGTTTGATCCCCAGCCCTTTCCTCCCCCCCGTAACTGCCTTCTGCTGGATTTATGAGGGGCCAGAAGGACCAGTGATGGTGTTTGTAGAGGGTCAGGTCCTGCTCTGAGCACTGTGACACAATTATTCACATACGTCAATTGTCAGCATGCTCCCTGGCATGGTTTTGACTCAGGCAAACAAGCACCGTCAAAAGAAACCCAGGCAGAGGTTAGGAGATATCCAAAACTGTGGTCTGCTCCCATTGGGAATTATCACAGCCACCCTGTTGGTGGGGACATGAATTTATGTGTGTGGCATGAGTCCTGGGGCATTTAGTGCACTCATATTGATGTAAACAAGGCTTCTCCAATAGGCTAGACTGTGCCAGAGCTTGGGAAGATACAGCCAGCTATGCAAAACCCTTAGTCTGTCCCAGTGTGGCCATTCTTGTTTCCTTGGTTTGCTGTGAGCCCCTGGGGAAACCACTTCCCTGCCACTTCTCACCTGATGACAGTGACCTCCTTCAAAACATGCTTTGAGCTACATACATATACATATATGTAAAGCATCTCAAGTGGTCATGCTGTTATCAAGCCTTCTTTGCTTTTTCAGATTATATCACAGACTCTCAGAGGCTGAAACTGCCGTTTAGCAGCTGGTTTGCAACATCAAGGCACCCCGACCTCAGCAGCGGCTTCTGTGTGCTGCCGCGATTGAGATGATCAGACAACTTGCAGAGTGCTGAGATTTGGGCAAGGAAATCTGCAGCCAGATTAGAATTCAGGGCAAAAGTAATATTGTAAAATATTACAGCAAACAGGCTCCAGTTCTGCCTAGCTGGTTCCTTGCAGGGCAATACAGCTTTTCCTATTATTCTTATTATTTAAATTTTGATGGAGCTTACTCTTTCCCAACCAGACTTGACAGCTATTGACACTTACTTGGCAGCCAATCCAGGGGCAGAAAAGGTGGTGAAAATCTCTCAAGCCAAATATTCCCTGAAACGACTTTTGCAGCCCTGGCTGTGCTGCTTTGTCACACCCACACTTGAATTACCTAAGAGAACAGTTAGGCTTGCGGTGTACCAAAGCCACAAAAAGCAGTCAATTAACTTGTTAGCTTGAGTCAATAGAACAGATTGTAATTAGAATTTGGCAAACGGGCCATCTTAACATAATAGCACACCTCCTCTGCTGTAAACCTTCAGCCAGAGCTAGAACAGGAGAAGGAGGACCTACCTGTCGGTCTGTCTGTCTACCTGCTGTCCTCCAGCTTTTCCACTCACTGCCTTCATTCTTTGAAGGCCAAATTGGCCTGTTTTTTTTGAATCCCTGTCCTGTTCTGCAAGGCCGTTAGGTGCTAATGCAGGTCTGTGGGGTGGCAGGTCCTCGGGTGCCACCTCTGCACAAGGCAGGGGTAAGCCCTGGGCTGTGACCTTGGGATGCTGGCAGACCCATGCCCACCAATCCATGTGGTACGGACCATGTTATGCACCAGTCTGTTCTCCGGAGCATTTTTTTCCACCATTTGCTTGCTATGGGAACTGAGGAGGATGCAAACTAAAACTATATGAAGTCAGGCCAAAATAACCTCACGGAGGGGTGAGGGTATTCCAGTGCTTGGACCCCGCCTCAGGTGCTGTTCTGGGGGACAAGAGGGAAGGGATGAACTGGGATGATATTACTATAGCTGTGGAATTCAGTGTCAAAACCAGAGTGAGTGGAATTGGTTTCTGATGAAAACTCCCTTTCCCTTGAAAAGGTAAGGAAAACAAATCTTTGGTGTGTTTTAGAGAAATATATAAAATTTAATGAAACTGTTTTTCAAATGGGAGGAAGTCATAATTAATTTTAAAAATCATGCCTTTTTTCCCCATCATTTTCTGTCTTGTTCAGCTGCCACCAGCAGAAAACAGTTCCAAAGCCGTGGACAACAGAAAGATGAAAAGTCGTCATTTTAGATGTGCTTCACATTGTCAAGAAAACAAATCTGCTGTCTGTTTTGCCTCTACTTTTTTCCAAGGGAAATGAGAAACTCTATAATATTTAAAATTTCTGTATCGGGGGAGCAAGTGAAATGCTGCTTCTCCATGAGCTCCCTTCCCATGGAGTTTATGAGTGAAGTCTAACGATTGCCATTTCAGTTGAGACTAAGAGAGGATGAGTTTTTTGTTCAAGGGACTCAGTACATCAATGGGACAATCAAAAAATTTGACAGAAGTATTCTACTCTAACGACGAGGCACTGTTCACTCTTCCAGCTGAAGAATCTCTTGCTCTGATCACTAAACCTCACGTTCTTCTTTAAGCTCTATGGGATGATTGCTTTTTACCTGCCATGCCTTGCTGAAGTTTAACTTAAGGTTGGATGACTTACTGCAGGTAGTTTGAAGACAATGAAATAAAAAAGTCTCTCTGAGGTGAATCAAGTATATATTCCTCCTGGGTCATTTATTTTGCAGGGAAAAGACTACTTCCCTGTGATTAAAGTAACTCATGACACTATTCCCCCATCTCCCCCCACCACCTACTGTGACCGCAAAGAGTCTAGGATTATGCTAACCCGCTATTAAGCACTCGGTGGTGTCAGATGTCTCGAAATATTGTGCACAAACACAGTCCAGAACATTATCTTGGCAGGAGCACATTCCACGGGAACCCCATCAGTCTGGTATGCTGGGGTTTCTCCTGGTCCAGGGAAAGTGTGTGGCTCTCCTCCCTCCCTCTCCTGCATTTACCACCCCCTCCCCACGTGTCTTCTAGCTCCTTCTTCTCTCCTTGTGGTTATCAGCCTTGTGAACACTGGGTTTTCTTCTGATTTGACCAGGTTTATGTCATGCAAAGACGCGGGATCGGCATGGGGTGGGAAGTTGTTCAATCATTAACGTGGCTTTTATTTCATACATTTTAATGCCATCTGTTCTCATTTTCCCAGTTCTTGTTTCAGGATATTCACAGAGGAGGGAATTCCTCTCCCCAGTGCTATGCCAGCACTCTCGAGCATCTGCGTTTCAACGGGGATAAAGGAGCTTCAAGCTTCCATTCCCCTGCCCCGCCAAAGCAAAATGCACAAATTGCCAAAGGGGAAATGGGGCTGGATCCCACCTACCAAACCTGGGGACGACGTTGAAGAAATCAATCCCCTTCCAAAACCAGCAAGGACATCCACACCTTCCTTCTGCCTGGCACCCAGGGTGACCAGAAGGTCTCCTACAAGCACTGTGCTGTGGGTCTGGGCGCTGTGGATTTAATGGAGACAGCACTTCTGGATTTCCAGCCCCAGAAACCATAGCATCAAGGCCTGGCCTCCATCCTTCAGGTGGGATTGAATTTCCTACTTTTAACCCTTGAAAATTAGGTTGCTCATCCAAGCTGGTTTTCTAGGCTCCTTCACAAGTCCCCAGCTTGGACTTGAAGCCTAATCGGTGGAGGGTTTGTCTGACCATCTGTGGACACCTACAGCACAGACCTCTCTCTCAGAGGTAAGCAACACGCAGGATTTGTTTTCCGTGTTATCCAAGGGATAGACCATTCCCTGCTCCGTCACTGAGAACAAAGGGATCTTCTGGAGGGGTCTGTGCTCTGGACAAGTGAAGTCAGGGAGATTGCATCCTGCTCCTGATCAGCTTCAAGGCGATGGCTCAGCAGGAACTGGTGAAAAGCTTCCCAGTTCCCAACACTAAAATCCCATCTTCTTGCAATGTCCACTTCTCCCTGCCACGCTCCTGCTCACATTTCATCAGGGAGTCCAGGACTGGCCTCCTCGCTTGGTGGTCACCCTGTTTCCGCACAATCCTGCTGATGTACAATGCACCTTCGTTTCACTTTATTTGTCCTGCTCCTCTGATTCAAACCTTCCCTTTGCAGAACTGACGAGGCACGAGCCCACTGATAAATTGCAATAGTGGGGCTCACCAAATGGCCGCATACATGGTCACCTTGAATGGTTCAAGGGTGCACAGAGTTCTTGAAAAATGTCTGTTCATGTGGTTGATAATAATAACAACAACAACAACAACAACAATGTACAATAAAATTAATACTAATATTAAATAAATACATAAATAAAAATAAGAAATAATAATAAAAATGAGTAATGCTGGGAAGCTCTGAACATGGGATCTATCTACATTCAAAGCACATAGTGTCATTTACTCCAAGTACCCTCATAAGTTTTCTGAGAGAAAAAAGACAGGATGGAGATGTTTTTTCCATCTCAGCTGCAAAGGGAATCTGCTGAATATGACCTGGGCATTAGTGTTTTACTGGTCTGCAAATGCACACAGTGCCTGCATGGATCAAACCCTCCGAAGATGTAACTGGGGATGCCCACTGCCTGCAGACTTGCACATAGTTTATGAGTAACTACGTTCATGTTAGTGAACTGTATGGCAGGAGTAGGGGGAGGAGGCTCTGTGACCCCTCCGACTTCCTCCATGGTGTGTTTCATCTCCAAAGCATGAGATGGCAGCTGTGAGCAGAGCTATTATCACTTGCTACTAATTTATAGCTGAGGGCTGATCCCTAAATTCCTAAAAGCAAGGGGTTAAGATGATTTATTTGCTGGAAACAGTCGCAGGCTTGTGCTGAGAGCTTTTATCATAATTACAGGTGTAAAATGTCAGTGTCCATAATTTTTCAAAGAAATTGCACAGATTACGGTTCTCTTCAAAACACGCCAAGCATTTTATGTGTGAATTTAGTACTTTAAAAATGGAGCTGACTGACAGCCCTGCAAGCTCTGTATCCTGAAAAACACACTTGCCCAACACCAGTATGGCCAGGTCACTCCCGAGGAGGGAGTTTTGTTGCCATATTCCTGAATGGCTCTGTCTGGTTCTCCCAAAATGGTGCCCACCAGCCTCAGTGTTTTTTCCACTGGGAGAAACCACACAGCAAATTGGGAGCTCAAATACCATGTGCCAGTGAGTGAAGCAGCTACTCGACCAATGTGAAGTGGGGCCTCATCACTGAGAATTAAAGCACCCAGATCGTCAAGGAGACTACACTAGGTTCCTTAAAGGAGACTTACGAGTCAGGAGTTAGCAAAGGCTTAAAAAATGCATCAGAAGAAAAGGGTATGGGTCAAATCCATCAAGGGTCACATACCTTTGGCTGGAAGACAGCTAGCAGCATCTCAGATCAATTTGGAGAAGACAACAGCTAGCAGCATCTCAGATCAGTTCGGAGATATACCACTGGCAGATCAACTGATTCCTCTCTCTGGTTGTGGGTTGCTTTGTCAAATGACAATTTCCAATCCCGCATCGTTCACTTTCCCATGTCAGAGAAGAGTTCCCAGGTAAAACTGGCCCCTCTTCAAGAGACCAGAGTCACTCCTCTTCCAGTCATCTCTACTGCTGGATGCAGTCTAGGGTGATAATGGATAGGAGGGGAGCAGTATTTGAGGTTTCTTCAGGGTATCATGGACTGTGGGAGGCTGTTGAGGTGGAGCAGTGGTGGGGATTTGATTCTCCATCAGGCAAAAGCTGTCTCCAGCAGGGCCATGTTAAAGTCCACAACGAGACTCCATACAGCACATGCAGAAATTAAAAACTCTGCAGGGAAAATCAACCACAGGCTTTCCCAGGAGAATTAGAAAGACCCAGAAAAGACTTTTCTCCCTATTGAACTCATTGCTCACTAAGCTCCTGCTTGGCACATCCGTAAAACCCTGTAACACCTTTTTGCTCTTCAGGCCGCCACAATATCTTCATAAATCTGAGGCCCTGATGTCATCTCTGGTTTTTAGGCAACTCCTCAGTTGAATAGTAGACGTTTGCAGCACCAGGAATGCTACTCTGTCCTACCACTTTGGCTAACTCATGACTCTGCAATGACACATTTTGGAGAGCTTTGTGTCCTCCAGTTTGATACAGTGGCATACTCACCCACATATCTCAGGATACATTAGCACAGCCTAAGAGGGTTGAAATTTGCCTGAGAGCCAACCCACAGTTTCCCTGCTCCAACCCATTCCTCTTCTATCCTTGTTTCTCCTTGTTTTCATCCTGTGGAGACCTAGACATGAAACAGTCAATAAAGCAAAAATCAGAGAGCTTGGAAAAGAAAGCCTGGAAGCCTCTCCACCAAGACGGAGGTCAGGCTTTAATGCAGAGAGGTTGGTACAGACCAGGGTTTACACTCAGAGGAAACTAGTCCCTTTCCAAGCTATAGTAAGGATCGTGGGACAACATAACCACTGATAGGCTCATTTGCCACCCGTAGTAAAATGACATAATACTAGAGGCATTGGCCACCAGACCATGTGTTGTCTTGGGCAAGGTCTTGGTTGAGAGATGTTGTGGAGGGCCAAGGAAATTGGTTTTGCTGCTTATGCCCATGTGGGAGGGTTGGAGAGCTCACAGTTTACTCGGGTTTTGGATAGTCCTGGTCCCTGCAACACAGCCACTCCTTTGCTGTAGTGCTGTTGACCATGCCAGTTCATTTTCCCATGTTTCAACTCACCCACCATCTGGGAAAATAGGGCAGAAATAACAAACCACTTCCAGGGGTCTGATGAATTCATCCCAGTTTGCAAAGGGCTTTCAGATCCTCAGGAGTGGGTGGTTGAAGACGCAGTGTTAGATGAGAGATGATTTTCTTCACAAGTCTCCTCTGGGAAAATGGTGAAGTTCCTTATCCTCTTTTGCTACTGTTTCCTTTTGAAAGTGAGTATTTCTCTACCTCACAGAATAAATATGTGAAAGACTTTGATATTCTGGAGCTGAGGACCATGTCTCTGCTCACAGAAGATAGCTATTCTACTCCTGGCTCTGTTAGCAAGGATTACAGCCTCATCTGAAACAGTCCTGAAGTCATATAAAACCTCATAAAATAAAAATGTTAAAAGCCCCAAACAAAGCCCTTTATTTATTGTTTGTGTGCAATTAGGACCCTGGCAGTGAAAAAAAGCATTACTCCTCAGGAAATTACCTTCTGAAAATCAGGTTAAAACCAGACAACTTGCTGAGAGCTTGTGAATGGACAGTTTCCAAATTCCATCTTCCGCGCCAAAGTATTTCATTCCTGACACACGAGAGAGCAGCCTGTTTGATAGAGCTGAGGGCGGGGAGGAGATATCCATCGATCAATATTATAACGCTGGTGCATTATCTCAGTGACTGTGGGGGCCTCTGGAGTGATAAACAGTGATTTATAGGTCACCAAGGGACGTTTTCCATTAAAGTGCTGTTAGGTCCTGAATAGGGAAACTGTAAAAATGGCATTGTGGTTGTCCATAGCTGTTCTCCCCGGGTAACTTTCAGGTGGGGAGGGAGTTTCTCAGTAGCCTGAGATCAGCCAGATCCCATTGTCATTGCCACTAATACAGCTTTGTGCATCCAGGTTAGAGGAGGCTTGTGAGTAACATATGAGCTGGAGCAGAAGGCAGTTCATTTGCCTAGAGCTGGGCTTTGTGAGTCCAGGTCCCTCCATAAGAGCTGGGCAGGTCCTGAGAGTCTGTTAAACAACTAGTTGTGTGCCCAGCCTGGTTTAAAATGGAAATTCTCTTTTCTAGATTCTCTGAGCCTTCATGAAGGGTAAGTTTTAATCTTTTCCATTAGCTGATGCAGTAAGTTATCTTTGTCCTCACCTACTGCTAATTTTCATGACTCTTACATGAACAGCACCCTCTGGAGACACCCTGAAAAGCTGAATGAGACTGGACAAGAAATATATTAGAAATCATTGACAGGGACAGAGACATAGACATACACATGACAGTATATTCACATAAGCTCTGCATCCCTGCAAGACTGAGCTAAAGACATTTGCGCCCATTAAATCCTGTTATAAACATTTCAGCCTAGATCTACCGTCCTAAGCCAGGTTCACCTGTTTCTAATAGATCCAAACTTTCTTTCCCCCATTTTACACAATATTTCCATCCTGATGTTCCTAGTGTGTTTAGCATTTTTTAGAGTTCCTCCTGAGCCTATGTCTTTGCATCAACGTGAAGAAAACCTCTTACATACTTCACTTTTGCCTTCTCCCTTACCACATACAAACATACCACTTCCATTATCTGTCCATGCAAACTGCATGTATGCTAACCTGTTTTTAACTGTTTTCTGTGGCTTTTCCCTGAAATCCTTGATGAAAAGTCCCGATCTTATTATGAACCAGATACCAACATCCTCAGATGGCACTAGGACGCACAGGGACCTTGGTGAGTTGATGGTGGGAGGGCCCTGGGGTAGCTCATGGACAGATGAAGGTGACAGATCCTGGCAGTCCCACTGTGGTGCTGGGACACCAATGGGTCCAGCTTAGCCCCATGGGGCTGGCCTCAGTGGTCCCAGGACTTGCTGTTTCCTCCAGTGAGGAATGCAGGTAACCCTTGTGTCTGCACAGCCCTGCTCTGGCCATCCCACCATGAAAGCCACAGCTGAACCATCTGAGGAACGACAGAAACACCGCCCCACCATCTAGACACTGTGGCCCAGACCGTATCAGCAACATCTGTTTTTTGTGACAAAGGCAATCTGTGTAGGCTGCAAGGCTATATATCCAGCCCAAATGGGGATGGTATAGACTGGAGCCAAACTCCAGAGCTGTGGTTTGTTCCATTTTCTTCCAAGCTACTGTGTGACTTTGGGCTTGTCATTTCTACTCTACGTGCCTCTCCAGCTTTTGCTCCTATCATTGCAGATGTGAGCAAAGACGATTCCTGAACTCTGCAGAATTTCAGGCTCTTGCTCCCAGATTGTGACTGATGTATATGAGTCCTACTTTAAATATACTAAGCCTACTCACGTAAGTATCCTCAGGGTTTACAGTAGCTCTGCTATGTTCCTTTAATTATAAGATTCTGGGTTGCAGCATTGGTTAGAAATTCTTGGAATAAAAATCTGTTCAGCTGCCTGGTCTTGCATAATTACAGTATCCTCTTAGTAGCCAGTTATTTGGATTTATTAAAAAACAAAAATCCAAAAAAAACCCCAAAACCCATGTTCAATATTTTCCTTTTACAAGAGCAGCCAGTATTCCAAGGCAGATGTTTCTCAGAATTGATCTAATCAAGTGACTTTCAACTGTTTCCACCCTGGAAGGTCACGCTGTAAAATTAAAAAAGAAATAATAAAAGAAATAAAGAAAAAAAGAAGGAAAGAAATAAAATTACAACTTTTGGGAATCTTTTCCCATCAGCATTATGAAATCCTGTTCTCATCTACCACTAGAGAAGACTACAGCTGGCTGGAAAATGTTTGGGTCTTTTCTTTGCCCTTGTACAATCTCAGCTTTTTGTTGTTAAAAACCTGTCAAAAATTGAGAGGAAAGCTTTTGTTTTTCTGACAGCAATTATTCTGTTTTTCCCACCAAGAGAGACAACACAGCCCACAAACTGCCCGATTTAATTAGACCACCCATTTTTTTTTAACCGATTAACATATCTAATGGGAAATTTGACCAACTTAACATTCCTCCCAAAACATATTTATTATGTTTAATGGGGCCATTCACCCCTTACTGAGGACCTGTGATCAAATATAATCTAGGATCCCGCTGTGGAAACAGCTACTCCCAAAGCTATCGTTTGTCGGTGACCACCCCTTGGAGGGAGGAATAAAAAGGGCAGCTGGTGCTTTTTGATTACACTCAAGCTGAGTGGAAAATGCTTTCCCTTCCTACAAAAGCTTTCAAGACTTCCCTCACTGGGACAAAACCAAGATTTGGAAGTGCACAGCATTTATACTGGGGTAAGACTCAGGTTTCCCATCACCTCCATGCCCTGGTGTTGCCAATTTGTGACTAAGGGCTCATGTAGTTGGGCAGTAAATTGCATTTATTCCGGAGAGCATCCTTGAAAACCTTCTTTGGGACAGACCTGCTTCCTTTCTCCATGCTCCAGGTCACGTCAGGTCCTGCTGAGACATGACACATCGTCTGTCCAAGACCGTAGTGGGCCCTCATGATGGACATGCAGCCAATACTGCAGAATGACATCACAGATTGGAGTGGATGAAGAATAGGATGCAGAATACAAAATAACAAGTGATGTGGAGGAAGGCATCTAGAAACTATTACCTTGAAGCAAGGGGGCAAAGGGTCAGTCAATAAAAGGGACTAAGGCAAGAAAATTACTTACATTCAATACAATATAATTGCTCTGCACAACTCACTCAGAGTGAATGTTTGTCGCTGGGACCAACAGCAGTACAGAGGCTGAGAGCAAGATAGGGAGGGTGTTCACATGAGCAACAAGAAATCCAATGCTCCAGAAGGACTAAACTCCTTTAGAAGTGAAGTCAAATGGTACTCAGTATGATGGAAGACAGGTAACAAGTCCCTGCGCTCCATCTGCTCAGGGAATATGAGAACATTGGATTGCATTTCCCAACATTGTGGCCCACCTCAAGGCACCAGATTTCTAAAAGAAATGAAAAAAGCCGAAAATGAAGGCCATGATGAGTAACGCCTCTCCTCAGGTCTGAGGAGCTTCCTAATGTAATGGAACTATAATCTGTTTCTGTAAACAGACTGATGACCTCTTTGCTCTTTTCAGAACTAAGAAACTCTTCGTCCCTCCCCTGCTTGAGCCATCCGTGTCCCTGGAACATTCTTGTTTAGTCTCCTGAAATGTTATTAACAACCCCAGCAACAGCGAGCCATAAATCCCTGCATCCCCCTGAACTTTACTGCACTCCAAACTGTTTGGATATTCAGTATCAACAAATCATCCCAATAAATATGATTTCTTTGATGGCATTTCATCAAAATAGTTTACGACTCTGACATTTTGAGCTTGGATTTACAGCAGCTGCAGCTTGTGCAAGACTGGCGGTCACCTTATTGAAATTCACCTAAGGAAAAAAAAAAGGAAAAAAAAAAACAACCTTGCAGCAGCTCCTACCATGCTAACTTTAAAGAGATTCTTCTTTTTGCTTCCCACGCTTTCTTGGAAAAGGCAGGAGTTTGGAGATCCGCAAAACAAACATTAGCTTTGGCTCATCCTAATCAATACAATGATGGGTCAGGCCTCCAACTCCAAGTTCTCAAACGCTTGCAGGGAGGGGTTTCCAGATTTACTTAGCTTTACCTTACTCTAACTCAGTGATGGCAAAAGGTGTTTTACCACTTGCTTCAACAGGAAACAGGCTCATCTAGTTTGTGTATGTCTATTGCTGTACTAAACTGCTTCTTCATTGGGAAGATTTCCAAACATCTGCGATACAAGAGGAAAATTTTGCATCAGAAAAAGTGTTCTGCTAGAGAGAGGGATTTAGTGCCATTGAAAAAAAGCACTGGTGGCATCTCCAGAAAATGCATAAAGTCTTGATGACCAGTATTTAAAACCAACTCTGAGCAGGTAAGGAGGAAGGCTGGGAAGTGGAGATCTGGCCACAAAAGAAGAGAAGAAGGTAGCTTTGTTTAAATTTTCAAGCAAGGCCTAAGAAGGAAGGTAGTCTATACATGACTGCTGAGAGCAATCTCAGGAAGAGAATAGCTGTTAGGTTAAAAGACAAAAGGACTCTTGGGGTAGACTGGCCATGAAGAAATCACCACAGCAGTGAAACTCTGGAATAACCTTTCATTAGGAAATGCAGGGACAACAGAAGGACACCTGTCTGTTTATGAAGGGTGGTATGTGGTTGGCTTTGTGAAGTAGACAGGAATTCATGACCCAGGTAGTCCCTGTCAAGTTTTGAAGTGTTCAATTTTAAAAATAATTGGATAAGGCTCTTCATGCCCAGTTGAGAGGAAACTGAAACACTGTGATCTACAGCTTCAAAGACAGAAAGCTTTTAATTTCAGATTCCAGAAATTTTTGGTAATCAGGTCTACATTGCTTGGCGAAGACCATGTAAGCAATCCACAATACCAGCCTGAATTGAGGAGTCGGGACCTTCAGAAATGTGCTGTTATCCAGAAAAATATCCTTCTACTGGAAACAAACCCAGGAGAACTAAATCTGACAATAGACCTGCTCCCATGTTTCTCATGAAATATAAATACTACCCATGGAGTCAGAGGGGTGACTCCATCCATTAGCAGGATTCTCACCTTGAGTGTTATGTGAATACCTGGAAAATTTCCAGGCTGAAACCCCACAGAGAGGAGCTTATCCATCACAGGTCCTGGTGGGGCAGGGGACTCTTGCTGTACAGCACGTCATCCCTTTGCATCACCTACAACAAACAAGAGTCCTCTTGGTGTCCTTTCCCCTCATAGCCCTGCACTATAACATGAAATGCATGCTTGAGCCAGAGTATTTCTTTCCCTGCTGTATAGTTCTTGATCCTGATCTCTAAGACTTACATCAGAGGCTGATCCTGAGAAAATACAACTTCTTGGAAAAGGTCAGTTTAGATGAAATAATAGTTCTTTTTAAATTTCCTTTTAGAAATGCACTTGTGTAACACATAACAAAGGTATTTTTCAGGATCTCTGTCTCTCAGAGTTTTAATCCAGGTCATGACAATATTCTCCATTACAGTATCTTGGCTTTAGCTTAGCCTTTACAGCTAACACTCTGAAATTTCTCCATCTACACAAGATAAATTTCTCTGACCCTCTGGGGAACTGCAGTGTAATGTTCAGAGGTCTCCACTTAGCTATTCCCAACTGGCTTGTACACCAAACCTTTTCAAGAGTGCCATGTCTCAGAGAAGTCTATGAACGCTGGGATGGGGAAACTCATTCAAAAGCTTTTTGACAGCAGCAGGAATGAAAGAAAGCTGTCTTTCCTATGTTGCAGTCAGTAGCAAAGGGCATATGAAATGGCATTACTACTTCAGCATTCAGTATTCAAAATTTGCTTTATCCTTCAACTATCAATTTATAAATTTTGTTCATTTTCCCTTTACTGCACTGTGACC
Organism: Gymnogyps californianus; assembly: GCF_018139145.2. NCBI lineage: Eukaryota > Metazoa > Chordata > Aves > Accipitriformes > Cathartidae > Gymnogyps > Gymnogyps californianus. The sequence continues at coordinate 808,761 of NC_059474.1, forward strand.
TGCTTGCATATCAGAATTGTGTACAAAACAAGGAACAGGAAAAAAAAGTAATCGGTGAATCCCACAGCAAAATAAAGCAGCTCAAATTTTAATGAAAAGGAAAAAGATCCTTAAGGATCGTTAGGATTGAGACTCTTTTTGTGTCTTGACCAAGCTGTACCTCCAGTGTTTTACTTCCTAACTGGGGCTGAAACCGCTACAGGCAGGATTTGGCCATATCCCTGAATGGAGGAAATTAGGATGCAGATGTGCTCTCAGACAGCTGCACTCCAGAGTTCAACCCAAGGCAAAGTCTAACACTTGTCCGCATTGATCTGTCTCCAGGCTCGGTCAGGGAGGAGACTCGGGGGTGAGGACAGGGGACAAAGCACAGAGTTCGTATCACAATGCAGGATGTGTCTGATGCTGTCACAGAACCGAGCGGTCTCAACAGTGTGGATGTGACTTCCGGGCCATTGAAGCCAGAAATTGGAATAAGCCAGATATATGTAATGTCATTAAGCCAATACAGCTCATACAGAAAATAACAGAAAAGCAGACATGTGATTCAGTCATTGTAGAAGCAAAAGCTGCCCATCATTAGATTTTTTGGGGGAGTTTTTTGGGGTTTTTTTTGAGACACTACTTTGGCAAACAAACCCTGTTTTGTTTTTTGAGGAACAAATAAGTTTGGCTGTTAGAGGTACCTTTACAGACATCATGTTCTTTGACAGCTGAAGGTGTTTGACTCAGCGTTGCATTTTTGTTCTTATTAAACTAGTGAGATCAATAATGTTGTACTTACGCTATCAAGGGCAGAATGACTGACAGGTCTCAGGGCATGTATGTCACTGGAAAATCATTGTGAGCTGAAGGATTTTGAAAGAAAGTTTGCAGAGATCTAGTCCGGATGATATTCAACATTTTTAAAGTTGATCTACAAATACATATGTAACCCTGAAAAAGTTACAGATAAAGTTTCAATAAACAGATAAAGTCAAATGATGAGGACTGGGCAATCATACAGAGTCTGAGTTAATAAAATGCATTTTCTTGCCATACTGATGCAAAGCCATGCATCTATAAGCATAAGACAGGCAGGAAGGCCACAACCAGAGAATGACAGACCAAGAAAACAGCAACTCTTTAAAGGATTTAAGGGTCAGAGAGGACTGGCAGCTCAACATGAGCTCCTATTGCAACCAAATCACAGCAAAGATTAATGGGATCCTTAAAAGCACCGGTCACGAAGAAATGGCTCAGAGCAGAGAGCACAGTGCTGGACCAACAAACTTCAGATGCGGTGCCAGAAACAGAGTATTGGTTGGAAAAGTGAGGAAGATGTCTTTTAGTGAAGCTGGGATTCACCTCTTCTAACTCCTGATGTCTGAAGCTAATGAGAGATGAATCCTGCCTGAGGTGGGTTAGAGAGCTAAAGATTGTAAGCTCAGAAGAAAGGTGTTTGGATGGCATTGTGGCATAGGTACGATGTTTCTACAGAGCTTGGGTGATGACAGACCATCCTGACCAGCAGAGATGAGCATGTCAAGGAACTGCACAAGCCAAAAAAAAATGCAAAAGAGAAATTCAAGACAGTTTTTTTCTCAGGGAGAGTAAAGATGTTTGGACTAAACTCCAAAGGTGAGTGTTGAATTCCGCAGTTCTGGAGAAAAGCAAGCTTGAATGGATGTCACGTTTCCATCAACAGCGTACTTAGTGGGCCTGAAACCAGGAGAAACAGGGTGACTTCACACAGTTAGGCAGGCGTTCAAACTAGGTGATCCCATGATCCCTGTTGACCTTCCCTTCAGCCTGCAGCTCTCTACTTGTTAGAAGAATCAGCTCTTTCCTTTCATTTAAAACCTGATTCCCAGACCCAAAGGTGTGTTGGGTGGACCTGTGCTTCTGCAGAAAACTCCACTGCATGTTGTGGGCAAGGGAGAAAATGGCTCTTCATTCCACAAACTCTTTGCTAAGTCAGAAGAGGGTGTGGTGATGGCAGCAATAAAATACGGGATCTAATCTATGCACCTGCTGCAATCTCCCCTCTCTCTGCCAGTACGGGCAGCCTGGGCTCCTGATTTATGGGCATGATTTATGCCTCCTTTCCACGCCGTGGACTGCTTGTGCACTCTCCTTGAAGCAATCTAAGCCGAACATGATATGAAAAAGGAGAGACTGCATCGTATTTCTCTCACACTGCTTGTCAGACAGAACCAAAAAGCAAACTCTGGTGAGTTGAGCTTCCTTTCTTTTTAATCCTAGGAGAGTTTCAGCTCAAAGTGCCTTTCTGTAACTCTCTGAAGGAAGGATGAGGGGCAGTGAGTCTCCCGAAGTGAGTACACGATCTGTGCTCTGCCTTTTGCCTTCGAGGCCAGGGAACGAGCCTTTGCTTATTTTATTTAGTAATATAGATCTAGCAAAGGCAGAATAGATGCAGCCATGGTTTGCCCCTCTCTATTGCATGGTTCCGCCTCAAAAAGAGGAAAGTGAAGGCTTAATACCACTTAGGAAAGCAAGTCAGTCTTATTTCTAAGCTGCAGGACTGCGATGACAGCAAAGGGCTGAGATTCAGGCATCACCAGACACTAGAGATCTTTGTAATCATTTCACCTTGTCTCAGAGGAGACGTGGGCTAACTGGTGCTGGGTTGATGATCCTCATAAGGTTGATGGCCTTGCCCTTGCACCCATTTTGGTGCAGGATCCTAGGCAGTGCCAAAGGAGATATGCTCACAGAGAGCAGCTGATCGTATTACCTCCCTGCCTTGGTCATACTTTTGCCAAAAATGGCAAAATCCTGTTACCTATTTTGCAAAGGAGGCACTGCTGCCTTTGGGTAATTGGGGAAGAAGAAGAAGGTAGAAATTTTATAAAATCTCAACCAGAAAACCGTTCTTGTGAACAGAAAAATTTACCCTGGTTTATGCCCAACCAAATTTGAGTTGGTGTCTGTACTTGTCAGTTTGTCGAAAGAGAGCAGAAGTGGGTATCTCAAACATAACGTGAACTCAAGGCTCACAATAATCACTCCATGATGACCACAGCACAGAATGAAGCCGATAGCTCATTAGACAAGAACACGTAGGCAATTAATGTTAATTTCAGTTGACAATTGTAACCCGATGGCTGACTGAAACACCATAATCTGTCCTAAGGAAATAGTTCTCATAGCTGTTTAATTAATGATAAACAGACCCTTTGTTGTTGCTGTTGTTAAAAAAAAAAAGAAGAAAGAAATCAGTGCAGATTTTCCTTGCCACATGTACAAAATGCATTCTGGAGGGCCAGCGCTAATGAATCTCGGTGACAAAGCACATGCCCATTGCTTCATCCTTTCATTCCAATGGCATGAGATGGGAAGTGAAGCATGGTGTATGATCTTGTCATGGGAGCCTGGGAAGCATCCGGCCCAAGAGAAGCTGCTCCAAATGGGCTGGAAGAGAAACTCAGGCAGGCCTTGCGTGCTCTGCCCACGGTTTCAGAATAAGTGCTGACATCTCCTGGAAACTCTTGACTCAGATCATTGTTCTGTCTTTCTGGTGCTTCATCATATGTTTCCTGCATTGCTCTTCTTGATTGTTATTTATTTTTGACCAAGGACATGTGTCTGTAAATAAGCACTCCAATGAGTCTGCCTTTTGCTCTTTTTCTGGATTTCCAAACATATATACCTCAACCCCTCTCTCAGAAATACCTGGTGCACCTGGTAGACTTGTCCCACACACATAACTGAGTATTCCCAACATCTATTTCATCACATCACCCTTATAGGTACTTTAGATGACAGCAGAGTTTTGTCACATGGGGGCTCGCTCTGACAAGGGTCTGGAGTCACCATCTCTGTCCTGTATCACACAAGCAGCCTTGCCACAAATCAGGACATTCCAGGGAAGAGCACATTGAGGAAGGAGGTGCATAGGAGGTCCACCTGAGTCCTCACCTCAAAGCCAACTTTAAGTCCTCCATCAGATAGAAAAGTATTGATGATTTAATGTGTGTGGCCTTGAAACCAGCTTAGAGGCAACTTGCTAAAGTGCAGGGTAGATTGGACTGATTTGGACCCTGCATCAGGTCCTGGTACCTTCTCTGACCTCAATATCATAAGAAGGCAGCTTTCACCACCCACGCAGCACATGTTAGGTTTGAAGCAATCCCGTTTCTTGCTTCCCTGGCTGGAATAGTTCCCTCTGGCACTCACAGTGACCACCAAGGAAGGGAAGAGAAGGGGCATGATCTGGCGGATGTGCGGCACTGGGAGGTCGGTTCTGCAGTGGGCTGGATCCCTGGCCAAGGCAATCCTACTGCAAGGCGGAGGCTCTGGTTCCCTTCCCATCTGTGTCAGGCAGTCCTCTTCCCGGTGCATCCTTCTAGATGCTTGGGGTGGGCTGAGAATTTTCTTTCTGGTGCAGATTTGGGCAGGTGGACAACTCCCCACTCACTGAGCTGCTTGAAAGGCTGGCTGAGGACTGCTTCCCAGAACGCTGGGTAGCCCAGATTTGCTGCTGGCATGATGCAGGGGTCCATTCATGAGTATACCCTCGCACAGAAAACTCTTTACAAGTGCCATTAACTTTTTATTAGTATTTAACCCTCAACAAAACAGAATAGGTGACGATTTAGAAATTACTGAAGAAGAAGTATTATTACTGAAGAAGAAGTTATTCCTGAGTGCTCTTGGTGGCCTCGTGCTGCAAGAGTACCAGGTGAAAAGTGGTTTCTTTTACAGACTTTGAATGCCACTGAACAGAAGCTGTGGGCTGGAAGCAGGTATTAGTGGATGACTTCTTTGGGCTGTGCTCAGCAATCCTTGAAAACCTTAATTAGGAAGTGGAGAAACTCATCCATGGCTTCTCAAGGAAGGAAAGCCATGGAATCTGCATTCTGTTCCTGGCTTCATGTATGGCCTGATGATTTCCTTTCCTATGGCTCATTTCCCCCACCAAGAAATGCAAATTATGATGTTTGTCTATATTTGGGGATGTCCAGAAATAAAGTGCTGGAGTGGAGGTAAGCATACATGGACTTGATTTCAGTTTTCCTCTTCCATGACAGAAGCAGGCAACATGTTCTGGATCCACAGGTTACGCATGGGGCAGACTCTGCATAGCGGTTTATTTACTCCTGTTCTTACTGTGTGCTGTTTTTTTTAGGCTTCCATCAATAAAAATCTTCTCTGTGGTTGTGGTACATAAGAAGGAGCATTAGACTTAAATTTTAGTGAGAGTTTCAAGGTAGACAAGGAGGAAACCTTCCCAGTCATGATACTTCCATCTCTGGAAGTCACTAAGCAGACAAACACCTTTGAAAGACAGTTTAGATTTGCTTCTGACTTGGGATCTGGTCTGAGATCCTTTCCAGACTTATTTCCTATGGTCAAGACATGCCTTGCAGCATGCAAAAGGCTCCCCTTTGTATCATCCTCCTTTTCCCACTACAGAATCATTCCCTCTGTTAGTACAAACTCTGGGGCTACACAGCTCCCTGAGGTTTTGACTCCAGCCCCTGCAACCTAACTTCCATAGTTTCAGCTCCTGACACTTCAGTTTCTTCTGCTTCCTCCAGCAATTTCACCTTCTGTGTCCAGCCATCTCTTTCACAAAGAGGAACCATCAGAATTTCCACCTGCTGTAATTTCAGCATCATCTTGGATCTGATGCATACTTCGCTGTTGGCAGCAGCGGACAGGTTCCCCAAACCTCCACCACCACCACTACACGTTCATGGCTCCGGCATTAACTCCAAGCCCCGTGAACCATCCTTGCTTCTGCCCTCGGCTCCTGCAACTCCAGCTCCCCACTCACTGCAAACCCACAACCGAGAACACAGAAGGAGCTTGTGAGGTGGTATCCAGTTGTGAAAATCATACAAGAGGCAGGATTGCTGTCCTTTCCTCAGCCACCTGCCTTCTCCCTGAGCCTTTCTTTTCTTTCCTCTCTCCATGCAGGACTTTCTTAACTTCCTTTGGGAACTTGCCCTCCACCTTCTCCACCATGTTCAGCAGTTGTTCCTACAGTTGTTGTTTGCCTTGTGAAGATTTCTTGGTGGAGTCACCAGGTACTCATCTGAAACCACTTATACCATGGCTGTAAATTTTATCTTGGATCCCACAACACAAGGGCTGTCATGTGCTCTGCCACAAAACCAGAGGAAAAACCTTGTCAGACCCAAGAGCTCAAGGGCCTGAAGAGCCACCTTTGCCATCGCTTTGCAAACATGCAAGGTCTTGCCGCGGCCATGGCATGGCTCTGTAACACTGAGAGCCCAGCCTGAAATACTGGACAGCTTGCAGACGGCACAGACATACAGAGCCTCATGTCTGGGCACTGTAACAGACCTCCAATAGATATGAAGGTGCAAGTGCTGGAGAAGCACCGGGGCAAATCTATGAGTATTGCATAACTCCAACCAGTGGGACCACAAGAGGGACTGGATGTGGAATGCTGTGGACGAGAAGACAGAGGCCATCGGTGCTGTTGAAGCCAGCTAATCCTGCCACGTCCCCAAGCCCCTGGTTTGTTTATCCCATGGGAGGGTCGTTGCAGGGCATTCTGCCTAGTAGAGAAGAATGTGAAGGGCCTCATGGGTTGAATCGCATCATGCTGGGCCAGCAGGAAAAGCCTTGCTTTCCTTCCAACTCAGCCACTGCAGCTGAGATCTGTGGGTCTGAATCCCCCTCTCTCTTCTTTTCAGCCTGTGGCAGAAAAAACCCTCCATTCATGAGGGTTTCTGCTGACCTCACTCATGTTTTCCCAACACCAATGCGGCTGAGTGAACAAGAGTGGGATTTGGAGCTACCGGGAGCCAGCCTGGGAGCCAAGATGATTAAGTCCATTGGCCCTGGCCCAAATCTAATGCGAAAACCCTCCTCCCCATGCTCACCTTCCACAGTCAATGATCCCTTTATCAGGCGGGCAGTTACTAACTCCCCTCTGGCTCTGACCACTCCAAAATACCTTCAGGGCCCGGCGAGGGGAAGAAGAATACCCCATCTCCATTGAGACCTCAGCGCTGCCTCTTAACTCCTCAGGTTTCTTGCCGAAGTCCTGGCTCTCTTTTATGCTGCTTCAAAAAAAGGAATCATTATTGTCTCTTTGCCTATATCCCTTCCTGCTCCGACTCTATTCAGGCATAATGGGTTTCTCTGAGAAAAGAGCTGATAATATCACTTCTCAGGCAAAGAGGCTTAACTCTCACCTCGGCAGGTCTGCGAGGGTCCTGGCACGGTGGTCTGGCAGCCCCGAAGCACGACCTGTCTCCCCGGCAATGCGTGCTTTGCAAGGAGTAAAGCTCTGCTGGGTAACTGCACAAAAGCCACCGGAACACGGGAGCAAACAGGGCCAAAGCTATTAAAGCTTGGAGAGCGCTGCTTATAGGTATCACTTTTTCCCCCCAAACACATAAGAACAAAGAGTTCCATGGAATTTGGATTATTTAACATAGCAAACATTAAGCAACTTGTGGTTGATGTAAATGCTTCCTTAATAGGCTGGTGAAATTCCTTGGGACCTGTCCAAGTTCATGTATAACCTCCAGCTCTGCTCTCGCAGACATCGTCTCCCTCGTCCCCCCTAGATGCTTTTTTTAATGCCACGGTAGCAGACTAACGTAATTTGCAGCAGAACAGATGCCTGCTCTCCCTGTGTGCTGCACAGGGAGCCTGATGCCTAGCTCAGGGCTTGGTCTCCTATTCTTTGCGACAGCGTAAGTCTCGTATGCCTGGGCCCTCGTCCTTTCAGCAATGAGTACTGAAATACTTTATTCAAAGTGAAATAGCTTAAACAGGAGCTGCTGCGGTGAAAGTCCAGTCCAGGATATCTTAAAGGTCAATGTTTGGGTTATTCTGGTGGTGGCGAGTCAAACTCATTTGTACTCTAAGTACAGGCTTTGTAGGTATAAAGAGAGTGGGAGGATTTTTGTGGTTAGGACACGTGTGACAGCCCGTGTAGGTGTGCTTGGGACATGTTGTGGGGGGGAGGTTTTGTAAGATGGCTGAGCTGATCCAGCAGCTCACAGCTGCTGAAGGGCTCCTTGCCACATGGTCCTGCTCCTTCCCTTGCACTGACTCTGCCAATCTTTGAACCTCTGTTTTGGCTCATTTAATTGGCAGAGAACGAAACCAGAAAAGAAAGGTCACTAGTTTTCTGAGAGTTTAGTAAGCATCAGAGCTCCCATAAGAGTGCAGATGGGACCAGGAAGAACTGCAATTTTTTAACTGTTAGAGCATCTTATCTTTCCTCTGAAGCCTCACCAGGAATTCTATGGAGACCCTAATCTGGGAATCCCACCAAGGTTGTCTTGGGAGTTAGAATTTTTAGGAGCTCTACAAGGATTTGGGTGTTTTAGGGTATATCTTCCAACAGAAATGTAGGTCCTTAGTGAGGCTTTAGGTGCATCTAACAACAGGCAGGGCCTGAAAGTTGGAGACTTCTCAGATGAAAACTGCAATTTCCGATTTAGGCAGACCACGATTTTCAGATGAAGATTTTCAGGCCATGAAGGTAATGGGCTGGAAGAGGTGTCCTTGAAGGTAGCATTACAAATGAGAATGGGAAGAAAAGACCTTGCCTGTCACTGTGTTGAAGTCTTACACACCAAGGTTTTTAAATAGGGCTTTTTCTTTAACTTGATGAATGAACACTAGAGTGAGCAATACAGCATATGCGAAGGGCAATTTCAGCATGCAAAGTTTTTAGATTTTTTTTTCTTTTGGTCAAATAAGATCTGTGCATGATTTCAGACTCTCAAGAAATTATCAAATTTTCTGCCCCAAATCAAGGTTTCCTCAGTTTTACAGAAGTTTTAGATAAAACAACGTTCTTTTAGCACTGTGATTTTTTTTTTCCACTGAGATACCAATTTGCTTATTTAGCAGAAACTTTGTATAAAGCTTTGGTTTAACCAAATAATCAGTTTTGAGCTGAAAAACAGTTGGGATGGAAAAAGTCCAGTCCCATCAGACCTTTGTAGACAGAGCTCACCTCTGGTCCTGAACATCCCCGTGCTGTTTTCACCTTTCTCAGCTGTAAGGGACTCTCAGATTTAAGGGGCACCTGCACATCATTGCCATTTTCCACCCTTGCCCAGAGGTATGTGCAACCCCTGACTGAAGACCTTATCGCTCTCTACAACTACCTGAAAGAAGGTTGTAGCGAGGTGGGGGTCAGTCTCTTTTCCCAAGTAACAAGTGATAGGACGAGAGGAAATGGCCTTCAGTTGTACCAGGGAAGGTTTAGATTGGATATCAGGAAAAATCTCTTCACTGAAAGGGTGTCAAGCATTGGAACAGGCTGCACAGGGAAGCAGTGGAGTCGCCATCCCTGGAGATATTTAAAAGACGTGTAGGTGTGGCACTTAGGGACATGGTTTAGTGGTGGACCTGGCAGGGTTGGGTTTATGGTTGGACTCGATGATCTTAAAGGTCTTTTCCAACCTAAATGATTCTATGATTCTATGATTCAATACATAGACTGGGGTCTGCAAAACCTTTTTGGTCTGCCATGGTGCATTCAGTTCATACTGTTTAACTCCCTCTGCCTCCCCGTAAATCAATAGCCACCCCCGAACACAGCACACACACACATACTCCTTCTCTGGCCATTGTTCTGCTGCTTTCAGCTCCATAGATGTCTTCAGGCTTCTGGATGCAAGCTGCCCAGGGTCAGGTGTAATGCAGAACTGAGCTTTTTTTCCTACCTCCTTGTTCAAAGATGCATCTCAGTCGCAAATCCACATATTCTTCCTTGCACGGATGACGGAATGCTAACACATTCTGCGAGGTGGCTTTTGATGGCCAGGCATTTGGTATAGAAGCAGTCTTGCAATCCCTGGGGAAAAGCTTCCTCTCCACATGGCATGTCACTCCCAGCCTGTTTGCATCTCTCTTTCCCCCCTCTCTTTTGGATGTCTGTCAAGCAGTAGAGAGACAGAGTGTTTATCGTGTCACGGGAGCCTGGCTCTGCGCCAGGCTGCCTGGCTCTGCAGGCTCTCATTGAGCTCCCTCTGTGCTGGGAACAGAGGGGCTGTCATTCCCATGAAAAGCAGGTGCTGACTGAAGCCCAGGGCCAACCTCGCTTGAACTCCAGCACAATCATACCTGGCTTCCCTCCCTTCAAGCCTGCGGCAGAAGGAAGAGCAGCTAAGCTTACAGCTTTGTCCCGTGTTTCCTTATAAATTGCTCCCACCCCTCTTCCTCGTGTCATCGAACTCAAAGCCAGTTGCCACCATCAACACAATCATTTGCAAAGCTTGTCTTTGCTGCAGACAGTCAAGGTGATACGTTGGATTTAGCTGCTGATTGATGTGGCCCCCAAATCCCAAGATGATAGAACCGTCTCCCTCTGGCTTGCCCCAAAGATGACTGAGTGGACCTTGGGATGGACAAAGAAGGGAGAAGCAACTTCCCTTCCCTGCCTTCTATTAGCCAAATGAATTATTTATCTTTTGATGTAGAAGTTCAAGTGGATTGTATACCCACAAACAGAGATGGGCAGGAATTCAAGGTATGAGTGCAGAACAAAATAAGAGAGAGCCAGGGACCAAGGGGCACAGGCAGGCTGACATCTGTGCTGCTCATTTCTGGTCCTCTCTAAAAAAAGGTTGACCACATCTCCATCAAGTAGCAGTTGGACCTGACTCTCCTCTTAGTCCCCCCAGCACAGTCTCATATTTTCTGTGTTTTTTCCATTCAAAGTGTCTGAAATCTGTGAACTCTGCTGCAATACCTCAAGGTGATGCAGTTATACCATGAATGTACATGTTGCAAGCCTGTTTGAGGATGCAAAGCCTTCCAGACTAGGTTTGGAGCCGTGCGTGGGGTGACCAGAGCCCATCTGGGTGCAATCTCACCCTTCCAGGCTACGGGGTGGGGTCACAGGATTGAGTTATCTCCACAACCACGTCTCCGAGGGAGCAAGTTGGGGTGGTCCGAAACAGAGCCAGCAAGCAAGGCGCGGGTGAAGCAGTGTGGACAGGGAGGGGTCCAGGGCTCGAGCAGCCTCCCTGGCCTCCCTTCCTCAGCAATGTCCGTCTATCCAGAGTTTCCACTTTGGGGAACATTCCACAGTTTTAATGTATTATTTTTTATGACTAAAACCCAAAGCGCATAGCTATTCGCCAAGAGGTGACATCTGGCTAAATAAATAACAATTACTGGCTGGTCCAGCACATGTTTTGTTTCGACTGAAACTTTGTTTTTCATAACTAAAACACAGAATATAAATACAACTGTTGCATATTCAGACACATGCACACACGCACACACACACACATATAATTTTTTTGTGTTTGGAAGGCAGAGTAAATTCCACATGAAAGAAAATAAAACACAGAACTTTTATCCATGTGTTTCAATTATTTAGATCTAAATAAAAATGGTGTGGATGTCATCCCACTTATTTTTAGTCATTTTGATCGCAATAAAAATAAGACTGAAAAGAACATTTCACTAAAATGTTCCTGACCTTGTCTAGCCCTGCAGATGACAACTTACTTGCTGTTGTGACTATTATATTTGCTGAGCTTGAAACAAGTACAGAGAGGCAGGTAGTGAACCTGCAGATTTTGGGTGTCTGGTTTAGTTTTTCAGACAACACGAAGATTCCCCATGCACTGTTTTTTTCTCCTGCTCACTATGCACAGTACATACAAGGCGTATCAGCTACCACCTGTTTTAATGGTAATAGTAAGTCTGAGTCTCCAACCACGGTCCGCACCTCAGTATGAATCAGGACCTGCGGTTGGGATTAAAGAAAGATGAATAAACAGAGCAGAAGGTGTGGGCAGAGATGAAATGGGATGGGCTGGCTTTCCCTGCATCACACTGTGGTCCAGGCTCAGAGGAACAGCTTGAAACACAAGTTTTCGCTTGATGCACTGTCCGGAAGACCCCAGACCTTCCGCAAGGTGATGCATCTTCCACATACATCACTCACGTATGGCAGGAGAAGATTTAAAGGTAGAGGCAACTCCTTCTGCTTGAACAGCTGGAACCACTGGATGGACACTGAGGAGCTTGCAGGTGCATCCTGAGGTGCACCCTCTTTCCAGTGTGAAACAGGAACAGTAAACTTCAAAGGCAAATGCGAGATGAGAAGAAATTCTCTGCATTTAAGTAGAAATGGTACAGAGGAAGAAGATGGCTGGTCCTTGCATGGTAGAAGGTGCATTAGTAAAGGGAGACACGGTAAAAGGATTGTCATGAAAGAAGAAGAAAGACACAAGTAAATTAATTCGAGCTGAACATGGGGAGGTTAGCAAGAGAAAAATGATAATCTGTAAAACAAGGATCTCCAGACAGTTTTGCAGCTGTGCTCCATGATAATAGATATGGACAATCAGATTTTGAAGGAGTTTTTATTTTATACCTGGGCCTGGCAAAAATTGTAAAACTGCAGTATGGAGCCCACCACAAGGCCTTCACTCATGATCCAGGAGGTACAAGGGACCCACCAGTAATGAGGGAGAAACCATCCTGAACCAGGCTCCAAAAAGACCTAGCACTGAGGCTGTAGTGGGACATGTGTTTTAGATACGCATAAGCTCTTCGGTGTTATTCTGCCCATCAAACAGGACACATAACACTGAAAATAAAGCCTGGGGTGAGGCTGAAGTAACCTAGGGGGGATCAGAGGAGTCTTCTGAGTGTCTTTGGGATCCCTTTGGTTTTGAGGGAGAAAAAAGGAAATTTGAGGGGGTGATTCATCTCCTGCTAAGAGATGCATCCTTGAATGCAAAAGCTTAAACGAAGGTGTCTAGTTTGAGATGCTCTGGGTTATCTGGCAGATTTGCATGGGACCAACATACATGATGTGCAGGAGATCTGTACCCTTCTGGTGTTAACTCTCTGCTTGGGCAACTGAATCCCACCATCACAACAAAATGAGCCTGAAAATAATCTCTTCCTTCATTCCTAAGCTGATTCTCGACTCTCTTATGCCTTGCTGGCATTCAGGGCATCAAGTACAAAATCGAGAGTGCAAAATCAAAACTACCTCTTCTCTCTCCGCTCCCGTTTTCAGACGATGCTTTAGCAAACTAAACACTGCTGTGCAGGGGATTTCTGAAGGCACCCAGGAAATCGTTGAATATTGTGAGCAGGGTAATTAACACTGGAACAAACCCACAGCTACCTCCAGCAGGCTGGACTCTGCATGTGCTGTCCAGGGATGTGTGAGTGCGTGCGCAGAGGTAACCAGATGCCAAGGGGAAGAATAGCCAGAGCTGCAAAGGGCAGATAAAAACCATCTCCGCTCAGTAAAAAGATCTGTCTTAGCCCAAGAGAACTGTGTTTTTACATTAATTAGTCTCAGACAACACTGCCCCTCTATTCCTTACATCCTTTCCCTCCTCTACCTCAAATGTTTGGCAGAATTCAGGAGTTTTCTTCCCAGCCTCTGCCTGTTTCTCCTTCCCACTGTCTGCCCCAGTCTCTTCCCCTGCAGGGGAGAGGCTTCCCCTTGATTTGCAAGATGGTGCACTTCTGCACGGTGCTGGCTTCGCCCGCAGCCTCATTGACCTCAGGGCAAGGAGAGGTGCTGTGCGCTGCTGCTGGAATCTGTTCGCACTTTGCAAGGGCATCAAAGGCTGCACCAGGCACGGGTTGAGTTTCCATGAGACTAACACCCCGTTTGTTCAGGTAGGACTGTCATTTTACCCCATGCCAAAGCAGAAAGTGGAGGCAAAGAGAAAGGGAAAGTTGTGCAGAGACTTACAGAGATGGGACGAGGAACAGAAACGGAGTTCCGAATAATTCCCCTAGCACAGTTTTCTGGGAAAGAAAGTGCATCAGAGGCTGCAAGAGCAGGGCGATGCGGGTTTGTGTGCCTCATATATGAGGCACAAACACTGGGGGAAGTTTCAAAAATATAGCAGGGAAAAGTGGGGTGAGTGGGAACAGAGCCTGTCGCCTGCCTGGCACATCTCTTGGGATGTGGTATCAGTGTTTGCAGATGGTATGGACTTCAGGGCGACTAGCAAGCAAAGTCCGGCAAGGTGTTGCTTAACCTGTGTCTGTCAGGCTGTTGCAGGACCTGATGCAGAGCACCAGAGAACAGCCAGCAGAAAAGATTGCAAACAATTACTTTCACATTTCCACAAAGCTGGCAGACGCATTCAGGGACCCGCTCCTGACCAGTGCCTGGGCTGAAGTAAACTACTAGTAAGTACAACAGCAGGAGCAAAAAATTTATAACACTATAAAATGTTCTTGGCCAGCAAGCTAAGAGCTTTTTCTGTCTACCATCTCTTCTTCCCCTGGCCATCAGGTAGCAGTGCAATGCAGGACTATCTGGCTGCTAGTCCTCCTTCAAAAGTTACACAGACATTCAATAAAATAAGCAAATAATGTTAAAAAAACAAGAGTAAGAAACTCTGCCCCTGCGAATAGGGAGATAAAAAAATATTCATGCTTTCATAAATAGCTGGATGATTCTGGACTCTGCGTTGTTTCATTTAGACTGTAAATTTAAACTTTTGCAGACAAAACACATCTGCCCCTAGGCATGTGGAGCTTTGCATCGTGGAGCCAGCGCTGTGCACCGTGCTGTAGTATTGGTGACATCTCCTTCATGGAGTACGGCTGGGGACAGACCTGTTGGCCATGTTGCAACTGGTTGTCCCTATTGGTGGGAATAGCTCATCTCCTTCCCAAGTCTCTGCTCTCAGCTGGCTGAAAAGGAAGATTTTACTCATTGCCTCTCTCTCAGTGGATCAAAGCACCCCTTGATGGTCAGGAAAGAGGTCATCATGCCTTCTATGAATGGGGAAACTGAGGCACGGGGTGTCGAGGAGGGGAAGGACTTGCCCAGAGTGGAGGAGGGAACCAGTGGCATGGACAGAAATGATTTCTGTCTCAGGTTTCTGATGACCTGAGCCAAGCAATGAGATGATACAAACCTGTGCTGGTGTAGGACCGCGTGTACCCCACTTCAGCTACACCAAGGTCGGTTGGGATTTGGGAGCACCTCAGGTCAGCCTGCAGCAAGATTCTTCAGGAGGGAGCAAGGACAGAAAGGGCAAAAGATTGGGACCCCTCTGTACCCCACAAGAACAAAAAAAGAAAGAAATCTTCGTAAGACAGGGTGGGAAGTGAGGGACAGGTGAAAGGAGGAAATGTTCGTGTCTGAGATCAATTCCTCCAGCTTCTCCCCTTTCATTAGCAGCCCAGGACACTTGGGGCGGTGGAGGCACAAAACCCAGCCACAACAGTGCTGTCCATTTATCCGCAGCCTGCAAGTGGACAAGAGGACTCATTCTCCTGGCCTTGAGAATGAAATCTTCCCAGGGTAGGAGGCTGAGCCCAGGGCCTGAGGAAAAAAAACCTTTTCATTGCGAGTCATTAGGAAGAGATAAAGGTCTGCTTCGCTGGGTATTTCGCTTGTCCTGCCAGCGCACCTTCTCAGCCTTCGGACAACAGTGGGGCCATTTTAAAAGGCCCTTTAATTATCTATTTCCTGCCATTGCTGCTGCTTGCAGAGGGAGCTACGGAAAGAAAAAAAAAGGAAAAAAAGGCTTATTTCAACAGTCCTTATCTGATAGCGCATTCAAGATGAGTTTCTCTCGCTCCCCCTCTCTCCCAGCCCTCCCTCTGCTTTCTTTTCTTGCCTTGCTCTCCTCCCAATGCGACGGGAGCAGGTTTTGTTTTCTTGGCCACCAGGAATACGAGTGGTGTGGGTGGAGGAGTGGTGACAGGGTTAACAAAGGAGACCTCACTTTGCAGATAATGACTGGCCCTCCGGCCCTTTCAGGCAGGACACCCAAGCTCCCAGTACCGTGATGTCTTTCAGGCTTGTCCTAATTCAGTGCCATTGTCCTGGGCTTTTCTAAAGGAGGATGACAGCTGACATCAGCTCTCTATCTGCAGCAGGTTTTGTCCTTTTCTTCCAGCTCAAGCCATAGATTTCCCTGGTTTGTTATGCAAAAACCAACAGAGGCTTTTATTGATTTTTCTTTTTTTTCTGTAAAAGCGAAGTCCTGATAAATGCTGCTAGATACAGGCCTTCACTGAGCACATTTTGGTCTAGGTTTTTTTCAAGTCTGTGCATAGTGTACTACTGAATTAGTGGAGATTTATAGCGTGCCAGCTACCACAGAGACCTCCTGTGAAGACGTGCCTACCATGCAGTACTTTTCTTTTGGGCAAACCACCTTGAGGTTGCTGCAGCCCCCTGCAAAGTCCCTGAGACATGTTCAGACGTTTGCATGAACCCTTCCTAGACCCTGGTTATTGGCCAGAGACAGGCGACTGTGCTAGAAGGATGGCTCCTCTCACCCAGCAAGGCTGCTCTTGCATCTTCAGCCCATTTTTTGCAGCTGCACTCTGGGGCATGTTTCCATCCATGGTTTTCCTGCAACTTCTGCATTGTCCGAATCCTCCAGCTTCATATTTTAATAAATCCTTCAATAGGAGAAGAGGGGCAGTGATCAATAGACTGTCAATAAGTACAATTAAATATACCTTTTCCTGCTTCCAGTATCTCTTCCCCCAGAGACAAGCACGTGTCTGACTCCTTTGGGCTCTGGCTGATCTTGTGTGAGGTTCAAGCACCTCTGCAAAGCAGTGGTTCGCACCCTCCCAGTGCTACGTACAGACTAAAAGTCTTAGAAGTAAGTTAAAAAAAATCAATTTGATCACTTAGATGGACCTTTGTTTCCAGAAACTCTCAGTTTCACCCCAACACCCCTGCACCAGTCTTCATAACTAGCGCACAGATATCTCCTGTGAAAAGGTATCCAGATTCAATGAGCTGTTCCTAAGAGAGACTCCATCTCTGTCCTGCAGAAGAGTGCTCCCACAGCAAACTGCTTTCACCTCTCATTCGAGTTTTCCCAGGTCAGCTGCCCTGTTTTGCTTCTCCTCCTGCCTTTTCCTTCCAGGTTACTGAATGTTTTCATGCCTGTATTTTCCTCATATGTTGCTCCTTCTGCAACATCCCTCCCCACCTTCCTTTTGATATGCAGAACATGAGCTGTGTCTCTGCCTTTGAAGGTGTTTTTTTGTTTTTTTTTTTTTTGCAACTGAATTGCCTTCATGGTGTTTTTAGCATGCTCTCTCGATTTCTCACTTCTCGTCTAAAGCATCACCGCAACTGGATCGGTGTTTCTATACCAGAGTGATTGCTACTCTTTCCTGAGGCAAAGCACCATCTTTTTCTTTGCTGCTTCTGTTCTTACATCCCAGAGGTCTCAGGAAACTTTCTTCTCCTTTGGTAAGCAGAGACTCACTGCATGAGCTTCTCTCTATGTATAAGCCACTACTAAACACAGTTCATAAAAGACCTAGCTGAACGCGGAGCTGAAGCAATTCCTGAGCTACCTTAAATGAATATCTTTTAGGGTCATCTGCATTCAAAGGACAATCTGTGAACTGTCCCTTACGTTGCAGCACAGCACTAAGAGGATGATTTCCACAGCACAAAAGTACCATAAAATCCATACCCGATTCCCATGTTTTTTTAAGGTTAGCAGGAATCTGATACCAAAACATCTGATTAAGTGATAGCAGACCTCAAGCTCTCCAGTCTGATCTGAACCAGCAAATACGCACTAATTCCCAAGGTGCGAACGCAAACCAGACAGCGTAGAAATAAGTAACAAACCGCAGCTGCTTAAGATGTTACTGAGTCAGAATGCTCACGTTCCATTTGTTTAGCTGTTCAGAAATGTGTCGGGGAGAGGATGTGTGTCTTTCTGCCCGCCACACATGGGCTACAGCCACACTTCAGAAACAAAACAGGGCCTGGGTGCTGGCTGATGTAATGGCCGGCAGCGAGCCATACTGTGAACAGCCATAGTCTATAGGAAGCTTGTCCAAAGCCTGACCCAGACACAGGTCTGCACCCTCGACAGGCGGTTCAGAAGTACCAAGTCACCCAGCAGAAAGCTGCCGTGATCGGTCAGTGTGGCAGCCAAGCTGCCTGTGCAGCAGTTGAGTTAATGACATTTCCGTGTTGGTCCACAGTCCAGCAGCCTTCAAATGGATAAGAAGTGCCCTCTTCTTCTCCTCGTGTAGATCCAGCTGCAGTCTCCTCTGAGTCCTGAGGTTCTACAGATCTCAACCCTTCGAAGACATGCCCGCCTCAGCAGACTAATTTCTCAGCTGTAGCCTAATTCTCAAGGTTAACCTGGGTGCCCATCTCCATTTCTTTGTAGGTTGTACTCTTATCTCCACAACAGTTAACAAGAGTACTGTCACGTTACCTCTAGGTGTAGATCAGAAGCTTACACCTTCAAGATAAGTAATTTTCATTAAATGAAGGAAATTAATTAGACCTACTCAGATCTAAGGGGATCTCTCACTCTTTGAGGTGCTTCTCATAACCTGACCTCTCCCACCTTTCTTTACAAACTTCTGACTATATTTTCGTCATATTTCCCATGCTCCTGACAGTCCCCATGCTAGATAAATTCATATAAGAACTTAAAGTGAGAAAGCCATCACAGTCCTAAAATATCCCTGAAAAAGGATGAAAATCCACAGGCCTCTGTGTCCTCATATTCAGTGACCATTTTGTGCTAACCACTCACAAAATGAAGTAAACATAGAAAGTTTTCCACAACGTCTTTTCAGAGATTGTTGCACTGCGACAGAAATCAAGGCGATCTCTGCAGTCCATAACCACTTGCTGAGGGGAGGTTAAGGTTGCTGAAAATCCTATTTGACCTTCTCAATGGAGTTAATGAGTCAGAAGACTTCCTGTGGATAATCCAATGAGGTGGATAAAAAGGTCCTGAACTACTTGGCAGGAAGTCAATGCCAGAGAATTCCCTCACCCTCTAATCCCTGCAAGCAGAACAGCACAATCCCATCTTCTCTCAGAATTTTATGGGGTTGTCATCATTGTTGTTGAATTTTCTCTGTGGCTATTGTCTTTTATGGGAAAGCAGAGTATATAAATTAATAACAAAATGCCTGCTGTGTCAATCAGAAGCTAGAGATTACAAGATAGAGGAGAACTTTGTCCATATTCTTGACATGTATTCATTCATTATTTTTAACTACAATATCCCTAAGGAGTCTTAGATGTAAACCAGGACCCATTTGTGCTGAGCTGAACACAAACTTAAGTTTAGTTAAGTCAATACATGTAGTACATACCGTTAAAATCTTTTACTTATTGCTTACTTTGTTCGATCTCATTTCGATCTTATAGAACAGACTCAGAAACAAATGAAACCTTTTGTGAACTTCCAAGATGTAACTCCCATCCAGAGTCAATATGAATGACTGTAACAACTGGCTTTTTCTGCCAGGTTTCAGTAGAGTTTTACTAAACAGCAGTCAGCTATGTTTAATGCCAGTTTGGGGCTCCAACTCTCCATTGTGGTTTAAGCCAGAGTTTATCTCAAGGCTTGGCAGCTCCCTGGTCAATCAGGTGTCTAGTTGGATCTGGTCATCCAGGCTCCTGTGAAAGCCAGTGAGAGAGGACTGTCTCTTTGGGGTCTGACTACTCCTGTCTTTAAATATTATTGAAAACCAGCTTGTTGACCCACTCTCTGGAGATGCCAGCCTCTTTCTGGTGAATTTTCAGGGCAGCAGATGACTAGTTTAGACAATATGACTAACTTTTGGATGGATACAGTCAGGTGAGTTGAATCGTCCCTTAAGTGGCTCCTGATTAATCACAATATGCAAGTCTCTATTATCATATAGCTCAACTCTTAAGATTGCAGCATTTGGGGCCCCGTTTAAATGAAAGTCACTGTCAAGATGATAGGCTCTGTAGCCTCACTCTTGATTTATGGTCTTTTTTGTTTAGGATTTCTACAATACCTTTTTTTGAGATACGATTAGTACTCAGCTGCTCCCACTGTGGCCAGAGGAAAGATAGACCCCAATTCAAAGGAGAAAGTCAAGAACATAGTTTCATTCCTGAGGTTTGCAGCAAGGTAACTAATGCTGATGAGACAGTTACTGAAGCTGGTGCAGAAAAAGGTTGCTAAGGCAATCAGGGAGCAGAGAGCTGGCGTGATGAGGGGGATCTAGAGCTGCTTGGTCTGGTTAGCTTAGCAAATAAAGGCTAAGAGGATGTCCTGGTTTCGGCTGGGATAGAGCTGATTTTCTTCCTAGTAGCTGGTATAGTGTTATGTTGTGGATTCAGTATGAGAATAGTGCTGATAACACACTGATGTTTTTAGTTGTTGCTAAGTAGTGTTGATACTACGTCAAGGATTTTTCAGCTTCTCATGCCCAGCCAGCAAGAAGGCTGGAGGGGCACAAGGAGCTGGGAGGGGACACAGCCAGGACAGCTGACCCAAACTGGCCAAAGGGATATTCCATACCGTATGACATCATGCCCAGTATATAAACTGGGGGAGCTGGCTGGGAGAGGCAGATCACTGCTTGGGAACTAACTGGGCACTCGGTCGGCGAGTGGTGAGCAATTGCATTGTGCATCGCTTGTTTTGTATGTTCTAATTCTTTTAGTATTATTATTGTAATTTTATTATTATTATTATCATTATTATTATTTTCTTCCTTTCTGTCCTACTAAGTTGTCTTTATCTCAACCCACGAGTTTTGGGGTTTTTTTTGATTCTCTCCCCCGTTCAAGTGGGTGGGAGGAGTGAGCGAGCGGCTGCATGGTGCTTAGTTACTGGCTAGAGTTAAACCACGACAGTCCTTTTTGGCACCCAACGAGGGGCCCAATGGGTTGAGATAACAACAAATCTGGCTGGAACACGTTAGAACAAATTTGTTATAAGCATTCATTATATCGGTTCAATAGTTGCTGGCCACAATGTTGATTTATTTGCTCTCAAAGTTGGTGCGCTTGTTCTTAAAGGTGCATTATGTAATGCCTTACTTGCAGTATATGCTCCCTGTTGTGCTGTTTATCACCTGTGGGAACTGGGCTAGGGTTATCATGTTGTTGTACTTTGTAGCACTGGCTTATGATACGATAGAATTGCTGGTCGTGAAACTAATCTGGTATTAGTACTCAGCATTGCCGTCATCTCCGTACTTTGGGAGCCATCTATCAGAAACTATTAATAATTACACCTTTTACCTTTTCTCATCAGAGGGCCAGTCCATGGGGGAGACACATTTCTTCACCTTCCCCTTCTCCTCCAAGCAAATTACAATAGCTCTTGAGAGTTTTGAATATCCTTGGGTTGTTCAAACCAGCATGTTACTATTGCTATGTCTCCTGAATGTGTTCCAGGTCTTGTTTAAGGTTAACCAACTGTTTAAGAATATCACCCAGAGATCTGCACCGAGGCTGTGTAATTATGAGTGGCATGGCATGTGGGAGAATATGGGCAGGTATCTAGAGAACTTCTCACCTCCAATGGTTTGGAACTTCGCTCCCGAACAACTACAGGACCCTGATAAAACGATAAAATATTTGAAAGGAAGATGCTGTGGCTATTCCAAAGAGGCACAGCTTACCACACTGTGCTGGGCCCTGGCCAGTATCTACCAAACACTGCTCGATATTATGCAGCACCCTCAGGGAGAAGGGGGGGAAAACAGACGGACAGGCACTGCAGCTGCAGGCGCTGCTACAATCCCTGCAACAGGCACTGCGGCTACTCCAACCCTCACGACAGGCACTGCAGCTACTCCAATCCCTGCAACAGGCACTGCAGCTACTCCAACCCTCACGACAGGCACTGTGGCTGAACCAGAGAAGCAACCTGTGCCGGTATCGGTCGCCCCTGTACAGAAGAAACATACGGAAATATCAGTTCGCTTAGTAAGGGATGAAGATGAAGCAGGGTCATCACGAGAACAGGAGGAAGAGGCAGAACCAGAGGTAATCACCCAATCCCTATCCCTGAGTGAGCTGCGGGATATGCAAAAAGATTTCAGCCGTCGTCCAGGTGAGCACATTATCACCTGGCTGCTCCGATGCTGGGACAATGGGGCTAGTAGCCTGGAATTAGAGGGTAGGGAAACCAAGCAGCTGGGATCACTTGCTAGGGAAGGTGGCACTGACAAGGTGATTGGAAAACACAAGCCCTCAGCCTGTGGATGCGACTCCTGTCCAGCGTGAAGGAAAGGTATCCCTTCAAGGAAGATGTTACATGTCAACCAGGCAAGTGGACCACCACGGAAAGAGGTATCCAGTACCTGAGGGAATTAGCTGTGCTAGAGATGATTTATTATGACTCAGACAATGCACAATTACCCAGAGATCCAAACGAAGTTCAATGCACACGACCCATGTGGCGGAAGTTTGTATGGAGCACACCATCGTCATATGCCAACCTATTGGCAGTACTAACCTGGAAAGACGAAGAGGCACCAACAGTGGATGAAATGGCTCGCCAACTCCGGCAATACAAAGAAAATCTCTCTTCCTCCCTATGAGCCTGTGTCTTGGCTGTGGAAAAACTGTTCAAAAAGTTCAAAAAACTGATTGAACTGATCGAAAAGTCCTACTCCCCACCTGTACGGACCAGTGTCTCAGCTATTAGGAGTGAGCATTCCTCTGCTCAAGAGAGAGAATATAGAAGGTATACACCACGGGGTACCCTGTGGTTTTACCCATGTGACCATGGAGAGGACATGAGGAAGTGGGATGGAAAACCTACCTCGACCCTAGATGCATGGGTATGTGAGTTGTGAGGAAAAACAACCACAATAGGGGATTCTTCCAGGAAAGATGCCGCTCCAGTTTCCTGTGGGCAATTCCCCAGACAGAGTAGAAGGGCTGATGTTACTTCTGACCCTCTTGAAGGGACCTCTAAGTCATTTTTACAAGAAGTGAGTAACAAATACTCTGACCAGGATTAGAGGGGCCTTGCCTCCAGCGAGGGGGAGGAAAGGGACAACTGGGTTTATTGGACTGTGTGGATTCGATGGCCTGGCACATCAGACCCACAGGAGTACAGGGCTCCAGTGGATACCGGTGCACAGTGTACTCTAATGCCATCAAGCTAGAAAGTGGCAGAACCCATCTGTATTTCTGGAGTGACAGTGGGATCCCAACAGCTAACTGTATTGGAGGCTGAAGCGAGCCTAACTGGGAATGAGTGGCAGAAACACCCCATTGTGACTGGCCCAGAGGCCCCATGCATCCTTGGCATAGACTATCTCAGGAGAGGGTATTTTAAGGACCTAAAGGGGTACCGGTGGGCCTTTGGTATAGCTGCCTTGGAGACGGAGGGAATTAAACAGCTGTCTAGCTTGCCTGGTCTCTCTGAGGACCCTTTGGTTGTGGGGTTGCTGAGGGTCGAAGAACAACAAGTGCGAATCGCTAGCACAAGGGTGCACTGGAGGCAATGTCGCACCAACCGAGACTCCCTGATTCCCATCCATACGCTGATTCATCGACTGGAGAGCCAAGGGGTGATCAGCAGGACTTGCTCATCCTTTAACAGCCCCATATGACCAGTGCAAACATCTAATGGAGAGTGGAGACTGACAGTAGACTATCGTGGCCTGAATGAAGTCACACTGCCGCTGAATGCTGCCATGCCAGACCTGCTAGAACTTCAATATGAACTGGAGTCAAAGGCAGCCCAGTGGTACGCCACAACTGATATCGCTAATGTATTTTTCTCAATCCCTTTGGCAGCAGAGTGCCGGCCACAGTTTGCTTTTACTTGAAGGGCATCCAGTACACCTGGAATCGACTGCCCCAGGGGTGGAAACACAGCCCCACCATTTGCCATGGACTAATCCAGACTGCACTGGAACAGGGTGAAGCTGCGGAACACCTGCAGTACATTGATGACATCATTGTATGGGGCAACACAGCAGCAGAAGTTTTTGAGAAAGGGAAGAAAATAATCCAAATCCTTCTGAAAGCCGGTTTTGCCATAAAACAAAGTAAGGTGAAGGGACCTGCACAGGAGATGCAGTTTTTAGGAATAAAATGGCAAGATGGAAGTCGTCAGATCCCAATGGATGTGATCAACAAAATAGCAGCTATGTCTCCACCAACTAATAAAAAGGAAGCACAAGCTTTCTTAGGTGTTGTGGGTTTTTGGAGAATGCACATTTCAAATTACAAGTCTGATTGTAAGCCCTCTCTATCAAGTGACCCAGAAGAAGAACGATTTTAGATGAGGCCCTGAGCAACAACAAGCCTTTGAACAAATTAAACGGGAGATTGTTCAGTCAGTAGCCCTTGGGCCAGTCTGGGCAGGAGAAGATATTAAAAACGTGCTCCATACCGCAGCCGGGGAGAATGGCCCTATGTGGAGTCTCTGGCAGAAAGCACCTGGGGAAACCCAAGGCTGACCCCTAGGGTTTTGGAGTCTGGGATACAGAGGATCCGAGGCCCGTTATATTCCAACTGAAAAAGAGATATTAGCAGCATATGAAGGATTTCGAGCTGCCTCTGAAGAGGTTGGTACTGAAGCACAGCTCCTAGTAGCACCCTGACTGCTGGTGCTGGACTGGATGTTCACAGGAGGGTCTCTTCTACACATCATGCAACTGATGCTACGTGGAGTAAGTGGGTTGTGCTGTTCACACAACAAACTCAAATAGGAAACCCCAGTCGCCCAAGAATTTTGGAAGTCATCACAGACTGGCCGGAAGGCAAAGATTTAGGAATATTGCCAGAGGAGGAGGATATACTGTATATTCTAATTCTTTTAGTATTATTATTGTCATTTTTATTATTACTATTATTATCTTTATTATCATTTTCTTCCTTTCTGTCCTATTAAACTGTCTTTATCTCAACCCACGGGTTTTTGGGGTTTTTTTGATTCTTTCCCCATCCCAGTGGGTGGGAGGAGTGAGTGAGCGGCTGCATGGTGCTTAGTTGCCGGCTGGGGTTAAACCGTGACAGAAGGGATGTAACTGGTGACTAGAAATACATCTGGGAGTAATACACCGAAGTGGGGAGACAGCTATTAAAGCTAAAGGCTAGTGTTGGCACAGGAACAAAGGGATGGGAAACTGGCCACAGATAGAAGTCAGGCTGGAAATCAGATGGTTAAAGTGCTAGTGATGTTAGATCCTGGAAAGCCTCTGTGTTGGGGCAGAGTGAAGGGCAAGCAACCTATGTTATTTATAAATGACTTGTATGATGCGGGGTCCTGCCAAACAAAGGGGTAGGTTCACCGGCCTGAGACAAACCCTCCCTATCCCACCTCCCAATTCTTAGTTATAGCAGAAACAGGTAAACATCAGCAGTAACCCCTTCTGTACATGGACTGCAGGTACCTCCCTCCCTCCCTACTGAAGACCTTCTTCTGGATGCTCTCAGAATAAGACAGTAACCCCGTTCAATCTTTCAGGCCTTTATAAATCTACATGCTGACTTGAGCCTCTGCCCTGAAACTGTGTGAAGCTACTGCTTTCCCTATTGAATCTATTTTTTGTTGTCAGGTTTCCAAAGGCTCAGGGATCATTGTCATTGTTAGCAGTGAGCAATAAAGGCTTCAAGCTATGTGACTTTGTCCTTACAAGGAGCCTGGAAGTTAAGTACAACACTCCAACCACACCGCCTCAGCTCCCTGTCCCTAGCTGTTTATCATGGTGAGGGTAAAGTTAGAGAACTATGTGAGAAGAAATTGGATGAGAGGAGACTGGAAAATCCTAGTGCAGAGGGCTGGTAGTGGCCTTCAGAGCTCGTGTAGCCATTCCTCTCCCATCTTTCCTCAGCTCCTAGCTTGCTCCACCCAAGGTTCTCCCAAATCTGTTTCTGATAGACGTGTGTCTACCAACTCTTAAGGATCTCCTGAGAAGGGGAGTTCACCCTCTCTCAGGCCAGCGTCCCAATTTTTTAACCTTTCTTATGGCTACAAGATGTTTTTCCTTGTATCTCATCTGTCTACCACAATTTAGACTGGTGTCTTTTCCTTCTGCCCTCAGTGAATGCGGAAAACAGTCTGGTTTCTCCTTGTTGTGTACTCAGCTGTTGTGTACTGGAATATATCTGTATCCTATGGGCTTCGTTTCAAACACCAATATCATCAATCCAAAATATTCAAATTTGTGAATTACTCTTTACCCTGAAATTAATGTCATCTTTATTTTCACTCCTGTATATACATTTCCTTGTACTTTGGCTTTTTTGGTGATTTTATCTTTCTTCTTTTTTTTTTTTTTTTTGTCTTTACAGTACACTCAGGTCATATTTTCAAGCTTTTCTAAGCAACTCCAAGGGCTAAAGACTTCTTTAATGAAAGCTGGAATCCTTGCACAACCACTTGCTTCCAGATGCTGGGGATTACAGTAAAACACTAAATATTGCAAGACTTACGGTACTATTGCAAGAGTTGGCAGCAGTGAAGAAGTGGATCAGGACTGAGAGAAAGGGAAAAAAGTAATGGCAGACAATTAAGAAAAGAGCTAATTTAGGGTGAATACCAGGAAAGGAATTTCAGGAAACAATACTTTCCAATAAATTCTCTAAGGCTATGGAGCAGTCTGAAGAAAGACGGGATCAGTGTGACCAAAGCCCTGCAAATTAGCTGTCGGGAACATTCCTATTATTGGACTTTCGCATGAAATGCCTTTTCTTGCTTTATTTTCCCTTGATCTTTCCCCTTTCCTTTCTGATGGCGAGAAATGTTTTTTTCTGTATGTGTAAAAGATATCAGAGCATGATCTAATCTACATGTTTGCTAACCATATCCCTTCACACATCAGCCCAGGGATCAGAAGGTCTGCAGAGGATTTTCGGGGTGCCAGCCAGCCACCATTTGTCCTGACCAGTGGAGCACATCCAGCACAATGAAACAACAGCTACTGGAAGTAATTGGAGTCTGGTTCCCAATGGTTGTTTGAAAGCTTATTTGGAAATCTCATTCCATTCTTCAGTGATTGTAAGAACAATGCTGGACCGGAGAGACCGATGGTCCATCTCACTTAATGTCTTCTCTCTATCGGTGGCCCATAGCAGATGCCTAAGAAAGAGTATAAAAGCAGGGCACGCATTTAATGATGCTTTCCCTGAATATTCTCTGTAGCTCAGGCACTCTCTGAAGAGATTTTAGATCTTTGTATTTAACACAGTTAACTGCCATACCACAAATTTAACTTCCTTTAAATGCCTCCCTTTTTGATAATTTCAACTAAGGATGATAGGAGACTTCAGAGGTTTTACTGTCCTACTGGTTTTTCCTCAAGGTCCTGATTCAGATATTGGATAATGAAGGGTCAAGGTTCAACCATAATAATTCTTTTCAATAGTAAACACGTAAATCAGAAGTGAGCAAGCAAGTGACAAAGCTGGTCCTATGATATCCAGAGCCCGCCAAGGCCTGAACCACAACTGACCTCCAGTTCGTGGAATTCCACGGTTAATAATCTATCATTTCCTCCTTCTTAACTGATGTCAAAGAGAGTCACCGAGGAGCAAGTGTCCCTTCAGGGGTCCTTAGCATGTTACTCAAGGGTGGCTTCACAATGTGCACCTCTGCCAGCATTTGTGACTGTACCAGGAACGCCCTGAAACCAGAAGACCTCCTACCATGAGGTCTCAGAGACGGGTGTGGAGGTAGCGAAAGGGTATTTTACCTCTCTCAATGCCACAGCAGTTCCAGCACAATGGGAACATGGTTCAAGGTCAGTTCTTCCTTATTAGAGATCTGATTAGGCGGCTCCCCAGCATGGGTCCCAATTTAACTCCGTTTCACCACAAGGAATCCAGCAAGGGAGATTTCTTAAGCTAAATGAGCACTGGCCCAGAAGTTGTTCCTGCTTAACATATGGTTTTTGGAGAGCCATGGGAGAGCAGGTCATTA
This sequence comes from Gymnogyps californianus, assembly GCF_018139145.2. Lineage (NCBI taxonomy): Eukaryota > Metazoa > Chordata > Aves > Accipitriformes > Cathartidae > Gymnogyps > Gymnogyps californianus. The sequence goes on from NC_059474.1 coordinate 836,396, forward strand.
GAGGGTGACCTGTCAAGTTAAATCATTCACTGATAGTACCAACCAGTGAGATAGCACACAGCAATATTCTCTTTTGCATTTGGACTGAGATGCCTCCATTTATTACATTATTATTATTTATTTATTAGCATTGACTTTGGTGTCTTAGATGGAAGGTGTCTGAGGACATGGAGATGTCTGATTGCCTTCTAGGGCACAGACAGTACAGATTGCCATGATGCAGATTTCTCTCTTTCCCTGTCTCCAAGGGTATTCCCATTTGGGCAAGGAAAGAAAGGGAATATCTACTCTGTCAGTCTAGCCCATCTCAGGTGTTGTGCATAGGTTGCATCTCCCTAAATGGCAGCAATGCATTCACATGCATTCACACTCTTCTTCAGGTCCTTCTGAGATGAAACACAGGCACTATCCAAGGGTTAAAACTCATCCCAGGGTCTCACTCTGTGCCAACAATATGGATGTGCTCTGAGCAAGAGTCTGGTTCATGTGCGGCTGAGGGTGGGTGCATCAAGTCAGCTCTAGAAGAGGTGTGGTCCTAGCAGCATTGGTTCAGATTGCTCCTTGATGCTTGGTTTGCTTGCTGCTTGGAGCATGTACCTAAGGCAACACAGCCATAGCCAGACAATTCAGTTAGCCCATTCACTACCTTGCCTCTTTGCTGAAGCTGCTAACTGCAGCAGTGATTGGGCAAACACTAGCTTTTGGTGCTTGTGGTGAGTGCAAGCTGTGAGGCCCCAACAAGAGCAAGAGCAAGAGCAAGAGCACTTCCATTGTCCTCCTAAATGTGCTATGTCCTGCAAGTGAACAGCTTCTCTGCAGCTGTTACCAGGATCCATGAAAGACTTTAATGGTCCTTAGTGGCATGGATGGTTGACTTGTTAGGTAGGTGTGCACGGACTGAAAACTTCTGCTTTAAACCCACTAGAGAAAAGACATTGGTTGCCTACAGAAGTGGTCCATAATTCTGTTCCATTTTCTGTCCTTTCTGGAGACACACCATCTGCCCGTAGTGTTATAACTTGATGATCAATGAAGAGGCATGTTCCCTTGGAAGTTTGGAAAGACTCCACAACAGTTTTTACTCCCTTGTCCTGTAAATACAGGAAGGGATTTAAAAACTGAGGAAGGCTGAGGGACATAGAAACAGGACTATAACCAAAGATGAGCCAGAGGGTGATATGCCCCTGAATACCCACAGACAGGGAAAATTGAAAAACCCAGCCAGACATCCATCCGACACTGAGAAAACTGTATTACCCAGGAGATATGCCCTGCTTCCAGGAACTTCACTCAGTGCCTGTGCAGGAGCATAGCAAGAGGAATACGACTCTGTTAGAAGTGGGTGAACCTCACAGAGTCTGACATTTTGCAAGCAACTCACATTTTAATTCTGTGGGCTTTTCAGAGCTGGTTCCTGCTCACAAAACCCTTTGTACTTGTAATTTGAACTTTTGTTCCCTGAGGATGAGTCAATTAAACAAACACAAAAGAATGCTGGCTAAAGGGCTCCAGGGACAGAAGAGCCTACCACAAGTTCAGCTAGAGCTGAGGATGGGTTATATATGGGCTAAATTCAACTCTAGAATTTCTTGGTGGAATAAAGTTTTCTAAGACTTTCTCTTTAGATTGTAAATTGGCATAACTCCACGGCAGAAAATTCTGCCACACCGATTTCTGATGGAAAAGCTAACGGAATTGCAATGCTTTGCAATGGAGTCATCACTTCTCCCTCTTTTCCCTATCTGTGATGACCAGGGCAAGAAGTCAGGGTTACATTACAGAATGGAAGATCTAGATGAGGCACTAGGAGATAAAACATTGGGGATATTGGGGTTTCCAATGTCTGAAGGAGGCTGTGGAATCTCCCGAAGTGGAAGTTTTTAAGATGAATTTTATTGATCATTTGTCAGAGATGGCTTAGACACTTAGAATCTTTGCAGAAGAGAGATATTGCAAATTTTCGTGTTCCCTCCAGTACTTTTTTGTGCAATTATCTGGTAACTGGGAATATATACCTTTCTCCTTTTTTTTTAATAAATGTGTTCTTCCCAAATATATTCTTCTTTAACGTATAAAGACTCTCTGGAGATTTCTTTCTGCAAATCTGCTATGGAAGGAGCCTTGATGCATAGAAGTACAACATAATCCTGCTTGACTTCTAGACTGTCACACAATATGAATCCCAACTTTACCCTCAGTGTGAACACCCAGAAGTTGGAGAGGCTGGTATATGACATGAGACCCAATTCCATAACCTGTGGTGATGGGCAACATGTTGTAAAGATGCAGGTCAGGAGGTGCTAGCTGTAAATCAGAGGTAAGCTGTAGCGGACTCTGTCTGAATGCAGACATCAAGTGTCTCTGGCATCACAGCCTATTCCTATGCACCTTCTACCACCTGTATTAATATATTAATCAGGGTTTTTTTTCTTTTTCTTTTTCTTTTTTTTTTTTTTTTTTTTAATTTGGGATTTCCTGAGAATATCCAAGATTTGGTTGGTCATTGGACACTGTTAAGTAGGAACTCCCAGTAGACCATGCTTGTGGTTGGCCCAAACTTGAGAGGATAGAAAAGGGTGCTCTAACCCTTAAGGACTGATTAAACATTGCTTTAAAACAAACCCTCAAAACACAACAGTGTGTGCATGGAGGTTTTTGCTGGGGTTAATAGTGCAACTTCGATGCAAACCCCTCTTTCTGTTATGGAGCTTTATGACTCAGCCAAGTGATCCATCTCTACTTGGCCTTTTTTCCCCTCATACAAATGTAGATATGTCCTTTACAGGAGTATTAATGCTCTCAAAGTGGTCATTCTGCTTAGTCCCATAACTCTTAAAATGATTCGTTTTGCCATACCACAAAGAGACAAACGGGAGATTTATATTATTTCTAAGTGAAATATAAGGCACTAGAAGCCTTGGATCAGGAGTACGTTAAAATCAGTCTAAATAAAACCTGACATCTCTTTGGGTGACAACAGTGGTGTCTCTCCCTTCCATCCAGACTTGACACAATTACAAAAGTAGGAGGCTGAAGATAGTGTGGTTTGGTTCTTAGGGATTTCCACAAGCCTTTATTCCTTTTAACTTGAAACTTTATTCCATCATCAGGGCTTGTGGGTTCTCCTCCTGCTGCTCCTCTTGTTCCGTGGGATGAGTCAGGGTTGAACAGTGCAAACATTCAGACCCACAATTGCCAAAGATATGCTCGGTTTGGGTTAAGAATCATGGCAGACTGAGTGCCTTTCACCACAGGATCAGAGCTGGCTCTGAGTCTTGCATGAACCTAACGCTGATCAGCCTGGTCCAAGATTGGTTTTGCAAGGGAACCCAGCATGGAGCTATTTCTGAATAGCCTGGAAGCTGCAAGCTCCAGGGCTCTGCTGTGCCAGGTGCTGCACATATGAGATAATCCCTACCCAAAGCACTCACAGTCTAGACAGGCCTAGAGTGAAGAAAAGAAACGCCACTGTCTCCACATTATAAGAAGGTAGAGAGTGACAGAAGGCCAAATGCAACTGACCTTCTATAAGCTCCTAATCTATCTGTTGAGACATCAAAATACTAACATTGGGACAGATTCAGAGCTTTCCTGAGCTCCCCTAGAGAGCTGATGTTGCCTCCAACCAGCAAACAAAAGGACGTACATCCAGTTTCTGTGTCTGTGACCGTGGTCCTAGCAGTTTCTCCAGTGCAAATCTTGTATACTTGTGACTACAGAATTTTTCAGTCCTAAATTACTGCACCAATTAAAAGTGCATGCCTTCATAACCAGGTCATCCTTGTAGCAAGCAATCTGAATTGTCTTGAACTTTTATGTTATCTATGTTCCTTTTAGATGTCAGGACACGTGAGCTGGACCTGTTGAAGGCTGTGTCTGACCCATCATGTCTCTGCTTTGACTTGCCATGTCTCTGCAAATGATTATGTTCTCTGCATTATCAGTCCAGTGATGCAATGGGAAGCCAAGAAGAGGAGAGAGAAATGCCACTTAGCCTGCTCCCAAACTCTCCAGGTCTCTCCGCCTGAAATATAACAAATCTGCTGCAGCCCCCTTGCCTCTTCCCCAAGTCCCTGCAAATGAAAACTTCCAGGAGGCAAGCTGTCCCTCTGCGCCTGAGGAAGCATGGTGTGGGGTCAGAAAGGACCTCTGCCTCACTCTCAGAGCGCTCTGAGAAACAGATGCTGGAAAAAATGTGTGACAGAGTTGTGCCCTGGAAAATTATGAATGTTGGGGAAAAAAAAAATATTAAAAAGAAAATGAACTCAAGCCTTCCCAGATTTTGTGGTAGCAGAATTCTGTGGGAGGATTCTGGAGGAGCTGTAAGGGTTGGTAGATGGCTCCCTTAGGCTGTGCTCGGCTGGCAGAGCTACTGTGCTTCCCCAAGCACTGTTGTATCCTATCATTGATCTCCTCTGTGCAACGGGATCAGACAACTGGTTCCTCTTTGAGGGCTATGGACTGCTGATTTGGTTCGTTGTGTATCAGGCAGCAGGGATGCTAAAGTCAGTGCTGATATCTTCTCCCACCCATCAATTTAGCCTGATGGGGAGTGATGTCAGCTACAGATACTCCATTTCCCTTCTGGAATTTCCCTCTTTGAAAAATAGTCTCCTGCTTTCATGTGGTTTTGATCTGGAGAGTGCAGCATCCCACTGATTTCTGTCATTTTACTCTTTCCCCAGATGCTGACTACAATTCAAGGCAGCTTTGGAAGAACATCTGCGTTTCAGCCTGCTTGCCCCACCGGGCCTCTCTAAACTGTACCAAATCAATGCATTAACTTTTCTGGGGACTTGAAGAAGCTTTGTCTTTTCTCACTTAAGGCACTATTTGTCTTTTGTCACTTAAGGCCCTACACTGACTGCTCCTCTACTATAGATGGAGGCAAAGCATTTCAGAAATCGATTTAGGAACTCCCTGGACTCCATGGTCCCTGGTAGGGCTGAACCCAGAGTTTTGGCTCTCCTTTTTTATAGGCCAACTCTTTTAGCTACATTGGTCTTCTGTATCTGGATAGGGAATTCTCACAGCTCCAGAGCCTGGTTTTGAAGCACTTGTGAATGCCATTGTCACAGAAGGCTTAAAGTGAAATTTAGTTGTGTGTGTTGTCCTGCCTCCCCCATTTCTTTCACTCTTGTCTACAGCTTTTTGTTCTAGCTCTCTCTGCAAGGAGAAGCCAGTGACCTTGATAATGGGACATTTTTGCAAAGGAGATTCTCCTGAAATTTGTAAGAGAATATGCTTCTCTTCCCTTCACTCTCCCTTGCATCCACCCTTTGTCTTTTCCACCCTCTTTCATTTTCTTCCTTCCTTCTCTCTTTGTTCATCCTTCTATCCAATTAAACTATCTGTCATACTTTGAGCCCTCATTTCAGAAACACCTGAAGCTTATTTCCTCTCTAAAAGTTGGGCAGATAGGGTAAACCAACCATTTAGCTTTCCTTTTCAGTTATTCAGAAAGACCAGCGTTTTCATGTGGTGATTTGTTATGCCCTAAAACCGGTGTATAAAATCATGTGGATTAAGCATTCTCTGGAGTCACCACCAGCGAAAGAACCTGCAGCAGTATTGTAAATTAGATCCCCAACTTTCAGATGGCTAAAGACAGCAAGGCAAAGCATATCCTAAGTGCCTTTTTAGAATGGGCCCAGAAAATTTAAAAATTATTTGCCATAGCTGACATCTTGTGACATCTTGCTATCTCCAAACTGGACTTTCAGATTGAAGGAGCAGGCACAAGACATGACCTCTTAACAGCATAGAAAAACAACCAATAAACAAAATGAGGTTGAATAGGATAAACCATTAGAAGAGTAGTTATTGGGTTTGCTGTAATATCATTTTGAGGATTACTTTTAAACAATTTTTTTGTTACTGGTTACTATTAATACCATAGTGACTACAATCTCCAAGTATGGAACAGAATCCTGTTGCATTGATAGGGATTTTGAGAGCCATGACGTGCCATGACAATAAACAAAGTCCATGATGAATTATGTATGCATAAGAGGCATTTGGACAACGCCCTTAATAACATGTTTTAACTTGGTCATCCCTGAATTTGTCAGGCAGTTGGAACAGATGATCGTTGTAGGTCCCTTCCAACTGAAATATTCTGTTCTATTCTATTCTATTCTATTCTATTCTATTTATATATATATATAGTATGATTACATGCAATATGATGTAGGAGGAAACACAACTGGGACTAAGGTTACAGACTACTGCTGTTTAGTCTAGAGCTTGGAGGACTGAGGAAAGACATGATAATGGTATTCAAACACATGAAACTCAGCTCCAAAGAGAGAAACAATGTATTCTCCATGTTGACTGGAGATAGATTAAGAAGTCATGGTTTTAGATCACAGAAAGGCAGGTCTAAGTTTGATAGTAAAAAAGAAAACAACCGTTTAGCGATAAGGACAGTGAAACACTGAGTTAGATTGCCTAAAGAGATTTTACTGGGGATTTTTATGCATGGGCTAGACAGACATCTGTCAGGAATGCTTAAGCTATACCTGAACTTGCATCAAAGCAGGGAAATGGATGAGGTGGCCCATTGAGATCCCTTCCAGCCCCACATTCCTATGATACAATATCATACATTCTGCAGCAGAATTCCTGCACTTCCACTAGCCTACAGCACAGCCTTGAGCCCACCCCAGATGACTGGGGCCCATCTTTCTCAGCCCCCTATTTCCCAGAAACCGTTTGCCATCCACTTGAACTTTGGTCTGCTAAACACACTGGAGAGGAGTCTGACATCTCTACTGACACAGCTCTCATGGTGTAATTGTTAATATTATCCCATCTGCAGATCGTTCCTGAAGGTCTCTCCCTCTCTGTCTCTCTCCCTTCTGCCTCCAGGAGACTCGTGCCAAAGGGGATCAGGGCAGCGATACAATTCCCATTCACAAAATCCTTCTATTCCAGCTTTAATGGCAACCTCACCTTGCCAAGAAAGCTCTTTAGAACATTGGGAGCTTGCGTTGCATTTATTAAAGGCATTTGTCACAGCCAGATCAGTGTGTTTTCATTTCAGTTCATCTGTAAATTCTGTTGATCCAAATCAATTGCTTCTCCCCCACATACTACTTCGCTCACAAGGAAGGCTTCTTAATGTCAGTCATGTGATAAGGAAATATGATAGAGACTGACAAATTTCTACAGGCTGAAAGGACCGTGGAAAACAGTTTTGGCTAGTGTGAATTAGCTTTCTTCCACCAAGTTCCACGAAACTTTTTTACTGCTGCTGCAGTTTTGGAAACTTCTGTGAACAAGTATGTTAAATCCGTGACTTTCAGCTTGTCGTCCATGTCCTCCCAAGGGTCCATCAGCAACTTCTATGGGATATAAAAGAGATACCTAAACATCCTTCCAGTGCACCAAAATTTATATACAGGACCCTATGTCCACACTGGAATAGAACAGGACTACAAATGTTGGAGAAGAAACAGTAAAGATGGCTGTCCAGATGGGTGATTGAAAGGATCAGCCGCTTCATTCATTGAGCACCTCTGCCATACACCAAGTAAAAAGTGTGAAAAATATGGTCCTGTTCTTGGGTCATGACGACAAAAGGACTGGAGGGCTGGAAGGGCAGTGAGATTTATATTCCTCCCTCCAGCCCTACTCCCCTTTGGCAATCAAAGGGCTCCTGCGGCTGGACAGAAACAGGAAAGCTATTTTGCTGGTTCCCAAGTACATGGTAGGAACCCTCACTTCATTCCCCAATTATAGTATCTTCTCTTGAGTTTTTTTTTTTTTTTTATGATTTCTCTTCCCCACAAGTCCCATTCACAGATTTACAGAAACAAATAATTTTGTCTAGCAATGAAAAACAGCCACCCCTGGGGACTAAGCCAACAGCTGTTTTGTGGCCACGGGGAAATATCAAGCACTAGTTAAGGACAGATATTAAGAGGGCAGATTGGATTGATTGGGCACAAGCAATTAAACCTCTCTGTTTTGTAGAAAGGCCTTCACTAACCACAGCTCAGTAGACCTCCCTGGTTCACTGCACATCTCTGCTGTGAGAAGCAACTTTGCCTCCTCTAAAATTTTATTAAGGCTGATGGAGGAAGAAAGGAGGCGAGCTCTGGTATGAAGGCAGCCTTTAGATCCGTAAGCCACCAAAGCCCCTCACGAGTGTTTTCCCTTGTGGTCTCCCATTCTAGCAGTGACCTGGCCAGACCTCATTTGGTGGGCACAGAAGATACCATGTCCTGCTTGGGGGCTAACTACGTGCAACCTTCTCATCATTTTCACTTCATACTTGCTTCATTATTTATTTATCTTCAATTGCGTCCTTCAAGCTTTTTAAACTGACCAAAGGAGGGTTAAGTCCAGGGATGAAGGAAGGAAAATAAACTTGGGGAAAGTTTAACAGCCACTGCTAAGGGCAATCAACCGATGAGTGTAAACAACACTCTTGACCTGGAAACCTCCATCCATTTCAGAAAGAAAACATCACTCATTTGACCATATGAGGGCACAATCTCCTTATTTTTAGGATTCCAGGCTTAATCCACAAAGGATATTGTTTGAAGTCTGTCTCAGTGCTTTTGCTCATAGTAACTCATGCAATGCAATGTGTGTAACCACAGCAGCTACTGCTGATGAGCAGGAAAGCCGCTGTGGGGAACACTGGCTAGCTGCAAGAAAGAGCCAGATGCAGGCAACGTTGTGTGCCCCACATTCCCTTGGTCTCGGGAAAAGAGAGTCCCTTAATCTGAGTGGATAGTCACATCGCGTCAGAGAAAAAGTGCATTGCCATGGGTAGGGGTGCTGGGAATGACATGAAGAATGGGGTGCAAATAGGTGTTCTCTTCAAACCTTGCTTGGAGGGTAGGCAAAACTCAGGCTTTTAAGCTGAATTGATTTAAAAGGAGAACTTTTTACATAGAGGGTTGGTGTGATGTTTCAGGCATTGGTTCAATCCTTGACTGGCTCAATAGGTTTCTGATGACCACTTCAAATTCTTGGCATGGCCCTAAAACTGTCAAGCAAAGGTCACTCCAACGCTCTGTGCCATCAGCAAGGACTCCCCACTCAGAGGTGTCTGGGAGCTAGCAGAGGTGCCTGCAGCCCTCTGCCTGTCCTTCCTCAGCCTTCTCCTGCTGTTATCACTTGCTAAAGACACACAGGTCCTCCCTTCCTCCAGAGCCTCCCTGCAAGCATCCTTCACTCCTGGTGCTCCCAACATCTGGCATGGCGTTCCTTTCTATGCCTTATCTCCTATGGCAAGAGCATCGCTTTCCACCTTGCCTCGGTGTACGCATTTACATGGCTCCCCTCACCCGCACTTATCCAGCTCTCCAGTTGGCTTGTTTAATTCCATTTTGGAGGCAGTTTTCATTGAAGACATGACATTAAATAGAACCATGCAGCTTTATCCCAAGCAGTCCCCAGGAACGGTGCAGACACTGTTTTTCCATGATGGATTTTGAAGGGACAGGAGGGAAGAAGCAGCAGTGTGAATGATTTACAAGATCAAGAATCTGTTGCTGGAAACGGCAGACACCCGTGTGGATCATCTCAGTAGGGCCATTTACTTCACTATCACTGACAGTTGCCGTCCCCAAAACGACCTTTTTATTCCACACCTCCCCCTTTTTTTTTATATCGGTCAAAAAGGAACAAGGGAAGAGAAGCATAAGGAATAAATCAGGGGGGGGGGGGAAAAATCCTTCCCAGCTTTTCCACTGTGCCTGTGGAGTTTGTTCTAATTTTCTTTTTTTTCCTTGGGAACAGAACTATTAAATTTGAATCAATATTCTTTTTTTGGGTTGTTGTTCATCTTTCTCTCTTAAGCATGGTTTGCACATCTCTGTTAGCAGCAACACCCCTCTGATTCGTCCCGGATCCCCCTTGGGTTGGAAGCCTGCTTGGTTTTTGGTGGCACTTTGACAGTTTAACAAGGCAAGTGTAGAAAAGGTCACGAGGGACTGGAACAGTGAGTCAGGCAGGGAGAGGGGTAGGGAGGGAGGGAAAGGAAGCCAGTGCTTTTCCGATTGAAAACCTGCCACCAATCATGCATGATTCAATGGCAAAATGAATCCCAGGCGCTTTATGTTGTTGTTGACATTTACTTAGCAAGAGAGGTTGACGGGCAGATTTAATGGGGTTGGGACGGCTCACGTTTAAGTCAAAGTGACCAAAGTGCAATATTAAAAATGATTGAAGTGGGAACCTTTTCAGATTACTCATTGGCTATCACTTCAAGAAGCCATGTGGTAAACCGAAAATATGCTGCATGAATGGCCCAGCTCTTTTAAGGAATGCATCGATTTAGCAGAGACTGAATGTGTTGCTAAATTTAAGCTCCAGCCTCTCTCTGACTGGGAATAGCCATTCCCTTGCAAGGCTGCAGTGTAAGCTAGTAAGTGCCGTCCTGCCTTCATAAATGGCAGGCCATGTAGTTAACACCTCAGCCCTGTGCAGGGAGCTTTGCCGCTGGCGTTTCCTCCGCTCCCGATGCACAGCCTCTTCTCGACCTCAGCGGGGGAGCCTGCTCCTGCTCTCTCCCCAAGGCAGGAGGGACAAGGCGGGTTATTTGTTTCCTTATCATCCACCTCCTTCACGCCACTGGAGTTTGGACCCATTGTGCTCCTGCTTCTATCATTTAACTTGATAAGAGCTCCTGCTTGTCCTACGCAGCTGCAGAGGGATGGGCTGAGACACTGTGGTGCATTTACCTGGAGCTCTCCTGTCCCAGCTCCCAGGTGACTTGACTTAGCATGTATGTGCTTTTTAATGTCAGCAGAGAAAGCAGGTTTGAGAGGGAGATGGAAGTGGGAGGGAATGAATGTTACCTTTTCCTGAACATGGGGGATGCAGTGCTGCTGAGACCTGGATGGACAATTTTTTCACAGCTGCTGAGTCAAAGGAGAGAGAAGCACCTTTGTAACTAGGTAAGATCAGAAGCAGGGACAGAGAGCACCCTCCGCTCCCAGACCACCTGTATATCTTGGCTGAAGGCTCCTCTCCCACCTGGCCAAGGGAAACCAGAAGAATCAGGCTCACAGTGGCTCTCCGTGAGATTCCCCTTTCTCATTAAAACTGTGACCTGTGACTCCAGGGCTTAATGAGACTGAGAGAAGGCGAGCAGTACTTGCATTTCATAGTATCACTGCTCTGATCTGTGACCTGAGATATGTTTCGACCCTTTCAGTGGGCACAAACCCTTTAATAAAGCAGGGAACTGGGTACTTGTCCACAACAAAGAGGAGAGGACAGAAGGAAGGGCTATTTGATCCTTCAGAGATCCCCCAACGGCAACAGTATTTCATGAGTACAGAGGAGACAAGCGGTCATGTTTCCATTTCCATTTCAATTCTTGCAGCAGGGCCAGCTACATACTGTACACAAACGTGAAGGGGAGCCCAGTACTGTGCTGTTTCATCCCTTCTCTCTTGCGCTCCATCTTGTGATGGTTCCTTGCGAAAGCCCCATGCATTGCATCTCCTGTGTCCTCTCTCAGCATAGGGCAAGAACCGGAGAAGAGCAGCTCTGTGACTCACATTGAACTGAAAACGGGACAAGATATGGCCACCACAGACCAGGTAAATAACAGGTGGCTTCTTCCATTATGTTTAGGGGTGGCTTACTACAGATTAGCTCTAATTTATCACTGCGTATCAGTATGTATTGACATTGTTTCAGAAACCTACTTATTTATGAGGACTGGTCACCTCACAAAATCATGTTCCTATATAAGGGGAGGCAGGGGTTGTCTACGCTGCACCATGGCAGAGAGGAATCCAAGATAACTCGGGTACAGAGGCAGTGTGTGAGCTAATTTTCATTGTTTTTTCCCCTTCAGTACATGAGCTGATGTAGTGTAGCTGCGTATGTCAGGTACTTCTCAGGATACATGCTCGAGAGGCAACACTAGGACTTGGGGTGGGATGCTGTTGGCAGTCACACCCTCTTCCTCCTGAGCCTACCTGGTTCATCTTCTCTCCAGGCTCCTCACCACCTTCAGGGGAGGTATAGGCAGCCTAGCGCACAGCGGGCACTGCCTCACATTACCACCCTGTGGTGCCTTTCTCCGCCACTCAGCCCCCCCAGGGCTCTGCAGAGCTAGCCCCTAATTGGCGCTCAAATAAATACGACCTGGGCCAAACCAAACACCGAAGCTTAAAGCGCGGTCTAGAAGCCTGAGCTCACAGGAGCGCAGCAAATCGAAACAGGAAAGAGATTTAATTTAAGGGCAAAGTCACTCATTAAGACTTGAAACCCCCTCAAAAAAAAAAAAAAAAAAAAAGCAAAGCCAACAAGCCAGGGCAACTGGAAGGTTTCTCTTGACCCTGAAGGAGTAACTCAAAACAGCTGGGTTATAAAGATGGCTAAGATAAAGATAGAGCACCCTGGACCCTTATGGTGCAGGCAGTCTGCTGTGTCCAGGGCGAACATTTCCCTGAACATTCACAGCTTCTGTTTTGCTGAAGCTTTGGTCCCAGTGCTCCAACAGTGTTATGATCTTGTCATAACACCCTCCCAAAAAAGTCCAAACACACTGTCAAGGAACAAATGGTGGCAGATGAACCAGTTGGAGAAGAAAATGGCTGAGAAGCCTGTGTTTAAGGGAGAAAAAGTTGGGGCCCTCAACCAGGGAGCAGTAACAATAACTAAACTCAAACATAAATATCAGTCAGCCTCTCTGAGGGAGCTAACGTTTGCTTCTGAGTCAGGTTTGTCTGAAAAGCACTGCAGAGAGGACAAGTTTGTATACAGAATGACCACAACGTGGGTCGATTGATGTGCAAGTGCTTGGATGAGACTAGGTAGAAGCTGAGGTAACACGGTGCTGGGCAGCTGACATATCTATTCTTGCCAGAGCAAGTAGAAATGTTCTTTCCCAGTCCTTATTGCTTGCCGTATGACAAGGTGTGTGCACAGAAAAATTATTGTTATATTGCAGTGGGCTTCTGTGGCCTCAGCTGGGTTTAGTTTCACTGAGCCTTACTCTAAATCTCAAAAGCTTTAGCGACAGTCTCTGATCACGTACAGGTTAAGGAGTGGTGAACAAGGAACAGTCTTGCCCCAGCAAGAATGTGGTTTCTACTGAAAAGGACAGAGTGCCCTGGGATGGACCTTACTGGGCTGGTCCTCCTCTCTTCACTGACTCCTCTGCAGGAATTCAGAGCAAGTAAGAGCTGGTGGCGAAGCCTACTTTGCCCTCTGGAGAAGCAATCTTTCAAGGTGAAATTCAGTTGCCCAAGCAAATGCATCTGCTGCCATTTCCCACTGGCCGTCTGCTGCCTTTCTAGAAAGGCAAGGGTCTTCCTTAGCTTCTCTCTCATACCCACCAGCCCTATATGTGTTTGTACCCCATGACAACCCAAATCGAATTAGATACCTGACTTAAGGTAACTGAACCTTATCCTCAACTTCTTGTGCTTGTGAGCAACATCAGAGAAGGCATTAGAGGCAGCATCTTGAAATCAGGGCTGGGAAGACTTGAGTGCTGTCCTCCTCTCCCATTTCCCAGGAAGCACATGTGTTTCATGATGTGACCACTATTGCCATTTTCCAATCCTTAGACTAGGCTCCAGCACACATTGATAGAGAAGCTGCCAGCATCATGAACAAATGCCACTGCTTCTTTCTTACTAGGCCCACTGTCAGCAAAGGCCGCATTCTGAACATCTGTGGCCTAAATAAGGCAAATGAAGGAAATAACGGCATCCTTATTTTGCAGATGATGAACCAGGTGCAGAGGAATGTGTTGACTTCTCCTGGGACAACACAAGCAGAAAGGGAAAATGAACATGCTTTTCCTAAATCCCATACTGGTATCTTCAAAGCCTGCTGACCAGCTCTGTATCTTGCTTGGCAGGCACAGGGGCTTGACCAGAGTGGAGTTGCTCTTAGTTTCCAGATTATTTGTGTTATCAGCATGGCAAAGAAGTTCAGTCACGGCCTCAGGACCCCGCAGAGGTCAGCAATGCTGTGTGAACACAAAGAGAAAGGATGGACCCGGTGCCAGAGACCTGGCACTTGGGAACAGGTTGTGGACAAGACTTTCTCAGCTGGTGGCCAACATCTCTAACAACCCCTCCTGTTGGTGGGTAACCAATGTCCCTCACCACCGGCCCTTGGGTAACAACATATTTTGGCACCTCCATCCTTTTCATTCCCTTAATTTGTTACTGCTTTTTTCTCTGCTTTAATTGTGAATGGATCTCTTTTCCTTCAGCTGGGGCTGGGAGAGGGTAGTGGAGACAGCCTCACTACCAGCTCCCTTGGTTTGGCTTGACCATCTATTTGGGCTGTCTGGCTCTTCCTTTAACCATTTGCTTTGGTCTTCTTGTACAGCGTTGAGGTGCTGGCCACTAGAGTCCTCAGAAATATGTTAACCAAATAGAGGGGGAAGTTGTTACAATAATCAAGATGAAATTATAAGCCATGAAAGTAAGGAGGTACAGACTGGAGGAAGAGGCTGACAGAGTCCGATGGTCTTCAGAGTAGATCTTCAGGAGAAGGCGAAAAGATGTGAGATACATCAAGAAAAGACGGCCTGGCAGATGTGTGTGTGTGAAATACAAAAACACAAAGTGGAAGGCTATTAGTAGCAAAGGCATCTGGATAAAATTACAGCCTAACAGTGCACGAGAGAAAGAAAAAGAGAAAAAAAAACTTTATTAGATCCACCAACAAGTCTCGCTCTGTTTTAAGGAAGAAGTACACAAATCAAGGGGTTATTTTTATTCTCAGAATGAGCTCGTTTCCCAAATGAAAGAAGGAAAGACGAAGTTAAAAAAAGAGGTGGAGAAAGTCTTTCTTTCTACTCAAGTCCTGTGGAAAAATCCCCCTGATCCCAACTTTATGAAGCCCATAAAAAAACTTGGAAATCTATCCTGGCAGATGCCGGTGGGACTGGTGTTTGAGGCTTATACTTACTGGGTCTGATAGACAGAGGGAAAGAGAGGGGTTGTAAGGTAGTTGGAAAAGCGCTCTGCTTTAGAAGTGTTCTCGTCAGCCTATTACTTCACTTAAAGGTCAGCAGGGTGGAGTTACAGTGAAGGGAAAAACACAGCAGTGAAGAGCATTGCCCGCTGGCTGAAGCCATGAAGCTCCCGGTGACATCTTGGAGCGCTTGTCTCTGATGGAACAGAGGGCTCCGGCAAGCATTTTTTGGAAGCAGCAAAAACAAGGGTTTCCCTTCTTCGTTTTTTAATCAGAGGTGCCTAAGTCAGTAAAATGGCTAAATTCAGTAGGAGCTCAAGGCCAAATTTCCTCTGGCTGCTCTTTAAATCCAAGCCTGAAATACTAGAGCTGGGGAGAGAGAGCTCACCCTCATTCTTTCCTCCTCCATCGCAGGCAATGTGCCTTTGCTCTCAGTTGCAGAGATAAAATGCTCTATTTTGGTACATCATGGCAACATCAAGGTAGAGTTTCATCATTTATTCCGTACCTACAACGGACGCTGCAAGGCTTCTGCCTGCAAATGCCTTTTACAGACAGAGGGACTAAACCAGAGAGAACTAGACAGTCACACCGAGCGCTGTTTAGCTAGAAGCGACTCAGCTCTGGGACTGAACTTCCCAAATGCAAGCTGTGTCCCACGTCCCCTGAGCAGCGGTTGCCAGGGAAAGCTGAAACGGAACACAGAGGGTGGGTGGTGGACAGGGTCACTGACAGCTTTCAAAGGAAAATGTCCAAAATAAGTAAGTTTGTGACATACTGGCCTTCTCCCATGCTTGGATGTCAACCTGAACCGTAGGTACGCTCCTCCAAGACACTGTGCATTGAGAATCTCTCCTGCTTTTAGGAAAAATGGGCAGGGAAAGGAGCTGGAATCACTGGCAGGGAGCCTGCAACTGAGACATATGTCAGTGTAATTCACCTATGTCAATGTAACTCACCTGAGGCTGGTGCCTAATTCCAAGCAGTTCCCAGCTTCCTGACTTGTGTCTTACATCCAAGGGAAGGAGTGTAGACACCTTCATATCTGCCTTGAGGGATTTCTTAGGACATCATAACTCCCTCGCCGTAGTTTTAGTTTAGTCTAAGTATATTGGGTGTAGTACGGGATACCCACTGGATCAGTGGTGGAGACTAAAGCCCTGCATGCAACTAAGCAGCAGCTGCAGAGATGAACATCTTCACTGTGAAAGTCTTGAATTTCATTCTCTAGATCTTAATTCTTGATTTTTCTCTCTCTTTTACATAAAGAAGGCAGGTCCTTGCTCTTGGACATCACACTAGATCCATAGATATGTGTACGTGTGTGTGATTGTATAAGAGTTAAGTATTTCCTTGGGAAAAATTTCCAAGAAATAG
Source organism: Gymnogyps californianus (assembly GCF_018139145.2). Taxonomy (NCBI): domain Eukaryota; kingdom Metazoa; phylum Chordata; class Aves; order Accipitriformes; family Cathartidae; genus Gymnogyps; species Gymnogyps californianus. The sequence goes on from NC_059474.1 coordinate 852,689, forward strand.
GTGAACTCACTTTTTCCTAATGAGCAGTTCTGTCATTCTTTCCCACCATTCCGGTATTCCCAAAGAGGAATACAGTATGGTCCTGCTTCTTCACTTCTAGGAGACCTGTTGATGAAAAGAAATGAATAGATTAGCTAATTATTTTCAGCTGTTCTTACGGACAGCAAACCAGATTAGACTGAGACACTTTGATGTCTTCATATTACACTCAAAATTCTCCAGTTAGTTAGAAAAATTTTCTAATGAGGTACTTAAGGAAATTTTGTACTCAATGAAAAATTACTCACTGAGGGAAGAATTGCACGTGCCCTCATCCCTTTGTTGAGTATCAGAAAATAGAGGTTGAGGTATGTTAGGGTACGCCCAAAAGCCAGTGTACCCTGCGCGAGCTTGCCATTCCCATGACCTCTCACCAAAGGCTGTACAACCCAGCACACTGATGTAGGTTAGTTACCAGAGGGTCCCTGATCCAGACGGCTGGAGCCACATAGCCAGAGATATCCCGGCCTTGGCCAGAATGAAATTCCAGGGCAGCACCAGCCAACTGATGCAAAACCCTGCGTTTTGCCTCCTTGGCAATATCTATTACTGTCAGCCAGCAACACTTGTGCTCTGCTCACCTCCACACCTTCTCAGAGAATCCTACGTTAATTTAGAGGTTTTAACCTGTATCCTCAAAATGCCCCAGAAGTTTAGCCAACAGGAATCAACGACTGTCTAAAGCCCTGGGACAAAAACTGGAGCTGTCTCAGATGCAGTTGTGTGTTAACAGAAGCTGTGTAGGTCTGAGGCTGCAGAGGAAAGTCCATTAAGGACCACTGCAAACCTCACCATCCTCTGCTCCAGATGCCAGCCTTCGCTAAGGTCGACACTGAGTGACATAAACATAACACAAGGAAAAAACCTCACTCTACTGCATAAATCTTTACCTTCAGAAGGGGGAATAAGGTATAGGAAAGCCTCTTACACTTGACATGCTGTTAGCAATATTTGTAGTCATCTCAGCAGTGCAACTGAAGGCGAGGAAATGATCTACCTTCTCTGCCCAGAGGAACAAAGCCAAAAAGAGAAAATCCTGCCCTGAGTTGCCCAGGAGGGAGCACAAGGCTGTGCCCAGCATCGCTCAAAAGGTCATCAGAGGCTTTTCTCCTCTCTAATGGACAAAGCTGAAAGAGACATTAGACTCACCTACCCTACACCTCTGGCAGTGCTCAGCCTCTCAAGGGCCTAAACCGGAGCTGTCTCCGTATGGAGGGAGCCTGGGTGGGGCAGAGAATTTAACTGCACATCTATTACAAGCCTTTGTTGAGTGCACACACGCTCTGCAATTTTAACTCAACCAAATCTGGGAAAATTCTTTCATCAGTGCCAAAAGACACATCTGCAACAGGGATATTTGGTAGGGTGCTCCCTGCTAACTTTTGAGGGCCTGTTCAAAGTCAAAGGCACACTGCAGCTTTCCAAAGGGAGGAGGTTTCCAGAATCGTTTACCGTAGGTAAAACAATATATTTCCCCCCCCCAGTCTTGTTCTCAGAAACTGTTTTGGCTGAGCTATTTTGGCTGAAGTATCCAGGGAAATCCAGCCTATGGCATACACCCTGCACTTCATGGTGCTTTGCTTCATTTTTGACAGCACTGTAAGCAGATGAAAGTAGGGCTTTAAAGTGAAAAGTTTCAGGCAACCACAAGTTTAGATGTTCCTACCTATTCTGCCTCTAATGGCAAAACCATAGTAAAACTGTAATCACATCTGCACTTTGTAGCTTGGGCTCTTTTCCAGCACTTATCATGGAAACTCTGGGAGATGGCAGTCTGCTTTAACTAAGCCCCAGCCAGGGCTATATAACTGTTTTCCCTGTTTGGAAATTCTGAGCTTCTCCAGCTGGTGGCATCTGCTACTTGTTGGCCAGGATCTCATGTTCTGCTGCACTATCATTTTTGGTTGAAAGCGATTTGCAGGACTTGCCATCATGGAGACGGATTTCAAGATAAGGAAGAAAGCTTTGAAAGAACAGATGCTGAAAGGTTTGAAAGAACAGACCTTTCCTAAGTACTGATGGCACTACCTCTCCATATAACACACTGATAGAGGAAATACAGAACCGCAGAGGTTGGGAGAGACCTACAGAAGCCGTCTAGTTGAATCTGCTGCTCAGAGCAGGTGCAGTTAGAGCAGGCTGTCCAGATGACAAAGGTGTGAAACACCTGTAGGGAAAGTCCTGTAGATGTCTCTGGATATTTCCCATATCTCTTTCTGTGGTTTCTGAACCTGGTGGCTGCGAGAAGCGCATAGTCTGAATTGGTCACTTGAATCCAGACACCACAGAACCTCAATACTTGAGATAACTGTTGGGACATTTAAAGTGATCTGTCTCATTGACACCACCATAGGTCCTCAAACATTGAGGGTCTTAAAACCAAGCCAGCTCTAGGCAAGAAACAAACATGCTGTATGCTTTAGAGCTTTCCTGTGAATGGTTTACCTATTGGTTGAGTTTCAAAATTACAAGATCACAAAAGAAAGTTGGCAGCTGGGACACAACGCTCCAGCAAGATCTCCATCCGATAAGCAACTATGGTTTGAAAAACCAAAGCTGATGTTGGGTCACAAATGAAATAGGATGGAAAATCTTAAGAAAATTACTACAACCTCCCACATGAATCTAGGGGAAGGCAGGCAGTAGCTGGCAGAGAAAGGAAGTAGCATGCAGGTAACTCCATGCCCTTAAATCATCACAAACCCTATGACACACTGGGGAAGAATCTGCAGCAGGGGAAAGGCTGTTGTAAATTATTTCTCTCCTTTCTAGAATGCAGCTGAGAGCAGCAGAAAACACAAATAAAGTGGGGAGAACATGCCAGAGTGGTTGGACATCCTGGTGCTTAATTTAAGCTTAACGCTTGTTACCTCATCCCAAAGAGCTGTGCTCACTGCGTGGCAGCTATGCCCAAGCCCCAGCTGAAACCACTGGAAAAATTGGTTGATTCAATGGGCTTCGTATTGGAGCAAACGCTGCTCAGGATGTACACAGGGACAGGGAGGGGAATGAGCTTGCCCTTACCCAGTTGCAGCTTCCAGACATTTATGTCATCAGGTGGACACCATTTACACCATTGCCTCATTTACACCATGAGGTAATTTGGCCCCTGTAGTTATTACTGAGAGGGTTAGATTTATACCACCTGGGGTTTAATGAGTCTGTAGAGGGAAGAACTGATTTAATTTGGCTGAGAAGCTCAGTGCATTTATTACTGTAGCCCACTTATGCTTGGGTAGGTTACTCTCTCTTGTAGTCACCCTGTTCTCCAGGTGAGCTGCAGGTGGACTTAGATCTATTGTGTATTCTTCAGTTTGTTCAGGATAGTTTCTATTTTCTGCTTTTAGAAACTTCAGCATAACCGGTAAGGAGGAAATCTCACTCTATGCTAGCCTACTGGTGTTACTGCATTTTAGCTCCCTTTTTTCCCCCTCCCTATTTTCCCCCTTCTGGGAGAGGGTGTGAAGGTGGTGGTGGTGGTTTTCCTATTTTGGGGTCGGTTTTTTTTCTCCTTTAAATTTTTTAGCTGGAACAGTTTAGTTACTTGTAAGGAAAAAAAAAATGGAAGGGGAATATTTGCTTTGAATTCTGAAATCCTGTGTGTAGTGGGGTTTTTCTGTTGGTGGTTTTTTTTAAATCTGAACACTGCTTCATCTTGAAATTCAGGCAGTAAGTTGTGTTGGTCTTTGTCTTACAAAAGTATTGTTTGCTATTGCCACAGAAAACCAGCTTGCCTTAATTAACTAAGAAGCCTTCTGAAGATATAGTTTGATAGTGCTGTGAAACAGGTTTGTTGCCATCTTGTGATGGATGCTATCATGGTCACAGGGAAGTGTTCTAACTTAGAACAACTTTCCCTGCCAAAGCCATTCAGTGTCATCCTTTCATGCCTTCACTAACTCTTCAGACATCCCTTGGCTAAGTATCCCATCCTCTTCTCTTCTTAGTCCAAAGAGAAGAGGACATCCACTTGTGTCAGCAGCTCTGTTGGATGAAGTAACAGAAATGTGTGCAAGAACAAATTGAGGGGTGGTTTGCTGCCAAAGCAGAAGGCTCTGTAGAGCTGCGTTCTCCAGGGCTCGGCGGCAATTTGATATCTCCATTGGTGACCTGCATAAAGAAATACAGACTTTATGTATCAGATGTGCAGGTGGCATTGGCCAGGGCTGGAGAGGAAAGGGACTGCCAGCAGACTGGAAGGGAGTCCAAAGCAAACTCCACAAACTGGAGAAATAGCCTGGAAAAATAGGTTGCGAGTCCATGGGCACAAACACAAATGCCCATGCTTAGGTGAGGTTAACCAGCCTAAAAAGGATGGAGGGAGGCTGGCTAGGGACAGCATGAGGGGAAGGATTGGGGGTTTACAATGAGTCACAGTGTGAATATAAGTCAGCAGTGTTTTGCTGTCGTACTATCCTCAGATGTATAAACAAACTAATACTCTATAAGACATGTAAGCAGTTTTTCCACTCTGCTAGTGGATGATGTATTAGCTGACATATTGTGTCTGAAGGGGTTAGTGTCCTTTCAAAAAGAGATGGAGAGAGAAGTGAAAGAAAAGCAATTCAGGTAATAAAACATGGTCCATGATGACCAAAGAGAAGAAGGGGTAGGTTAGTCCAGGAAATAGAAAGGCAGTCTGAATTTTGGCATTTCCTATTGTTTGGGTGGTTGACTCGGCAATCTTGCCAATCTCCTTTTAGCATAGCATTTGTTTCATTTCTGATGTCAGTGTTTCTACAATTTAACAAAGTAACTCCAAGAAATACAGAGACTCTGTCCTGTGACATCACGTTGGCATTCCTATATCTCATCAGGGCTGGAGCACAGACCTGCTGTAAGAGTCATGAAAATATGCCTGGTAAGGTCTCCGAGAGGTCACTTGGTATAGCCTCCTTTCTGGAGGCAGGACCATCTGTGTGTAAGAGGCCTCGCAAGTGTTTGGATAATCTATTTTTAAAAACCACTGGGACTTGGAGTTCAATCCCTGCAGTGACATTCATATGTTAGTAGAGTCTTTCTACACCCTTCAGCTGTTTTTCTTGTTTTTTCCCTGTAGAATCAACAACCTCGGTCTTCAAAACGTCTTAAAAATTTCAGGTTTTTAGACCTCATCTTAATATGAAGGATTAATTTTGTTGTCTATGTGCAAGTTACTAGCTGCATTCGCGATGCTGTAGAGTTGTCCCACTGACAGCCTCCAAATGCTGCTCTAGAAAGGCATGAGCCTCTCAAATCTTCTGTGATACCTGACAACCTTATGCACCCTCAAATGGTACAAGCTGCCTGTGTGGAGGCAACCGAGTCCTACCTTGAGATCTGTTACCTGCCCACTGTTCGCTTGTCGCACTCAACGCAGCTAGGATTCAGGGGGAGAAAAGTATGTGATAAAATGACGCAGGAGTGCATCAGATTGCATACGCACAAGTAGGCTGGCCTGCAATTGCTCAAGCACAAAGCATCTTCTGGAGGGGGGTGGGAGGAAAGTATCTGCCTTGGCAGTGCATCATAACTCTGTCTTCATATTCCTCAGCAATGCAATTTCCTTTTCTCTCCTCTTCTGTCAAAGTGACTCTCAAATGTTTTGTCTAAGAGACAAAAACTGATGTTGAAATGCAGATTTCTGCACTGGTGATGAGCCCTAAATGTGCATGAAATCATGACTCCAGGTCTGCCAGGAGCAGCACTTGAAGTGGGAGGGAGGAAGCCCTAACTGCGCTTCTCAGAACATTACATTTCTGATGGCTCTTCTCATGAAGCCGCCTGTAGGACAAACAGATGCTGACAGTGAGCTGTAAATTGCCACTTCAGCTCCTAATCAAGAGTGCTTCCCTGGAACTGGAGGGACTTTTACTCCCTTCAGTTCTGCCAGCGGGTTTAACAGCACATTTGGACAACCTTCTGCCAGAGAGGGGTTAGACAGATCCGGTCCTACCTGGGGACAGGTGACCTTTCTGTTTCATGTTTTACCTGATCCTGTGTATATAATGAAGGCATCACTCCCAGCCCTACTTTCCTCTCCCCATTTCTCCTTTGCCCTCTTTTTCTTCTTTCTCACTATCAATGCCTCTGCTTTTCCAGGCTCTACCCTCTACCTTTTCACTCACTAAGCACTAATGGCTCGAGTACACTTGAGCTCAGGATCCAGGAGCCTTTTCCCAGTAACAGCTTGCGTCCTCAGTGTGGATGCAGATCCCCTGCCAAAAGATGGCTCTCTGGAGCAGGACTGATAGCAGAGAATAGCTTCTTAGAGCAGTGCAATGAAGGGGAAAAAAAAAAAAGCATCAAAATCAGAGGCAGTGATATCCAGTGAGGAGCACTTTGGGGTTGTCTTAAGTACCTTTTCTGAGTGTGCATGGGTCACTGCATTTCCCCTCTCTTCTGCGTAAAGAGAACCATGGCAATTTGGAAGAAATTATTTCAAAGCATCTGTGTTAGATGTTACTGGTTGCTAGCCCAGCTTTCTCCAGGATGGTGGCACCACGGGGAATTCCCAGACGCTTCCCCAAAGTTATACAAGTATGACTTTGCAAGGAACTTTTCCTGCATCTGATGAAGCCAGGATGTTTCCATCTTGGGTTCCTAAGTCTCCAAGTGAATTCAATCTTCTGAAGTTGACACTGTGTATAGAAAGTATCTAAACTCTTTCCCCACTGGTTTCATTCCAGGTTGACTCATCTGACACAAGCCAGATCATATTTGTCCTTCCAAAATGTGTTGGTTAGCATAATGAAGAGCTTCACTTTCCCAGGTACAAGTGGAAAGGAAACTTTATTTTTCCCTAAGGGGAAAAAAAAAAATCCACAGTATCTTCTTACCAATCCACTTATACTTTAATCGAAAAGCCAAAAGCAAAAAAATGTGAATATATATCATCATCTGTGTTGTTATAAGGTGATCTCTGACCAATCTTATTCCCTGTTTATTTTCCCACATCAGCTGAAATGTGTGCTAGTGAACTTGTTCCAGACTGATGCTGGTCTAACTTTCTGGAGATTAAGGTGTATGGCAAGGTGGTTAGACAAGAAAAAGGACAGTAACCTTGTTCAGCAGAGGGGCCGGGGGTGGTCAGAGCATGCAGAACATCAGCAAGGTAAAAAAGGTTTCCTAAATTTTAAGGTTGCTCTCCACTGTGACACAAAACAGAGATGCATCCCATCTGAATCGATCTCAGCTCACCGAGCGAGATCACATGTTTAGAGCAACAATAATATATGATAAATTGCATTGAATATCAGATTGTTTGAATGATAACATTTACATTAGAGTGTTTTACCTAAAATTCCTTTACAACCAAAAAGTAGTAAGTCCTTCTAGACTGATTCACGTTGCCTGCTTGCAAATCTTTTTAGGCTGAGTTGTCTCAATTGGTGAAGGCATATGTCTCTCCATTAATCTGAAAAGGAGTTTAGAGTGACTTATGTAGTTGTGGACATCTACACTGCAATGTCTAAGCCTTCTGAAACTATTCCCAATTGTATTCTTTATTTAAAACTAGGTTGGAGAACCATTAGGTGGTGGGATTATCTATTCCAAGGGTTAAAAATGTACCTGATACTTTCTGTTTAAAAATTACTACATTTGACTTTCAAATATTTATTCCTTTGCCTTGTGGGGAGGGGAGAAGAGATGAAACATCAAGCTACGTGTTTACACCAGACTTAAAACCATGAAAAGGGAAGATGGGGTATAGCAGTGAGGCAATTCATATAGTGAACATCTGAAGATGGAGTTCGGTGGTGTTAAGCAGCAGATCACACTGATGGAAATAAGAGAATTTCAATACCTTTTTTCGGTTTTGTCACCTTTATGTGTGTGTCAACACCTGAAAAAAACCCCAAAAGGGTTATATTAAAGAAATAATTAAAATGAAAATGATCAACTTGTTCTTTTCTTAGTGTATTTATCAAATACATTTAAATTACATCTAAACTTTCAGCCTCTGGGATTTAACTGAGCTGTCAAATCTCTGGCTTTGTTAGAATGCTTGCTGCATAATAAAAGAAATTATTTCCTTAAACAAGAGTATTAACTGTTTCCCACTGTTTACTTTAGGCAGAGGAGCTTGCTTTTTTTTTCTTTCATTGCTTTTTCTCCAAGTATTAGGAAAGCAAAGGGAAAAAGAAAAAAGAATTGGTTAGGAGAAAAGACAAGGGAATTAAGAGTTACATTGTTCATGCAGATAGCCTGCGCCTTGCTCTACATGTGGCTATGGGCCAGTGTAATCATTTCAGTCTGGGATGTGATTTTTCTCCTGCTTGAGCCAATCCTTATCGTAACCGAAGTTTAACTGGGTTGTCTTTTTACTGGTTTTACCAGTTCTACTGGTAATCTGCCCATAAAAACACATCCCCAACCAGACCAGTAACACTGGAAGACGTGTGGGCTGCTCCTTTCTGGTTGTGGCTTTGTGCTTTCTCCCCAAGAGCAGTGCACCTCTGTGCTTTGCTGTCCTTCCCCTACCACATCTCAGCAGATGCAAAAGGGTCCTGCCTCTGTGACAGCCACGCATTTCCTTACCGTGTGGCTGAGCAGTGCCTTGGCACTGGCTGCTGCCTGTGGCCCTTGATATTAGCTGCATTGCATACCATGGTCTAGTGTAATATTATCTTATGCTATACATTGATGGTTTTCCATCTAGAACAAAACGAAATCCATAAGCAAACTCAAACTGGTGGCAACAACTCCCAGGCAAGTGAAGTTTGCTGGGCTGCTCAGGTATCCTCAGCTTCTTGTACTCTCTCTGGCTCTGTGAGTTTACTGCAAGTTTAGGTGTTTTGAATGTTAAGGAGGGAATTTGCCTTGGTTGTCGTAAGTACAGACCTTAGAATGGGCAAAGCACCCTCTGCAGATGCCTCTCTCCCTCTGTTGACTCACGAGGCTTGTCAAGAAGGTGAGCTTTGGTTAGACAACAAACTTGGAGAGGGGTGGTGTTGGCCTTAGTCTCCTACATTGCTCAGAGAGTGAGATCTCAAATGGCAGAGAGTGGTGCCAAGGGCTTGTCTCCGTGTTGTTTCCTGTGGCCTGCGTTGTGTTCACATTGCTGTAGGTTCATGGATGGGCTGGAGGGTCCCCTTGGGACAACCAAAATGGGAGCTGCCACTTTGGCAAATCTCTCATTGCATTCCCTCCCCACCAGGTCTCTGCTGCTTCCACATGACTTGCATTTGGGAAGAGGGAGGAGAGGGAAGAAGCTGCTTGGAATTGCCCAGAACCCTTTGAAAACAACCTCAAAGGATCTTGGGGGAGCTGGACAATGTCCCAGCCCTTTTCCTTGGATTTCTAGCCCTGCAGCCTGCAGAAGAGCCCTTGAGGGAGGAGAGGAGGGTCTTGACAAGAGAGTAATGGGGAAGCAAGAGGAACCTGGCTGGCTCCCACTCCCTGCTCCTTTTGTGCACTTGGCTGCATGGTAGAGGAGAGTTTAGGGCAGTCCTGCCTCTCCGGTTCAAGGGGGCACAGAGTATCATCTGAAAGGAGCATGCAGCCCCCCTTTTCTCTTAGTGGGTGGTTGGGTTTTTCAGGATCATGGATGATTATTCTATTTATTTTGCCCCTGTCAAAAAAGGAAACGGGTCGGCTTCTGCCAAGTAATTTTACACCTAAGTATTTCCTTCTGTTTGTCTTAAAAACAGCTTAGTATGGATGTTACCTCCGGGTCGTGGGGTCACTGGGGGATTGGCAGAGGCTTTTCTGGGTTTCTCAGAGCACAGCGCACTCCTGGAGGCCTGTTCCTAATTGTCGGGTGGAGACAAGGGAATACGGAGCCAATCCAAAAAACGCAGCACCGCGGAGTGGGGCTTTGTCCCTTTGACAAGATATCTGCCTAACCAAGCCTGCTTGGGTGCCTTGCTGCAGAGACGCAGAGAGAAGCTGTGTATGCATGCATGCACACACATAACAGGTCATTTTTCACTTTTCGGAACATAAGCTCTGGTGTACGGAGTCGCACACGAGGGGGTAATGAAACCATCTGGCCCAACAATGCTGCCTTTCACCGCATTGCAAGATAAAGGATCGTTCCTTCCTGCCTGTCTGTTTAAAGGAGATTTTGTGCTGCTGAGAGGTGCTGGATGGATGGATAGTCAGAGCATGTTTTATTTATTCATAGCGCTGGCACCACATGGGTCCCCAAAACTTTTTTTGTGAAGATATGGCCCATTCTGGGTCCTGCTCACCACTGTCTGTGCTTTCAGCTGCACAGTCAGCTTCAGGGAGCCACATGCTACCTCTAACTGCAATCTGAGTATGATCAAGACCTCATTTAGGTATATTATCTGGCATCTCTGCAGTTGATGGGCTTATGAGCAAGGGTAAAATCCACAATGATGTGAACACACAGTCCATGAGAGAGGTGTGCTGGGAGAAAGTGGGTCTCACCTGCTGCAGTGATTCACTTTGCACAACTCACCAAGTTGCCCTGTTTGGCACAAGCATGTTAATTGATCAGCTTTTGCAGGGAAAAACACTTGTTGACATCCCCCTTCTACTTAATAACAAGACCTTCCAGCTCATAGAGGTGGTAGTCTCCACTTGGCTTGTCTTGGTCTAGGGTTTTCTGCAGACTTTTTATTTTCCTTATGGATTGAAATTGAATATGAAGTCTCAGCCTTCTCTGTAAAACCCTGGCCACATCCCTCAAACAGCCTGATGAAGCAGAGCAAGTACAAGATCTCACACCCAAGCATAGTCCACCTCGACAACACGATGGTCTTCAAGCAGATCCCAAATGCCAAGGGGAACCCAGACATTCGATCTAGTGATGACAGTGAGGTGTGTGTTGCTGCATTTCAAGTAATGACGTGTGAAATGAACCCTCATTGAACATGGTCTGAGTAAAGCCCAGTGAAAATTTTGCAGGCTGGATCTTCCTCCCCAAAGTGCTGCAAGGACCATTGGGGTAAGGCATGAGTGTGGCTTCTCTGTCTCCTGCCTATTTATTGTGAACACTTCTGCTGTTCCGACCAATATTTACTTGTTCTGTGATAAAGCATATCACCAAGTGTGGTTGCAAGAAATAATCCACACAGTGAAGAATTGCCATCTAAAGAGAAAAAAGAAGGATCAGAAATAAATCCATGGAAAGGAAAAGTGATACTGCAAAGGTGACAGATTCAAGAAGCCACTTTTCTATGTCCTAATCCAGCATTTCATCCAACAGAACTGTATACATTGTACATATTTTCTGTTCTCTTTCTCCTGTCTGATGCTGAAAGATGGCAAGTTTTCAGTTTCTTTAAATAATCACATTCCTCCTCACAGTGCCCTGTGGACCTGGAGGAGAGGCAGAAGATGTCGCTTGCAACCTCGAAGGACAATGAGATTAATGTAACAAACCAGACCATCCATGTCTGTTATCAGGCTCCTAGGAACAGCTGCAAACAGCCAAGTCCAAAGAAACACTGAAAACTCTCGTAAGAAAGTTGTTGATTAGAGACCCTGGCTCCAGGCATGATGTGGAGAGGTCTGTCACGCAGCTCCTAGAGGCGTCAGGATCTGCATTGCTCACAGGGCAGATACAGACAATTTACAAAATCTGGAGACACTGCAATGCTTTATCCATGCTGCCCACTTTATTGCAAACCAAGGAGGCCACAACAGTACAGGCAAGTCCTCTACAGGGAGGTGACAAGAGGTGATATTTACCTAGTGGGGCAGTGAAATGCTCCTTTCATGTCCTCTTCCCATCATTTTGCATTGCACGCACAGCACAAGATGCCTACTCTTTGTAGAGATGTTTTTTTAATTTTATTTTTTCTTTTAAGGATGAGGCGGTGCTGTAGCCGGGTTGTATGATGGGGATGGTTTTGGCTCTGCAAACAGTCATGGGGCAATGTGGCAGGGCTGCCACATGATAAACTGTTCCCCCCCCCTTCTGCAGTGTCAGAGCAGAGTACTTTGACCATTTCTCTGACCCATGGAACAGGATATGAGAGTCTTCCTCCAGAGGTTAAGCTTGGCAAGGTTGTCTCTGGTCTCCTGAGGGGTGTGGATGTCTTGTTTGCTAAGATGACAGGCAATACTCTTTTCCCTGACACCCAGGAGACAAGACAGTTGGTGTAGCCCTCAGACATCTTCCTGAATTCACTCATGCATTGCATTGCAAGGCAACTTTTTTGGGCTAGGCTGGTGAAAGAGCTTCCTTCTGCAAACCAACAAGGACCCTCTCCTCATCTGCCCTTTCCTTCATGAGGAATGTCATCTTCTCACAAGTGTCTGTAGAATAACCCAGGGAGAGCCTTCAGAAATGCTACCGGAGTCCTAGCTCTTCTGGGAAAAAAACAGAGGAGATGATTATTTTTTAGGTGGATAGACTAAGAGTCCATTGCCTCTCAAGAGGTGGATTCAGACCTGCACAGCTGTGGGTCCTGGGCCCTGCACTACCAGCAGGAGTTTGCTGTTATTCTATTTAATCTCATTTGCTCATGAATGTACTGGAGCTTCCTGGAGAGAAGGGATTTTACTGAAAGCAGCAGCCAAAGGATGCTAGCAAGAATGACATCCTAGATGGCAAGGCTGAAAACTTTGGCACAGAAAGCTTACAGTGACTTGCCCAAAGGTATTTGAATTGCCCTATAAGGAGAGACTGAAGAGGTTGGTACTCTTCAATTTGGAGAAGAGGATGCTATAGTGGGTATAATTAAACTTTGGAAAAAGTAAATCAGTCAGCTGAATGCAGAACTGTTGTTCACCAAGTCCTGTAATACCAGAGCCAGAAGGCAGTCAACAAAACTAACGGATACTTAAAATAGATGAAAGAAAGTACTTCTGCACTGAGGGCAGTGAATGCCTGGAAGTGGCTGCCACAGAAGGCAGATGGGATCAGCAAGGGATCAGACAAACTGATGGACAAAGGAATAAGTGTATTCTAAAGGGACCAGGCAGGGATGGGCACTGTCACCTCCCCAGAGCAGCAGTTGTGGTTACTGGGGGATCAGGGGGTGGAAGATGACAGAAGATGGCCCAAAATAACCACTGCCTCTGCCCAGAGTATGGGCTAGCTGAATCACAGATTTGACCCCACAGGGTGTCTCGTCTGTCCTTATCCACCAAGTGAGGGGACAAGCCTAGAGCGGCAGGTCTTTGGAGTCCTAGTCCAGCAGATCTGTGCCCATTGGACCACACTGCCTGAGTGAAGACTCCACCACCAAAACACCCCTCTGGCAGTCTCTCAGATGCGCTTACACTGCTCCTTTCACTGCGTCTTCTGAGCACGACTTGTGTTCAAGTAAGTATATCTACTCTTTTTTTGGGCACACCATGATGACACCCATGTTGAAGATGCAAACAGAAGCCCCAAGAGACTGATCATTTCCCATGGTGGGTGGACACTGAGCTACTTTCAATAAGACTAAGAGAAGAGCCAAGGGCCATGCAGGAAATCTGTAGCCGGGAACATGACTAAAAATCCATGTTCTCGCTTCCCAACCTTGTTCTTGAGTTACATTTATGCACCCCTTTGAACACCAACTCCAGAAAGGATGGATCACCCCCTGGAGAGGCCAGCCTCCCTCCAACAGTGAAGAAGAAATTTAGCCGATGAAGCCAGAATCTGCTCCCTGTAAATCTGGAAATAAACCCAAAAACTCTGTGGACTGAAACGCACCGAAAAGCAGCCTCTGGCTCAGAAAGCAAATTCTTCAGCAGTGGCTGTTGCATCACTGTAGGAGAGGGAGGAAAACAAACGACTTGATGCCTATAAACAAGGGCTATTGTTAAATGTACTTGAGGATTTCTGTGGAGACAGCATCAAATTTCAGGCTTCCTGCTACTAAGTAAACGCTTGCCGATACGTGGAGGCTGCTGCTGTCTCTGAGTTTGCAAAAAGAAGAATTGTTGCTATGTTAAAAATGTAACAATTATCTTCCTTCCCCGCAGTATCTGAACTTCAACTTGCCTTGAACTGGGTCCGAGTTAGAGAACAAGCCCAAGGGAAACACGGATGCAAACTCCATGGCATGAAGAATCCCCTGTTCCAGGCTGAAAGATGAGTGTATTTATTAAGCCGGCTAGACTCCAGTTCACCTGTGCTGTTTTGACCGAGTGCAGTGTGTGTGACGGGGGGGAGTAGAGGGGTGTTAAATGGGGCTGTGAATTCCCCGTTGGATGCGAATGGGTGCTGGTCCAGGTGTCCAGCAAAGTCTTCTGGATCCACGCCCAGTGCTGCTGATCTGCTGCTCTGTCTGATTGCGCCAGAGCATCTTTTTGGATGTATTGGCATGTTCACTAAAGACCTGTTGGCCCTGATGTGGCCTGTGTCCCATCGTTATACTGCTGATTTGCTCTCCTCTCTTACCTTCTTCCAAAGATGCTTTAGGTAAACCTTGGCATGGCTGAGACAAAAGAATCGACTGACAGCTATTTGAAGTTGTTTCCAGCCTTCCAGTGGTTTCATATAGCTGTGCTTTATGAATTGATTCATATAGATTTGAAATATAAAGTGAATTCATGCTTTTCTGGAGGATCTGTAAATGCCCACGGAAGCATGCACGGCAGAAGCCATCTATAAAGTGATGGTTTGAAATTCATCTATTTTCAGGCTTTCTGCTGTTTCGCATGCCAAAACCTACACCTCTTTCTCATTAAATGAAAAGTAAGACTTTCTTAGGGTAAGAGGTTTTCTTAGGCTAAAAGGGGTTTTGGGAGGGGGATGTGGAGTGAGAGAAAGCATGAGAGATTATTTAGAGGAGCACTGGAATAGAGAGAGGTTTGAATTGTATTCCCGGCACAGAGTGGCAAAATTTCCCAGCATGGTATGCATAGCTGGCTTCTGCTCTCCCATCATTTCATAGCTGGGTTCGATGGACTGGTCATGGTTTATCCTCAGCTCTCACCTGCATCCTGATGGTCCAGGGATGTGCTGTATTTTTAGATTTAAAGAGGTTGTCATAAAATCACAGAATAAAAGAGATTGGAAGGGACCTCTGGTGGTCTCTGTTCCAAGTCCCAGCTAAAACCAAGTCCACCCCAGTTTGCTGTCATCCACAACCTTGCTAGGGTGCAGTCTGTCCCATCATCTGAGTCATGAGACATCATGGAAAAAATAAGAGGCACAACGTTCTTCTGCTAAGTTGCAGGGATCTCTTTTAAGGTTCTAAGCTAAGAATTAAGCCAATGTGGCCAGAAAGGGGAATGTGGTTTATTTGCACTGATATTTTCCATGAAACAATGTTAAAGCCTCAGAGAAACATTTGAGCCACCGAAAGAAAATATTTTTCATGCCTTGTCACATTGGACCTTGCATTTGTCTTGCAGCCTGAAAACTCTGAGGAGGCAAGGAAGGTTCATGAGAAGGCATTTGCCAAGAAGGCCATTTGGGCTGCAGTTCACCCTGACCACCAAAAGCACTCTTCGACTGGGAGGAACCAGAGCTGTTTCCCCCTCCACGGAGCAGTCTCTGGTATGGAGACCAGCAGATGCTTTAACAGTTCTTTGCAAAACTCCTCAGTAGCAACTTGAATATAACTGCAACCTCCCCAAATCCGTACTGGGGGCTTTCAGGAGGGACAGGGGGACAAATAACTTAGCTCTGGGGAAAAGCACTTTGGAAGCCCAGTGACCTGTAGTCTGGGGACCTCAGATCAGATGTCTCCTTTGGCCAACCCTGCTGCAATGCTACACTAGATAAGAGTGCTCCTGTTGGCGTGCAAAGCAGATCCCCTCTTCTCCTGTATGTTCCTTGAACCCCTTCCCTGGAAACCCAGCCTGTCCTCGCTTAGCTGGAAAAAGCTTAACACAAGCATCCGAGGGCTTAAAGCAAGACAAAAGCAGTTCCTGTAAAATCTGTCAGGACTGATCGAAACCATATTGGCTGCTTCAACTTGAAAGGCCTTAATCTCTGAGGGACAGTGCGACTGAGGGTTGCAGGATTCTTAGACTGGTTATCTGCCTTCGCAGCCTGCATCTGGGTGGATTTAACCTCGATCCCGCCTGTTGAAGCAGCCACTGGATGTGTGCAGCCCATCTCTGGATCAGGGGGAGGGGAGGCTTATGTTCCTGGTTGTCTTGAAAGGAGCCATCAATCATCCCCTCAAGAAAACACCCCCTGAATCCAAACAGCATCCATAGCAGCTGCTCAAGCTCTCATCCATTATTCCCCCAGTGCACAGACAGAGATTCTGTTGTTTTTTAAAAAAAAAAAAAAAAAGTAAAGGGAAAAAGGAAGAAAAAGAAAAGCCCTACCAAAACCTGAAGTTCTGAAAGTTCACTCGGAAGACACGTTCAGGCGTATAAGACACCCATGGCGCGTGGCCAGCTCGGGGTGACCTACGGGCTGCTCCCCCAATGGGACTCGGATTACACTAACCATCCTGTTCCTTCCAGACGGTACCATTAGTGCTCGACGCCTATCGATCATCCCACCGGCTCTCCCGCCGGAGGAGCACGGTCCCGTCCGTGCATCGGCCGTGCTGCACTACCACCGCCTCCCCCAGCCCCGTCTGTCCTTCCCTCTCCCCCAGCTGCCCCTCGCAACGTCGTGCCCCAGCTCCGAGCCTCGCTTCTCCAGGAGCTGAGCTCATCTCTCTTTCGTTACATGGTTTGTTTTTCCTTTTTTTTTTTTTTTCTTCTTCTTCTTCTTTTTTTCCCCTTTTCACTCCCAGGCTGCTGACACATAGATTTATAGCCAAATGTCAAAGCTCTCTGGGTCTTGGACTAGTTCTGCTTACCCTGGGAAACTTCTGGAAAAAGAATTCATGGGCTGGAAGAGCTTAAATGCATCTGTGGCAGATTCAGCTCCTTGCTGTTAGCACCCTTCAGAAGAGCTGAATGCAGGCCAGGTTTTGTTTATTTTGCCTCTAAATCCCCTCCCCCCATCACCTTTTTTGTCCTCCAGTAGGGAAAAAAAGAAAAGTCTGATGGAACCTCCATCTCCTTACTCCTTTCTTCCCCTTTAAACATCTTGTCACGATTGTTTCTAACTCCACCGCCTCCCTCCCCAACACCTCCTCAGCATCCCCATAAAACAGGCTCGGTGGCTGCTGGAATTTCCTTCCCATCATGACGATGGCCATGGCAGTTAGCAGGTCCTAATTCATGCTCTCATGCATAGCGACTTGGCTACTGCTGCTCTGTTCTCACCAGTCTCAGGGTGGAAATTCCTTCAGAAGCCGAAGACCTCGCTGCTGCCAGCCGGCAGGGTAATGATCCAGAACTAGAGTCACCACGTTCATGGCTAGTTTAACAACTTATTTTATTTCCAGCACCACACACTCCTTGCCTAACTCTCAGAGGTATCTACATTTAAACTGGAAGCCCCGTTTTACCCTGGAAAGGTCAAACCCCTATTATTCATTAAGTTCTCATTTTAGACTGCAGGTCTAGCTCTGAAACCAGGGCAAAGTGGGGGCAACTTGAGCTGGAAAGGCCACCAGACACAGCAGACAGCACAACCTGTCCTTTCACAAAGGTGTGAGTCCTACAGCTGTCCCTGATATCTCTCCCCTAGACCTGTCCTTCATTCACTGAGAAAGCAAAATCATGGTCTTCCTCCTGCTCTGTGGAGCTATACCACAGATATATATTCAGAGCAGGGAATTTCCCAGGGACAGACCTTGAGAGGAGGACACCAGAAGGTCCTGCATCCCTCAGAAATGTCATGCAACCATTTGTCATTCTGAAATCCAAAAGCAAACAAACAGAGGTTTCCACTTAAAGTCTGTTTCATGACTCTGCAGACTGCACTGACTGGGTGTCTGGCAACTGTCTGGGAGCACAGACACTCAGTGCACATATAGATATCTGCATTATGCACACCTTAACATAGGGGTCTAAGACAGGGACCTGAACCCTGTTCCTTAAGTCAGGTGGGAGGAATCCCAGCAGTCACCCTCACAGGAGTGGGCCACGTAAAATCCATTTTTGTGGCCCCAGGGAGATCCAAGACCTACACTCATCTTTCCATGTTATTGCATTTTAGTTTTATCTTTTCCATCACACTAGTTAAGGTCTCAACCCCTTTATTCTCTCCAGTGGTGTTAACATCTTTCCCGCAATAGCTGCCCAGCAGAAGGTGTAACAGATCCCTGGTTGAGAAGATTTCAGCCCGAGGATAAATTCTATCCCAAAATAGACCCAAAGTATAGATGCTGTCATCCCTGCACTGGCAGGATTTGTCCCTTGGTCTGTAAACTTTACTGAATGGAGACTTTTTATTCTTCTGTTGCTCCAAGAGCTTCACTCAGCTCTGAGCTGGTTTGTGTGTGTTTAACTCAGACCTGGAGGCAATGGTGGGATATGGGGAGAAACCAAAGGAATGTGGACATGGGAGGGACTGGAAGGAAGCTGAATTTGAATGGGCTTTAACTCTCACCCCAAATTAAGCCCAAAGTGAACTTTTCTTCTACTTCTACTTTGAAGCACTTCACTCTGCAGAGCCCGAGGAGGAGCCAGCCCTGCAGGACAAAGGGGCTCGATGGGACAGGCTGGAAGAGCCCATGATGAGCCACAGCCAAGACTGGGAAACCCAGGTGAAGGAGGAAGCAGCTTGAGGGACCATCAATTCCACTGCTGTCTTCTCTGCATGTTTTACCATGACATCATCACTGCAGAAAGGGCTCTTTGTACACTGGTCCAGTCGCCTTGGCATTTTCCTCCTCCTGTTCTTTCTCCTCTGCTGCCTGACAGCCCTGGTCTTGGTGGTGTGCAAACACAGGAAGAGATGATCCTTTCCCCACAGCACTTATCATCAATGTCAGGCATGTTACTTATGATCACAAGCTGGAAGTTCAAGAAAACAATGCCCACTCTTAGCCAGCATGGCAAACGTTGTCTAAGCAGCCCAGCAGCCTTGTTATTGCCAAGGGTCTGCACCAGAAGAGCTTTAGAGGGGACTTAAAATAGGATGCTGAGGAGGAATCTCTCTGGAAGTGGGGAGCAGCACATGCAAAAGGTTTGAGAGGTTTGTGAGAAGTTTCACCGTGAGCTACAGGGACACTGGCCAGGAAAGACCTTGGAAAAGGAAGAGGAAAGATGGGCTGGACAGAGAAGAGGAAGCCAGAGTGACAGCAGATACAAGTGCGGATAATATGACATGAAAGCGGCACAGGTCACCTCTGCCTTTGCTTGCTGGGGGAATATGCATTGAATCCTTTGACTAGGTGACTCCCTATCTTGTCCTACCCTGGCAGGCTACTTAAAAGTTAGTTGGGCTTTCCCACACAGGATACTGCTGCTTCTGAGGGGAACGGAAAGCTTTGCATGAGTCACCCTTACCTGGAAATCATGCTTCTACACAGGCCAGCTTATGAGATGAATAAAATGACTTCAATCTATACAAACACAGGTCAAACTGAGATTGTAATGGACAACCAACAAAGGCACAACAGAAAACCAAGAAAAGTCTCATTCATGCTACCCAAAGGCAAATCACAGGTCCTGCAGGTGTCATGGTCTGAAAATCTCCCCAGCAGTGACAGTGCTAGCACTCAGGTAGCATGTTGCATAAGGCTGCAAGCCTCACTGCTGCCACTTTTCATGGATACTTATACCACGTGCAATCCCTGAGCAGTGCCTTGGCACTGTAGGGAAGACGGGACAGTCCTGGGAGTAAAACAGGCTGCAAAACCTGTGTTAGCCTCCCTGCAACCCACACTAGATGTATCTTAAACCCTGAGACTTCTTAATGCTGGTGAATATCAGCACACAAGTAAATCATGCCTTCCTGAGGAATGTGGAGTCCTTGGTCTCCATCTCTTCCCATTTGGCCTTGGAGTAGCTGCCCTATGAGGGTCTTTGGTGGCCATGCATGCTACTAAACATTTCAGCTTCAGTGTTCTACCAGCCCCTTAACGTAAAGGCCAGTCACACATTCATCTGAGCAACCTCGCAGGGCTTGATTTGTAACCTGGATCACACCAGCCGGAATTCATTCCATCCAAATGTAGGCGTCGACAGTGTGGATTTCCCTACCTGTCATCTAGACTTCCATGGCAGAAACAGGAACTCACAGGCTGCGATTAATCCAACTTATTTTAGGTATCTACCTCAGAATGAGGTGAATCATGCCTGAAAGTTCCTTTTTGTTTCCCCGTTAACTATAAAAAAATCTCAGTCTAGACTACATTTGAGCTGCTGGCAAGACACCTATGAGGAAAAGCCAGAAGGACAGGTCAAGATTTCAGTCCGGACAGAAAGAGAGACGTATTGGAAGACAGAAGTGGATTTGTGAGTCATCAGTACAGATGATGAGTTTGTGGATGAGGTTCCCAGAGAGATGGGGAGAGGGAAAAGAAACAATGTGCAAAGCCCTGTGACAGTCCCGCAGGCACTGAGTGGGGAGATCAGGAGAATCCTATGAAGGACACCAAGTAGGTGAATAGGAAGGTGTGAGGAGAACCAAGAGGGGGAAGAGTAACAGAAATCAAGAGGGGGAAGAGTAATAGAAATCAAGAGGAACAAGATCTCAAAGAGAAGAGTATGTCCAGTGACCACATGGATGGGGCTGGCAGGTCCAAGCCATCCATGCATGCAACGTGGGCTTGAATCTTGGCTGGGAAGAGATTGATAAAGAGTGTAATGGGAGCCGTTTCAGTGAAGGGCAGGAGATGGATGTTGGATTGCAAAAGATGTGTAGGAGAAGAGATGGGGTGAGCCAGGTTTGGGAGAAACTGAAGCATGTTTGCACTGACAGGAAAGGGACAAGAGAGATGACAGCATTGAGAGAAGGCTGAAGAACTGGATGAAAGGGAGGAGAACAGGAATGGAGCACTGGGAAGGTGTCAGTGGAGAAGGCAAGACCAGAGGAGATGAAAAAGAAGATAACAAATGTTTGCATGTGAAAAAAAAGGGTAAAAAGCCATGATCTGTGTCTAGTGATTTTTTTACCGTGATTTGACTATGCTATGGAGCACTCAGACAGGTATTTCCAGGACTATGCAGAGTTAAGGTTCCAAAAGTAGTGTCACCTTTGGGATGCAATATAAAACTTACTGCTGAAAGCTGGTCTCTAAAAGGAGTAGCACAAAATTATTTTCCTTACAGAGAGATTATTCCATAAAAGTGAGTTTCTTACGTTTTCTCTGCACATCTAGGGCTGCCCACTCTCAGAGATGGGGTAAAAGGCTCCGCTTCTGACCTGATGCACCCGAGCAATTTTCCTGTTTCTCAGTGCTCATAACAAAAGTATAAATTTATAGCTGAGAAAACAGGACAGGACTGAATGCTAAATTTAGACTATTCTTACTGTCACAGAAGTCTCACTCACTGATCTTTACAGCCAAACCAAGAAGCAACAAACCAAAATACTCCTGTTCTTTTATGTTTCTCCGTTTGTCACAAGGTAAATATACCCATCTGCAGAAGTCAGAGTACTTCTTGTAGTAGTCTAAAAAAAAAAGAAAAAAAAAAACCATAACATTTACAAAGATTAATAAAATAGGTAAAAACAAGAATAACAATTACAAAGATCAATAAAATAGGCCAGATGTTCATGACATCTGCAGAACCACATACAGAGGAGTTCAGCATCTCAGGGAGATGCTCTACCATTGTACAAATCATGTGCAACGTCCTCTGCCCAGATCTGCCTGCTCTGTGCCACTGAGAGGGGCCTGAGCATGGCGTGAATCGACCAGAGCTGGATGGTGACACTGGGGAACAGCCCCGTCACACGTCCAACCTCAGTATTACCTGCCTCTCATCACAGGATGAGGGAGAGCTCTGGGAAAGCACCAGCGTAGAGGGAAGAGTCCTCCCGGGACAAGTTCGGTCTCTCACTATGGTACCTGGACTCTGATAAACTCAGGGTGATTCCTTTGGTCTGTGTGATCACAAGCAGGCTGATCTTTCTGCTTTCATCTGCAGCTGAGCTATTCAGGCCTGCCTGGAAATTCTTGGTCACAGCAGCTGTATTTGCTTGCACGTATCCCCCTTTTGTCTTTCTTCTTCCTCGAGCCGGGGTGATGGCTTTGCGCATGTGTCTGAAACTGCAGACATCTGCCACTCACTGCTAGCCAGGGGCTAGCCCGAAAGCAGAGAGGGAGATGAAGCCACAAAGGTTGTTTGGGGCCGTACATGTATTTTCATGCATTTAATAGAAGGAGGTTATTCCCTCCCCCCCTCACCCACAGCAACAGACGTGATTGTACTGAGAAGGGATTTATAGGACAATTTCACCCTGCCTTCAATCAGGCTCTGATCTGACACTGGAAACAGCCTCCCGGGAGGCAGTCTCCAAACTGCCAGATGCAGAAGCTGCTCATGTAGCCCAAGGAGGGTCTGAGAGCAGCCCAAGTGTGAACTGATCACCGTCCCAATGACAGCCTGGCAGAATCCTCCCTGCCGTCCAGCGAGCCACCGGCCGCCCCGGGAGCTGCTGTCTGGAGAGAGGCTGCTTCTTCGGCTGCGTGTGCATTGGTTTGCTGCTGCCGTGTGTGTTTGTTTGGGGCTGCAATTTTTTATTTATTTTTAAAGGGGGAGTAAAACCAAGGCGATTTGGCTGCCCTCAGCCTCAGTAACCCACTTTCCTCCACGTCTGAATCCTCCTTTCACTCTGCTGACATCCAGATGCTAATTTGTTCTCCCCCTGACCCTGCTCCTTCCCCTCCTGATTTGAAATTAGCTTACTAAAACATGTTTTCTTTTAAGAATCCACAGCCTAATCCAGAACAAACAAAACACATTTTCGCAAACCACCAACTGCATGAACTTCTGCCCTGGCCTTGACCGCACTCTCTCTGCCCCTCGCCTCCCAGCCCCCCCCACTCCCGCCATCGCCATCTGAGTGAGGTTTCCAGGAAATTTTTTTTCACTGACGAATACAGTTGCAACAGCTCAGAAACTGTGGAATTTTTTGGCAGCCACACGAGATGTTATTTTATTTACTTTCCTTCTGCATGCATGGATTTGGAGCGGTGGGTTTGGAGACGTGCGTGGAGAAGATGAATTTGCACACGTTGGCTTTCTTCGGCGGACCGTGCAGTAGGTGGAGAAAAGCCCTGAAAAGGAGAGCTATTCAATCTTATTAATCTTAGGGGAGGAGCTCTTAACGCTTATTAACCTTAAGGTTTCAGAGAACAGATGGTTCGGGACTTGAAGAACTGAAACGAGACTGAGATGAGGCTGTTTGAACAAAAACCGTCAATTATTCCAACAGCACACAGGTCAACACTTGCCCTTTTTTCAGCATTTCCTATGAATGGCTGGGCTGTTTTGTTGTTTATCTTTTTGGTTAAGAGCCCCTCCGCCCCCCTCCAGAACACACAGAGTCAGTCCCAGAGAAAGAGGAATGCCAGCGCTCTGCACCTCGATCCCCTCTTAAAAAACTTGTTGTGACTTGTAAAACAGGGAGCGAGTGGGGGGACGGTCCCCCTCTCTGCTAGGATTACCACTTTTGTGTCTCTCAGCTGTGACTGAGGCCAGGACAATTTTGCAGCCGGGGTGTCAGCTTTTCCATCTCCAGCCAGGTAAAAATTGAGTGTCGAGGATGACCCTCTGCTCAGAGGAGAGCCCCCTGCACCCCCAAATGTGGTGTGCCCTGGCTGCCCACCGCACACTGCTGCTGCACGAGGGGCTCCATCCCTGCATCACCTGCACCCTCCTGTGCATTGCCGCAGCTCAGGTCTTCGGGTCCTGATTTTTCTTCCTGATAAGAACCATCTTCTGTCCTCTATAGCAGCCTGTATGGTGAACTGGGAACTGCAGCCTGTCAGCCTGTGGTGCCAGGTGGGTGATGTTTGCTTGCAGTGCGGGTAACTAGGTCCACAGCTACGATGCACTGAAATGAATAAAAATCTTTCCTTTGTAATGGATCGTAATGGATCCATCTGAAACGGGGTAAAGTGAGGAAGAGCCAGAGGAGAATCTGGTACAATGCCTTCGAATGACAGACAGATCGATGGCGATTCCTGACTTACGGGATCTCTTTGAAGGTGGCATTTGAATAATTGATATATTTTCCTTCTTTCTTTCCTCCCTCCCTCGCTCCCTCCCTCCTTTCTTTCTTTCCATCTCTCTTTTTCTCAGTTTGTATCTCCTGACCCTGAGCTGCAGCAGTAAAATATTTCCCTTCCATGATGAAGTGTTGATTTTTCAATGGCACTGCATGAAGCCGGCTGGTCCCACTGGAGACATGCTGCTCAACCACAACAATAGATAGGTACAGAGGAGGCTTAAACGTTGTTTTTCTGTGGTAGCTGTGGCAAAGGGAGTGTGGTATTAGCTGTGTCGTGGGAAGAGTGACAGGCTTAGCTCATCTAAGCCGGTATTACGATGGGAGGAAGGAAAGAGGGAAGATTAGAGACAGGCAGGATTGAATTACTCTCTGAATCTTTTACCGCATTGTTAAAATAAGCATCTCCAAGGAGACACTTTCATGGCCTAGCGATCTTGGTGTCTCTGGTCTTTGGCAGTGACCAATACCTCTGTTAATGATTAATACAAGTCGGGAAACATAGGCTATTAAATTCCTTCTTATGGCTCCTCTACCCTTCTGTAGAAGGGTACCCCAACATTATCTGCAGAGTACTTCAACTCACCATAAAATATGACTTGAAAACAATTAACCCAAACCCCAGAAGTTTCTCCCTATCCGAGAGTCTGTAGGATACCTGCCTGCAATAGGCTTTATCCAAACCCAAATCACGGAGCACCATACAGAGTAAACAGATTAAATTATGCAGCCCCAGTTAGAATCAACAAATAACATTAGAAGGTTAAAAGAGACACTTCTCACCTTTTAATCTATACATCTATAAAAAAACAAAAGCAAAAATACAGCCAGGTTGTCAGGGAAAGCAAATATTGTTTTGCTAAATGTTTTCATGTGTTAGAAATCCAATTTTCCGATGAATAACAACTTCAAGGGAATGCTTTCTGCCTGTCCTGACTGTCACTCTCCATTCAGAACAGCACACACACCCTTGAGAAATGGGATTTCAGGGGGGTGACAAGGCACTCTGCCTGCCCCACTTGCTCCTAGCTGACCCTGCTCCATTAGTTTCAAAATTCGTGCCTGCCAGGTTACTTTTCTGAGCTGAATAGCTGTTTCAGATCATCTTTCTCCAGCAGTCTTAACTTTTATTTTCCAAGTGGAAGATTTTGTGTATTCATTTCCTGACCGTGCTACTGATCTCTCCAGAACATTTTCTTTATTTTTTTTTCCTATCCACATCCTTGTCCCACTTTTGAATTTCATTACTGGGATTTCTTCCCCTTTCATCTCGATCCTTAATGAAGGTATTTAAGAGTAACAGGTCAAATTGATCGGCCTCTCTCTGAGAACCCTTGATCGACAGGTCAAATGTAACCACTGCTCTTTATATGCGTAAATACATACGTACATAAGTACAGAGAGACTGAGTGAGTGGCACAAGAGACTGGAGAGTGTGGGGTATACCAATTAAACGACAGTACTTTTTTGCAGGGAGGGTGACAGCAGAATAAATAGGTAGATGGACAATAGTTTTGGCATTTTGTGCGGACATAGAAACCGATGCTTACAGCCCCTGTAAGGGAGAGGATTCAGGCAGACTGTCCTGAAATCCCAGCCTCTCTCTTTCCTTCCGATGGTGGAGACAGAAATCGCAGTGGCTGTAAAGAGCTCATAGTGCTATGAAAAGCCTCCCTAACTTAAATCCTAATAGCGTGGGTCCCTTTGCAGCTTAATAAGGCTGTATAAGAAAAATATCACTGGAGATGCTCTGGCTGCTGCGTGCATTTGATGAAGGAGCAACCAGCAACCAGGGAGGTTTGTGGAGCCCTGAGTCATGAGGGAACAGCCCTCACCAGAGGTCTCAGCAGCACCAACACTGTTTCTTCTTGCTGAAGCAAGGACATAGGAGGGAGAAACCAGGCTCACGTTGCAGGCTGGGCAGCCAGGGGAAGCCCTTTGGAGAGATCCTCTGAAACATGATTTGTCCCAGCTCTTTGGCAAGCACTGGGGGAGTGAAGCTGGTCCAAGTCAGTCTGGTCTGGCTGGCAGTGGGCATCTCTGGGAGGAAATGTTCTCCATACGACACAGCTCAGCCTGCTCCGAACCAGCGCGTTGCCAGCATGCCGACTCAAGCACTCTTGGATCATCAGGATGGTAACTCATCCGGAGCATCCCAAGTAGACTTTGCCTGGAGCTTAACTGAGTCAAAGCATCTGCTTTGAATGAACTGCATGGATAAAACATTACAAAAAAAAAAAGGGAAAAAAAGAAAGGAAAGAAGCAATAAAACAAAATAAGAAATGTCACTTAAATCTTGCATAATTAGATGTGATCTCTAAGGCTGTAGAAGGAAATGAGCTTCTGCATGTCAATCCCACATTTTGCTGTCAAAAAGGTCCTGTGTCCTTCTGACCCAGGGCCCGGCCACCCTGTATCATCCTAAGTTACATTCATCACCTCTCTTTCCCTCTGTTTATTCATAACCTCTGAGTCAGTGAATCACGTGTGCATCGGTCAGCAGCTGGTGCACGAAAATGGCTCCCTGGGAAAGTTCAAAGCTGAGTGATATTTGGGGGATGATAGCATTTCCGTCATCGTACTCCAGTCGAGGATATGAGAGATGGTGAGTCTCTGAGGCTTGTTCCCAGCAACAGCCTCACCAAGCTGCAAACTCTTTTGCAGGTCATGGGACCATGTAGAGCCTCTCTCCCCCCTCATCCCATCATCAGACGTGGGAATCAGATGTGGCATCCCCCACATCTGATTCATCCCTGTCCTTCTTCCTTTGGCTACGTTTTTTTTTTTTTTTTTGCCAGTACTTGGGGTTCAGCCTCTGTCCTGAAACTCATGCTCTGAGGCACAGCACCAGCCAAAAACAATATGCTTGTGTAACACAAGGATGGCAGCATTTACCAGATCAGGATTTCTAGCTCTAGGAGCTGCTAACCGCTGGCTGCTGGGAATGCTGGTCTCCCTAAGGTGGCTCCAGCACTGGGGCTTTGGCCCTGAAGGGAGAAAAGCCATCAGGTAACCAAGACCTCAGTGTGGCACCTCAAGACTGGTGTTTCTGCTGGCATCACGGTCATGTCAGAGCTGGCTACAGCAATTGCTCACCCATTTAAGGAGGAAAGGAGGTAGGCAGGAGGTGGGGAGCTTTTCTCCATCCTGGCGGTTCCCACCACAGATCTGCCTCGCAGATCATGGCATCGCCACCCCATTGCCTGTCCGAAGCCTCCCAACCTTTCCCCGTAAGATATTGTTTCGATCTCCGCTGTTTCCGAAATCGCAACCAGATGGGCCCTGCCTCTACGACTGCTCAGCCCGGAGGAGCTCTGACTCAGTCTTGTAATCACTATCCAGAAATCCAGGCTCCCTGCAGGACTTTTCCCGACAACTCCGCAACAGGCGGCGCAAGGGCCGGGTGAGCGCTGGCCGTAACGGGACCTCGTCCCGCATCCGTAAGCAGGGTGACTAATAGTGCTTGATGATCAACATGTCAAGCCCAATTACTGATCTCGCCTTCAGATGGGGTGAGACCAGAGGTCCAGAGGACCTCCAGAAGTCTCTTTCAATGGAAATTATTTTATGCCTCTATGAAATCCATATTCTTGGAAAAACAGAGGAGTGTTACTTGGTAGTGGTCAGATTTGTCATCCCAAGAACGGGTTGTTGTTTACTTGTTTGTTTTCATGATTTTTTTAAAAATTATTTTCTATTCTATTCTTCTTTTCTTTTTCTTTTTTTTTATTTTCTTTTTTTTTTTTTTTTTTTAGTCCAATTACCACAAGTTTCTACTTGGATGCACTTTCCACAAAACAAAGCTTGGTAAATTTTTCCGGCTTCTAGAGACCAGGGATGAAACCCTGGCTCCCCAACCTTGACAGCTCAAGGAACATACTACAGGCTACTGATCCTTTTAGTACATGGCCTTTTACCAGCAGAGCCCTGACTTACTTCCAGTAATTTGGCCCCAGCTGCCGATCCAACTCAACAGACTGAACACGATGTGGCTTCACCAAATTCCTTCGGCACACACATCCAGGCTGCAAACCTTCCTGTTGCATTGTGTGGCTGCTTTGCTGACTGACTTAGCAGAGGCAAAGGGTTGCTGATAAAAGCTTTTACCTCAGCAGGTGCTGATGATGGAGGCAGCTTTGCCCTACGGCTGCAGCACTAAGCAGAAGCTCACCTATTGCATCTCCTTGTGCCTGGGAACACTTTTGCAGACAGAGGTCTCCTGCCTTCCACATGCAGAGGAAGGTTTTGGTCCTAGAGGCAGCACTTGCATGGGACAGGCTTTCCCAGCATCACATCAACACATGGCCAAGCTCAGGCCTGGAGGGCTCCAAGTTGTCTCCTACTGGCATGGGGGAATCCCTTGCTGTGGTCCTCTGCTAGAGGGAAAACCCTCCTCGAGCACCGTGCCTTGCAGCTGAGCTCATCACGGGCAAGGATTAGCATGGCTCTGCAGAGAAAACAACCAGACTCATCCCTGTGCTCCACTCAGAAATGCAAGCTGTGCAGCCTCTGCTCTGGGGGAAGCCAGGCGGCTTTCCCAGGTGCCTTTGAAACATCTGAGCCTGGGCTGGTTTACTTTGTTCAGTGTCCTATCCTTTTCTTTCTCTGCTTGGATAAATCCCCTCCTGACTGCATTCCCTGGACAGGGAAGGTACCAGGGCCAGGAGTTCAGGTGCTTGGAGCTGCACAAGCATTGAGGAGTTTCTGAGAGCTGCATCCCTGCGCAGGGGTGGAGAGAGCCATCACCCGGACAGGCACAAAGAGACCACCGGAGGGAAAACAGATCCCAGAGGGAATAAGGGGCTCAGGACCAAGCAGACTTGGACCACAGGTGTTTTCCTTTAGATAGGAAAACCTACTATCTTAAACTTGGCAAGATCGCCTTCTGCTTTTCAGGGACTAACTCTACCTTCAGCCTTTGCATTTCTCAGGAAAGCAGCGTGTGGGTCTCTGCTGACGGCCCAGGGCAGGTTCCTTGCTGGTCCATGGCTTTGTAGTGCAAGTGTTGTTCCCTTGGGGTCACAGCTGACATTTTGCACCAGTGGCATTTTCACAGACTTTTCCGTAAAGGAAAGCATCTGCTCCAAGCTACAGAGGCTGTGTTTGGTCAAAAATATTCCGTGTTTAGAGAAGAGTTAGGCTAGTGAAACTGCTATTATCTCCTTGCCTATGTAAAATGCCCTGTGATGCCTGTCTGACCACAAGTGGCTGGGGACCGTGTCCCACATCTCATTCCAGGGATGTCCCACTAATAATAGCTGTCTTTTCCACACCGTCCTGGGTCATTGCTTCCATCCGACAGGCACCGGGGCTGCTGGGCTGGCCCCTGTGGTATCCCCAGTGGTCAGAGAGATGCCATAGGGTACAGACCGTGTCACTGTGCCAGCAAACAGCTGTGTGGGAACCCCTGCGTGCATCCACACTGTTTATGTGACTGGGTAGGCTTGCATACATCATCCTAAACTGTACAGGAACATTCCTGGGTTAGCCTTGGTCAGCACATCTCAATCACGGCTTGAGCTTGGAGGGAAATCCACAGCCTGCTGCAGCCTGATCCAAGCAGTCAGCTTTGCCTTTGGCATTATGAAAGCTTCTCTACGGCTCGGGCAGCCCTGAAGTGTTTTCTCCTCCCCAGGAGGCTCCCAGCTATGCGTAGCTGTGCTGTGTGTGCACATGGGCAGCGGTGCATGTGACTCGTGTGCGAGCATTGGTGTGTACATGCCTGGGGTGGGCTTTCCAAAGAAATTCTGTCCCCTTGGGCTCGCAATCTTTTCTGCATTAGGTTCCCTCTGATGTTGCAGCCAACGGGTTTTCTTGGCACAGGCGTTCAAGAGAGAAGCATGCACTCAAAGGGTTTCAAAGAAACCCCACTGGAAGAGGGGAATTTTGCGTTCCCAGACTCGGAGCTCCTCCCGCTGACGCACCCTTCTCCAAACCCTTGTCCCAAGAGCTGCCCTTGCCCGGCCGGGGCTGGCCTCATCCCACCCTCTCCGCTTCTCACCCAGCAAAAATTCCCCGCAGAAGGTTTTCTGCGAATGAGGCCCTTTTGGGCAGAGTTGCTCCTTGGGGAGCTGCTGCACGTAATCAAGTCAGGCAACACCAACGCTCCTTACTGATGGTTGGAAACAGCGTTTTCAGATGTTGGAGGCTGGCAGCTCCGTGCTGTAAGAGGGTTGGAGGACAGTTGTTTAGATGGGGCTTCAAAAAATTGTAGTTCACCCAGTCTTCCCCTCTGTGATCTTGAGAAGTCCCCTTAGAGGAGCTTGTCTTCCCTGGGACAGGCTCCTCACCTCTGCATCCGAGGCCAGCCCCACCAGCCTGGAGCAACATCTCGGTAGGGTTTTCTTGAGTCGGGGTGGCTGCCCTTTTATACAAGCAGGAAAAGTAAAGCTGGGGAAGCCAGACAAGGCTTTAGACTTGGTGTTTCTGGGCTCCTATTTACTGTATGCTAATTAGAGGACACAGGATGTGGGATCGTCACGTTAACAGGCACAGGTAGGAAACTGCAGGGTAGATGCTCTCTGAAGCATCACTCCCACAGCTTGATTTTCTGTGAATTTAATTTCCAATATACTTTTTTCTCCTTCTTATATCTTCCCTAAAGGTACCAACCCTATAAGGATTCACCCTGACCAGGTGAGACCAGGTGAGAGGGTAACTCTTCAGATTTTTAGGCTGATTCGTTATGGCGGGTTACTTTTAAATCCCTTGTGAAAGCCCTTTTTCACCTGGTTGTGGGTAATTTACCTGGGTAATGAGCACTTCCATATGTTCTGTTCACTGTATCCGCTCTGTGCCATCCTTTCATCATCTGTGATTTTCACATCTTCCTCATGCCTTTTTTGTTGTTGTTGTTTTTTGCTTTGAGGGGGGGATATTTTTTTAGCTTAGTTGCCAGTGCTTTCTCTCCTCGTTAACCACAAAATCTTTCTAATGGAGGGCCATGTTGTTTGTTTTTTTTAAAAAGGGAGGAAATGGGGCAAGCTCTGGATTATGCATGGCCAGACTGATTGCGTCCCCTGCTCTTAGAGACCCACTCAGAAGAGAAGTGGAGGAAGAAGAGGATGGGGTGCTGAGAGGCTCTCCAGCCGACTTGACTTTTCCGTCAGTGCCTTGTTAACATTGCAGATAATTTTCTCCTGGAAATAACCAGAAAAATCTGCTTGGGCCAAAATAGTTCAAGAGTTTAGAAAAATGAGGAAGGAGGGGGCAGCAGCTCCTTTGTGAGCATGTGGTCCTGGTGTCAGCCCCTGGCGTCTTCCATCCCTATGGGGAAAAGAAAATGTTTGGGCATAATAAAGAAAACAGAATAACTTGAAAAACAAACCAGAGCAGTGTGAAGTGTAAGAACCAAAGAAAGCAATGGCAGTGCTCCCACTGCTGCAAGCAGGCCTGGCTTTACAGCCTTTCTTCTCAGACCCCACCAGCGATGGGGCCTTTCTGAGGCGCTGATTAGGAAAAGCCCTAATTTCCCAGGACAAGTCAGTCCCAGAGCAGGATCTGAAGTGTGTGGGGCTGGACGCTTGCCACCAGCAGACCCGGTGAGTCCCATGAGGACAGGGAGAGGAGAGGAGAGGAGAGGAGAGGAGAGGAGAGGAGAGGAGAGAGGAGAGGAGAGGAGAGGAGAGGAGAGGAGAGGAGAGGAGAGGAGAGGAGAGGAGAGGAGAGAGGAGAGGAGAGGAGAGAGGAGAGGAGAGGAGAGGAGAGGAGAGGAGAGGAGAGGAGAGGAGAGGAGAGGAGAGGAGAGGAGAGGAGAGGAGAGGAGAGGAGAGGAGAGGAGGAGAGAGGAGAGGAGAGAGGAGAGGAGAGGAGAGGAGAGAGGAGAGAGGAGAGGAGAGGAGAGGCGAGGCATGGAAACTCCCTGCCCTGCAGGATAACAGCGCTGTGACAACCACAGGATCACAGTCACTGTGACTGTCCCCTCCTACTCTGAGAAGAAGCAGGTTCAGGGACCCATGCCTGAGGTTCTCCATGGGTTCATTCTCCTCACACTTCTGCAGGAAAGGGGTTTCCCATCTGAATCCCCTTTGTACACGTAGGTGATCAAGGTGCAGCAGACCCAAGGGAAAGCCTTTTTCTTGCCTGTGTGTCCTTCTTATGCTATCAGCTGTGGTTAGACTGAGCTTAGTCAGCTGTAGGAGGACCAACAGCTCTGTCACAAGCCAGGGCAGCCCCTTGGGTGAGTGCCCATCCCACATCACCACCTGGTGGCCCCAAACCTTGGCAGCTCTCAGACACCAGGTGGGGACTATCAGAGACATTTCTGTAATCCATGTGCTCTATCATCACGTGCAATTGATTCAGCTGACTGAGAGAATTAATTGCAAATCATGTGCAATCGCCAAGCTTAGTCCAGAAGTAGCTAAAGAGTATAGCACAGCCTGTGTCAAGATGGAAGATGTAATCATCCCCCCTGCTGCTCAAGTGCGTAATTCCTTAGCATCTCTCCAGTGCATACAGGTTGTCATCTTCCCATTATATGTTCAAGCATATAGGAAACTTATGGATGTATTAACGTGCAGATTCACAGATGAACATTCACTTCACAGATGAACATTCATGTCCTTGTGTTTGAGGAATTTCAGCCAAAGCTGGTAGCAAGCCAAGTGTTTGCTCAGTGAAACTTTTGATCTATGATTTCTTACCACTATTTTCCATTGTGGAAAAAAATAAAAATAAAACAAAAAAAAAGTGTAACTGAATTTGGGTTTATTTCTAATGAGCTTTTTCTGAAACTGTGTCTGACACTAGCGACTGTCAACAGCCTATCATTGTAGGCACCAAAGGAGAAGAATAGAGTATGTGCCCATTTAAAGTGTACAACCTTTCTCCAGTCCTACCACAATGTTGGAAGCAGCTATGTACACGGCAGATCACGGGGCTCTGGGACATCATGCAGCGGGAACAGGAGTACTTTACCCTAGGGTAAAGTGTGCACTTTTTTTGCTTTTCTGCTTGGATTCTGTGGATTACCAGCTTTGTCTGGGTCAAGCCTTAAGGTAACAGTAAAGCCATGAGTAAGAACTGTTCTTGTGGGATTTCTGGTTCCTCCAGCTCAGGAAGTGCTGGACACTGCAAAATATTTCCTGTCTAATTTTCTCAGTCAAGGATGTTTGAAGCAAATGCAACCATGATAAGCAGTCAGGATCTGACAGTTGTCCAAACCTAAACCTCTAAAATTTCTGAGATTTACCAATTGTATGAAAAACCCTTAACTTGATCTTCCCATTTCTTAAACTCTGGAAAAAGGACTTTCTGACTTCCATCTTATGCTGTAGGATGGTTAGCTGCTTTGTATTTTCTACAGCTGGAGTTCAGCCAAAATATCAGAATTTGAATCCAACCTTCTTCAAAGTTCCAGACTTTGAGGATTCTTTTTTTTTTTTTTTTAATGAATAGATTTGTAAAGGGCCAGTATGATCATCCAGCAGTAACTTTCCTCTTAACTCTAGGATTTCATCCATTGATTCCTGCCTTGAGGTCACTCCTTTCTGGCTGAGCAGTTCTGTTTCAGAGAGATGTGTTATCCAGCCTGGGGAGAGATGGCTATTTTAAAGCCAAGACCCAGTCATGAAGGTTAGATCCAAACATAACCATTCTCCTGGGTTTGGACTGCTCAAATTTATATATTCTAGGGTTTCCAGCACTTTTGTTTAGGAAACCTTCCCATGACTGAATGGGAAGTGCCAATTCTCCTTGTATCCAGACTCCATGTCTCATCCATTCCACCCTCCATAAATGATCCCCCC
This sequence comes from Gymnogyps californianus, assembly GCF_018139145.2. NCBI lineage: Eukaryota > Metazoa > Chordata > Aves > Accipitriformes > Cathartidae > Gymnogyps > Gymnogyps californianus. The sequence goes on from NC_059474.1 coordinate 886,361, forward strand.
TTTCGACTCCCCTTTGTGGCTCCTGATGCTCATGTAGACCAGGCTTTCCAGGAACACTAGGATTGTTGATGGTTTGTCCTGATTTCCTGATAATGGGCCATGAAGACTTTTGTCTGCATCATCTGGCAGCCATCTCAGGTCCTGGACACTCAGCAGAGACTGAGCAATCTGCTGGCTGCTCTAACTGGCTTGAATTGTAGGTGAGGGAGTCGGTGGGGTTTTGCAGGGACCAGGGTGATCCGAAGGCCCTCAAAGCCAATAGGTCTTATATGCATGGTCCTGGTTTTCAAGTGCATTTCTTTTTGCAGCGCTGCTGAGGACTGCAGTATTCAGACAGGATTGAGATGCAAGCTGAGAGGGAGCTCCTAATTCAACGGGAGAAGGTCAGCTTACTCTCTTTTGCACAGAATGTTTGTTGCTGAGGTATCCAGAGAGGAAATGAATTCAATATGAGTTCAGGTTTTGGTTGACGTTCATGAAGGGAAAGACAGTGGGGAGAGTAGAAACTGCAAGCAGTGTGGGCAAGGAAAGGCCTTTTCGGTCTAATACACTGTGGTGAAAAATAAGACAAAATGAAATAAAAACCTCAAAGCAGTTTTTTGTGGAAATGCCAATCTGGGGATCTGTGTCCTGGAACAGCGCCTCTGAAGAAGACATACAGAACAAGGAAAAGTGATTGCAAGCTCCCACAAACTATTTGCTGGTGTGCTAAGACCGTGCTGTGAGGACTTGAAGGGCTTTCGCACCAGGAAGGTCCTTTGTGGTCCTATCCTTGACTGCTCACATGGTAAAGTTTGAATGCCATGGTTCAAAGCAAACCTTAGTGATTTAACTTAGCAGATGGTGTCCTTCCTCACCGTTTCCTCAACAGGAACAATGGGAAGGAAGCAGAAATCTAATACTCAAGAAGCCCTTGAGTATTAGTGCTCATGTCCCTTGGTAGTACGCTCTAGAGGAGGAGTGTCTGCCCATGACCGTCTCCTAGATTAGGTTGAACCAGCAAGCGACAGGATTAGATAAAGCCACAGATCAAGTGGAAACGCTACACCACCATTTTTTCTGAAGTACTCCAGGCAAGGAAGGGCTGCTTTGACCTGTTAATTTTTCACATGAATTAAACACCAGAGTGGCTGGAGATATGCTGGGAGGAGAAAATGGGAAAAAAAATACACTGTATGCATACTGATGATGTAAACTGTATGCATTTACATCAGAGCTGTGAGATAGCATCACCTTTCCTGTGGCAACGTCTCAGTTATTTTCCGCATTATTACTGGATAACACTAAGGTGTGTCTCAAAGTGCTTCCAGGCAAAAGTGTTCAACATTTCTATCCAGGCCTTAGTAAAGAAAACTCTCCCCATTGCAGATTTATCTGGTATTACAGGAAATCCCCCGGCTCTGCAGAAGTCAGTATTTCTCCCATCGGACAAGAAATTCTGTAAGAAGCATGTCTCAGCCACCACATCTGCATTAGAGCACAGCCTCTTCTGCGCTAGAAAATGCTTCTTCCTTCAAGCTGAGTGTTTTAAGGGAAAAGAGGAACTTCTTGACTCACATCAAATTTTAAGTACTGAAATTGCTTTGTTTTGATATTTTATATTTTATGAATATGATATATTAAATGGCCAAATTATACGGATTTTTGTTTGAAATTAAGACTAATTGCAATAAAAGTGTAAACATAAATCAAAATGTTGGAAATAAAAATGAAAGCTTTTAAGCTTTCTTTAAAAAGTTCAAACCCAGACAATTTCAGTAAAGCCCACAGTCCTCCTTCACTAGAATTTTGGGTGTTAGCACTTTAAATATTTCAGCTTTCTATCACAATTTATGATGGGAAGCTTGCTGAGATTTTAAAATAAAATTCACAGAATAGGCAAACCGTTTCACACCCAACTGTAACACCTTGCAGACAGACTGTGTTCAGTTAAAGATGCTAATGTTGTGAAAAACAGATTTCTTCACCGTCTTTGACTTTTGTAAAGCAGACAGAAGTGTGGGATTTGGAGAGATCTGGAGTCAGGTTGCTCTTCTACATCACCAACAGAATTGTTTACTGAGTTGGCTTTACATGAATACCTTGTTCACATCTGCTAATAGCCCAAAGGTAATGGGCTTACATCAAGCCAAAGTCTGAAAAAAGTGATGTCTCCCAGGTGTCTTTAGGATTTGTAAGGAGGCCAAAAAGGAGAGAAGCAGAATCTACCGAGAAAGTGAATGTAACTTCTCTGAAAACTTCCATGGAAAATTAATTGTCTTCTGTCACCATTATTGTGCCACGAGAAATGGCATCCGTGTTTTGAAAGTGCTGTCCCCAGATCACTGAGCAGCTTGTTGAAGAAAGAGCATTAAAAATGCTGTCTATTTTGATTATCACTGCCGAGAAACATTCATGAAAAATGTCTGTCTCAGAAAAAGAGGAAAAAATCAAAATTTGACAAATGAAAACTGACTGTGGTAGGAAGCTCATTTGCCCAAAAGATGGTGTATCCTGAGCTGGAAAATCAGAGCGCATTTAAATTCATTTTCATCTCCCCTTTAGAGGTCTGTACTTTGAAAAGGATGGATAAACAGGGATACCGGTAAGAGAACTTGTTTGGCCAACTTTGACTGAACAACTGTTCCTCTAAAATCCAGAGTCAGAATGAGAACTTTATTCAGTACAGCCTGAAGCAAACTCCTCATTAGCAGGATGAGGTAATTGCTTGAGGACTGGGACCCCAGACAGACGGCTTGAGGCCTCCACAAATGGCCTTTTGAAGCTTTCCATCTTTCACGGGAAATGTGGAACCTCTATCTCCTTTTACTAGAGGTTTTTAGATGAACTCCAAACAAGCTGCAAGTTGGCCTGATGCCACAGTATTACTAACAAAATCTGGCAGGAGGGCAAACAAGCTAACATTAAAAAAAAAAAAGAAAGTCCTTGTGTTATAACAAGTCAATTCTGTTGGAAAATTGCAGTCTATTGTCCTGTGCCAAGAACATCCAAATCAGGTAGATCATTGGCTTTATTTTGCGGGCAGCTTTGATTGTGTAAGAATTTAATACTAATGTGTTTGGAGCCATCGGTACGGAGCTGAACTTCCCCCGTCATCTTATAACGTCTGGGATCTCGCAGCAAAACACCATGAGACTGTGTCAGGTAGGGGGACGAGGAACAATAGGATTACCTGGTGTGAGATCTTTTCCACCATGAGGGCCAAGGAGGCCCAGGGCTTATCCCTTTGGCCTTTCCAAAGAGGAGAGATCAAATGCGATGCTGTCTTAGGGATTACGGAAGGAAGGGAGAGCGGTGGAGAACTTTCGGCAATGGATGAGTTAGCCCTGGGAGTGGGGGAGCAGTGGGGAGTTTATGATAGAAAATAAGAAAGGAAGGTGATACAGCTGATGGCTGGAGTCTGAGATGTTTGGTCTGAGTTCCTCCTTGGGTCAGAAGTGAAAGCAGCATGCTCACATCACAAAATCCTCTTGGATGGGTTAGCAAAACTCTGGAAAGTCCCAGGGTGAAGAGCAGAGGCAGAAGAGCAGTAGGTGCATGGTCAGGTTATGGTGACTGAGCAAGACGCTGCCCATGACCTGAAAGCACTGCGCTCTTATTACACGTTAAATGAAACCAACTTGCCCCACATTTGCTATATGTTGAGGGAAAGCCAAGGTGAATAAGATAAGGCATGCAAAAAAGCAGCCAAGCATTACTACTTTTTGGGAGGGAGGAGGTGTGTGGGACACGTACCTCCATGCAGGCAGCTCCGGATGGTTATCTGTTATCTAACTGTGCTATTGCAGGTTATCTGCTGTTATTACTGCAAAGAACTGGGTGGCATCACCCTGCAGATGGTGAAGGCGTGGCTGAGCTTTGCAATTTACAGGGTCATGGGAGAGTTCAGGCTGGAAGGGACCTCAGGAGGTGTCTACTCCAACCTCCTGCTCAAAGCAGGTCAGCTAGGAGGCCAGACCAGGTTGCTCAGGGTTTTATCCAGTCTGATCTGGAAAACCTTGAAGGACAGAGACTGTGCAACCTCTCTGGGCAATTTCTGGCACACCTGGGTTCCAAAACAATTAACATTTCAGTGGTGAGTCCAGCCGGGAGTTCACTTTGCCTGTGTCGTAACTTCCTTAACATCTTCTGCTGTGTGTGGAGGGAAGGCATGGAATGCTCGGGGAGGGGGTGGACCCTCCCCAAATATCTCCTGTGAACCTGTGCAGTGCTGGGTGAGTGCTCCAGCCAGCAGACCTGAAAAGCCTGAGCAACTTCTGATTTCTGCCAAAGTGGGAGGTGCGTGTGACTCCTGCATCCTGCCAAACTCCATCGGCCTCTTTCCCTGGTTGTTACCTCATCTGGCCAACTGCTCCGGAGCACAGTTTGGCTGTTCTCTCTCTGACACTTTTATCTGATTGGATTTTGTTCCTGGCACAGCGGTGGGGCTGCTGGATGACTTGGGGTAAGTCATTCCTTCTTGGTAAAATGGGGATGGTGCTCACTGCCGCCTTGGGAGCGCACAGAGAGATGGACTGTGAAATGCATTGGGATAATGGGGTACGACATCGGGACCTCTGTTTCTGGCTGGTGGCATGAAACAGGTTGAGGAGGCAAAGGACAAGTGGGTGGATGGGGATTGTGATAGGGAGAGCCCACAGTTGATGAACCAGAGTTTTTCATAGCTAAAGTACCCTTTGAGCAGAATATGTCTGCTATTTCCCGATCTCTTAAATCAAGTCTGCTCTTCTTCCTCATCTCCACAGGAACCTGACTCTCACCAACAGCTCTTGGGCTGCCAGGCTCAAGTCTGCTCTGTCTTATAAACTTCCCTCTGATGTGTAATATCCACAATAATTTACTCCATCCCAGCCTCATCCCATAATGGGTATAGTCGAGCCACTAAGACCTGATGGCTGATTTCCTTGTGGAGTGGGAACATGAGCTATGATAGAGGGATTACTTCTACAGGCTGGCTGGGACTGTTCCCATCCCATCTACACCCTAAAAGACTCATCTTTAGGCAACTCTAGCACCCTGGGTATCTTTCTTAACATGGGAATGGGGGACTGAACAGGAGGACAGACCAACTGCCCCACTCTATCTGTCTAAATCTCCCTCTCCATCGCAGACGTTACTCAGTCTTCAGCTGTGTTATTACTGTGAATTGTTAATGTACCAAATCACCTCTGCTGCTGTGGTGAGTAGGTTTCCTATTTGTGATTTGAGATCCCATTGTACAAAGAGCTGTGTAAGTGCATTTACCCTGTAGCATTTCAGCATCGGTCTGTGTGCACCCTGGTCTTCCTGTGTTTGTGCCTGCACTTTTCTCAAGTCATGAAGGAAAAGCATGAACATGTTCCCAGGACAGTGAAGTGAATATAGCTGTTCCTGCAGCTCCCTCTTTCACTGTGTCAGTCTCTTGTGTCTGCTAAGGCTTGAGCTCTTTTGACCTCTCCTGTAATCTGTTAACTAACTAGATTTTTCTTTTTTTGCCTGGCTGTTGTAATGCAGGAACATATTTTTTTAAAAAAATGCAGTCCCACTATGAAATTGAATTGAAATTGGTCAAAAGGCTCAGAAGTTATGAACTGAAGAGAGAGAGAATGGTTTGGCAGACAGGCAGTTATACACACCCGGGCACAAGATGTGTGCTCACAAAACCCTTCTTTTGTTGGGAAACCGTATCACAGGACAGCCAGCAGCTTCAACGCAGTAACTGAGCAAGCCCGTTAGGAGAAGATGCATTAGGATTTGATTATTTTTCTGTCAAACCCCCGTAATCCTACAGGTGTGAAAGTTCCCTCTTCCCAGAAATCCTGACGAATGGAAAGTCTCTCCTCAGCCAGGCTGATGCTCTTTAAATATAAATATCACTTGAAGGGTATGAATGGGGAGACAGCCTGAATGTCAATGAGTGGAAATGACCTTTCCCTGCTGAGGCTCAGTGTAGCCATTCAAGTTTGTGGATGCAAAAAAAGATCTAAAGTCTTGTCCTGCTGAGGCAGGGAAGGCAAAGTGTGTGCGTATGTGCATAGGTGAGTCCAAATATGTGTCCAAAATATCTAGGTGGCACAGAGTCCTGGCTGAAGCCTCTGGTCTGGATTTTCTTGTTGAGACATTAAGGCACCAGGATTATGCGTTTATGTAAGAAAAAGAAACGGAGAAAGGGTGCTTCGTTTTATTATTGTTATTTTTATTAAAATAAAAGGGAAAAACATATTATGTTAGGAAATTAGGAAAGCGTTTAAGTTTATTTCTGGAACGGAGCACCTTGCCCAATATTCACTCTCAATGTGGAAAGCATAGCTTTCACTGCAGAGCCTGCAAATGAGAAAGTGGAGGGGGAAAATGAGCCGTATCACAATGGTGCAACTCACCCTGGGGAATTTACCTCGCCCTGAACAAACAGGAGGAGATCCTAATGTGACACAGGCAGCAACGGTGCTGTGGCAGAGAGAAAGAGAAGTAGTCCATGTCCCAGAGTAATGCCAGAAAGACCAAAGGATGTCAGAGGCTGCCTTCACCGCAGGGTTGTTCTGGGATGTAGGGTTGTTGTAGGCATCTCCATGTGGAAGGCAATTCACCTTCAAGGGGGGACCACTCACTGACGTGCTCTTGACCCCAGTGTCTCTTCTTGGCCGTAGTTGCAGCCTTCTGCACAAATTCTCCTCTGGTTCAGCCCTGAAAGCAGCTTTTCCAGCAAGGACTGGGAGGAGGTTACAATTCCAGTCTCATGGCTGTGGACACCTTCACTTTTACTGGGCTCTTTCAGCAGTAGAGTATAACCAGGATCCTGGTAAGCCATTTCTCATAACGTTTCCTAATGAAATCGATCTCTCTGTCACTGCAACTTCAACACATGTGTCTGTTCCTCTTCCTCCTCCCAACTTTCAAACCTTTCAAAAATTAGTGAGATAGATAAATAGAGTACAGCAATGTTCAGACCATTGAACAAAGCAGCTGAAAGTGTCAAAGATGCTGAGTGTGGGATTGATGCCTCCAGGGTGCAGATGCCTCCAGCAGAGCTATGCTAAGTGAGAGAAATGATGACTTCTACTATGCATTCGTCTCATCAGACAGCAGACAGACAAGATAGTTCAGAGGAGTCACACGTTATTTCTCTGACTGCACAGCTAGTGGAGCGTGGGTCATCAGCACAAGAAGGGACCAGCGTCAGCAGTGTGGGTCTCCACATGCTATCAATACCACTTGAAGTTCTTACAAGTGCTGTGAAAATTAGCAGCCAGGCAAAGGAGAGAAAGACAGACACAGATTAATGTCTCTCTGGAGTCAAGGGCATCTTGTGAGCTCAGCCAGAGTACCAGTGTCCAGTGGACCTGTATGAGGAATGCTCCACTGCAGGATATGCTTTGATCTGAGTTAGCATTTATCTGGAAACCAGGGAAGAAAATTGCAAGGCCTAAAGGAGGATTTGGGGTCTCGGGCACAATTGATTTTCCCCTCTTGTTCTGAAATAGTTTTCACACCATTACAGGGCCCAGCCCCAGGCTGCGGACTAACATTGCACCTCATCTAAGGACAGAAGAGCAAATGTGAGAAAAACCAGTAATTAAAACAGAAAGGGAAAAAAGAAGGGATGCTTTTTCAGAGAATTGCTCCGGCCTCATGCTCCAGCTGAGCTGTGCTTGGCACAAAGCTGGGCAAAGATGGCTTTGTGCCTGCTCCTCTGGCCAACTCAAGTTGGCCTGGCACTCCGAGGACCTCCAGACTGGCCTCCAGGGAGCTCTAAATAATGCTCACAGCTGTCTTTGGCTCCCTCAAGGGTTGCTGCAGCAGCCAAGGATCCACAGAGCACAGTGATTCACAACTTCATGGACATGAAGGAACCCTTGGGTCACAGAGCTCAGTGTTCTGGAGAAGGCCATTCACTTTCTCTTCTTCCTTGTGCCTGCTTTGGGCAGTCTCTGAAGTCATTGATGCACTGCAGGGAGTATGAGCGTGGGAGTGAAAATTGGGTGCAAAAATTGGGTGCCATTGACAGCCTTTTGGCAGCAAAGCGGGATGGCCTGAAGTGGCCAGGAAAATGATGCCAGTCGTGCTCAAGAGGATGACAAGCAGGGAAGTGGTCCTTCTCACAGTGTGCCACGAAGATGTGGACCTCCCTGAACAAAGATGTTGCAGAAATTAATAATTTACATGCCTAAAAAAACCCCAAACAACTGGAGAAGAAATACCCATGCCAGGCTATTGAACAAAAAAAAAGGCTAAGACAGAATAGACTGGTGGCTGGGAGAGTATTCTGGAGAAGCATCACCTTGTGTTTCCCCTTTTTTTAATTCCTTCTGAAGCATCTGCTGTTGGCCAGAGCTGCAGACAGGACATGGTATAATGGAACCTTTCATCCAACTCTGTACTGCCCCTCTTGTAGCCTTGTGTCCGAAAGCCCATAAGCCCACAGCCCACCATTGGGACATATGGAGGATGACCGTGAGGGAAACAGAGCTCAGAGGACACCCTGCTCATTGCAGGGGGGTTGGACTAGATGACCTTTAAAGGTTCCTTCCAACCCAAACCATTCTATGATTCTATGATTCTATGACATGGGCAGAGTCATAAGTCCCATCAGCCCACAATCGTTTGCTGGAGAAGCGTGGGAAATGCTGGTGCAGCCTTGCAGAGACAGAGCCGGGGAGGTCGGGGCACACGCGAGACTGCTGTGGCTGGCGCAGGGCTTCTCCTCCCGGGCTGCCTGTGCAGCGAGGAGGGGGAGCCGGGGAGGCTCAGCAGTGTGACCCAGATGGCTTCCAGATGTGGGGGAGACAAACAGGAGGGCCGGGCAGGGGTGAGTCATGTTTTGTGCTAAGCGGGGATTGGAAAGAGGTTACGGAGAAGCACATAAGGCTTTGCAGAGGACACGAGGAGCACAGCAAAGAGGTGCTGGCGACAGGAGCGAGCCCTTGGAATGTGCCTTGTGCCTGTTTGGGAAATGTCGCTTTATGTCTATGCCCCCCAGCACCCACAAAAAATCAAGTGCAAATGGAAATGTTAATTTTAAAAGGGCCTAGACTGTCTAAAATGCAAGACTTTGGCTTGTTTTCCCAGGGATCACATGGCCTAGCTCCCACCTCCTTGGAGACGGGAAAGCAGCTTGCTGCAGATGTCCCTCTCCCGAAGGAGCGATGGTGACATGCTCCTGCAGGAAGCAGGATGGGGGAGTCATCGTTTCCACTCCGGGTTCCTGTGCTACTTTAAGGTAATTGCTTCCACCTCACAGAGAGAAGCAGGTACCTTGATTTGGAGCAGGAGCCAGCAACAGGAGAGCAAACGTCCTGCAGTGACACTGGGCTCCTCTCCAGGAGAGCCGGGAATGCCTCGTGGGTCTGAATGCCAACTGCAGGGTGTCTAAGTACCAACACCATGGTGGTTCATCTCCCAGATCCATCATTTACCTTCCCCAAACACGTCTTTCTAGACCTTCCTCTACTTACTGGATTCTGCCTTCCAATCTTCTAGGTACACCTTTGGCGGTTATTAAAGAAAAGTCTTTGTATCCTTTTTTTGCGCCCTTTAAAAGCCATAGCTTTTGGGTTGGTGAGGATATTGTGCACCCAGAGATAAAGTAATTCCAGGAAAGAAGGTGCTTTCTTAATGGCAACCCAAAAGTAACATGCTTCAGGATGTAGCCACATCTGGTGTTAATTCTTCCAGTGACTTGCAGTGAGAGCTGAGTGACCTTTTTTTCCAGCGGTAATAGGACTAAAATGATACAGAAATTCAGGGAATTGTTTCCTCTGGGAGAAAAACAGTGCAGAGGCCTTCTTGAAAAAAAATAATAATAAAAAAAATGAAGCATTTGGAATTCTCTATTTCAAAATGATTCCTTGTCTCAGCATGGAATTTCAACAATTCTTTGCAAGGATTAAATAAGCTGAAAACAAAACAAAGCACCTTGGAGTGAAACAAAACATTCAGAGTTGCTCTGAAATAAAAATACAGTATTCCTTGTTCCGCACAATAAAAATAGAAACAAATCTCTGTTTTGGTTTGATGCTAAGCTGGTCCACTTTTCTAGCAGTTCAGCTATAGCTCTGCTCACTGCTTTTGGGAAAAGATGTGGAATTTTAAGAATAAAGGTACCTTTTGCTAGCACAGACAGGATGGGGTGGTGGGGTTGAGGGAGGCTGCACAGAAGAAGAACTCTCGTCTCAAGCTCAGAGCACCCCTATAAAGACCTACTGATGGAGTGAGTACAGGTGGGGAAATTTTTACGTGTCAGATCTGCCCTATAGATAAATGGAATTTCACTCTCAAGGCAGCAGAATAAATTTCTCCCTAGTCCCTATGTTTCCTGTGGAATTGCAAGCGGGAGCAGTGCAGACCCAGTGGAAATAGGTGTTAGAGGCTACAGGTTGATTTTTTTCACAACGCTGTGTAGTTAGACCTTACTGGGAACCACATCCCTTCACCTTTTGCTTTATCAAATGACTTCTGTTTTTAGGACCAGCTGCTGAGTGTGCAGATTTTGTCGTGACACAGAGATCTTACTTTCTTATTTTTCTCCAAGCTTGAATTGGGATAAACCACTTTCTTTGAGTACCTTATCTACTAACACTGTCAGCTCTCCTCTGAAGTGATGGTCTTTTACTACCTTCCCAGAACAGCCAGACCCACGACTAAGATGCAGTCCATACCCATAGAGAGCCGTGCTTTCGGTGGCCAAGTTTGAAACGCCGTTCTCTCTGTTCTACAGATAGGGAAGGAAGCATTATAGAAAGTAAAGCTCAGCTAAAAATCTGGCCAAGTTCTGGTGTGCAATTTTTCCCACAGGCCAGGCACTTCTGAAAGCCTGAATCTAGTCTCCAAAAAAACTTCAGACATCAGGCCTTAGAAGGGACTTGGGCTGTGCATGTTCATGTCAAAGAAATTTGGCTGTGATGGTAACAGAGACTGGTCATTAGGACTTGCACTCAGATCTCCCAGCAATTTTTCCACCAGCTGAACAATGTGCCCTTTCTCCCTCTGCAATGTTTCTAAATGCTAAATAAAAGGGATGCCACAGAAGACCTCATCATGATTGCATTTCTCTTTGAGCAGTACTTGTGTAACAGGGCACTCATTGCTACAGAAAAGGGGATACAGGAGGGGAGGCTTCTAACCTGCTCGCAAACCTATCTCTGAAAGAATGCTTACCCACCATTAAGCTAAAGTGGTTAACAGTGATGAAGCCTTTTCCAGTCCCAGGAAGGAGGATGCTCTAGGAATGTGAAGTATTCTTGAACTTAGAATTGTACTTTCCCATCCATGCGTAATTTCAATTTCTGAGCCTGTGGAGAGATGGAGCTAGTAAGTATTTTCTGGCCTGAAAAAACTTCTGTGCTTGTTGATGTGCTCTGAACAATTCACAAGCATCTGGGAAAATCCTCTCAGCTCTAGTGGAACAAGAACAACTGTAGGGTTGGTTTGAACTCTCTGGCAAGAAACAAGTTGAGAAGTGAAGAGCCCAAGAGTGTGATTCTCTACTGAATACAGAGCGACTTCTAAGAAGGAGCTGGAAGCAATTCAGACCTTCAGCAGAGCTCTGGAGGCCCAGAAGCCCGGCTTGTAGCCCAGTGCTCATATCCAGTTCATGTTCGAGCAGGCTGTAATGGAAAACAGCAGCCACTGATAAGTAACAATGGCCACACTAGCTCTGAGCTTGAACAATACGAAGGTTTGCACAAGCTACTGCTCTGGCAAGTCCTGACTCCCGGAGGCACCGGCTATACGGCGGTTTCACTGGCAGCAGAAGCAGAGCATCTGAAATGTTCATTAAGAGGCGGTAGATGCATGAACGGAGGGACGCTGCAAGATCTAAAGGGTATTGAACGGCCTGTGGAACCCTACCCCTTGGGCCAGGGGAGAAAACAAAGGCATGGCTGTGCAGCCACTGACAATGACAGGGAACAGGGTAAGAAGCCAAGACGGATGGCAATGTCCACCAGGCACTTCAGCAGCATTATAATCCAGAGCTCTGACCTCTCCTATCAGGGATACCTCCCCGTAGATACGGGGCTTCTGTCTTATTAAGCTGCTGGTGGGGCAGGTCTACAAAAGAGCCTCATGGAACTGGAGCGGCATGGGCCATCAGACGAAAAATCGCAATTTTGCACAGCCCAGCCCAGACAAAATCACCAAGTGCCTCCTGCATTAATCCCATGCCTCGTGGTTGAGCAGTCCTCTGGACTATTGCAGTCCCCATATTCCTTCAGAGCTCGCCTTTTGTGTGCAGCGAAGGGCTTGACCACCAACTCCATGTAAACACAGACACATGAGGTACAAATATGGGGATGGAGATGCAGTTGCAGGAACTCGACCAAATCTGTGTCCATTCTTTTTTTCAGACAGAAGCAACTGAAGATGGTTTTTCATATACTCTGTATCTTTGAATTCAGGGGCTTTCATTACCTGGTTTTGAAATAAAGCTAGCAGTAATGCTGAGTGGCTTCTGAAAGAAAAAGTGTGTCCCTCTGTCACTTACCTACAGGCAAGTTCACTTCTGTACAGAAAGTGGCCAAAAGACCAACTTTACATTGAAGTCTTACTCCATACCGACAGATTGGCTTTGCCTGGGAGTGAATCTCCAGCTTGGGGAGATTAATTTTCTGGAAGGTGTTTCTGACACAGCTGGATGCAAGAAACATTTCCAAAGGAAGCCTGATTTCATGAACTTTACGGTGCAGATTAGCAGAGGATTTGGTTGGCATTCCTGGACTAATCCTAGAAGTGCTTATGGGGGCTTTGTGCTGGCTGTTTGCACTGGATTTGGAAAATTGGATTGGACTCAGAAGTATGACATGTTATTCCAGCTCTGGCCTGCTGAAAGGAATGTGGCGAAGCTTGCTCACTGTGCCTCAGTTTCCCCTATGCAGAAAAGCCTCATTTGGAAGCTGCTTTGTGCTTTCCAGATTAAAGAAAAAATCTGGATTAAAATCTGCTTCCTTAATTGGTGGGTCAGCAAAATCTCCCATACTACCATTCTTAAATTAAATGAGGATCTACTGCTGAGTCTGCAGGAAGAACTGAGCCCGCGCTTGACCACTTTGCTTTTTTTTTTTACATAACCCCCCTAGTGCACTGTTGCTTATAGTTAAGGCCGGCGAGCGATCCTCATCGAAGAAGAGCACAGAGCCCCTTGCTACATTGCCCAGCCGGTAGCGATCTGTGCTCGGCCCTTGGCTGCAGAGGAATTTCTCAGCATGTGATGCGTGTGGCTCCCTGCTCAGATTTATTGGAGCAGTGGTGGGGGGAAGGCATTACAGCAACGGACAACCTTTCTGATCTTTCCTCCAGGGAGAGGGAGAAAATAGAACAGCAAAGAGACTAAATATATGCCTGGAATGACTGGCCTTTTCCCTACCGATGCCTCTAGCACTCAGTGAAAGCATGTATATGCATTTAAAAATGTTTCTTATTGGCACCATTGGCTGAAGAACTGCTGAGCTTTCCATCTACTGGGGATTGTCATCTATTTCAGCCTCCTGCTCTAGAAACGGGGTCAGACTTCCTGAGCGTCTGTCTCTATGGCAGGTCATGGCCCATTGTAGGAACGTGGGGCTGCCAGAGAGGCTCCAGACCAAGTCTTGAGGGTCCTGGGACCAGCTGCTTTGATGCTGGTGGAGGCACCTTTCTCCAAGCATTGCAAGACTCGCTGCTTTCCACCTGCAGCGTGGTGCAGAGGCTGCTGCTCCACGCAGCCAGCGAGGAGCTGGCAGGCAGCAAGACGTGCATCAGCAGCGTAGGGATCCTGATCGATGGGATGGCAACGTTTTGCATTTGCTGTTAATCACCTGCAGACGCCCTCACAACGTGGAGCTTCTTCACCCTGCTTTCTGCTGCTGAGGGCAGCTCCAGATGTTCTTTGCATCCACCGAGAAGAGCCTGCACAGTAGCTTGTTTATACAGCAGCACAGGACCTTAATCTGGGACATTGGGGAAAACAGACATGAGTGAGACTTGCAGTCCTCTGGAGAGGATTGCTTGCACGGCCATTCCCCCTGCGGTCCCCTCCAGTGGACACGACACTGAGACTTCAAGAGAGCATTTAGCGCGTCTTTGCACCTTTCAGCTCTCCACCTTCCCATTCCCTGCTTGACCTTCTTTGGAAATTAATCTAACCAGGAGTACGGGACCGTCTATGGCCATCGGGTCCTTTGCTCTTCCCCAAAGGGAGGGATCAGCTCTGCCCAAGACAGCCCTGAGCACAAACCATCTGGCCCTAAATGACTTGTTGACAGGGGAAATCCAGGCTGGGCTGGAGATCTGAAGCGAGACCCGTGCATTGTTCAAGCCTGGCAGTTAAACAACATACTGGCTTTTTGCTGGCATCCTTCACAGGGTGATTTTTTTTTCCCCCAAGTGAGTTTATGGCTCAGCCAGAGGCAGTAATACCATGCCAGCATTTTAACAAGGCTTTCCTATAAATATTTCTCTTTTAGCTTATGATAAAGGCAGTGTCTACTCAGATGGAGGGGAAGGGAAAGGCTGTGGAAATCTATTTGTTTTCCCATTTAAGCAAAACCACACATCCTTGTAATTATTACCAGGGAGGGAAGCAGCATCCTCTGGCAGTCATGTTCCTCTTAATGTGCTTTTTTGCTGGAATTATTTATGTCCTGTTAGTGGGAAATATACAGAGTATGGTGATAGTAGAGAACAGCCTTCAACTTCTGTAATGTAAAATGGTTCCCATTTGTGGGTAAAAAGAAAAGCCTTAGAGAAACAAATAGAAAACAATTGGTCTTATAGTTTGTCTGAACATCTGTAGGATTACATTAGAACTGCTGATTGGAAAAAAATCTTTAATTTTTTCCAAATATTTTACTTATTTTTCAAAATCCCTATGTTACGTGCATGTTAGGGTTTTGGGGTTTTTGGGGTTTTTTTTTTGGTTTTGTTTTTTTTTTTCTGGAAACTTAAGTTAGTTGCATAGGTGACTACGGGAAAGCTAAAAAAAGATATGATGGTGATGACTATTGCCAGTATTTCCCAAGGTGCGTAATGTGTGCAAAGATCTCAGACAGGAAAAATCAACTGAAAATCAGAAATACCTAGAGTGATTTCACGTAGGATATGAGTCTGAAGCCCTATGACTGGTTATGTGAGCATCTCATAGTATTTGGCGTGTTTTGCCTTCTAGCACCTCCAGGAGACAGAAAAACAACATTATCTCCCTTACAGACCACTAAGGTCCAAAGAAGGGGAACACTGGACTTTCAAAAGTTATTTGCACAATTAAGGGATGAGGCAAGCACTTGGTGGACATTTACGATGTACACAGGCCCAGCTCCTGTGGCCATCCATAAGTTCAGCAAAGTAGGCACAGGGGGGATTAGGAACAGCCCACCAGGGCTTTTTAGATATTTAAGTGAAATTATTCTTCCCTAACATCATCTCTAAAAGTTCAGAGTCCAGCTGAATCTACTCTTCAGTGTTCCCTCCATACTCCAGGAGAGGCACTTTCAGCAGACGTGTCACCACACCTGGATTACACCTGGTTTAGGGGGGGATGAACAGCTGTAGGGGGCTGTTGGTCTCTCTCAATATATAAAAAAGGGGCAGCTACACAACCAGCTTAGAGCTGGCTATAAGCAGGTCCCCTCCTGTGATCTTTTTTTCTTCAAATAGAGAACTGTATTCTTGTTAACAAGTTATACAAGGATTTCCTTTATTAAACTCTCGAGCTCTAAGATTCATTTCCATAAAGTCCTGCTAATTTCTTGTATCATCAGATCGATTTTATCCTGGTTCCATTTTATGGGAATTTTCCACACTGGAAAAAAACAAACAACCAGAACCAACAATGACAAGAGAAACCGTGCAGACAGCTGATGGCATGTTTCCGACAGCCTCGTCCTTCTGAAGCGTCTGGCTATGACTTCAAGAAGCACTTCAATAGTTTAACTCTTTTCAAGTACGCATACACTTCTTATACTAAACAAAAATGTAAAATTACATCTCTCTTCTGGAGGAGAGGGTCCCAAAACTCTACATTCCTCTTGCAGTTCTTAGTGAATCCGCGAAAGGGATTCGTAGGGTGAGCTGTGTGTTTTATGAGTTTATTACCAATGGATCCAGGCTCCAAAATCCCACAAGTCTGTGTGCTCGCATCCAAATTTTATGTTGTTCTTTTTATAGCAGAAGGGCTGGTTTTAGGCAACGTCTACGTAGCTTTGAAAGCATTGTCTCTGGAGTGCCTATGGCCACAGGACAGACAGCTTCCTGCCCATCTCCGGTGCATATGACTGCCTGGCAGCCTGCCGGCAAGTTGCAGGCAGCCCCGGTGGGTGCAACGGGCTGAAGCTCACTGCCAGGCTGGGATCTCCACCTCGAGTCAAACATCCTTATCTTCCAGGCCCTATAGATTTGGGTTGGCGCAGCGATTATGGTGTGAGAAAGCAAACATCTCTTCATTGATTTATTTTCAAAGCTGCTGTCAGAGCAATAGGTCTGATGGCTTCTCCCAGTCTCCTTTCCACAGTCTGGCAGAGCTGGTGGAAATGAGGACTGTTGGGATCATCAGAAGGAAATCCAGGCTCCTCTGAAAGTGCATTCAATGGCTGCTTGGCAGCAATGTTTAGTAAAGGGCAAAATCTCCCAGAAGATTGTCTTGCAGTCGGAGCATTCATAATGTTTCTTGTGTAGATTCTCCAGTGTCTAATACAGTGGTTGAGGTCACAACACAACCTTTTCCTAGTTCTTTGCTTTCATCAGCCTTGTTTGAAACAATATCTTTGAGACCTCTGCTCCCCATATCTGTTGAAAAGTGGCTGAAGATTTAAAATTACTGGGGAGTTACTGGACAGAAGGTCAAACGCAAACACACTTATCCCTTCCAACACGCACAGCATGGCTGCAGCAGTAGAAATTACTCGTGGCTCTGATAATTTACTTTCTATGGCTGTGAATGAATTTTGACAATTGGCAAGTAATTATATTATTATTTTTTTGTTGAAAAATACTGATTTGTCTATATCAATATTTTTTCCCAGAATGTGTTGGCTTTGAGAAAGATGTCAACATGAACATTACTTGAAAAAGAATATCAATATTTTTTCTTTCAAGAAAAAGATAAATGTTATTTCTCCAGTTGCAGGTGTCCTTTTGTTTTGGAATGTAAACTAACAGTGCAGAAACTATATATTGTGGTCTAAACTGCAACAGGATGTTTCCTAATTATTAAAATGAAATTACTTAGATTCAAATTCGTTTTCCCCACTGGTTTGTGGTTTGAGATTATTTTGGAGATTCTTCTTTCCCTCCCCTTCATTTCAAGTGGGGAAAATGTTTCAATATCAAAGATCTTCAGGAACTGGGAAAGTCACATCTTCCTCAGCACCTATTTCCCACAGATGAGCAATGTGCAGAGGCATGGTGAGAAAAATTGAGTCACCCAAAGACTCGCGACAAGAAATACAGGTTATGTGCCCACAGACCCATGCTCCTCCATCCCTGTTTGCTGAACCCCATTGCTACAAAGAGCTGTAAAAGCTCTTGTAGTCATCTGGATGATTAGTTGTAGATTTTGACAACTTGCTGTAACTGTTGAATGTTATGTTAATCTTACAGGAAAGGGCTTTGAGTTTAGGGGACAGATGTTTGTAATATGTATGTATTGATTACAAAGAACTCTTGGGCCCCACCCAATAGGCAGCTGCATTTCATTGTAAGGGAAGTCTTTTTTTTCCCCCCAAATCCACTCTGTGGACTGTTATAGAATGAAACGTGTACATGTGGTGCAGCTCTGCGAAGAAACCATTGCGTGAGTCGCTTCACCTCTCTGTGCTTCAGCTTCCTTACCTGTAAAATGGGTCCAATGCTATTAAAGGTCTTTTGCAAGGTGTTTGGAGTTTCTCCTGCTCAAGTGATAAGATTTGGTTTCCTAATCAATGATCATGAGAAAGAACAGAGAGCATGAACTCCAGCCTGGAATAAATAACTCCAACATACCGGCACCAGGCACGGACAATGTGAGAAATACACTTCAAATGAAGTCACCTAAATGTCACTTAACACCATTTTCCTGTGTATCATTGCCCAGATTGGATGTGATGGGAAAACATTCCCCGCCCTAGCTCTCACGGGCTGGTCAGAGATAACACCCTCGTATCCCAAGGCTTTCTGGTAACATCATATCGGTGTGACTGGTTTGGTACTGTTGTTCTCAAAGGGCTGAGGGAAGATGACCACATCTGTTATTCTTACTGCATCCAGGCCACACTGCAGAGCCCAGCATGGAGAGTTGGCTCTTGGAAACCATCTCTGTTCATGATTAGAACTATTTTCTTTAGAAAATACTTAATGGCCAGCGTGCATTAATTTTTCCTTCCCTGTAATCGAGGTTAGTTAACATTTGCATGTGGTAATCTTTTTCATAAGTTCCTGGACATAAATCACTCGTCAAAGAGAGTCTGGTGGCTTGGGAACAGAGAACAGCTGTCCAAAACACCATTGTGTGAGCCAAAGATTGTGTGTGCTCCTCTCTCCCCAGTTATAAATGTCAGCAGAAAAATTAGTCCAGCCGCGGTGTATGGCTGGGTAAAGTGCAGATAAATGGCATTTCTGAAGAGGCAGTGTTGGAACTGGAGAGTTGGTGGAAGGGGCTTTGGGGTCACTCTGATTTTTTGTGCCCTTGAGTAAAGCAAACCCTACTCTGATGGAAGCACCAGTCCAGAAAGGGTGAGAAATCATGGTGAAAGTCACTGGGATTGTACTAATCTGGGCATTACAGTCTGTCTCTTGTCCAAATGCAAACTGAGCAAGAAGTAGGTGTTGGACATCACCGCTCTGACCTAGTCACCAGGTACAAAGTTTATGTTTGAAAACCAAACAGCAAAAAACCGACATCATCCATCTGGGCCGTTTGGGTGGATTACAAAACCATAACAACAAACGGATGCGCTTACTCAGATTAAGGTTTATGTGCACTGGAACATGCAGGAAAGTTATTCCAAATTAACCAAAAGCATGGCTTTGAAACCAATTCACTGAACATCGTTAAGGCCTTTCCTGCACAAAGGGTTAGGGTGGTCCACTGGATTAGCTAACCCCGTCTATGTTTTCGTCGTGAGCTATATCACACCAACTTTCCCGTGCTCTGTACAAGCAACTCAAACTCATGCTACTCTGGTGCAAGCTTGTGTCCAAGGGAACAGACCACAGATAACCAGTCCTTATACGATTAAGGAATAGGACAAGAAAGCTGGGACTTGGTTCTGCCCCCAGCTCTGTTCATAACGTTGGGAGCCTCGGCACCACACAGGGAAAAGGGATAGCGAAGCCTTGGAGGACCATGCACTGGCAGCATCACGCAGAGCATGAGGCACACTTTATGCTATGGCAAAGCCTCTAACAAACACCAGCTAGTGAAGGAAGCTTGGTCTGATCATGCTCAACCTGCAAATTCACCATGTTTTCCTTCGTGAGTTCACCCCAAGCACTAGTAAGCTTCAAACTGCTCATCTCATAGTAATTGCAGGACTTCCTACACCACCTGTGGGGCCTTCCAGGCAAGCATGGGCCAGATCTGAAGTCTGCTTTGCTCACAGGATCCCAGCACCTCATGGGGGCCTTGGCAGGTGGCTCATACCCCATGTATGATGTCATCAAGCTCACATCCATTATTTTAAGCCCTGTAAGCATCACAGAAGAATAACTGTTTCTTGATAGATGTTGCCTTCATCTGGTCAAAAACTTGAGCAAGTCCAACAAAAACCTGTTCAGCAGGAACTCAAGGAGCAATAAAACACATGTTACTGAGTTACGAGACCTAGTCCTGGCCTAGCATGCTGTGCCTATTACAGTTCCACTTCACTCCACTAACTAGGCAGAGAGCTACTAAAACATAACCCCAAGTTTATTATGTTAAATCTGTAGTAAATCTGTCATGGCCATTCAGGCACTAACATATGACTGTGGAAAATATGTTGGCTTATGATTTGATAGCAGCAGATGGGCACTTTGCTATTGTTTCATCATTGTAAACTACAGGGAAATGCTTAGTTACAAGAATTCGAACTCTGCGGGACAGATCTTTGGCTGGTGTAAAGTGGCCCAGAGCCAGGGAAATCCATGGAGCTCAGTCAATATAAACCAGCTGAGGACCTCATCCTGCACTTCCAATTGCCATCGCATAAGCAGGTAAGAAGGGCCATCCTGGCTCAGGTTGCAGGTTCATCTAGCTCAGTGTCCTGTCCCTGCCAGACGTAAGTTTTAGCAAAAAGTGGAAGAATGGAGCAAGAGCGACACTTTTTCTAGACACAAGTTTCCAGCTTTTGGCCAGTAGTGAGTTAGGGACATCCTATGCCAAATGAACGCATTTAATAGCCGCTGATGGCTTTGTCTCCATGATTTCTTCTGTTGACTTTGGAAAAGTCATTTATACCTGTTACCCTAAAAATGTTATGGGAAAATGCATTTGACAGCAAAATGAGGCAGTTCACACAAAAATCATCCTTTTCTGTGTTTTAAAATTATTACCTTTAAGTTTTTCACTGTCCCTTATTACTTGATTTGTGAGAAGGGGTGGATAGCGCTCTACTCTACTCTTCATGTTACCCATGATTTGGTGAACATCTAAGATACCTGTCTATCTATCATAGTCTATCAGATAGATATCTATCATAGTCAGTCATCCCTTTTCCAGGATGGATGGTCCCTATCTACCTAGATCTTATTTGTCTCTGCCACAGAAACTCTTAAGAGGATAGGTTGAGAAAATCTTCCAAAGATGTGAAGTGCACAAGGTTTAGTCTGTGGCCTGAAATTCACTTTATATTTTAAAGCTACAATTAAATTAATTGGAGGGAAAAACAGAAAGACTTGAGAGTCTGGGTGAGAATGTTGGACACTCACTTACAGTAGGTTTCGCTGTGGTAACAGCTGAGAAACTGCATCTAAGGAGTCCTTGTACCAACGGGGGCTCATGGATATCAGCAGAGTGAATTTGGAGCCAGCTGTCACTGCTCAGCCAGGTTTGGAGAGCTACGAGACATTCCTGGGGCTGGGCTAGCACAAGGGTGCAGCCAGACATAACTGAGCGCTCTCAGCAGAGCTCTGTGTCTGCATGAGTGAACTGGAATGTATTAGCAGAGGTCCGATGACTGAAACAGCAGGGAACTCTGTTTTTTTGATGCCCCGCTATCTTGCAGTTTGGTTATTTGCAGAGTGGAGGTAAAATGCAATGTGAAGGGTGGAGGGGTGATATTGTCACCGAAGCCAGTGGCTCTGCAGAGTCATAGAGAAACCTCTGGGGGTCGTCTCTGATCAATCCCTCTGAAAGCAAGGTTCATCCAACGTCAGATCAGGTTATTCAGTGGCTTGTCTAGTTGAATTTTGAGTATTTGCAAGGATGGTGATGCACAAGTGTCATGGTTTAACCCCAGCCGGCAAGTAAGCCCCACACAGCTGCTCCCTCACTCCCCCCCGGTGGGATGGGGGAGAGAATCGGAAGGGTAAAAGTGAGAAAACTCGTGGGTTGAGATAAAGACAGTTTAATAGGGAAAGCAAAAGCCCACACACAAGCAAAGCAAAACAAGGAATTCCTTCACTACTTCCCATCGGCAGGCAGGTGTTCAGCCATCTCCAGGAAAGCAGGGCTCCATCACGCATAACGGTTACTTAGGAAGACAAACGCCGTCACTCTGAATGTGCCCCCCTTCCTCCTTCCCCCAGCTTTGTATGCTGTGCATGAGATCATATGGTATGGAATATCCCTTTGGTCACGGCTGTGTCCCCTCCCAACTTCTTGTGCACCCCCAGTCTACTCACTGGTGCGGTGGGGTGAGGAGCAGAAAAGGCCTTGACTCTGTGTAAGCGCTGCTCAGCAATAACGAAAATGTCCCTGTGTTATCAACACTGTTTTCAGCACAAATCCAAAACATAGCCCCATACCAGCTACTATGAAGAAAATTAGCTCTATCCCAGCCAGAACCAGCACAACAAACTCCCCAGATGCCTGTCTTAATGCTTTACCACCCTCATCATGAAACTGTTTCCTTATTTTTTTCCATTGTCTCTTATTTACAGTGCACCTCTAAGAAGAGCTTGGCTCATCCTTTCTCTGAATCCCGTTGAGATATTTCATGAAAATGCTAGATTACTCTCTAAACCTCTCTTCTCCAGGCCGAAGAAATCCAGCTCCTTCAGCTTCTCCTTGTATTTCACATGTTCCAGCCCCTTGACTCTCTTTGTGGCCTCCACTGAACTCCTCCGGTTTCACAGTTTCTTGATGGGGACCCAGAACCGGGCTCATCAAGCAGTGGACAGCAGAGAACATCTCTGATTGTTCTCTCTGTAACAAAAAAGTCCCTTCCTTTCTGCTTTTTGTCAACAATTTTTAACAGCCAATGTGCACAAAATCCCTGGGAACAGGAATGTTTTACTCTATACTTGCATACAGCTCCTAGCAAAAGCATTTCCTAGTCATGACAAGGCTCAGCAGTAGTAGAAATAATGATAATGATATTGGTGGTAATAATAATAATAATAATAATAATAGTAATAATAAAGCATTGCCACCTGTAATAACTAATAATAATATTAACTGGCAATAATATAATATGCTCTTCTAGGAGCAAAGGGAATATGCCATTTCAGTGACGGATATTTGCTCTTGCTGCTCCTACTCCAGAAAGTATGTAGGGTTTTGGCCTCTGATCCTTATTAAATCCCTGAAAAACATTGTGGCAAAAACCTCACGATGCTGTCTGTGTTTTACTAAGATTTTCAGGGTCCCATTTCTGGTGAACTTATTTCTTTACAAGGAGGTAAAACTTATTCTAAACTCACTGAATTGTTTTCTTAATAAAAAAGAGGGAAAAACAGTAGTGATATATTCCATGAACTTCCCTTGTTTATAGCCGGTAGGACGAGGGCTCTGTAGTTGGTTAAGATTTCTGGGTGTCAAATTTTAACAAAAAAAGAACAATAAAATATAATCTGTCTTTTTTGACACAATGAGCATCCTCACAAGCCCACCTCAGCTTCCCCAGTGAACTGGGGTTGTGGCTCTATGTCTTCATCCAGATGCTCTATGCTAAACCCGTGTACTGTTGCTCCACAGGGAGCTCCTTTTGAATGACCCAGGAAAAACCAGCCAGGCTGTCCTTCGAGAGTTTGCGTCAAGTCTTTTCCCCATGTGTAAAGCTGGGATATAGGCAGTGGTAGGAGCAACTCCAGGGAGAAAAGGGACCAGATTTTGGCTGAAGGAGCCAGAAGGACTCTGGTTTTATCTAAGCAAGGCTGAAGTTGAATTTCTTCATTGCCAGTCCCCAAACCACTCTCACAAAAGGGAAAAGCTGACATTCATCCCTGTTTCATTCCCATCTCTTTCTCAGACGTAGGAGACCATTGTGTTATATTTTAGTGGAAGAGGATGCTGAGTTACCATCTACATCTCACTCCCAGTGTGGGCACAGCTGGTTTAAAACTACTGTTATGTCTTCCTGAACCCAAACATTTCTACTGATTTGGGGAAATTCAGCTCCATAGTTTCCTTTTCTTTAATATAATAGAATTTTTCTGTGGACACAGTCATCCCGTCTATGTTGATATGCAACTTAATTTTTTTTTTAAGCCTTAGAGGATCTTTACCTCAATGACAGAAAAAACCCCACCACCCCTACCTGAAAAATAGCCTCCTAATAAACTTTGCTCTCTCCATGCTTCTCCTTCTCTTTTAGCAGAACCAGATGCTGAAATAGAGAGCAGAACTCTTACGGACATCCAAGAGTGCAGAAGTGAGCCATCGAGAAGTTGCAAGAAGGTCTGGATATAATGATAGCCAGAAGCTTGGAGAAGAGACTAAAAGAAAGCTCAATCTGTACATGTCGTGTCCTTATGCTGTGCTAAGCATCCACTGAGACCACTGCTGGAAACGGGATAAAAGGCTAGCTGGACCTCTCCTCTAATCTATGGCCATATTTATATTTTTATGAGCTGGCTTCTGTCCAGGCAGGTTGAGAGCCCTGCACTCTCTGGGGTTATCCATAGTGTCCCACCAGAATGGAAAAGTCCACACACTCATTTGCAGGTCTGAAGACCAGGATGGTTCAGAAAGCTAATAAATCTGACT
Organism: Gymnogyps californianus; assembly: GCF_018139145.2. NCBI lineage: Eukaryota > Metazoa > Chordata > Aves > Accipitriformes > Cathartidae > Gymnogyps > Gymnogyps californianus. Next base: position 910,413 of record NC_059474.1, read on the forward strand.
TTCTGAATGGCCAAGCCTGGCATATTTTGCATGGCAGATCCAACATCCAGAACATTTCTTGCTGTAACTCGAAACAAAGCACACGGCGAGCAAAAGGGAGTTCTTCCTAAGGCGAGTCCTCACCTTTGCTGTGAAACCCACTCACTGTCACCTGTATTAGAGATGGGGAAAAGGGGAAGAATGGGAACGCTGCTGAACTGATTAAATCTGCACACAAATCCATATGTTATGTTATTGAAAAAGGAGAGAAGGAAGAAGAAAACAAGCATTTGTAACAGGATGAAATCTGGGAAAATGGGACCAAAAACTCTTCGTAATTCAAAGCAGTTGTGGGAGTTCTGAGCCCATAAGCCATAAATGACTAAAACATGTCCCTGCATTTTGGATTATGAAAAAGATATTAGGGTGGGTTTTTCTCTCTTTTTAATGGGATTTGATGGCATGCCAAAATATCAGTTTGGGTCTTTCTTTTTTTTAATATATTTTTTTAAACGGCTCAACTTGCCAAACGTGCTCATGAATACAATTTTCTCTAAAAACACACCAACTTAGGAGGAAAAACACACAGACACACACACATTGTCTCACGTTACTCGACATGTAAATCTTTTTTTACTTGTACTTTAAAAAAAATGAAATAAAACACAAGTCCTCCAGCAACCCGGTAGGTTTTGCTTGGAGCTGATGCAGGGGCCTCCGAGAAGTTGGGAACAACTCTTTGTACATCAATGAGTCCCACTTTTGAATGAAGAGTGTCTCCTCCCTCCCCCTGATATGTTCTCATTTCTGACTTCATGTCACCAATTCCCATCCTGCCCCCAAGCTGTGGCATGTTCCCAGAGCTACTGATTTCTGATAGCTTTGTATTAGATGACTTCCACCTGCTCTCAAAGACTGGTGGGGACTGCTGTCTGCCTGCAAATCATGGCCTTTTTTGGCAAAGTATGAAATAAGAGGGGCTGATTTATTTGCAAAGGCAATGTTTTTTGAATGCAAACTGACAATACGCGTAGATAGCACAGTCCTGCCATGAACAAGAGTAGTAATAAATTTTCATGAGCTACAAATTTCATCCATGTATCAGGCTTGTATATTCAAGCTGTCAGCCTGTATTGAGGGTCCAGTACTGTGTCTGTCAAAGAAACATTTACTCTCTAGAGAGTGGAGCAGTGTTTATTACTGTAATATTAGTTACAGTAGCTACAGAGAAGTTCTGGGCAAGTCATGTCCAGATAGGTAACAGACAATCTCTGCCTTTAAGAAGGTAGTTTCCAAGCTGCGGTTGGCAGATATCTGGAAATCCTTGGAGTACTCCAAAGGTGTATGTGCAAGATAGCCACGAAGTGGTAACTTATTGTCAGAAAGCTTCAGATCACTCAGTGGAGATGGCACATCCCCTGGAAGTATCTGGAGTTCTGAAAATTAAAAAAACCCAACACTGGAAAGCACTACTGTAGGAAATAGCTGGGGTCTCTGGAGTGATGCTGTGAGGAGTACCAAAATCCTGACTCTGCTTTGACAGGGTTTCTCTGTGGCTTTCCCACAGGCAACTCTCTTCATTTCTAATACACTGGTTATACTCCTTTTTAAGAATTTCTTCAGTGGCAGTTTATGGAGGATGAAAATATGACCAGCAGAAGTGATGAACATGTCCAAGTTATGGGTCTGAGGATCATGTGCTGCAGACAATAATAAGCACATCAGTAGAAAGCACTATAAATACTTCAATTTCCTGCGGTGTTGGATTGTATAAGACTCTCCAGCTCTTTGCAAACAGTTTACTAATTCTTTATAGACTAGTCATGACCGAAATCTTAGGTTTATGTGGGACCAATGAGTTGCTACAGGCCTGGAGAATTGCCCAGGCTGAGGTTTTTCTCTTTTGATTCTATGAAATTATTTGTCTTCTGCTAAAACAGAAGGATCCCTAAAGCTCGGGGATACAGCCACAAACTAAGAGGAACACGTTTGATAAAGACTCAGTAGTCCCTTTCCTGGCTGAGCAAACTGAAAGTTGCACATTTATTTATTCATTGATTTATTTATTTATCTTGGATTACTCTAACAAAGCCAGTATCTCATCCAAGATCTTTGGGCACCCTCACACATCATTAACAACACACTAGTGCCCCAGCAGTGATAAAGTCATTTTTGGCATGAGCTCAGGAGGCATAAAACATCCTCAGCCTTGTGACAACCAACCTCTGAGCCTCTCCAAGCATCTTATGAAAGCAGACGGGGTGTTTCAGTATGTGTTCCACCACCGTCCATTGGTTTCTGAAATGTCAGCCACTTGCAAGACCTCTCCTCCAGCTCTCTGAATCATTTTCTTGGGAAGACGCTCCAAGAAATGGAAATATTCCTATTCTGTGAACATAGCACACAAGGGACCTAGTCAAGCTGTGAGTGGCTTGCTTGGTTTTTTTGCAGTAGCACAAGGGGTAACTCTTCTGTAGGGCAACTGTTTAAAGGAAAAGACTTGGTAAGACCACCATTCCTATAGATACGGCGCTCATTTGTTCATCAGGACAATGATTAAAAACACAAGTTGGCTGTGTCAGCTCACGGTTTTGGAGAACTTCATCTGACAGATATTCTGCAGAGAAAAAAGTTGCCCAGCATGTCAGAGAGTCCTGGCAAGCACCCTGAGACGCAGGAAATGAGAGCAGAGAGAGATTGCAAAGCTGCAGAGAGGCTGCTCTCCTGCCAAGCATGCAAAACAAAGCCAAGCATGGCTGAACATCCTGGAAAAAGAATTGCCTCCATGGTTCTGACCAACATGGCGAGAGAAATGGCAACCTGTCGGCAAAAGTTTCCCCCAGGTTCTAGAGTATGAGTTGACAACCTCAGTGGAAAGGGCAGACTTCCAGCTTTAGTGATGTTTCACTAAACATATACCCGGGCTGATGAACTGGGATAAAAATGGAAGGCTGTAAACACCCCTTGATCAGCTGCAAAGCTCCCATTGACGTCACTGTGATGAGTGCACAGAGATCAGGGCCAAAATATGGACTTTTTGTAGTACAGAATATGAATTTGCTATTATTTATTATTTGTTGCCTACAGCCTTGCTCAGTGGGAAAGTCTTCTGCCTTTAATGACTGCCAGCGTCTTTGCCTTCGTTTTCTTCTTGACTTTTCCTTGATCCCTTTCTCCAGCTCTCCCTTTCTCCTTTCTTACACCTCACCTCCCTCTCCTACCCGCTCATCAGTGGAATAGTCAATGCTTCAGATGTCTTCATTAGGCAGTAAGTCAACATTTCCCTTGTCTAAAAGCCACGTGGAGATGTTCTTCTTCTCCACTCCCCTCTGCCTCCCAAGCCTTTAGAGTCATTGAATGGTGGTTTGGTGACGTCTCCAGAAAATGTTCCTGTCTCGGCACCCCAATGATAACATTTTGATGTTTCTCTGTGCGGTTTCTCTGGGGGATGGAAATTCAAACCCTGTTTCCCACCTGCAACTTGAAATTAGGTACAGTATGAACACGTTGCATGAGCCAGCTGTAAACGCCAGGTGCCCAGAGGCAGACAGGCGGCTGGGTATCAGCTGCTGCGAGTTGTATGGCACAAAAATTGTTGTTATGTGAAGCTGTTGGGTGAGGTTTGCAGGGTAAAAGGTTATTCTGTGCAGAGAAACACCAGCCTGAATGTTTTGTATCACTGATTCCAAATGCTCAGAAGTCATGAAGCAGCACTCTCTTCCTCTTCCCCTGGCGCACATCTCCGAGTTGGCTTAAAAATCATGAGTTTAGGAAAAAAGGAGATAATTATGGATTGGTTTTATTTCTTCTCTGGCTTTTGAAAGCTGAGCATTTTCTACCAACAGACGGGCTAGATTCTCACTTCTGTTTTGAAAAGAAAACTGAGATTCTCCAATGTCATGTTACTCTGGCTTTGGATCTATAATATCATGAGAGTCAGAAGACAATCTTAAACAAGCACAAAGGTTTTCTAGTCAGAACTCAAACCAGCTGGCTGCAATAGGATTTGAACTTTGTACTGTCAAATGTAAATTAAAATTATCAATGAAGAAATATATTGATTCTACAGCAGTCCGCCTAACATAAATGTGTGGAAGAGAATGAGTTTTACTGATCAGTTCCTTGATCCCAGGAGACAGAGCACCTGCATCCTATTTGGAGCTCTGCCATTATTTGAAAATTTGCCCATCAATGTCCAAAATGATGTTATAATAACAAGTCCTTTCCTCATCTCTAATTTCTGTGATTTTATGAGTACAGCCCTATGCTGTCTAAACTTCTTGGGAAAACATACAGGGCATGCCCATGACCGTGCTTTCGAAAGAATTTGTGGGATTATGTCAGACAGTTCCCAGTGAGCCAACATCAAAGATATTGGGTTGCAGTTTTTAATAAAGCTTAACTGATCGTGACAGCTAGTTCATTCAATATTTTTGAGCTGACAGGATGGATTTGAGGAAATACCCAATTATAGGAGATTATGCATGTATGAGGACAATGGATGCTGCTGTGTATTATTTTTAGTGAACATTAGAAAAATAATAAATTGAAATAGAATTAAAGATGGGGCTGTAAAGGAAATCAGATCTGAACATGGCGTTGATACCTACAATTTCAGACCGTCAAGGGACACTTTGGTTACACAAACAGCATGAGATGCATAGATAGAAGATAGATAGATAGGTTGAAACATAGATCACTAGATATAACAGGTAGTCATCTAGGGTGGAATTGACACCTACTACTTCAGTGACAATGCAGAGTTTAGGTCAAAAAAAGGCTATTTAAACAGCTACTGCATAGGGCTGCCTCACTCTCGAAATACTTTAGGTTGCATTGATGTCTCCTAAATTCAGGAGATCTACAGTGGAGCAAAACTTCAGTGGCAATCTGAACCTTTACAGCATTTGGAAAGAAAGAGACTTTCCCCCCGCCCCCACCTCCCCAGACCTACGGGACACCAGCATCACTGGGCCCCAGCAGAGAAGGACTCGGGGATACTGGCGGATGAAAAATTGGACATGAGCAGGCAGTGTGCTCTTGCAACCCAGAAAGCCAACGGCATCCTGGGCTGCAATAAAAGAAGCATGGCCAGCAGGTCAAGGGAGGTGATTCTCCCCCTCTACTCCGTTCTGGCAAGACCCCACCTGAAGTACTGCGTCCAGCTCTGGGGTCCCCAGCACAAGAAAGACATGGACTTGTTGGAGCAGGTCCAGAAGAGGTCCACAAAAATGATCCAAGGGCTGAAACACTTGTTCTATGAAGAAAGGCTGAGAGAGTTGAGATTGTTCAGCCTGGAGAAGAGAAGGCTCTGGGGAGACCTTATTGTGGCCTTTCAATGTATAAAAGGGGGCTTATAAGAAAAATGGAGAGAGACTTTTTACCAGGGCCTGTAGTGACAGGACAAGGGACAACGGTTTTAAACTGCAAGAGGGTAGATTTAAGTTGGACATAAGGAAGACATGTTTTACAATGGGGGACTGGACCAGGTTGCCCAGAGAAGCTGTGGATGCCCATCCCTGGAAGCGTTCGAGGCCAGGTTGGATGGGGCTTTGAGCGACCTGATCTAGTGGAAGGTGTCCCTGCCCATGGCAGGGGGGTTGGACTAGACAATCTTTAAAAGTCCCTTCCAACCCAAACCATGCTATGATTCTATGATCATGGACGGCCTCCTGCCTCTGCCCTGATGCAAGCTGAGCTCTGACCCCACCTGCCAGTGCTCAGCAGCGCTTTCCTGGGGAGACCTAACCTCTGGACTTCAGGGACACTCTTATCACTGAGCTGTAAGCAAGACTGCAGCAGGGTTGCGTTTCAAACTCTTGCTGGAAGGGAGTTGTATTTTCAAGTGGTTGTTTTATTTTATTGTTTCAACAATCATTGTTTGCAACCTTCCCCTCTGCTCCCTTTACAATAATTTTGCCAAAAATACTGCTTCTCCCAAAAGCTGTTCCTGCAGCCTGTTTAATCATGTTCTTTTTGGTGTCTCTATTTTACCCTTTGTATTAGAGGTGTATTCTGGCCCCATATTTTGTTTCCACTGCTTTTATGAAGAGTCTCATTATCACACACAATTTAGCTTAGTAATGCAGTCATAATCAAAATCCTCTGGGAGGTTTTATTTTTTTCTTTTTTTTTTCTTTTTTTTTCTTTTTTTTTTTCCCCCTATGTGTTTGGTTTGTGATGATACAACAGCTAGTTTGGGGTGCTTTGTTTTCTTGGTAGATACTTTAGGAGTTCATGAGCCTAGTGTTTCTTAAATGTGCTCCAAAACTCACTATCTTTCCTCTCTTCCTCCATCTTTAGCCTTGTCCCCAATTACTAGTTAGTAACACACTTTGCCAATCCAACAGTTTTTTCTCATTTCTTTCGGCAGCCATTTCTTTTAATAATTTTTTTTCATTAATGTCCACTCATCTCACGTTGTACTCCTTTGTTTTATGAAAATTTGTTGCTACTTCTTTTTCAGGAGATTTTTTTTAGCTTTATTTTATATTTTCTTTGATTTCTCGTCTTTCTTTTACGCAGTGCCACAAATCCTTACTAATCCAGATGTTAGGTATGCTGTTCATGAACCCAACCAACCACAGTTACTGTAGTGCCAAGACCAGAATATGCCCATGTTGACTTCCTGTGGTGGATCTTAAGCCTCGTAGAGTGTGAAATGTGTTCTTCAGCTCAGTTCAAAATTGCTGCTTCAATGCTTTTTTTTTCTGTTTTGACAAGGTTCAGTTCGACCTGGGAAGATCATGTGTCAAACAGATTTTTCACCCTCAGAATAACCATCAAATTAAGTATCAAATGGCAAAATCCACACTGAACAGATTTTGAAAAGGCATTTGACAGACTTCCTTATGATTCAATTTGGGACACCCTGAAGTGTTTGGGTATTCCAAGAAAAATAATCAACATCATCACGTCTTTTTTTGGTCAGAGGGCAGCCTTCATGGGTCAAGAAAAGCAGTCCTGAGCCTATGTGGTAAGTCAGATACTGATGTGAGATAAGAATGATTTATATCACCTGTCCTGTTTGGTACCACCACTGACTTCTCTAAGGGAAAGCAGAGGCAGTTCTGGAGTAGAGGATCAAAATATGTCATTTTTGCTGATGGCAGCTCTCTTGAGCAACAGCTCAGCTGCTCCGCAGGCAGGAACCAAACCGTCATCCAGCATCACAAAATCCAACATGAGGCTAATAGCTTGTGACGAAAATAAGAAGACAATGAGACTCCCAGCAGTTTCCAGCTCAAGGATTGTCTTTTAGAAGGCAAAAGGTTACAAAAGGTGAACTTATTCATGTGCCTTGGCAGAATCATGATTGGCGAGGAAATTCAACAGGAAATAATATCATGAATTGGCAAGGCAGCTGCTGATATTCAGGAGCTTGGATCACTGAAAACCTACAACCGACAGATCAAACTCTGGCTCTTCAGCTCAGACGTTCTTTCCACCTTTACACACAGATGTGAGTGCTGGAAATCCACCAAAGGTATAAACAAGATATCTCAATGCTTTGGAAAGCAAATGCCCTAGGAAAACAAAACAAAACCCTGAGGATTAAATGGAATGAGTTTGTAAGAAATACTGGGATTCCTCAAGCTTTTGACAGCCCCTTATCTCCAGCAGGATGTATTCGAGCTATGTGAAAAATGCAAAGCCAGAGCGTCTGCCACAGCAGGTGGGACAGTAAGCAGCAGGAGAAACGTATGAAAGGAATTGGCTGAAAGAATAGAAATATCAAAACCCAGTCAGCTGGGGAAAAAATCGGCAAGCAAATGACAAGGAGGGCATGCAGAGAACAACAGAGGGTAGAGAAGAACAGAGAAGCTGTTTTGAACTTCAAAGTTTCATCTATACTAGCAAAAAATTATGGCCAAGAGCCAGACTTGAGCAATGCTCTGATGACTTGTCAATATGATTATAGAATAAAGAATGTTGGAGAGGGCCTCTGGAGGTCTCTGATCTAACCCCCTGCTCAAAACAGCGTCAACTTAGGTTAGGATGGACATTTCACAAACTCTCTGGATCCCAGTCCAGTGTCCAGTCATCCTTATGGCAAAAATATTTTTTTCCTTAATGTATAATCAGTTTCCCTTACTGCAGCTTCTGTCATTGCCTCTTGCCCTTCTGCTGTGCATTTTCAAGAAGAGTTTGTCTCCACCTACTCCATATCTTCCTGTCAGGTAGCTGAAGAGAGCAATAAGATCTCCCCTTAGCCCTCTCTTCTCTTCTGTACGTGTTTAGCCAAGTCCAAGTAACAGTCTCCCAGGAAACATCCGGACTGTTTAGAAGTTAGTTTCAGTCAAGGACTTTTCCTAGCAGGGAAGATGGTCAAGACCACCTTGCTTTTTGAGGGAAGTTAATGTAGCTATTTGGATGGGAGACTTTTCCTGTTTCAGTTATTCGTGTGCGCAAAGCCTGCTTAGCTCTTGGTAATGTGACGATGGGCTTGAACTCAAAGTGAATTGAATAAATTCGCATGGGATGAAGGAGAGAGAGAGGAATCCCACCACAGAGTCCATAGGATGGCTGCAGCCTTGAGAACAAGAGGATCTCAGGTAAACCACCTGGCTGCCAAATCTGCAAGAAAACCTCCATGAAGCAGTGTTTGGAAACAATCCAAGAACTATAATGCAGTGGATAGTTGAGCCATGACTACCTTTGAAGATCTGGGCCTGTTTTGGAGCTGGATTCCGTGACACCCTGCAGTGACTGGGAGTCAGCTGGCCTGGGCAACACCTACCTGTGCACATGGGATGTGTACACAGCTCGCCAGGGAAAGTTTCAGGCCATTGAGGCTTCTAGGACCTCTTGCTTCAGTCTTCAATGCAAGAGAGAAGAAAAAGTGAAACACAGCTTACTACTTTTCTTCTCTATGGTGAGCAATGCAGAGGACCCTTGAGAAGCTTGAAGGATACTTTAAATTATGTTTGCAGATAAATGCTTCTGGAGTTCCTCAAGAGTGTGTTTAAAATGGAGGCAACACATTTCTGTGTTTTGGAATAGCTTCGAACTTTTAGAGTAGCTCCTGAGCACAAGGACTGCACCATATCAGCAGCTACATACTTCGATCCAGCTAGGTGAACAGGCATACAGAAACAAGCTTTTTAAAAAAATCAGGACTGTGTGCTCAGCACTATGAAAAGGAATGAGCTGTTAGCCAAACCTGAAGAGCAGGATACAGTCCTCCAGCACTAGCAGCTGAACTTGCAGCAGTTACCAGCTGGCATAAATTGAAATAGCTCAGCCCCCGTCCCCGGGTGATATAAATCAGCTGAGTTCCAGCACAGCTGATCTTGGTGTAGAGGATAAATCTGTGTAGTGCTCACACTGGCTCTTTCTGTGCTGGGGGTAGATGCATCTGATCCTCTAGGCTAGGGAAGGTCTTGGCAAGCATGGCTCTTTCTCCTCTTCTGCTGTTGGGGAGAAGCCAGGTTGTTCAGCAGGGGCTGAGCATACCAACCTACAGCATCGCTATAACATAAGGAAGGAGGAAAAGCAGAAGGGAAGGGAAAGGCAGAAGGGAGGCAAAGAAGGCCCAGGGGAAAAAAAAAAAAGAAAAAAAAATCTGTGAGATGTGGAAAGGGAAAGAAGAGGTGACAGGGAAGAAATTAAAAAAGAGAGAAAATATGAAGCAAGAAAAGGGAAATATGAATAGTAAAAAGAGGACAGTAGCTGGTATGGGGGAGACTTCAGGTTTCAAAACAGGGTGATTTGAAGAAGGGCATATGAAAGAAAGACTGGGAGGATGGAGTGAGGAATGACTGGGAGGAGGAGAGTGGCTGCATCCTTCCCCAGGTTGGGGGAGGAGGGGGGTAGCTCTTTGTTAGTTTTCCTTCAAAAAGGCTATTTACTGAGCTAATGGTATCCCCAGCCAGAGCTCAGCTAAGTAATTTGTCCGTGTCCCCCAGCCCCTCCCATGCAAGCCCGCCTGCCATCCACGTGCGATCTGTTTTGACAAAAAACAAAGCCGAAGTCTTGGTGACCCTCTCCGTGGCCCCCACTCCCTCCCACACGTGTGCACGCACACGTTAATTCCTAACCAAACAATTCAGGGGCTGTTGGCTGGGTGCGTGTCCTTTGGCTGCCCTGGTGTAACCCCCAGAAGCAGCGGAATTAAGCCCTTCTCTTTAAATATTTTTGAATGATTCGCTCCAGTGAAAAGTGAAATCTGGAAAAATCCTGCCATGTGCAGGAGCTGTCTGAGGCCTCCCCTGAAGCCCCAAACCCCACTAGAACCTTCACCTCCCCTGGGACCAGCAGCCGAGACCAAAAAAACTCCTCCTGGGCTCCCGTCCAGCTTTAAAAATATATTATTTATAGTACACAAATAGCCAAGGGGAGCTTTTGTTTGTTCTTTCCATCTGTCCTCTGCAGCACTGAAACCCAGCCTGCAAAGGGATGCTCAGGGCACCAAAGGTGACGACCATCTGTGGCAAAAGCAAGGCAAGGGGAACTTCTTTTTATGTGGGACTCGGCACTGCAAGTGGCCGCAGAGATGTAGGAACTGTTTTCAAACAGGCTAACCCAGTCACTGCTCATCCCGTCTATCTGGAAAAGGGCTTTTCTTTGACCTTTTCTTTTTCCCAGAAGCTGCATAAAAGCATGCCTTTCAGAAAGTTATAAGGTCTTATCTTCAAGTGAGGATAAATTCATTCATTTTCCTCACCGTGTCCTTCCCTTCTTGGGAAATTCATAGGAAAATGTAAGAAGGCCCACAGCTGTAGGATAGTATGTCTTTCTTCCTTTGCCCTGCCTTGGAAAATTACTTCCCAACTCACATTTGTTAGAAGCTGGCATGTGTTCTGAACCAGGCAATTTTGCATGAAAATGTCGCAGATACCAAAAGATACCAAAATAAGCCAGGTCTGAACATTTCATTGATTGTCTGTGAATGAGCCTCTTCTCTCATCCGTGCTCTGGACACAGCTCACTCCCATATGGGCACTCATGCTCCTCTGAATGATTATCGTGCAATTCACCTCTTTTTGCCCCTGGCTTTTGCCTTTGTTCTTTGTAAGAATAACAGCCCTAAGACTGGAGACTTCTTGGAAGTATTGACTTCTAAAGAAGCGTGACAGTTCCCTAAATACCCTTTTCTTCCTTCTCTGACTTTGCTCTCTCTGGGTTCGAGGGACTGTGGGGCATGGATGTAAGTCTGAATTTCATGCCTCGACACTTGCAAACCATAGACAAAGCAAACCTTGAAACCAGCCTCTTAAATATGGGGCCAGTTGGGTCAATGGTAGCAAAGCGTTATAAGCAACTCCCAACTGTACAACGGAAAGAACCAAAAAAACATGATTTAAAAGCAATGTTGCTTCAAAGCCAGAATCCTCCTTTGGCTCTGGGGCAGAGATGTGGGTTAAAACAAGCTTTGCTTACTGTTGTGGTTTAACCCCAGCCGGCAACTAAACACCATGCAGCCGCTCGCTCACTCCCTCCCCACCCCTGGGATGGGGGAGAGAATCAGGAAAAAAAAACCTCGTGGGTTGAGATAAAGACAGTTTAATAGGACAGAAAGGAATGAAAAACAATGATAATGATAATAATAATATGACAATAGTAATACTAAAAGAATTAAACTATACAAAGCAAGTGGTGCACAATGCAATTGCTCACCACTCGTTGACCGATGCCCAGTTAGTTCCCGAGCTGCGATCCGCCCCTCCCAGCCAACTCCCCCAGTTTAGATACTGGGCATGATGTCATATGGTATGGAATATCCCTTTGGCCAGTTTGGGTCAGCTGTCCTGGCAGTGTTCCCTCCCAGCTCCTTGTGCCCCTCCAGCCTTCTTGCTGGCTGGGCATGAGAAGCTGAAAAATCCTTGACTTAGTATAAACACTACTTAGTAACAACTAAAACGTCAGGGTGTTATCAATCAACATTATTTTCCTACTAAATCCAAAACACAGCACTATACCAGCTACTAGGAAGAAAATTAACTCTGTCCTAGCTGAAACCAGGACACTTACAATGCAAAGACCATATGCCTGAGGGTGCAATATCTAATACATTGATGTTTTCTGCAGTTCAGAGTGCCTGAAATGATGTGGGTCCAGCTCACCAGCATGGTGTTTTCATCTGTAGACATATCTGAGGGCTGTATTGCCTGTCCTGTGGCATGGCATGAGGGCTTGTGGCTGACCATGCAAGGTGCAGGAAAAAGATGGGCATACAGATCCAGAAATGCCCCTGTCTCATACTTGCTGCCCGTCGGAAGACGTCTGTGGTGAGAACCACCGTTAGTCGTGCACCAGAGTCTGTCTTGGAGAAAATTACCTCATTAAGTGCAATGGAGTGAAAGAATAATGAGGGCAGTGTGCAAGACCAGTGGAACAGGACCAGGCAGAGAAACAGGGAATCAAATACTTTGTGCAGAGGACTGCCTCTGTTCTTCAGATGCACGCAAACATAGGCCACATACTGCTCTGTGAATGCAGCCATCCCAGATGAGATCTCTGCTCTGTTAAATGAAGACTCTGCCTCTGTCTTTAGCCAAAAATTGTTGCACCTGTGTGAACACCAACTTTGATCTTCCAAAACACCTTCTATATGTGTATTTCCTAAGTTTGCTGCCCTTTGGCCATGTCCCCCACTCTTCCCTGACCTCTCTTTCTGCACCTGAATCTGCTTCAGACTCTTGCACCGGTGATTTCTTCACCAGAACAAGAGGGTGTGTTAGATGTATCCTGGCCCTGAGCTTATCTTGTACTTCTTGAAAGAAAAAGAGGAGAGCTTTGAAAGTTTTGATACAGGATCCTATCTGTCACCACACTGCAGAGCTAGACAAGATCACACTCCTGCGGGTGAATCTCTCTCTTCGGACCACGTCCTCTCGAATCGTGGTTCACCTAAGTTCACTCTGACACCAGCTATTGTGTATTTACCTTTCTCTTTTCTTCAGCCTTTGAATAGAGGGTATTAGCATAATGTGTTTGACACCACATTCCCTCCCCTCCGCAGTCCCTTGAGAGAGAATGAACACATCAACACCTAACACTGACTCATAGAGGCTGGGGGAGCTGTTGATTTTAGGTTGGAAAGATTGCTAAAATTAAATAAACAATATGCCAGACCAAAAAAATGTTCCTCAGTTCATAACTCCCCGGATCCATTTACAAAAATCTAAGCTCACCAGAAACCAGATCTTTGTTTGGAGAGGGAAATGCGGAAGGGAAACACTAAGATGTTAGTTGACACATACAGAAAAAAGAAAAAAAAAAAAATAGAAAAACATGGAACCAGAAAGTCCTTTATGGGCCAGTGAATCCACCCCAGGCAAACCCAGGCAACCACAACATATCATTGCTTTCCTAAAGTGATCAAGCCTGTATTAAAATGTTGATGTTATTTGCTCCAAATAGCCTTCTCGGAGGATAACGGCAGAATCTCCTTGCTCCCGTGGTCACAGACTTTCATGTCCAACCTAAATTTATCTGCAGCCAGTTTATAGCCACTTTGCCAGCGCTGCTTCTCTCTTCACTGTTTCATCATCCAAGTCTGTGACTAGAAAACAATCACAACTTTCTCAGCTCTCATTTTGCCAAGTCAGATAAATCAATGTTATGTAGTCTCTTCTTGGAAGACAATTTCTCTTTTTCCTGGTCCTCCATCTAGTGTCAGTTCCTCCTGTTCAGATGATCACAAATCTCCAGGACTCAATGCAAGGTCTGAGCGTACCTACAAGAAAGGCACAAAGACTGCCTCACTGCTGTTGGAAGTACCTTGCTTGATATGTCCCTCTTGAATAACTGAATTTTGCTAAAAAGACATTGCTTTTTCAAAATTAATTAGTACACAGAGGGCTTTTTTGCATTATGTCCAACTGAAAAAGCAGAAATTTTGGCTATAAATCCTGAATTGCAGGGCTTTACATTGCTGTTTTCATTATGCCAGTTGCCAAGGCCATGTGTTTCTTACTTCCTATCCAATACTGCAGATTTTCTCTGTGATGAAAGTACTTCCCACCTCTCTCTCAGTAGCAGATTTCATCAGAGCACACCCACTTTTCTGAGGGAGGTTATATTCAATAAATTTGGTTCCAAAAATTATTCTCAAACTGCTCTATTATACTAACCTCTTTCAAGTCTTACAGTCTCTTTTGACAATATCTATTCTCGTTTCCTTTTTAGACAGTTTTGATGTGATTTCCATTTACTATTTAAATCTCTGTCTTCTTCTTGACTAAAGACATCCCATGTGGCACCCTTTCAAAGTCTTTACTGAACTCTGGACATACAAGATCAGCTTCATTTCCTTTATCTATAAAATAGAACTTTTGTCTTGCTGAGATAAGAATAGTAGACACTTAAATTTCACAGAAAACTAGTTTTCCTATTTTTAAGGCTAGGAGTCACCTTTGCTATACTGCAGTCAAACAGTTCTGGTCCCACCTTAATAAAGGTGTCTAAAATCCATGTTATCAGATTTGCAGAATCATGTGCCAGTTCCTTTTGCATTCAGGGATGGAGAAGATCCAGTCTCCTTTCTTCCCCTCTGCAGCTCTGATAGTTGCCTAGATCTTGCTTCGCCTCCACCGCTCTACCTTCACCAAATCTCAAAATGATTAAGTTTGGAAGGGACCTCTGGAAATCATCTAGACCAAGCCCCCTGCACAAAAGAGGATCAGCTAGAGCAGGTTGCTCAAGACATTGTCCATTGGGGTTTTGAAAATCTTCATTATGGCAACTCCCTCATTCATTCCTGTGTACAGCATCACCACTTTTAGTGAAAACTCAAGACACTTTTCCTTTACTTTTTATGCCATACTCAGAGCACCTTTTTTCTCTAAACTATCCTCAATGAGGAGTGGTTGCATTTCTTATTCCTATATTGTCTTTTTATTGGCACAGCTGAAAACCTTTCTGCTCTCTGTTTCAATACCTCTCATCATGGACCAGATCAAACCCTTCCTGACAATGCACACTTAATCCCAAAAGCCTGCTAGTCTCCCAGGTAGAGCTTTCTTGTCTACTCAGTCTATTTTATTGTTGTTGTATTTTATCTTTCTTGTTATTTCAAGATTTCCTGCTTATTTCTATTTTCTTCTGCAGGAATTTTGATCTGGTTTCACGTTCCTTTTCCATGAGATTCAGATTTTTCACATAGAAAAAGTTCCAGTCTTCCCCTGTTGTTCCTTATCTACGCAGAGCACCCATCACAGTCAGTCAAAAACTGTGCAAACGTTTGTGTGCTAATGAAGGAGTTGAGGAACAAAATGGAAGACCTAGAACTATGAGTTCAGGATATGAAATCAGACATTAAAATGAGAAAAGAAACTTGGTAGAAAAAAATAGGAAGGTCCGTTCCTAAGAAAGGACAGAAATAAAGAAAAAAGGGAAATATTTACAATATAGAGTCATGATGTGATTGATAGACCGGAAAAAAAGAAAAATTGATTTTTTTTGTCAAAGTAACTTCATAGGAAGCACAGCAGGAGGGGCAGAGCCAGGAATTCTCCATAGACAGTGAAGTGTAGACTTGGATGAAGACAGCAAACTCTACAGGCTTATAAGACAGAGAAAGCCTACAGAGTCATGCTGTTATGAAAGGATTTAGGTTCATCTCTCTCCATCTACCTACTTAGCTACATGTTCAGGAAACTCATTGCTGGGTGTGATAGCCTAAAGGTTTAATCATTAAAATGTCATTAAGTATGTTCACTACTTGCAAGAAAATGCTGTACACAGATAGCCAAGGTACAGTTGAAAGAGATGAGGACAACTTTGTTGAGAAGGTTCTCCCCTCTTTCCTTGTCATGTCTAATGTATGTCTTGCAAGCATACACTGATTTACGATTGCATAGTTCAATCATACGTAAATTATCCTAAAAGACAATAACGCTATTATATTCTAGCAATACATTGCTTTCAAGTGACCTCTTTACATCCCTGTCTCAATCCTAACTTGGAAATCCTTTTACTTGCTAAACATAAATTCCCAGCCCAGCGCAGCCACAAGCTCTTTGTTTAGAAGATAAAGGAATGAATCACTTTAGAAATGCTCAAGTGGTTTACAATATGCAATGAAAAATAGACTTTGTGTTTAAAATAGATGGCTGTACAGTGTATTTTTTTTATAAAATTGTGTTTTGCAACTCATATCCCATAGAGGACAGCAAGCTGACAGCAACAGAAACATGAATCCAGGGTGAGTCAGGGTCAGTTTAGTTTCAGTACGTGGGTCACTTCAACTCTTCTGAGAATGGTGCTGTTCAGGAACTTATACACCAAAAAACCCCCCCAACCTTTGGAGCGTGTGTGTGTGTGTGTGTCCTCATCCCCAGGACATAACAACTAATTTTTTGTCCATTGGCTCATTTGTTTATAGCACGTCCTGGATGGCTCTATCACATGTCTTCCTGACTCAAGGCCACCAGGTTGTGAGGGTAAGTCCCCTCCCCACAGGCTGAATTCTTCCCTCTAGAGCACAGGGAGGTTCATGGTAGGGTTAGAAGAGACGTGAGCCTGGTGTCAGGTCACCATGACACAGCATTAGACAATACAGACCTCATCTTGTGCTACAAATTCCTGTAAAAAGCATCTCCAGCCCTTGAGATTTATTGTTGGGGGTAATTAATTCCTCAGGTTGTGAAGATAGGGGAATAACACACAGATCCTGGCATGCTTTATTAATCTTTTTCTCTCTCCTATTCCCTTCCTGTTAGTGTGCTTCCTGAGCATGAGAAAAAGGTTAAAAACATGAATCCTAAGTTTTTAGAAGCTTTGGAAGTCAGAGATAGTTCAGTGTGCAGCCTGGATCATGGGAGAGCTGCCTTCACTGTCTTGTCCATAAACTCTGTGTGTGGCCTCAGCGGATTTTTCCACCTAGATGAACTGCCTAAGTTAAGAGCCAAAGATGAGATTTGCAACAACTCTTCTGAGCTGTCGAAAAGTGCGATGACTGGGCAGGATGGTTGGCTAGGTTCTTCACGTGATCAGTGGAGAGGGACCGAGTGACTCCAAAGATAGACTTGGATATATGGTGGTGTAAATCACACCTTGGTGCTCACCACAGTTAAGGGGGGTGTAAGTTACGTGTTGTTCTTTCACCACGGAGAACTAATTTGGAGTAGGTTACCAATGTAAGCACTTGTGGTAGGATCTCAGAGGTAGAGGGGAATCGATCTGGGTCTTAGAAACCAGCATCAGGGTACAGTCCCAAGACTCTTGGACCACCTCCAGGAGCAAACTTGTAAGTCCCCATGGCACACTGCTCAGCTGTGGTGTTTCCAGTCTTCTTGCTATGACACAGCCATCTCTGATGCAACAGGAAGAACAAAAACCTCAGCATCCTCCTGGCATTGAGCAAGAGGTTATATACTTTTAAGGACAAACTGGCTCTAAAAGTTCTGATAAAGCTCAAAAGATACCGCTGAATCAGCCTGCCTCAGCAAGCCATGCAGGCTTCCTATGGTTTGATAGAAACTCTGCCTGACAGTCCAAGGGAACACCTTCACATTGTCACTTAAGGGTGCAAAAAGTCTCATAGATTGCAGCTCTTCGGAGGGACTATTATTTAATAATCAGGCTTCACTTCTGGTTTCAGTGCAGCAACTGCCCAAAGCTGTTGCAGATTTAACAGTAATCTACATTTACATTGATCATCCCATGCTCTTATCCTGGCACATTGCTAGCAAGTATAACTTTGAAGGCTCCCCTCAATAAAGGCATGCTTTACCTCGTCCTTTTCCTGCAGAGCTAGCTCTTGGACTATCCTATTTTGACATGCACTTCATGCATGGCTAAGATGATACCTGCAGCCCAGGTGATTCTAGGGAGCAAAGTTTCTTACCAAAATGAAACTAGATCAACCAATTTCAGTAATACCACAAGTCTGTGTGCTTAAGGCTTGCAACACTAGTGAATCTCCGCAGTGGCAGCCATGTGTGGTGCGTGTCTTGCTACTTATGTGCACGCATAGTCCTACCACATTGGAGGCAATTGCATGCTTTGTAATTTATGCTCAGGCAAAGGCTAGAATAAATACTTAGGAATATTTAAAGGGAAAGACTAAAATGGTCTCATGGAGTGCATCATATGGAGAAGTCTTTTTCAGATTCTATTCATTATGGGTTGCAAAGTCTTGGAGTTAGAAACTCACCCTGTTTATCTGGCATTTCTTCTTATCATGCCAATTTAAATGGAGTCACTGTAGTCCTCTCTGAATATTCACCCAGCTCCTGGAAACTGCCAAGCACAGCAGAAAATGTGAGACATTATAGAAAGAAAAATAACCATGAAAAGAGAGCTCTCTGATATCCCCAAATGACACAAGACAAATTACGTTTATGAACTGAACTAGGGAGGTGAAGGAGGGAGAGAACAGCTCCATTTGCTGGACTTAAAACCCAGGCTGAATCCTGAAGAAACTCCTTTTGAGTTATGAAAACACTGAGTAGACATTTATTCTGGTGGTGTTTCTTCCTCCACCCTCTCCATTTTCACATGTTCTGGTATTACTGCAGTCTTCTAGGATCAGACACAGAGTCACCACATCTCCAGAGAGCACTTCACTTTCCATTTGTCTTGAGCCAGCCATTATGGATTGTGAGTTTTGGAACCTGAGATCTTGCCTAAAGGGCTCTGAATAAATGCCACGCTGAACCCTTTTGCCTAATAACATTTTTGCTTTGTTGAAACTAGACATGATGGAACCAGCCTTCCACAGCCTGCTTTGGACCATTTTGGTCATGTCTACACAGCACAGAGAAGCAGTGCACCTATGTCCCCAAGACAGCACCAAGCCTAGTTGGTATGTCCAGACTGTGCTGCAGATTTACTCTTGTTCCAGGGGGCTTATCGGTGCTCTGTGCCACATATGCCACATGCAGATCTCATCCTAGCTCCTGTTGCAAAAGTTGAAATCTCTCAACTATGTAGAGATGCCTTTGTCCTTCTTCTCCCCGAGGACGACAACTAGCCTGAGAGGTCATTTGAGCAAAACCAGAAGTCCCGCGCCTTCTTCTATCTTCATGCAGTTGTTATCCCTGCTGTTGATAGAGTAACAAAAGTGGTTTAGCTGCTTTGCAGACTTATAGCCAGAAAAGACTGTCCCTGCCGCAGGGAAGGAACAGCCTGATGACCCAACGTAAAGAGGAACCGCAGGGAGTGGGCTGGAAAATTACACACAGACTTGGTGGTGATGCTTCACACATGCCTGCCTAGTTAAAATACTGTATCTTCAAAGTAATTGTTCTGGACACGTTTGTGGTATTCCTTCTATGGTTGGGAAATGCTCCTTCAGAAGGCAAAAGTATATGTGCTGGGGTAACAGCCACCAACTTCTGACTCAACTTGCTTAGAGCAAACTATTATTTTTTTCCAGCAAACAGGGGTCTGTATGATTTTTTTTCCTGAAACAGCAGGCCAGTGCTGTCAGCATTTTCTTTGAACAACAGAACAGTGCAGAGAACGTTTGATTTTCCTAGTTATTTCCAGCTTTGCTGACCAGATACAATCCTTATCCCTTTTGAATGCTATTTTTTATAAACATATTGCAAATAAATATCAGTGTAGCAATATTGTCACAATACTGGAAAACCATGAATGGCAAAAAAAAGAAATTGAGATATTTCAGGTGTCCTGAAATAAGTTCATACATTCAGGAGGAGAGAAATGTGACCTTCTTGTATCATCTCTGTATCTTTGTACAGCTGAAATAGAAGAGTATACTGTACACCTTTTGTTTTAGGGTTTTTGACTGTTGCAACATCTTAAACCCCTTCTTCCCCATTTTTCCACATTGTAGATATTGACACAGAAGCTCCTTGTCAGAGTTGTTATCTCTCCCGTTCCAAATCAGCATCACGTAGCAGTGGTGCTATGAAGTGGTGAGTGATGAGGAGTGGTGAGACCCAAATAAACCATCCCTCTTTTTGCTGTGTAGTCCTAGAGCTTTTTTTTTCTTCTGAAAACACAGAGTTGCTTGTTCATCTTGCCTGTAGAAGAGGTCAGCCTGAGCTCAAGACAAAGCTGAAATCAATATTGTGGGCATGGTGTCTCACAGACTTGCAGTTGGGAGTGGGAAAAGCAACCATAATATTTCAAAACGAAGATCTGTTCCTACCCGTCCTTCAACTACAAACACAAAAGACATGCTGTGGTGGAGCACGCCGACCAAATGTCTTATTTTGTAACTGCCACAGAAGTAAGTGGGGCTCACAGGCCTGGGCACTGGACTGCAAGCAGCCAGGCGGTTTAATTGTTTGTGCATTCCCTGAAGTAGTTTTTGGTATAGCAGTGCCCGACCACGGGTCAGGAGTTAGCTCAAACCAGCTCCAGCAGGCAGTTTGGATGGGGCCATGCTGTTGTTAAGAGAAATGAATTGAAAGGGCAACCATAAGGATGCAACCCATCATGCGTCCCTTGCCTTCACAGCTTGTGAATGCTCTGTTGACCATTTTATTTATGAGGAAAGGTGTAGCCTCTCTGTTTCAAGGCTTCCTTTGAAGCTGCCAGGCTTTTCTTGGTCTAGCTTGCGGACAAGGGCTTTTCTTTAGGTGACAAGGTGAAGCAAACAGTTCATCTGGTGGGGATGAGAAGGGGCTTCACCCTTGAAAACAGCAACATTTTGAGAATAAACCACCTTTGAAAACAACACCACCTTTGTTCACCTTGAGAACAAACATCAGCACTGTTAAAAATGTAACGGTGATCCCAGGCAGTTTGCAGATGAGATATCTGCAGTAGAGAGAGGATAATATCTTGTGCTGCTGCATGAGGTAGAGGTGAAAACCCGCCGATGAGGTGACCATGGTTCTGTGGTGCAGAGGTCTGGTGAGCCACATCCAAAATGATGGAATTCAAATGGAGTCACCCCAAAAGAGGGGTATTAGGGTGCTGGAAAATGGCTCATTGGTATTGCCACAGCTGGAGAAAAAGGGTTTCTGTTTCAGCCTAGCAAAACAGAAGCCGATGAGGACTAAATTGCTCTTTATAAGTGAGTTAAGGGGTAAATAACAGGAAGGAAAAGACCTGTTTATGCTGAGGAAGATGTTGTGCATAAGAACAGATGGGAGTAACTCGGCGTGAGTCAACGTGGGCTGGAAGGGAGCAGCAGATCCCTGCCCGCTGGGGCAACGAGAGTCCGCAACAGCCTTGTTGAGGAGAGGAAGGAGGGCAATGAGCCTCTGCAGGCGAAAGAGCAGCGTGCGAAGGGCTCCCTGTGGCAGCAGATGTTTGCAGAGCAAGGGATTGGCTCAGTGATTCAGGAGAGGCTGCCTGCCCTTAAACTCCTAACTCAGGACTTCTACGTCTTGGTTTATTGCCATAACTTCATCATCCACCTGACATGCAAGTTGCATTTATAGGCATAAAAGGAACATGCTGCTAAAGCCAATCAGAGCCTTTTTATTAATTAAGAGAGCTTCTAACTAACTGACCACTTTGAGAAAAAATATTCCATTTGTCCACTCTGATTGAAAATATGGGGCATTTCCTCTAAAAGCAACTAAAAATCTAATATTGTTCTCTCCTTTCTTTCTCCACCCCCTACTATTACGCTGAAAAATATTTTACTTGGAATCACAATTTTTCTGTAGGAGCCCACATCTTTTTTCTATTTGGTACACAAGTGAAAGAGATCAATTAAAGCATGAAATACTAGTAATAAAAAATCTCCAGAATGTTTTCAGAGGGCGGTAACAATCTCCCAGCCAAGCCTGTTAGAGATAGAAAGACAAAGATTTGTGGTGCAGCACGTGCTGCCTGTAAATTTACCTTGATAAAGGAATTTCTTGCTGCCTCCCCTCCCATACTGACCCCACACGCTGCTGAAGAGCTCCAGGCAATGGGTGGGAAAAGCACTTGAGGATGTGTGCCAGGTTTAAGTGATGACCCTGAATTTAGAGAAATCTCTCCCCGCTTCACCTTTCCTAACTGCAAAGTGCAGCCCATCACGCCTGGCGGCTGGGCTCACAGGAGTGTCGGTAGAGTTAAGACAACGTGCGTAAAAGGCTTTGACCGTGAATAAGTGCTTGTTACTACTAGATAAACATTCTGAAAAGTTCATTCATATAAACATCTGCATTGTTACTTAGGAAATTCCTTTGAACTGAATAGCACTTAGCCATTCAATATGACAAACATTGTCATGCTGAATGACCTCTTTTTGCCCCCAGAAAGTAATCAGACGCTGCAAAGGAGCACTCACCAAACCCCAGCTCTTAAGTGAGGCCCAGGCATCACTGGGACTGGGCTTTATTTCCCCGGGGCTCAGACTCTGTCCTTCAGAGAGAAGGAAACTGAGGCACTCAGCAGCTGTAGCAAGTGACATAGTCAAGGATCAAGTTGTATTCTTCCCAGCCTGAATACACATCTGTGTCCAGTCACTAAAACTGTTTTAGGTAGTATCTCCAAGAAGCTTATCTGTTTGCTAAAAATCAAAACTTTTCCTTGGCTGCCATTTGGCTGATGGCTTCTCTCCAGTTCTGGAGTTTAATTGAAAGGCTCCTTAAAACAATTAAATAAACACATGTATAAAGTAACTCCTCTGAGCCCTTTTCTCTACTACCCTCCAGATGCCCCTGATGAGTGGAAGCTTTACAGCTCACACACTGGAGGTTGTTGCCCACGTGAGTTTTCCTTTGTTTGGGTTATTCTGATTATCGTTTACTTTTACTCGTGGATTTCTTCCTGTTAGGAGCATGTGTCATTTCCTGATCTGCTCTTCTGACCTAATCCAGGGACATCATGCCCCTCTTATCCTTGCAGCGGGGTAGCACAGTTCATAGTAAAAAAGGATGCTGATCTGCTTTTGGCTGTTCATAACAGTGATGCACAGAGCTCTGTAAATAATCTCTTGTTTCAAGATGATCTAGAAGATTTCAGGCAAACCTGGAATACGGCATCTTCTGAAGGCACCAAAATATTTTGTACTGTAAGTCTTGAATAGGGTTGATTATGCCAGCTCATGAGCTCTTACAAAAGGCTTTCAAGATTTAGTTGAGACAGCAGGAAAAACCAGCGATTTCTAGGAATACATTCTAGAAAGATCCGGCAGGGATGCTTTAAGGCAAGCTGAGATGGGAGGCGTGTGTGGGGAGGACATGATCTCTGGATTTCAACCTGTGTGCTGTGGACACCTGGGGTTGGTGGTTTATTTCTAAGGCGGCTGTGAAGCAAACTTCCGTCTGAGAGAAACAAGTTTGTCTGTGCGACTCAGAGATCTTCACGTGCAAAACTCCTGCAGGGAATCATACCTCCACTGGAACACCTTCGGGGATCCACAAGGCAAAAAAAGTTTGAAAAGCCCTGGAATAGGCAATCTCTGCTGCTCTGTTAGCCCAGGGTTTTCTTTGCCCGTAGCCTAACACAAACCTCACTGAGATGCTTCATGTGCTGAAGATCTTCATAGCGGAGACTATGAACTCCTGGACCAGCAGAGGAAGGACCCCTGCACTCACCCCCAGGTTCATGATGTGCAGCTGGTAACTTCTGATTCCCTGCAGTAGAGGGCAGCAATGACACACACACAATAGCCACTTAATTACAACTGGATTTGGAAAAAATATATATGTGCAATGTGCCTAAAAAAAAAAGTGAAAAAAAAACAAAATGAAAGAAAAAAAAAACCCTAGCTCCACTATAATAAGATCTAAGGTCAGGGCTTTTCTTTATTTTTGCAGTGACTGATTTCATTAACATCCAAAATAGTGGGAGGAGAGGAAGAAGGGAGACTGCAAGGAAAGGGGATGTGGCACTACAGTCATTGCAACGGAGCAAGTACCCACAGCCATCGACTGCAACAAGAATCCTGGCGACCTTGTTGCTTCCCTGGAGGGCTTGAAATTAAATACAGCCCAGGGAAAGATTTACTAGCTTGGATGAAATCAGAACTAAACCAGCTCCTTGCCACCAAGTCCGTGGCTTTGAAGAAGCTGGATTATATTTAGGCTCTCCATCCCAGCTCTCCTGGCAAAGCTGTGGTCTCAAGAAAGAAGGCAGCCTTAGGAAACCAGCCCAAGGCTGCCACCGAGCCTACAGCTACTCGGGGTACATTGCCTGGGAAGGCATAATGCTGTTGGCATCCAGACAGGGCTTTGGAGTTAATTCTTTACAACACAGAAAGTTGGGCTGTAGGTACCAGTGCAAAGTGCTGAACGCACCAGTATAAATGCCTGCACGGAGTGCCAGGCAATAGGAAACCCAAGTTGAGAATGCAACTACACCTTTTCCCATGAGAGCTGCACAGGGGAAAAGCCAGAGATAACACTCTGGATGGATTCTTTTAGTTTAGAGATACTGCCAGGACAGTCTTTCATGTGGACATTCTTCTCTGGGCCATCTGATAGCCTTTCCTCATCTCTTTATAGTCCACTTTGGGATAGGAAACAACACCTGTAACATCCTATCACAGTGGTCATGATGTGTTCAGCTCCGTGCCGCTCGCTGGAGTGACACCAGGTAGCCTGGACAAATGGGTCAGTGCTGGTTTAGCTCCACTTGGATTCAAGGTCTGCTGAAGAAGATGACATTCCCTTCTCACAAACAGCCTGGGGACAGCTGTAAAGCAGAGACCAGTCTGCTCATGCTGTGCAAGGGCCACCACCACCCTGTGACTGGTGTTGGCACACAAGAAGTGCAGCATGGAAGGGGAACAGTACAGGGTCACCTCCAGCAGCTCCTGGGAATGTACACGTCTGAAATTGGGGTATCAGTGTCAGGGAAATACCTGAGCTATGTCCTAGGGACTGAAGGATACAGCAGTAGGGAAAGAGTTAAAAGTGGGGTGCTGAGGTTTTGCTGAGAAAGCAGAGGATGTTGGGCAAGGCCGGGAAAGAATGAGATCACAATGTACCAGCTCTCAAAGAGACTGGGTTTTTTTTGTCAGACAAGCACTAGCCCATGTCTTCTCTCCAAGTGACTTGCCTATGCTGTGAGCCATCAGATGCATGCTACAGCTGGCCAAACACCAGCAAAAAGCAAATTTTTGCCTGTTCCTCCTGCAGCACAGATACTGCCAGGTGCTCCCCTTTCCTTGCCTTGCAATTCCTTCTGCCTGTAGCTGAGACCTGAAGAGGCCAAAGGAAGAGCATAATGGAAATACCTCCCAGCCCAGTGGTGAACCTTGTTCTCCCTTCTCTGCCTGCAGATGTGCAGCTACAGAACAGGTTCAGTGCCCTGGTAGCAGACAAGGGGCTGGGAGCTCTGCCCAAACCAGCATCCGAGCTGGTAGCTTGAGCCACACAGGAGCGCTGGGGGAAGTGGCAGTGATGGGACTCCCTGCTGCAGGGGATGGAGGCCCCCACCTGCCCACCCGACCTGTTGTCTAGGGAGGTTAGCTCCTTGCCAGGGCTTGGATCTGGGACTTTGCAGAGAGGCTGCTGAGGCTCGTCTGGCTCTCGGACTATTACTCACTGATGCTTTTCCACGTAAGCAACAACAATATGGTCATGGAGACCTGAAGCATATAAAGTTGGACTACCCAGCTTCATGCGTGATGGTCAAGGGCATGGGGGCCAGATGGTATCTATCTCCTCAATCCTGTTGGTGAAGAAGGAGGGCTTAAGGAGCGGAAAGATCCTGCAGGTCAACAACCGATTGTGCAGCTGGTGTTGACAACAGGGATTAGGCTTTTCTGACCATAGGACCCTCTTTGAGGATGGAGGACTGCTAGGGAATGATGGGATATACCTGACCAAGTGGGGCAAAATCATCTTGACAAAAAGGCTGGCCAACCTGGTTAGGAGAGCTTTGAATTAGAAATAATGATGGAGGGCAATGACAATACAATCAAGTGAGGAAGTGGTGAACTAGTTTGGCAAGCAAACGGTGATGTGAGCAAAAGGAGCTCATAATAACAAAACAGCTGAAGGGGGCTTACCCCAAGAGAGGTAAAAAGCCTGCATGGATCAACAAGGAGGTCCTGACAAAACTCAAATGTAAAAAGGAAGTATGCAAGAAGTAGAAGCAGGGACAAATGATCCAAAAGAAATGTAAGGATGCTGTCTGAGTATGCAGTGGTGGGGTTAGGAAAGCCAAAGCCCGCT
Organism: Gymnogyps californianus; assembly: GCF_018139145.2. Lineage (NCBI taxonomy): Eukaryota > Metazoa > Chordata > Aves > Accipitriformes > Cathartidae > Gymnogyps > Gymnogyps californianus. The sequence goes on from NC_059474.1 coordinate 936,383, forward strand.
TGGAGTTAAATCCAGTGAGGGACATGAAGGGCAACAGAATGGGCTTCTAGAGGTACATCAGCAGAGGGGAAATCGGGACCAAAGAAGACTTACCTTCAGTGGAGGTGGATCAGGTTAGGGAATGCTTAAAGTAGACAGACGCAAGTCTTTGGGACCTGATAGGCTGCATCCATGACTGCTGAGGGAGCTGGCTGCTGGCATTGCAAGGCCACTCTTGGTTGTCTTTAAAAGATCATGGCAACCGGGAGAGGCTCCTGAGGAACGGAAGGAAGCAGATATCACTCCTCAAGAATGGCAAGAAGAAGGGTTTGGGGAACAACAAGCTTGTGAGCTTCTCATTGACTCCAGGAAGGTAAAAGAGCAAGTCCTCCCAGAAACCAGTTCCAAACATATGAAGAGTGCATCCTCAGCAAGCTTGCAGATGATACAAAACTGGGATGAGTGGTTGCTGCACCAGATAGTTGCTTTGCCATTCAGAGGAACCTAGACAGTCTAGAGAAAAGGACCAACAGGAGCCTCATGAAGTTTGTCACAGGGAAGTGTAAAGTCCTGTCCCTGGGGAGGAACAGCCCCATGCACCACTACATGCTGGTGGCTGACTGTCTGGACAGCTACTTAGCTGAAAAGGACCTGGGGGTCCTAATGGCCAGCAAACTGGCCCTGATCCAGCAACGTTCCCTTGCAACAAAGAAGGCTGATGGTATCCTGGGCTGCAGTAAGAAGGGCATTGTCAGCAAGCCAGGAAATGAAGAAGAGGGAGCACGACTCTTCTCAGTGGTGCCCAGTGGCAAGACAAGAGGCAAAGGGCGTGAATTAAAGTACATAAAATTCCATCTGAATGCAAGGGGGGAAAAAAGTGGGCACTGAGGGTGACCAAAAATTGGAAGAGGTCACCTAGAGAGATTTTGGACTCCCTATCCCTGGAGATACTCAAAAGCCATATGGACATGGTCCTGAGCAACCTGATGGTTACTAGGTGGTTCTGCCTGAGCAGGAGGATTGAACAAGATAATCTCCAGAGGTCCCTCCAAAGTCAACTATTCAGTGATTCTGTGTGAGTCTGTAAGACCAGGCTTCTCTAAAGTTGTTCAGTTGTCTCCTCCCAGCAGGAGTCCTAAGGCAGAAGAGTTTCGGCTCCTGACTGCTACATTCAGGAGAAATCTCTTCATTTATCTTTTCTGTGATGAAGAAGAGAACAAGAGAATCTCACCTACTCCACAAGTTCCCTAGGTCTGAGCTGGGGAGTGGGCATTGGCCTGGCATGAATATTGGTGGTGTAAATGGTCTGGGCTGGAGGAGGCTGAGACTAACCCTAACTTCCACTGTAGATGCAGGCTTAGATGTATGGTCTAGGTCCGTGCTTTTCAGCCTCTTGCCATTTCCGATTTCTATGAACACTCTCACAGAAATGTCAATGAGTTGAGGATGTAGAAAACACAGTATCACTCTGACACACCTTCTGGAGACATCGTGTGGCTGAATTGGCTTTTCTTAGTTGTTTTTCACAGATTAAGTAGGAAAAGTCCATGGATCACCACAGGTCTTCAAACTGCAGCTTGAAAGCCAAGTGTTCAAGTCATCTGTTATTCAAGCTCCATGAAGAATTTTGCAGAGTTAAATTCCCTTGCTTATCCTCTGCTTAAAGATACCTGATGTAATCCTCCTTCTTTCTTCAACCCTGGAACTGATAAAGGGGACATCTTCAAATCCGTCTCGGAACAAAAGTGACTATTTCCGTATCTCAACAACTTCCCTGGAATAGTGTGGTTAGAAACACGAACGAATAATAAAAACAATAGTATTGGAGAGGACCTACCAGACTAGATAGCATCTACGGAGGCTGTTGTAAGCTCAAAGTTTTGTGCAAATACATTTTCTTTACCTCATTTTATTCATGAGGGCACTGAGTAGATCAAAAAGATATGGATAAAGTTGAAGTCAACGTAGAAAGTATTTTGTGAGGAACCACCTGACTGTGGGGACAGAAAACACACTGGAGCAAGCTTTTCTGTTATTCTTGTCTTACTGATTCCAAGACACAGCACTTCCCTAGCAGACATTTCATCTGCCTGCAGCTTTCTACACAGACAGATTTATAGAGCTCTCCTTCCCCCTTTCGTTCTAGCCAACTATTCTTCTAGCCAGAGCATCCATCTCTCCTCAATGTATATACTTCTATCCATCTTATCACTAAGTCATTCATGCCTTCACAATATTTATGTATCATTCCATCTGTCCATAGCTCTTTGCATTGGTCAAATCTTGAAGCGTTTCAACCATTTTCTTGGCCTTAGGTATCCAGTTCCATAAACAAAGCACCACAATTCTGTTTGAAATCAAGAAGAAAAAGAAGGAAATCTCACCATGCAGAGAACTGGCATCTAAACCATGCCCTATAAATGTATTCATGGAGGAAGTATTATGACCTTCGAAAAGGTTGCAAGACCTAAGCTGGGACTACCAAGCAGAAGAATTTGAGGTCTATCAATGTTGCTTTTTCACATACATGTTTTATTGTATTGTCAACACATTTCTGATCCCTTTCAAGATGAATGCATATTTTCCAGATTTGATTTCCTCTCTGCTTCTTTTGTGGCTTCTTAGTTCAACTGCGCAAGGAAAAGGAAACTAAACTAAATTTAAGCAGCTCAGAGCTCTGCAAGGGATGGCGTGCGGGGTGTGTTGGCTCCCATTCGCATCTGGACAGGCGCCGCTGATTCATACATATGAACAAGGAGGTGACAATCATTTATTTCAGAAGCCCAGCCATTCATTTCAGAAGGCCCATGCCCCCCCTCCTGTTCCCCCACTGCCTCCCCCTCCCAGAATAATAATACATGATTGAGGGAATCATATTCTCAGAGAAGAGGATCGGAAATGGTTCTGTTGCTCTTCGGCAAACTCTCAAATAAAATAAGAACTTTCTATTATTAACCCTCATTATGGTACGGAATTTTCCCACACTGAGCAGAGAAAATAGCTCAAGTAGGATTCAGTTATGGAGGGTGTCACAGGAGGCCATGCAGCCCAACAGGTTAGGCACTGTGAACGCTTGGGAAAACCAGCGTCTGTTCCTGACCACCCCAGTGATAACCTTCGTGATGTCCAACCCGCTAGCTGGGACAACTCTTAGCTCCTGGACCTTTTGGGTCTGAAGGTACCTCCAAAGCAAATGGCAGCTCTCATGAGCACGTCCCAGCAATGTTCCTCTGCAGTTTCAACAAGCACATAAGGAGGCAGTTGAAAGTGAGGTTCTTGCTAAGATTCTCCTGAAGAGAGGTGACTCCCTTTCCCTTTCCTCCACCTGCAACTGCATAAACGTAGACTGGACCTCTCTTGAATAACACGACTTACCTGGTTTTAGTGGGATAAGTGCTGACTGACCCTTTCAGAGATTTATGGATGGATGGATGGATGGATGGAAGGAAGGAAGGAAGGAAGGAAGGAAAGAACGGCACATGCAGAGGTAAAAAGAGAGAAGAGGGAGACATTTCTGTGGGAGCCTCTTGTTAAAACATTGGCAGTGCTTCACTGACTTTAGGACAGGAAGTGATGAATATTTCACTCAATGGAAACCACACAGGGGATTTGAGCTGCTACGAATATATTTGCCATACCTCCTACCAGTTCTCTAGACATAACAGGAAACTGAACGTTTTATGAATGTGCAAACCTACCTGCCTATAAATAATACAGAATAAATTAAGCACGGAGTTAAAAGGGGCAAAGTAGGTTGAAAATGTTACTGATCTCTGTCCAAAGCAATAAACCATCATGCATTGTCTACTAAGATATTGCTTTCTCTCCTACCAGCTGTACCCCTCTGGATCATGATCATTCCTGGAGGTTACGCAAAGCACAGGCCTGTCTGGCTGGAGGGTGGTTTGGAAACAGCTGGAGTTCTTCTAGAAATGGTGTCACCTGGGGATCTTCATGACATATGAGAGAGGTAAATCCGTTCCCAAGATCTCTGACTGGGAGGAAAGGCAACCAGCTTGGGTAAAGGACAGAGAGGACATCTCAGCTGGGCGAGTCTGCCAGGAAAAGTAGGGATGCAATTTCAGGTCAGGGGCTTTTCCTGATGCCAGGGAATGGCTTCAGACCTCGTGGTCAGCTCTGGGTGAGGCAGGAGTGGGGAGCAGAGATGCTTTGGAAAGGGAGTAGAGGCAGGTTGGGTCATGTTTGCAGCAAGATTTCATGCATCAAGGAAACAAGGGCAAATTCAGAGCTCTTGTTTCAGGGTGCTGGTGGTCTCTGGTGGGAACTGAAACATCTGATCTGCTGGTAGAGGGGTCCCAGGCACTGTGGCAAACAGGTCTCTGTGTGCCTGTGCCCTGGGCACTGGTGCTATAGCCAGGGTGATAAGATGAGAGACTGCCTTAGGAGGACGTGAATTTATGCTGGACAACAGCTGTCATCTCCAGGCTGGGTCAGGCAGATGATACCCGTGTGGCACATTTCTGTGGCCTGCGGGAAGGAGCAAGGCAAGCAGGAGCCCAAGGCCAGCAGGTTTTTCTGAGAAATATTGACTAAACCAGGAGGTCCCACAACACACCGGAGTGATACAGCATGCTGCTGGGGCATGCTGCCTGCTCCCATGTCCTGAGGTTTCACAGGACCACAGAGGCTTTCTGCCCTTACCTGTGGCAAGAGTTTCAGTAGCTCTCTGCACTGTCTGTAACTCATCCAAAGCCAGCTGGGGCATTTTGCTGTACCCTCGTGAGGTGGACAAACACAGGAATCAAAGATGCCATCCTCCTTTTCCTTTCAGAAAGATATTCCTTGAAATTTATGGATTAGAGGTGCTTAAACTCAAGGTCATGGATTTAGGGAATAGTTACTATTAAAGAAGAAAAGGCTCCCTTTGCTCAGGGAGCCTAATTCCACTCAACTGCAATTCTCCTTCTTCCTTTAGTGGGTTATGGAGCTCTGTGATGCTTTGTCTTCTAAATAAGTATACAGTGTTAGGGCAGGCTGCTTGACAACAACTGTGTTCACATTGGTTCTGGTTGCCTTGGAGAGGTGGATAACATCTGTGTCTCTTCTCCAGTCTCTAAAGCATTTGGGAAATCTCCTGGGCAAAAGGAAAAGTCTGAATTCCTTTCAAAACAATGACTGAGCTCAAATCACTTCCTATTCCTCCACTTTGTAGAGTCTGCTTCTTCTGCAAAACCCTTTCCTGGAGGAAAAAAAAGAAAAAAGGCATGCAAAAAAACCCCACCATTGCCAGATTTTCACCTCAGAGGTGGATAAGAAAGTACTGGTGCTAGGTGGTTTCCAAACAGCAAAAGTGTTTTCACTTTGGTTCTGATTCTGGAAATCTTGAAGGGTATGTTTGACCTTTCCTTTTAGGCGTAACCTCACTGAAATGAACAGTTCAAGCCTGAAGTGGCAGGTTCTTAAGAGCAGGGTCAGAATCTTGCCAAATTTTTGCAAGGCAGCACAACTCCTCTGCATGCTGCCTCCCCTAACAGGGACACTCACCAAAGACTCAGTTAAAGTGCGAGCTCTGTAATTATCCTAGGAGATTTCTAAATTAGCAAGGCAGATGTAGTGAGACTGTGGAGCAGAAATAAGGCTCTGATACTACTTTCACTGTTAAAAGAACATGAGTTTAACAGCTTAAGTCTGGTTATACTGGATCAGACCAAATGCCCATCTATCCCAGCATCCTGTCTCTGACGCTTACCAAGAGTACATGCCAAGGAAAGAGCCTAAGAGAAGAGTGGGATTGTAATGATAATTGCTTGAAATACCCTCCTGTGCATCTCTGAGTTCCTTTCAGCAGAAACCCTACATCCAGACAGCTTGCAGAATTGGGAGGCAATTGGATGTTCCTGTGTAAGGTCCCTGCCCTGAGGCCCCGTGGTGCCGGCAGAGGATGAAGTGGCAGTCACTGATGGTTGAGGAGCAAGACCATAACTCCCAGCAGACGCAGCAGCTACCCCTGCCCCTGAATGACCAACCCAGAACTCATTCATCCTCTCGGCACGGTTAGTCCTTGGCCCCTCAGATGCGCTGACTGCCACGAGGTCTTAGTATCGCACGAATAAGCACTACAAAACCTTTCGGAGACGTTCAAGAAGTGGAGCACCTAGAGCCCTCCCCACTGCTAGATCTTTGGGGCAATTCCTAGATATTCTGGCATCTGAATCTCAGTGGTGAGATGTGATCTGCTTCTCTGCTGTTCTTTTAACGACACGAGGATTTTCTTCCCTAAATCTGATGATGCTCATTAGGAGCCTGCCAGTAGCATCATGTGTTGCAAGCTTGTTCCAGGCATGAAAAGCAAAGGACAGCTTTGGATCGAGAAAATCTGCGTTCACTCAGAAGACTGTGAATCACCCACATATAGCAGGGATGTCGGTCTGCTTAAAGTTAAGCATCTGCCTAACATCTTGGCTGGGCTTAGGTCACATTTCTGATGAACAGTTTATTTCATGAATTCCACTCTCTCAATTGGCCATTAACAAAGGGCACATATATTCAGATACAAATATAAATATATTTTAAGTTTTGTATAACTGAACATATATCCCCAAATATTCATTATTTAAAAGCATTTACTAATGTATTTTCAGATTAATTCCTGGTATTTGGATCACTGCCAATATTAATACTGGGCTGCGTTCAAGTTTAATAGTAGAATTATATTTTAAAATATATGTTCTCTGAAGCTGATTTGATGTTTTTTTAATGTTGAGATTTCTTTACAATTGCTTTAAAAATGACCTTTTGACCAAAGAGAAAATGCTAGAATATTTTTTTCCTTTCATTTTTGGGCAAAACTTTATAATGTTTAAAAGAGAAAAATAAAAGAAACCCCCCAAAATTAAAATCTTTCAGTATATATATTTTTCCTTGTTTTCAGCAAGAATTTTTAATTTGGATGTGTTGAAACACCACATTCCTTATCCAAAAGACTATTTTTTTAAACAGTTTTTGATGTGTGACATAGCTGTTATTTTACGAGAAACCTGAAACATTTCACTGGAAATTTTTACTGGAGAAAAAACAAAGTTCAGTTTTCAAGCTCTCGCGCTCACACGCACAAATGGTATTTTTCATTCATCCGGCTCTGGTCTTCACTCTGGATCTCCCGCTGAACGTGAACAGCGCAGGGGCAAAGCGAATTAGCTGAACTCATAAAGCAATTCAGATAAACGCAGGAGGAAATGTTCCTTTTTATTATTCATCAGCTCCTACTTGAGATAGTCCATGCTAACATTTAGCCTCTAACATTTTCAGAGCGGAGCATGAACATCATCCAGTTATGTGGATGAGAAAAAGCTGGGGGAGATTAGATGCTCTCCTGTCAAAGACCTTCACCTTCACAGCTTGGCCCAAATTCAAAAGCTGTCATGAATTCAGCCCCTGGGACTGGGCTGACTGGTGAAGTCACTCCTATATCCTCCCCACAAACTATTCTGCTCAGACTCTTCCCATCACAATGAAGGTAGCCCACAGGTCCAAAATCTAGCAACACTCAGCAAAAAAGACGTTACCACACGGGCAAGGCTTTCCCTCCCCCCATCGCCTCGTCACCACTCACATTCCTAACATACAAGGTGCTATTGTTTTCCAGCCCTTGATTTACTCTTCCTAAGGGTGCTGCTGTCTGGAATTAGGCATCAAGAAAACGTGGCTTCTATTCTTACTGTCCCCCCACAAATCACCCCTTGCTTTCCAAAAGCATCTCTCCCCAAATACGATCCCTCCCAGCAGCCCCACCAGATGCTTATATTTCTATTCCCTTTGTTCTGTGCCCCCAAATACAGCTCTTCTGAGACACTTAATGGATTTGGATCCTTTACCAAAGATGTTAAATTTGATGTTATCAGAGATGTTAAATTTGATAATAGCGGAGGACTGTTTCAGAGCAAGAGATTTGGGGGGGGATGATAGGGGAAAGAAGGAACAGAAAGACATAGATTTTGTTTTAAATTCTGAGCAAGCACCTTGTGCCCTGTGCTGGAGGGAAGGCACATCTTCTGCATTACAGCGTGCAGTGAGTGGCAAGGACCCAAGGTCTGCATCTGCCTTAGCCACCGATAAATCCTTGAGTATGCCCTTGAGTCAACACCTCACCTCTCCTGGTCTCATTTCTCCTCTCAAGAGAATGGGTAAATTACAGGTTTCCAGCTTCAAACTGTCTCTCCATCTTTGCTACACAAAATGGTTTGTACCATTGCAAAGCACTTCATTGTTTTGTCCTGGATTGCAGCATCAGTCCTACACCCAAAATAACGATGGATTTGTTTTGGTTGTTATTCTGACCCATCTTGCAAACTTTGGGCTGGAAAGCCATGTTTTATTTTCAGTTTGCACAGATGCGAACAATAACTCAACATGCACAATGCTGGTGAGTTAGGTTGTTTGGCTCATTGCTCTTGGCAGATACTTTCAGCATTAACTGTGGTCCAAGAAAGATGTCTTCTGCCCAAAGAGCCGAAGGATTGTGATTTGCGGGCGAGTGAATGACATTGTAAGTTTGGAGATGGACTTCACTTCTTGCTGTGGACACTCTCTGTGAGCCCATGGGGGAATCACTAATGCTCTTCTTGCGAACTCTGACTTGCATAACAGTGAAACATGAAATCAGGGCAGCATTGCAAGAGACTGCAGAAAGCCCACCCTAAGCAGCTGATTATTTCAGTGCCCAGGTCTAGGCAACAAGTGCCTATAGTAGACAGGACAGCACAGTGAAAGGATGAGACTGTCCCACCCAGCATGAAAGCCAGCGGTCATCCACACCAGCTGCCCGGACCACAGATAAGGACTGCTGTAGGTGTTGTAGCAGAAAGGTGTTCAAAGGCAGCAGCTTTGTGGGCGTTTAAGGGTTCCCCCCCATGCAGAGAGGAGCCGTGGAGGAAAACAGGATGCTTCATTCAGTGATTCTACCTTTCCAACCTTCTGCTGACTTCGAAGTGAGCTATTATTATGAATTACATTTGCAAGTCTCCTCAAGATTTAGTACCTGGTAGTTAGCCAAGTAATACTATCATTCCAAGTGCCTCTATTTATTTATCTTTTCATTTTATTTAGGCATTTTCCATTTATTTATTTACTAACCCATTAATAGATATATAAACGTTTCATGCATTGTCCCTGTAGTTTAAGGCCAGATGGAATGACCTTATCATAGCACAGATGATACTGCATCTTTTCCACATCTTTGTTTATAATGTATTTTGAAAAGACATCAAACCCTAGTGTAAAGATAGCAGCTTATGGAGAAGGTGGCATATCCCTTGAGAAGCAATTTTAAATGATTAATTATTCTCTCCATGAAAAATCTCCAAAATCTTTTTGGATTCTGAACATAGCTGAAGTAATAGTATTTTTTTAAATGCAAATCAAAAACGCCCGCTTGTTGACTCGCAACCTAGTGGAAGCAGAATCATTCATTTCTATGGAGAGATTCCTCTTTGTTGTTACTGGCATGTTAAACACGTTAAGTAGACACATTCTAGAAATATGTTTTTGATCAGAGTAGTGATGATATAAGATAAACCTTTCTTACAGAGCAGTTGAGCTGGTTGGGACATGTCTTTTATCCCATGAATGTCATTAAAAGCAAAGAATTTTAGTTTTCATCAAAATATTTAGTTTATGTCAAAACTTCAAGTGTTCAAGAGGTTTTGGTGAAAAAAAGAAAAACAAATCTTTCCCATTTTTGGCAACAGAAAAATGTTAGGGGGAAGAAAACTAAAACTTTCAGTAACAGTAAAAAAGTCAGCTTTTTGCATCTATAATTTTTCAAAGGAAACTTAAAAAACTGTCAAAGTTTAATGTGTCGGTGGAAATTTTCGCTGTGATGAAAATCATTGCTTTGTCAAAACAAATGTCTGAAGAGAGCATTTGAACCAACTGCCTTCAGTCATTTGGAGCCTCTCACGATCTGATCTGCTCACTTTTCTGAGGGGGTTTCCACCTCGTAATTGAAAGTTTCCAGAAAGAAATCAGGACTCGGCTGATTTGGGGGGCACGTACACACATGTGAGTTCACAGGCTCGTCGCCCTATGCCGGTCCAAGTGCAAACCTTGCACTGGTCCCCATCTGTGATTTAGGACAATTTATCCCCCAGCCTTTAACCAGAGATGACAGATCAGATAGAGAACCTATAAAAGAATGAGTGTAGCTCAGTGAGAGATCAAACGGGTTCACAGGTCATTTTTGGAGATGGATTTGACCACACCATGCCTGTATCATGAGGGAAGGAGCCACGGGAGGAGGAGGATAAGGAGGAAGGTTAAGGCATAGTCAGCAGTGGGAAAGGTCTATTTCTCTGTCTCCTGTATTGATGTTGAAGCATGGATGGTGGGGGGGATAAACCCTTCTGTGTGCAAGGATAAGAGATCCTACCAGATGGTCATAGGCATGCTGAGAGAACCTTTCTCTTTATTCCCTAATTCTGTGTACTCCCTAATAACTCCCTTACTTATTAACCAAAGTCAATCTGACTTGCTAAGGAGGAAGAGATCTCCAAAACTTACATGAGTTTATCAAATGTTGTGCAAATAGGCAGCCAGATGGAGGCAAAGTACCCTTGAAGGAAGGGCTGCAGTGTAAACATGCCCCTTATTCGTCACCGGAGAGTCCACAGAGGAGTTCACCCTCCAGGCATAAATCCATTGAAAACTGAGCTATAGGACTGTGTATTGCTTATAAATAACGACTCTTGTTACAGCAGTAATTTGAGCAGCGGGAAAGCGGAGGCATGCTATGACTGCACTTGTTCTCTGCAGAGAAGACATAAATCCACATCTTCTGGTCTGCGTAACAGCACAACACACAGCGAACACTAGGAATGGCTCCGGCTGTAAATCACGGCTGGCTTCCAGCTGCTGTTGCTTTCGTGATCTTTGCTGAGCAGTTTGTGCTGGGCTGTGTGTCACAGCATTGCCTCTAGAGGCTGGAGGTGTGAAGAATCAGGCCCCATTTGGGAGGGGGAGGCAGGAAGGAAGGATGGTCTCCCCATCATGTCCGAGGTAGGACCCCAGCTCTAGACCTGACACTGGGATGGGATGGGAGCTTTTTGCGGAAATGTTCCCATTACAGCATGATTTGTCATTGTCTTGTCACTCAATTTCCTTCAAATGAGAGTTACAGACAGTGGAGGTGTCCCAATGCCTGGGAGGTGCCTACAGACGGCTGGCAGAGATAAGACTTGCAGAGCAACCATGCCTTTCTGGACTGGCAGCTGGAGGTCACACGGGATGCCCCAGTGTATCTACAATAACGCTCAGTGTCCATGTTTTGGGAATCAAGTCATATTTGCCTTACTCTGAGAGCTAAATGACACCGTCAGGCAATTTCTATGTATGCTTACCACTGCCCTTAACTATGTGGAATCAAATTGCTCGGTCATCTTCAAAATAACGTAGGGTTTTGGCCAAGAGGAAGGGAATAAATTGTTCTCCCTACTAGGGACAGGTCAGGAGGTTGTGGGTTGGACTACTGTGAAGAGTGCTTAGGTTGGACATTGGGAAACACTTTCTAGCAAGAAGAAGAGGAAGCGATGCAATTCACTGCCTGGCGAAGCTGTGAAGTCTCTCACTGGAGGATTTTAGGAAGGAGGCAGATAGCCACACTTACCTGCCAGTGTGGGTCAGAAAAAGTCAATCCTACCTCAGGGCAAGGTGCACGAACAAGATAACCCCTGAAGAGCCTTCCAGGCCTTTTTTCTCTTCAATTATTTGGGTTCATATGCCTTCCTGCAGAACCACTGACAGGTCAGGTTCCTTTGTGGCAGAAGTAATGCAGACACTAAAGGGATAATCACTACCCCAAAGGATTTACACGCTAAAACGACACACCTCTGAGGTGTAGGAGGAAGAAGTGACTGAGCCAAAATCATAAAGCAGGTCAAGTAACAGAAATAGGAATTAGCTTCAGGGCTGCTGTCCCCTAATCCACGGCCACCAGACCGCACTCCATCCTCTATTGTTAATTTTGACTGCAGACCCTTGGTCTTTTGCGGGCCACGCTGTTCTGCCCAGCGAAGGTAAAAGGCATTCCTAATGGGGCATAGATTTATTGCCAAATTAATTCTTCACTGCTGCAAATAACCCTTTGATTTTGGAAAAGGAGCAAATTAATAGTGAGCCACATACAAATACTTTAAGGGAAATAAAGGCAACAAAGACTGAAGCTGGACAGAGTTGAATAGGAGCAATAAAGAACAGCTATTTGCAGGCGGGGTGACTGTGAGGTAAAGTCCTGCAGTGGGTTGTTGTGCAACCCTGGTTATTTCTCCCGAGTTGGCCTTGTGGAAACACTAGTTATTCTGCTCGCATGGTGAAGACTTTCCAGTTCATGCCAGGGGCCTTTGCTGCAACCACAGGTTCTTTCTGTTTATGCAACTGCAACTGCCATAAACATTTCTGGGTGCAATGGTTTACCTTGACGCTAAAATTTTCTGTGCAAAAAAATGTTGACCTTTCCTGTTTTCAATTACCAGTTAGTGTTGTGTTGGGTATACATGTGTGCATGCTGCAGGCTCTTTATGTGTGCCGTAACCTCTTTAGAGTTCAATGAATGAACAAGAAGCAATTCTCTGGAGTCTCCTCCAGAGCTCATGAGAGGAAGCAAACAGAGCGGCGTGGTAATTTTGAGAACATTCCTGATTGCGTCTGCATGCACGCTCTGCTCCTCTCACAGGCAGCTCTGTTCGTACTTATGTTCATACTTGGGGAACAAACCACAGCCTCCAGTGAAGCAGGGAATTATGGTGAGAACAGGCAGTTCTTTGGGATCACTTCACACGGCAGTTGCCGAATTAAAACATGAGGCGAGGAAAACCTCCAGCCTTGCACATGCATACACCACCTGGGTTGTGATGAGAAATGCTCTAGTAGCCCCCTCCAGCCTGAGAACTTCACCTATGTGGTCCATGGCAACTGCAGGAGACCATGTCCCAGGCACTGCTGCATCTCTGCTGATGCCACATCACCTTTTTAGATTTCAGCTTTGACCCGCAGTGTGAACACTGTGTAGGGAAGCATGCTCTACCATAGTGAGGCATGTGAGGCAGAAATTTATGGATGATTTGGATTTGATATCAATTCTTTGGAAAAAAGGGAAGTGGCACACCCAGAAGATCCACTTCTGCGGTGCCACCACAGGGTTTGCTCTGAGATGATTGATGCATTCAGCTCTGATGTCCTGATTTGTCTGGTGCAGCACACCAGATGTGAATATGGTATTATTCAGCCCAAAAGCCAGAGGAAACAGGAGTTCCTTGCTCAACCAGTATCACTGAGAAATGCAAAGGTACTGTGAAATCTGTGGTTATAGACTCCTTTGTCCATCCCACAGCCACTACTCCTCAAATGTTCTGGGCACAGGCCAATATAGCTCCTGAGAAGTCCAAGATTAAGGTCTACTGATATCAAACATACTGGGGGTTGGGAAGAAACAGCAGGAGCCTCCCCAATACAGGACAGAGAGGAGATTTCAGGCGAGGGCAGAGCAAACCTGGGCAGTGGCAGGAGCAGCACAAGTGGTTTGCATCAACGGTCTCGCTGTGCTCCCTTCACACCTTCATCCCCTCCTGTGCCATGTCTGCCCTCTTAGCTTCCTGCTCTCGACTCCACTCCCGCTCAATGGCTTTCTTTTCTTTTCCTTTTCTTTTTAGTGATCTCCTAAAGGGAAAAAAGAATAAAGAAAGAAATAAAACCCTTCTTGGATCTTCTTCTATCCTTCTTAACTAACAGTATTATAATAATGCCACTGATAATGGTGCTCACTTCTGCACTGTTGCAACCAACATTGTATAACCCTATTAACACCTTTGACAAATTCTATCTTAAAAGCAGTTTGGTGTTAATCTCTTCAGGGAGATAAACATCTGTTTCTCCGGGTTTCTACAGGGACAGGCGATTCCTCTTCATGTCTGGTTTTTAGCTGCTGCAGTAGTAGGCAGGAGTAACCATTGCATATCAGCTGCCATCAGTATTTGGTGGAAAACATCTAGAGGAATCTTGGGAAAACTGACCAAACTTCCCTCTCCCTGCTAATCTCCTTGGGGATAAAAGGATGGAAAATCAGGCAATGGAACATTTATGGTTTAATTTCTATAGTTTGGAAGACATCCAGTTAGGAGAACGTGATACACAGCATTGTAAAAACAGAAGGTGAGAGAAGGAAAAAGAAAGAAGCAAGGCACTATATAATAAAAAAGACATGGTCAAAAAAAAAAAAAAAAGAAATATCAAGCAACCTGGCAGGATTTCAGCATAGTAGGTTCGCAGAATATAGCAATAATCAACTGAAAGAAAGCAGTTTGGCATAGGAGGAAATCTAGCAAGTGAAGTGCTAGACGGGGATATGGTAATGAGGACTGATGTGGTAAAACATTGGGAAAATCCATTCTTGAGGGGGCACAGGCAGCGATTTTGCTGAGCCTGAAGTAGCTGACAGGGTACCAAAAGGCAATGCCAGAACACTGTAGGTCAGGGAGGAAAAAGAAGACGGGAAGCAGTGTAAGTGAGAAGCAACCAAATAAAAACACTCGGAGGAAGTCGATGCTTTGAGGGAAAAGATACGGGCAGCCAAAAAGCAGGCTGAATTAATGGATAAGCAGCTTAAAAATGTGCTTTTACCAATGTATCAGGATTGGGAGGGAAAAGGAGGGACAGGGCACAAGTGACTCAGACAGCTGAAATACCACGTCCTTTTTATAGCCTTCCATCAGCAAGGAAAAGAAGCAAACAAAAACAAGAAGGAAAAAAAAAAAAAGGAAAATATGTTTGAACAATTGGGAATCAACCTGTAAAAATAGCTCTTGGTAGAAAAGAAGTAGAGAAATATGTGGAAAATTGGATAAGAAGCAAACTGACCAGTGCCAGGTGATATGAATCTGGGAATACTATAGTTACAAGTGAGCAAATTTTATCTACCACCCTGCAGAAACAGGTTGAGAGCAGAAGACCTGGAAAAAGTGGAGGTTGTGCCAGACCTTCAAACAATCAAAAGAATTACACTCCTGGTAATTACCATTCTGGAAATGTAACCTCTGACTCAAGTACAATAATTGAATAAGTATGAAGGGAAAGGACTTGGGAGTGAGCCTGAAGCTGGAGCCTGAAAGCTGAGGCTGAGCATCAAGAAAACCTTCCTGGAAATAAGAAATGTTAACCTATGGAATAACCATCTCATAAAGAAGATGTGAGAGCCCCTTAGCTGGGAATATTTACACCTACATAGGACGTAGAGCAGAAATGCAAGGAAGAGGCCTGAACTAGCAAGGAGACAGACTGGATGACTCTGCAGTGCTTCTAGATAGCAAAGATACATTATTGGTATCCTGAAGGAGTGCACACTTAGAAAATAAGAACATTGCAAATTGGAGTGCTGATGTATCTCTAGACAATCCAGACAGCTCCTGCATTTTGAGGACATTTAAAATAGTAACCTCCATTTTTCTTCTTCTTCTGCAACAAGCTTTCTAAAAGAACAAAGTCAGGAAAATTCTGTTGTATCCCTTCACATTGATACCCATCTCTCTGTCTTTCTGTGCTCAGGTAGAGACCACGAGGGTTGGTATCTCAAACTCTGCTCCCTGATGTCCTTCCCCAGCTCAGCCACCTCTTTCCTCTAACTTGATGCTTCAGCGCATGAGCTCAATGTTGATGGGGAAAGAAAACTGAGAAATAGATCCCAGAGT